>NC_086099.1:58270298-58889728 GCF_963921235.1 Mobula hypostoma | reverse complement strand
ATTGGTTCCTCACACATTTCCTATTGGTATCTACTTCCCTTAAAAATGGTAACTGACATTTTGACGTTCTGCTGTTCCTTATCTCAAATGTTGCAAATTCTTTACAGATCTAGTCAGAATCATGATTTAGTTCAGCTTCGTACAAAATCTTCACAGCTTCAAACTGAGCTTGATCTTATGAAACGGCAACTCACAACAGAACGTTTTGAAAGGTAACATCTCTAGTATAGTGTGAAAAATGTATACATTCTTTATATTTAAAATTTTGATGCCATTCATGATTTAAGCCTTTTGGCTTACCTTAATTGTTTGGTGAAACCTGCCTTTCTATAAGGCTTAATATTTGGAACATAGTTTGGTTTGAGTGACTAGAAATATTTAACTGTTTATGTCATGTTGAAAGAACATTTTTTAATGTAATTATTCATTGAGCATATAGTTTTGATTATACATCAAAAGTTATTGGAAGTCTCATGTTTCCAGACAAAATTACTCTCTTTTTAATTGTTGATTGTACAGAGAACGTGCAATTCAGGAAATGCGTCACCATGGCCTTTCTACCACTGTCAGTTCTTTGTCCCCGCTTAGAACATCGGGGAGCCCTCTTTGTCATTCCCGGGATGCATGCTCCCCTAAATGAGTATCAGAATGTTCTGCAGACCATTAAATTGCAAGTGAGTAATTTATGGTACTTAATAAAATCTGAAGAAATGAAATGTGTAAATGTACCTTTTGTTTAAAACACATGTTCCAATTTAGCCTAAATGTTTATATATGAACAATATGCTTAACGAAGCCTGCTGAATAATCAGGGGCACACTACGCCCCACACCCACTAACATCATTAACAGACTTGCGGGCATTGCTCCCCCGGAGATCCAAAGACACACTACAACAAAAATTGAGAAAGGTAAATAGAACTCAGATCCACGGCACCCACTACACTATCAATCTAATCTAATCTAATCATGTGCCAATTTCCAACCACTTAAAAATCGAGGAAAAGCTTTGCTACAGTGGAGGAACTACCGCGTGGAACATCCCACCCCCCCCAAACGTACAGGATTGGTGCACTCTCAACAGAGCGAGAGCGGGAGTTTGTAGGACGGGAGACAATATGGTGAAGTGGGGTTTAAAGACCAGTGAATCCTGTGAGTGTGGTGAAAGGGTACAGAACATTGAATACGTTCTACGCAACTGCCCACTCTCACCTGATTTAGCTGACACCGACCTGCTCAACATCAACCAAACAACACTAGAGTGGCTCGCTGTCTGGTGTGACAAGCTATGGTGATGATCAGCATAGGTTTTTCCACAATTTTGAATAATGATGCTTCCCCACATTAAAGGAAGACATTCATTTTCTGATCATACTCATTCAATTCAATTATAATAGAATTATAATCCTGTGAACATGCTACCTGGTCCTCCAGGGATCTCCACTCCTTGAATTTACCATCCAACTGTCTTTCTCATCTCGCCATGTTAAATCTTACCTCTTGATCTTGGGGAAACTTGTGTAACAATAGACTCTCTCTTTTACTTTCACATTAAGTTCTACAATCGCTCTCTCTGGATGTAGTTTACAATATTCACGCCCAGCACGGTTTTACTCCCCATCCATTACAAAGATTACTACCTAAAAAATTAAGGACAGATCTAGTCAAAATAAAATAAAGTTTTATTTCAAAACCTCATGCCTGCTTTGTCACCCATTTTGGTAAAATCTGAATCCTTTGCTCCATATACTTAAATCTATCAGTTTCAGTCTTGAGGGTTGTATGACAATGAGTGAACTTAAATGAAGTGCTCAAATTTTCCTGTCATTCAGTGATGTTCAGATTGCTTATTTACTCCTTAGCTTAGATCTTTGAGGTTGTCCAGATAGGGCAAGATAACTTAGTTCTATTAGCCTTTTTCTGGTCAAGCAGTTTTTCAGATATGTCTTCTATACTTGGTTTTAGAAATAAGACCGAGAGTCTTCAAACTGAAAGATTAACTGTTTCCCTTTCCACAGATGCTGTCCAAAAAATGTCCCCATTTTGTTTTTATTTCATATTTCCAGCATCTGCAGTTTTTTTTTGTTGTTAATATTGTTTTAAGTTGAACCTGTGTAGAAGATAGTCTTTCCGATCACCAGTTCCAGCTTTAAAAAGAAACTGTATTGGAGAGTGGGGCGATACAGTTGGAGTAATATGTTAATTGAAGATCCAAAGAAGGGTTTTTATTCAGAGAATTAAAGCAATTAAACATAATGGCTAATAACATACCTTTTCTAACACAAGCAGATTTGATGTTAATTAAAATAATTGGCTCATTCTTAATTTAAAATTAGTATTAAAATACTTTGCTTCTCTTCCCAGTTTTAGTTTATTTTAAGGAGTAGACTTCAAGCAGACAAGTTGAATATTTCACAAATGGAGCCACAGGTCTCTCCAAAGGACTATTTGAGAAGTTGCACGCTGAATCTTTTACAACATTAATTTCATCAATTTTTGTGTAACTTTGAAATGAAGTAAACTTAATTTCAGGAATATATTAGATTGTATGGGCTATCGTTAACTCAAGTAATTGGCTGGTCTAACATTCTACGCAACATTTGTCAATTTTGCTGTTTTAGTTTATTAAAAAGATCAGCATTACTCCAATATTTCAAAAAATATCACTCAGTACTCTGACTTGGCTTTCTATATTTTATAAAGTAGAGGTTTTTACACTCCATACCCGTATATTGTTACATGGCTCAAAAACGAATAAGATTGTATGATCTTTCAAAACATTGCAGTAATTAAAGCATTATAATAATATACTGATCTTAATTTTTAAGATATTCTTTATCCATAAAACTGAATTTAATTCATTGGATCAAATAGAGTATACTAGAGTGACAAGTGAACCACATTGCTTTTTGCTTTGCTAAAGATGTAAGAAAGAAACTCAAGTAAGAACATTCCCTTTTAAACTGGAGATTCAAATTGTATAATCTGAAAATGGTGCCAAATACTTAATTGTTCATATAAAATGGGTTACTGTGATTTTCAGAGCTAATGTGCCCATACTGTACTGTAAATATCTGTATTCTATTGTGAATGGTTGAAGAAATTTTTATTTGTAAAGATATTTTTATACTGAATTAGGTTTTCAGTGTTTCTAGTAATTTATTTTTTGAAACATCTCCTCACAGCAACTAAAACAACTTTTTGCTACCAGTGGCCAAGTTGCCCTTTTTTAATAACTATCTTTGCTTTGTCAATGTAAAATCAGTTTTGCCATTACAAGTTCTCTACTGATGTAACAATAGTGAAATAGATTTACAGCTTTTAGTAAAGGCACAGGAGGCTATATATAACTAATAAATCAGCATAAATTTGTGGGAAATTAACAATGAATTCTGCAGATTAATTCATGAGCATAAATTTGCTTAATTAAGTAAAAATCATTGTTGAATTAAATGATTTAAATGGGTGTCACTGGTAGTTTGGATATTTTAAAGGGAATTTTTTTCTCCATTACAAATTTGATATTCCAGAGTAACTTGATATACCATAATACCTTTGTTGCTTCAGATCTGGTACATTTGTTTAATGTTGTTATCAACTAACATGAATGATGTTTGTGCCCTTTTTTTTGAGGAGAAATCTCTTATTTGATACTTGGAAATGTTACCTCTAAAGTATCTTCAATATAGTCATTTTCTGAAGAGCTATTTTAGATATGCTTATTGTTTTATTTTTACTACGGAGCATGGATTTTGCCAATTGTAATTTAGCATTTATTTATAAGAAATAAAAATGATATTTATACTGTTATGACAAATAACTCCTGAATTCTTGATGTTTTTAAATTAAACTTAAACTTGCTGTGGACTAAAGTTTATTTTCCATTTCCTTATATGATCCTTGTTGTCTAAGCCAGTCCAATTGTATTCATTCATCCTGTGGAAATGGACCAGTGCTAAACTTGTACCCTTATTTTTAGTGCTCCATAACACAGTTAAAATCTATAGATGGGGTTCAAGATGACCCTCGAGAACACTAAGTGCATAACACTAAGGGGCAGAAAACGCTGGTGGGAGTTGTGTACAGGCCACCTAACGGTAGTAGTGAGGTTGGGGATGGTATTAAACAGGAAATTAGAAACGTGTGCAATAAAGGAACAGCAGTTATAATGGGTGACTTCAATCTACATATAGATTGGGTGAACCAAATTGGTAAGGGTGCTGAGGAAGAGGATTTCTTGGAATGCATGCGGGATGGTTTTTTGAACCAACATGTTGAGGAACCAACTACAGAGCAGGCTATTCTAGACTGGGTATTGAGCAATGAGGAAGGGTTAATTAGCAATCTTGTCATGAGAGGCCCCTTGGGTAAGAGTGACCATAATATGGTAGAATTCTTTATTAAGATGAAGAGAGACATAGTTAATTCAGAAACAAAGGTTGTGAACTTAAAGAAGGGTAACTTTGAAGGTATGAGACGTGAATTAGCTAAGATAGACTGGCAAATGACACTTAAAGGGTTGACAGTGGGTATGCAATGGCAAGCATTTAAAGATCGCATGGATGAACTACAACAATTGTTCATCCCAGTTTGACAAAAGAATAAATCAAGGAAGGTAGTGCACCCGTGGCTGACAAGGGAAATTAGGGATAGTATCAATTCCAAAGAAGAAGCACACAAATTAGTCAGAAAAGGTGGCTCACCTGAGGACTGGGAGAAATTCAGAGTCCAGCAGAGGAGGACAAAGGGCTTAATTAGGAAGGGGAAAAAAGATTATGAGAGAAAACTGGCAGGGAACATAAAAACGGACTGTAAAAGCTTTTACAGATATGTGAAAAGAAAAAGATTGGTTAAGACAAATGTAGGTCCCCTACAGGCAGAAACAGGTGAATTGATTATGGGGAGCAAGGACATGGCAGACCAATTGAATAACTACTTTGGTTCTGTCTTCACTAAGCAGGACATAAACAATCTTCCGGAAATAGTAGGGGACAGAGGGTCCAGTGAGATGGAGGAACTGAGGGAAATGCATGTTAGTAGGGAAGTGGTGTTAGGTAAATTGAAGGGATTAAAGGCAGATAAATCCCCAGGGCCAGATGGTCTGCATCCCAGAGTGCTTAAGGAAGTAGCCCAAGAAATAGTGGATGCATTATTGATAATTTTTCAAAACTCTAGATTCTGGACTAGTTCCTGAGGATTGGAGAGTGGCTAATGTAACACCACTTTTTAAAAAAGGAGGGAGAGAGAAACCGGGGAATTATAGACTGGTTAGCCTAACGTCGGTGGTGGGGAAAATGCTAGAGTCAGTTATCAAAGATGTGGTAACAGCACATTTGGAAAGCGGCGAAATCATCGGACAAAGTCAGCATGGATTTGTGAAAGGAAAATCATGTCTAACGAATCTCATAGAATTTTTTGAGGATGTAACTAGTAGAGTGGATAGGGGAGAACCAGTGGGTGTGGTATATTTGGATTTTCAAAAGGCTTTTGACAAGGTCCTACGCAGGAGATTAGTGTGCAAACTTAAAGCACACGGTATTGGGGGTAAGGTATTGATGTGGATAGAGAATTGGTTGGCAGACAGGAAGCAAAGAGTGGGAATAAACGGGACCTTTTCAGAATGGCAGGCAGTGACTAGTGGGGTACCGCAAGGCTCAGTGCTGGGACCCCAGTTGTTTACAATATATATTAATGACTTAGATGAGGGAATTAAATGCAGCATCTCCAAGTTTGCGGATGACACGAAGCTGGGCGGCAGTGTTAGCTGTGAGGAGGATGCTAAGAGGATGCAGGGTGACCTGGATAGGTTAGGTGAGTGGGCACATTCATGGCAGATGCAATTTAATGTGGATAAATGTGAGGTTATCCATTTTGGTGGCAAAAACAGGAAAACAGATTATTATCTGAATGGTGGCTGATTAGGAAAAGGGGGGGTGCAACGAGACCTGGGTGTCATTATACACCAGTCATTGAAAGTGAACATGCAGGTACAGCAGGTGGTGAAAAAGGCGAATGGTATGCTGGCATTCATAGCAAGAGGATTCGAGTACAGGAGCAGGGAGGTACTACTGCAGTTGTACAAGGCCTTGGTGAGACCACACCTGGAGTATTGTGTGCAGTTTTGGTCCCCTAATCTGAGGAAAGACATCCTTGCCCTAGAGGGAGTACAAAGAATGTTCACCAGATTGATTCCTGGGATGGCAGGACTTTAATATGATGAAAGACTGGATCGGCTAGGCTTATACTAGTTGGAATTTAGAAGTTTGAGGGGGGATCTTATTGAAACGTATAAAATCCTGAAGGGATTGGACAGGCTAGATGCAGGAAGATTGTTCCCGATGTTGGGGAAGTCCTGAACGAGGGGTCACAGTTTGAGGATAAAGGGGAAGCCTTTTAGGACCAAGATGAGGAAAAACTTCTTCACACAGAGAGTGGTGAATCTGTGGAATTCTCTGCCACAGGAAACAGTTGAGGCCAGTTCATTGGCTATATTTAAGAGGGAGTTAGATATGGCCCTTGTGGCTAAAGGGATCGGGGGTATGGAGGGAAGGCTGGTACAGGGTTCTGAGTTGGATGATCAGCCATAATCATACTGAATGGCGGTGTAGGCTCGAAGGGCCGAATGGTCTACTCCTGCACCTATTTTCTATGTTTCTGTGTTTCTAACTCTGGCTCTGAAATAAGTTTGTCCTAATTGATGATGGTGGACGTCTGCACCCTGAATTTAAGATCTTGTAAGGTCAATATCTCTACAGTTTGAGGCAGACTTTGAAAAGCCTTTGAATATTAATATTCTGAAACCCCATTACAAAATGACATAATACCTGCTATACTGATATAATTCAGTTATATTTAAGTACTATTTTAGAGAGATTATTTGTTCGTGTATTTAGGTATTTTTTCTTAAAGGATCTAATATATAAAGATTTGAAAATGAATTCAGTTCAGTAGCTGATAGAGGGAGGACTAGGTGTTCACTTAAGTATGGTAGAAGAAATTCAGATTTTAAAATAATGTACCAAAGTTGATATTGTATCAAGGTTCTCCCCAAAAAGGTTCTGTTCCTATCTATACTTGTTTCGTTTTACTTCAGAATCATGTTTAATATCAATGACATATGTAGTGAAACTTGTTAACTTAGCAGCACTAAAATGCAATACATGACCATAAAAAAATAAATCAATTACAGTGAGTATATGTGTATATTAAATAGTTAAATTAAAAATGATGGAAAAACAAATTTAAAAAGTGAGGTAGTGTTCATGGGTTCAATATCCATTTAGGAATCAGATGGCAGAAGAAAAAAAACTTCCTGAATCGCTGAGTGTGTGCCTTCGGTTTTATGTACATCCTTCCTGATGGTAACAGTGAGGAGAGGGCATGTTTGGATTAAGGGGGTCCTTAATGATGGATGTTGCCTTCTAAGGCACTGCTCCTTGAAGATGTCTTGAATACTATGGAAGCTAGTGCCCAAGATGGAGCTTACTAATTTTACAACTTCGTGCAGCTTCTTTCAATCCTGTGCAGTGGACCGCCCCCCCGCCATACCATACAGTGATGCAGGCTGTCAGAATGCTCTCCACAGTACATCTGTAGAAGTTTTTGAGTGTCTTGGGTGACAAACCAAGTATCCTCAAACGCCTAATGAAATACAGCTGCTGTCTTGCCGCCTTTATAGCTGCATTGATATGCTGTGGCCAGGTTAAATCCTCAAAGATCTTGACACACAGAGCCAATACTTTACCACAAAGTACCAAAGTAGACAAGGGTAGTTTTGGTACACCCTGGTAGATTTTCTTAAGACAATTTTTAGTGTTATGTAACAATGAAGAGTCAAGTGGCACATGGTCCACCTTTTTAGTTAATTCTAGCTTCAACTTGTAGGATGAATTTTTCAACCTTTTAAGGGGCAAGTATCAGAGGATATGAATTGAAGAACCACCAGAGATTTGAGATGTAAAATCTAGTTCAAAATTCCAGTGTAGCATTGAAGGAGAACTGCATTGTTGATAGTAACACCTTTTCAATGAGATGTTAAAACTAGCTCTGTGTTTTAGAACTACTTTGAAGGGCGAGGGAACAATTCTTCGTAATTGTAATTGCGTGTTGGTCCCAGGACAGGTCATCTGAAATAATAACACAGAGGAATTTAAAGTTAGTAACCCTCTCCACTTCTGTTCCTCCAGTGAGGACTGGTTCATGAATCTCTGGTTTCCTCATCCTGAGGTCAATAATCAGCTCCTTGGTCTTGATGACATTGACTAAGAGGTTATTGTTATTATGGCACTAAACTAGATTCTCAATCTCCCTACTATATGCTGATTTGTCACCACCTTTGATTCAGCCTATGTCAGAGGTGTCATCAGCAAACTTGAATATGGCACTGGAGCTGTGCTAATGGATATCATGGAGGAGATGTTGCCAATCCAAACTGACTGGGGTCTTTAAATGAGAAACTTGAAGATCCATTTGTACTAGGAGGTACTGATAACACAATCTTGAAGCTTATTCACTTATGATGAAGGAAATAGACAGGTAACAATGGAGCACAATGCTGAGGTTAAAGAACGACATCGGGCCATTGTTATAGTTACAAGACCTTTGTTGCAGTTCACATTATTGAGCACTAAGTATGAAAAATCCACATACCTTGCAATTCTCCTGCACGAATTTGGCTACTTTCCCAGGCTGTATGACAAAAGACCAGAGGAACTAAGGTCCAAAATCTGAGATCCATGTTAACTTTAAACAAACCATCTATTCAAACCACAATACTACTTATTTCATAGTCCAATTTTATTTGGAAGAAAGTATAAATAAAATATGAAAAATAAGTCATTTCACATTAACTTCAGAATCAAACATAACAGACACTCAGCAGAAGATCAATTATACTAATGCAAGTCTTTCTCAGACAGTTCGTCAGCCACTATGCATAAAACATAACACAAAATGCTGGAGCCACTCTGCAGGGCGGGGTGGGGGGGCATCTATAGAAAAGAGTAAACAGTTGATGTTTCGGGCTAAGACACTTTATTGGGGGGGGAAGGTAGAAGTCAGAGTAAGAGGTTGGGGGGGGGGAGAGGATAAAAGTGCATAAAACATCTATTGAATTTAACACAAAGTTATTGCAAGGTGCTATTCAAGAAACACAAAAATGTTATAGTATTGGACCAGAGGAATGACTTTTCAGGAGCACCCAAAGGAGAAAAGATAAAAATGAAGACATTTAGCAGGAAATTCCAGAACTTGAGGGACTTAATATCTGAACACCGTAACTAGCAGTTATGGAGCAATTAAATCTGGGGATGAACTTGAAGACAGAATCTGAGAAGCGCAGGTAGTTCCAACTGATATGGGTCTGGAGCAGATTAGTGGCACAGAATTATCAGTTCATGGATGACCTTTGAAATCAGACATGATTAAGGAGGAGCCAATGTAGGTCAATAATTCTTCTGTCATTTACCTTAAATTATATCACAATTGCAGTATTGGAGACTTGTGCTTCAGAACTTGTCTTGTCTCGAGCCCTAATGTTATCGTTTTCATTCATAAATGCGTCATATTGGGTTGGGGCATCCGTTAGTCTTGCGAGACCATGGATCTGCGCCTGGAAAGTCTTCACTCTCCAGGGCACAGGCCTGGGCAAGGTTGTATGGAAGACCAGCAGTTGCCCATGCTGCGTCTCCCCTCTCCACGACACCAATGTTGTCCAAGGGAAGGGCATTAGGACCATACAGCTTGGCACCAGTGTCATCGCAGAGCAATGTGTGATTAAGTGCCCTGCTCAAGGACACAACACGTTCCCTCGGCTGGGGCTCGAACTCACGACCTTCAGGTAGCTAGTCCAATGCCTTAACCATGTGCCACGTGTGTAATATTAAAAGCAGAATAAATCTAATCCAGCTAATTAGCACACCATCAGACTTCAGCTATAGTAAAGTGATGGACGGCTTTGTTAACAGGTATCGAGCTACACGTTTTCACCAATAATTTGTTCACGTAATTACACCCTCATCTATGAGGCACAGTTCAGTAATACTTTTAACTTGCTTTAGAAGTTCACCATTATTCAAGAGAAAACAGGGATTTTGATTTGCACCTGATTCACAACCCTAAACATTCAAGCCCTCCAGATGACCTTTGGGTATTGATCTATAATAATTCTATTTACCAACATTTAGTCCATAGCCTGTCAGGGATTCAAGTAGTCATCCAGAATATTAAATGATATGCAAACCCAACTTCACTGCTTTCCCAAGCAGTATGTTCGATTCCAACAACTTGTGCGGGGGAAAAAAATACAAACCTTCTCTAGTCTATTATCTATTCCCTCAGTTTTAAACACCACTTTGTAGGTTGTCTTCACACACATACGCACCACCCAACACCTCTGATCCAAGGAAAGCAAACCCAATTTACCCAGTTTCTTTTAACTAAATCATTTAGTCTCACATTTATTGTACAATGTACATGTACAATGAATGATACAGTGAAATGACTTGTTTTCATTAACAACCAGCACATCCAGAGATGTGAGGGGGCAGCCTACAAGTGTTGCCACACATTCTGGCACCAACATAGCACTTCATCATGGCTGATCCATTTCCCTCTCTGTCCGGATCTCTTGTCTTATCTTCATAACCCTTCCTGCCCTGACTTATCAAGAATCTATCAACCTCTGCCTTAAATATACTCAATGACTGAGCCTCCACAGCTGCCTGTGATAATGAATTCCATAGATTCACTGCTCTCTGGCTATAGAAATTCCTCATCTCTGTTCTAAATGGACTTTTCTGAGGCTGTGTTCTCTGGACTTAAACTCCCCCACTTGTGGAAACATCCTCTCCACATCCACTCTGTCAAAGCTTTTCAACATTCAATAGGTTTCAATGAGATCTCCCCCCTCATTCTTCTGGACTTCAGTGAGTACTGGCACTGAGCCATCAAACGCTCCTCACATGATAAGCTTTTCAATCCTGAAATTTTTGTCAACTTCCTTTGAACCTTCGATGTCAGCACATCCTTTCTTGGATAAGGGGCCCCAAAACTGTTCACAATACTCAAAGTGAGGCCTCATTGTTGCCTTATAAAGCCTCAACAATACATCCTTCCTTTTATATTCTAGTCTGCTCGAAAAATAATGTTAACATTGCATTTGCCTTCTTCACCACAGACTCAACCTGCAAATTAATCTTTAGGGAATCCTTCACAAGGACTCCCAAGTCCACTTGCTCCTCAGAATTTTTAATTTTATCCCATTTAGAAAATAGTCTATGCTTTTAATTCTACCAGTGTGTGACCATACACTTGCTGACACTATATTCCATCTGCCACTTCTTTGCCCATTCTCCTAGTCTAAGTCCTGCTATAGCCCTTTCTGCTTCCTCAACACTACTTGTCCCTCCACCTATCATCGTATCATCTACAAACATGGCCACTAAGTTTAACCCCCCCCCCAAATCATTGACATATGATATAAAAAGTGACCCAACATAAACCCCTGTAGAACACCACATTCTGTCTTTTTGCAGTTGATAGATAGACCCATTTTTGCACCTTCTTCAACAACTATATTAAGTTTTGTAGTTCTTCCTCCGTACTTACAATTAATACAGTGTCATCCATATATCTGAAATTATTGATGTTTTCACCGCCAACTTTGATTCCCAAGATGTCTCTTATTTTTTTAAATATTGTTTCTCTGTACACATTCAACAAATCAGGGGAGAAAACACATCCATTTATTCTTACAGCAACAGTTTGTTCCCAGTACAGATTTCTGATTAGAACTTTTGCTATTTAGGAAGCTGGGTGACATCAGATGGCAGGTGCAACATGGACATCAAAAGAAGAATAGGGATGGCAAAAGACACCTTTACAAGAATGAAGAGTATACTGACCAATACCAAACTAGGCATGACAACCCGCCTCAAAGTACTGAAATGTTACGTTTATCCAGTTATGTTATATAGCTCAGAATGTTGGACAATATCCAGTAACATGAGGAAACGAATTGAAGCAGCAGAGATGTGGTTTTTGAGGAGGATGCAAAGAATATCATGGACAAAACAAATACCTAATGAGGATGTCATGAACAGAGCAAACACAAAAAGAGAAATAATGTATGAAATCATGAAAAGGCAACGTAACTTCATTGGACACGTGATTAGGAAAGAGGAGTTAGAATGCACGGTAATTATGGGAAACATTGTAGGGAAGAAAGCAAGAGGAAGACAAAGACAAATGATGATGGAGACAGCAGCCAGAGAACTGGAAATGAAAACCAATAAATTGATCCACTTGACCCGAAACAGGAGTGTGTGGGCCATGGCAGTCAAAGCTCAAACTGGGCAAGGCACCTGATGATGATGATGGAACACCACAAATCACTGGCAGCCAACCAGAAAAGGCTGAAACCAGAACTCTGGGTTCAGGTGACTTATCTATCTTCAGACCTTTCAGTTTCCCAAGCACCTTCTCCCTAGTAATAGCAGCTTCACTCATTTCTGCCCCCTGACCCTCTTGGATGAGTGACATACTGCTAGTGTCTTTCAGAATGAAGATTAATGCAAAATCTTTATTCAGTTCATTCCCCATTTCTTTGTCACTCATTACTACCTCTCCAGCATCATTTTTCAGCTGTCCGATATCTGCTTTCACCTCTTTCACTTTTTATATTTGAAGAAACTTTTGTATCCTCTTTAATATTAACCATCACCTAACTGGGGAGAGCCAGCATGGCTTTGTCCAGGGCAAGTCATATCTTACTAAATTGATGAGTTTTATGATGAAGGTAGAGCTGTGGATGTTGTCTACATGGATTTTAATAAGACATTTGACAAGGTCCCTCATGGGAGGCTCATCCAGAAGATTAAGATGCATGGGATTCCACAGCGAATTGGCTATTTTGATTCAGAACTGTCTTGCCCATGGAAGACAGAGGGAAGTGGTCTAAAGGACTTATTCTAGCTGGAAGTTTGTGATTAGTAGTGTTCTGCAGAGATCTGTACTGGGACCTCTGCTGTTTGTTATGCGTATAAATGACCTGGATTAAAATGTACTGAGATGGATGGGTTAGTAAATTTGCAGATGGTATGAAGATTGGTGGTGTTGTGGATAGCATAGATGACTGGGAGAGAATACAACAGAATATAGATTAGTTGCAGATATGGGCAGAGAAATGAAAGAAAGAGTTTAACCTAGACAAATGTGAAGTGTTACACCTTAGTAGGTCATATGTAAAGAGACAGTGCACCCTTAATGAGCAGAGGAATCTTGGAGTCGAAGTTCATAATTCCCTGTAGGTGACTACACCGTTTGATAGGGTGGTTAAGGCTCAGCCTTCACTCTCACCTTTACATGGTCCTTCTGACTCTTGCCTCCTCTTTCTGGATCGTCATCCAACAAACCTCCGCTATAATAAGTACACAAATTCCTACAGATATCTCTCCTCTCCTCGTACGTTCTCCCAGTTTCATTGTTAGGGCAAATATGACAGTAAGACTTTCCACACAGGTCCCCAAGATTTTACTGAACAGGATCTGACATCCCATCTATTTCCCTGCTCCTCTGTTACCATCATTTCTCTTCCTGAAACACAGTGAGGACAGTAAAGGAAATCTCCTAGCTTTTTCCAGCCACTTTATGCAGGACTCTAGGTCTTCTTATTTGATTTGTTGTTGAGTGCCCTTGTATTGAGCTTCTGGTAATTAAGGACAGACATTAAATATGCTATTATTTTTACCTATATAAATACATTTAAAAGAAAACCTTTCAAACCCTACCCTATAACCGAACGGATAAATACCATAAAACCTCCAGACACACATTATCCCTGTTTGGAAATGTATCAGTTTTCCATCACTGCCAGATCAAAAACTTAAAAGATCACCATCCTGGCAGTGGCTTCCTCACAAAGGCTGCAATTCACCATCACCTTCCTCACAAAAGAGAATAAATAATGGCCCTTGAAACAATAAAAAAAGATTACATGCTTCAGAACTACCCATTGTGTTCAACTGCATTCCAGAGGAATTTAAAACAACAAAGCAGAAAATCACCTATGTTCAGCTGACAAAATAAATATTAAATTTAATGGTGTGAAGACCTCAATTTAAGTGAATCTTCAGGGGAGGTTTATTGATTCCCATCAGATGCAACCAATAAAGTTAAAGCCTTAAACATATACCATCTACAACATACATTGTGGCTTGGGATATGGCTTAGCTTTCAACATAGAGAAAGGCCGCCAAACTCTTCATCCTGACATAAAACACAATTCACACAAAATGTTGGAGTAACTCAAAAGGTCAGGCAGCATCTATGAAGAGAAATAAACAGTCGACAGTTCGGGCCAAGACCCTTCATCAGGATCTGGCTTTACGTCAACTGCTTTTTCCTCTCCATAGATGCTGCATGACCTGCTGAGTTCCTCCAGGATTTTGTGTGCTACTCTGAATTTCCAGCATCTGCAGAATCTTGTACAGTATCTATAAAACAATTCATCCATTTTCACTATATTACTAACCGGAATCACTTACTGAATTGAACTTATACCATTTGGGAGTTGATTAAAGTTGAGAAATAAACTCTTCTTTGCAAGCATTAACAAATTAACGTTGTACTATCAAGTTGTCAGCTTTCTACACCGTCCCTCTATTAACCTTTCGTAGAAGAATGCTAGAACTGCATTCTCACCAGTACCCTTATGAAATGGAAACCAAACTGTGCATTGTATTCTTGTATCCTTGGCTTGGCCACTTGCAGATTCAACCAATCCCTCTGTTTTTTTAATTCTCTTCCTATAGATATAAATTGGGTGCTTGGCAAATATAACGATTGTCACTGGATTCAGCCAATACCCAAGCAAAGTACATTGATTGCTTTATGAGATGGTGATAAGGTACAGCCATAAGTTGTAGCAACAAATCCTGTCATAATACTGACTTTTAATTAAATATTTGGGTTTTTAATATAACACAAGGAAAAAAAATAGCAGTCAAGGTGGAAATATTTTATTTGACTTAAATGAAATATACCTTTTTAAAAAAATGTTCTATCAATTGTACCAGTTCCTAATGGACTCATTCATTTCCAAGCTACTTATGCCTTTAGAATTTATACAATACATACAATAGATCTGCCACTTCTGTGGAAGGCAAAGTAAAATGTGTTCCATACAATTAACAAAATAACATCATAAGCCTGGTGCAATCTATGTACAGTTTTTAAAATATGCATAAAATCCATATATTTACAAGGTGATCAAGAACAATTTCTAATGCAACATTCGAGCTTCTGTCATTCTACTAATACAAAGTTATCAAGTGTAAGAAATTCCATTTATTCAAAAATTGAGCCCTGCTCCTTTAAAATAAAAACAAGCAGCTCAAAGACAGCAGTCAGGTGCTGGGGGAAACTGCTTGTTCTCTAAGATTTTATGGTACTGCCATTGTTACAGTTGAGAATTTCCCACTGCTGAAGTAACATTCTGTCAACTAATCAGCAAGAGGTGGTGTGAGGTTCCAGTCTGGCCTCACAACAAGCAACTGCAAAGCAAATTTACTCAAGTTATAGAGTTTTTAAAAAATAAACTAGAGCAGTCTATACCTATGTGATCAGTGGGCTCCCCTGATAGTGGAATTACATCCACACGCTGGGAAAAACATTATGCAGTTTCTGAAAAGCAGAATAGAAGAATCTTTTAAGAGTAAAGAAACTAAACAAGTTAGGAGAAAAAGGAACATAGCTGAAGAGAAAAAGGAACACAGCTCAGTAAAAACAGAAGTTATGAAAATAGCTTGAAAAACATCTTTTAAAGTGTCTCAAATTGTCATGCAAAACAAAAACAGTTACTGAAATACTGATTCTGGAGAAATTACACAAGTTAATTTGAATTAAAAATTTAACACAGAAAATATTCAAGTCATACACTTTTTTGGCGGGGGGAGCTGAAAAGCAAAAAAGAGGTTTTGGGGAAGTCCATCACGCCGATGTTATATGCATACATAAACAAACAAAAGCAACAATAGAATGCCACAAAGAATATCAATAATACAACCAGTATCATTTAGAAAATAATGGCCAAGCATTCTTAGCCATCAAGAGAGACATTGCTCTTAATGCCTGCAATATTCACGTGTAACATTTGGGAGAGGATATGCATACAATGAAAAATCCAGAATATACTTTGGTAGAAGTTCATGCAGAAGTTCCTGAGGTACTTTGCATAGATAGTAATGCAAGATCTCCTTTGTGACAGGTTTATACCATGCTTGTCTTTCAGGAAACTCAACACTGTCTGTGGCCCCAATATTTTGAAGTACATGGTGTGCATCACTATGCAATCGTTCATAAGAACCAATGTAGTCATACGTCACAGCACATGGTTGACAGAGATTGTAAACTGGCATCCAATGTTCATTCATTGTCTCTACATCTTCATCCACCAAATACTGAAGAAATTCTGAAAATGTAACATCATCCCCCTTCGACTGTCCAATGCTTTTCCTATATCTTCTCACTATCTCCATTCCGTACCTCCTTTGGTATTCCACCACTTCTCCAAACTTATTTCTGTAAGCTGACAACAATCGTTCCATTGGGTCTCGAACAAACATAAACTTGTAGTAATGTTTCAGCCTGTATTTGATCTCATTGTTCTTTAAATCTCCAAGGAAGACCAAGTCATTTTTGTGGTCCATTTTGATCTGCACGTGTACATTATCCAACACACCACTCAGAACTTTAATAACACGTTTCCAGTTAGAGCATGCAACTTTGGGCACATAACAGTACAAGAACTTGTATTCATCATTAACTAGAATGTGTTTCAGCAAAGTCCGTCGTTGGGATGAGGTCAAATCCAAAATACCATGTGGCATTGTCTTCTGTTTACAAACACTCTGTATAGTCCTGTTCCGAATCTCTTGAATAATCTAAGAGTTGAAAAATAAATGAAATTGGGGTGATACAAGAATAGAATATTTTCCCTCTCCCTCCACCCAACCATATACAAAATAGAGTAGTTAAGCTATGCTGACACTTCACTACCTCGTGAATAATCCTCAGTTTGTAAAAGTAGCTTGTTCCTTGGAAAACATTTAGCAAAAACTCACAAATTTTCCTTAAATATCAAAATGAAAACATTGCATCCAGTGCTCAAGATTCAGTTAAAGCAACACCTCCACAGTTCAAACAAAAACTCAGTATATGAAGTAAGGTGGATGATCTTGTAACACAGCTAGAAACTGGCAGAGTTGACTTTGCAGGTATCACAGAGCCATGGTTGAAGTCACCGAGAGCTTAACATCCAAAGATACACAGACAGGTTGGCAGAGACGGTGGGGTACATTTGTTGGTTTAAAAAAAAAGAAATCAAATCCTTAGAAAGAAGTGACATGGAATCAGGAGAAGTAGAATCTTTGTGGGTAGAGTTAAGGAACTGCAAAAGTAAAAAGACCCTTCAGATATACACTTGGTGGCCACTTTCCTGGGTATCTCCTATTTGTGGTCTTCTGCACACCACTGTTGTAAGGTGTGGTGTTTGAGTTAGTCACCTTCCTGTCCACTTGAACCAGTCTGGCTGTTTTCTGTCATTAACAAAGCATTCTCGCCCACAGAAATGCTGCTCACTGCATAGATTGGTACCATTCTCAGTAGACTTGTGAAACTGTTGTGCGTGAAAATCCCAGGACATCAGCAGGTTCCAAGACACTCAAACCACTCTGCCTGGTACTATCAAAAATCAGGTTTAACATCACTGGCATATATCGTGAAATGTGTTGTTTTGTGGCAGCAGTACATTGCAATACATAACAAAAACTATAAATTACAATAAATAAGTATATTAAATTAAATTAAATAAGTAATGCAAGAGAGGAAAAAGAAATACTGAGGTAGTATTCATTGTCCATTCAGAAATCTGATGACTGAGAGGAAGAAACTGTTCTTAAAACATTGAGTGTGGAATGATTGTTAGTATTAGTCAAAGTCACTTCCCCATTCTGATGTTTGGTATGTACAACAACTGAATCTCTTGACCATGTATGATTGGCTGATTAAATATTTGCATTAACAAGGTTACAGGTGTACCTAATAAAGTGGACACCGAGTATATAAGGAGTAAAAGACCATAAGATTATAGAAGCAGAATTAGGCCATTTGGCCCATCAAGTCTGCTCCACCATTTCATCATGGATGATCCCGTTTTCCTCTCAGCCTTAAAATCTGCTTTTCCCACCTTCCCACCTCACGCCTTGTATCCCTTCATGCCCTGACCAATCAAGAACCTATCAACTTCTGCCTTAAATATATATAAAGACTTGGCCTCCACAGCTGCCTTTGGCAAAGAATTCCAGATTCACTACTCTCTGGCTAAATTAATTCCTCATCTCCAGTCTAAAACGATGCCCCTCTATTCTGAGGCTGTGTCTTCTGGTCTTAGATACTCCCATCATAGGAAACATCCTCTCCACATCCACTCAATCAAGGCCTTTCACCAATCAATAGCTTTCAATGAGGATACCCCACATTCTTCTGAATTCTAAAATACAGGTCTAGAGCCATCAAACACTCTTCATATGACAAGCCATTCAATCCTGGAATCATTTTTGTAATCCTCCTTTGAGCCCTCTCCTTTCCATGATTAGCAGCACAAAACTACTCATAATATTCCAAGTGAGGTCTCAGCGGTGCTTCATAAACTCTCAACATTACATCCTTGCTTTTACATTCTAGTCCTCTTGAAATTAACACTCACATCACATTTACCTTCCTCACCATAGACTCAACCTGCAAATGAACCTTTAGGGAATCCTGCACAAGGACTCCCAAGTCCCTTTGCCCTTCAGTTTTTTGTATTTTCTCTTCATTTAGAAAATAGTTAGCCCTTCCATTTCTTCTACCAAAGTGCATGACAATACACTTTCCGAACTGTATCCATCCGCCATTTCATTGCCCATTCTCCTAATTTTCCCCAAGTCCTTCTGTAGCCCTTTCTGCTTCTTCGACACTACCTGCCCCTCCACCTATCTTCATATAGTCTGCAATCTTTGTAAGAAAGCTGGGTTGGTGGTCACTCTCTATGGAAAGGACTGCATTTATGCAGCTGCTTTCTGCATATGCAGCGAAAACGTGTTTCCCATATCCTAAAATTTATGTGATTATTGGACTGTACTTTATATTGGTTTCCTTCAAGTTTTTGGTGTTTTCTTGTGGACAATTGGTGGGTGGGTGATGTTAATTTTTTCTGTGAAGGGTGGTGGGGGGATAGAGCATTTGGTGCCACTGTCGCTGTTCTGTTCTGTGTGTGAGGGAGTTGGGGATTGTTATGTGCAGAGGGTCGTTAATTGTTTGTGTGGCTGATTTTTTTACTGTGGGCGAGGGGGGATCTTTGGGGTCTGCAAGTTCTGTTTCTTTTCTTTTTCATGCCGGTTTTGGGGGGGGGCAGGAGTTAATGTCTTTTCTTTGATCAATGTCCATGGTCTTTCTGTATCTAATGACTATCTGGAGTAGAATATCAAAGTTGTATGATACATGCATATTTTGACAGTATAATGAACTGTTGAATTCCATTACCCAAATCATTGACATATAACGTAAAACAAATTGGTCCCAACACAGACTCTTGTGAAACACCACTAGCAACTGGCAGCCAACCAGAAAAGGTTCCCTTTATTCCCAGTCTTCGCCTCCGGCCAGTCAGCCACTGCTTTATCCATGCTAAAATCTTTCCTGTAATACCATGGACTCGTAGCTTGTTAAGCAACTTCATGTGTGACATTTGCAATTTCCCTGTCTTCCAGAACCATTCCAGAATCTAGTGATTCTTGAAAGATCATTACTAATGCCTCCATGATCTTTTCAGCTACACCTTTCAGAACTCTGAGGTGTACACCATCTGGTCCAGGTGACTTATCTATATTCAGACCTTTCAGTTTCAAGAACCTTCTCTCTAGTTATGGTAACTTAATGACTCCCAATACCTGGAACTTCCACCATACTGCTAGTCTCTTCCACAGTGTAGACCAGAGTTTCTCAGTCAGAGTTCCATGAGATTGTGATTTTAAAATAATAAGCAGTTTTTGGAACTTGGTACGATGCTAGTACTCACAGTGGTGGGCAGCGACCAAGCAGCCCCGTTAGCAATCTCGTTAGAGGTAGGACCATGTCTATTTGGTTGAGTCCATTCTCAGAATTTGACATGAGATAGGGGGAGGCTATTGATAATTGGTGAGCACTGTATTGCACAGAGAGGAGGATGGTAGGCTATTCTCAGCCGGAGAACTTGACTTTAACAGGAGGAAGAACTTTGTGAGCTGCAGTCTGATCATGCACTCAAGGTGAGATTTACTGACAAGTTCTGGATATCTGTAAAAGAAGAATATTCTGCCATTCAAAGGAAAGCAATGAACATTTTGCTGCAGTTTTCAACTTCTTACATATGTGAGTAAGCTTTTTCTTGTTTAACAGCATCAAGAACAAGAATAGAAATAGTCTCATTTCAGTTGAAGGTGAAATCAGTGTGCGCTTATCACTAGTTCAACCCAGAATTGAGTATTTGTGCAGTAAAAGGCAAACACAGGTTTCACATGCTAGCCTATATTTGAGTAAGAAAATGCTTTTTCCAAGTTTTATATAAAATTGGTTTCTTAGACTATATTTTAATTGAAATTGCTTTGGCTTATGGTTTTTAGTAACTTTACTATTCAACATTGTCAATGAATTTTCATGTTGTAAATAGCACTAATTAAAATAAATTTACAACCTTTATTTGAATTAAATCTACCTAGCCTACCTATAGAAAAATTAAATCCCATTTTGGCTTAAGCCAGTTAAGTAACAGAAATTTATTATGTTTGTCTTATGGGTTTTAAAAATTTATGGAAGGGAAAGAAAGACTAATTTCAAGAAAGGTAAGCTAAGCTTATCTACCTGTTATTTTTTCCAAGAAAGGTTGACTGAAAATTCATTCTCTACTCAAAAGAGCATTGACGATTATTTTTGGATTATTACATCTAAAACTTACTGATCACACTAATGTACCGTGAGCTGTAGATATAATCATTTTTACGCAGGGGTTCCCTGAGACCTGAAAATTATTTCAAGACATTCGGCTTTCAAGAAAAGTTTATTAAAGTAATCCAGACTTTATATGACAGCCCTACGGCTCGAATTAAGATAAATGGGGACCTCTCTGACTCCATTATTTTAGAGAGAGGCACTAGACAGGGATGCCCAATTTCTCCTCTCCTTTTTGCACTATACATTGAACCGCTTACCCAACTAATAAGACAGAGCGAAATTGTAAAAGGTATCAAGGTGGCAGGGATTGAACAGAAGGTGGCGTTATTCGCAGATTATGTTTTAGTCTATCTGAGTGAACCAGAAAAATCATTTACAGGATTGTTTACACTGTTGGATGACTTTGGGAAAATATCAGGTTATAAAATAAATGTAAAGAAAATGCAGGTTATGTCCCTAAATTATACACCATCCAAAAAACTGCAGGATACATATGATTTTAAGTGGGAAGCTAAATCATTAAAATATTTAGGAATAACCCTGCCGAAGGATCTTTTAACACTGTCACAGGTAAATTATGGGCCATTAATTTCAGAGATAAAAGCAGATATACATAGATGGAATCTTATCCCCTTTTTAAGTTTAAATTCAAGGATAAATACCATGAAAATGAATATTCTCCCTCGGTTACTCTATCTTTTCTGGACTTTACCTGCGGAGGTGGATGATAATCAATTCAGGGAATGGGACAAATGGATTTCTCGCTTTATCTGGCAAGGAAAGAAACCTAGAATTTGATATAACACCTTACAGTTAGGGAAGGAAGGAGGAAGTATGGTACTTCCTTGCTTGAGAAATTATTTTTATACTTCACAGATAACCCCCCTGTTATATTGGTGTAATAGGGAATATAAGGCTAGATGGAAGGAAATAGAATTTGGATTGGTTGACAGTTTTCCTCTGACAGCTGACAAAGGATTGATGGCCCAATTGGAAAAGTTTAAAAACAGCTGGATAAATCTTACATTAAAAGTATGGCAAAAGGTGGTTAATTCATGTGGAATCAATAACATGTTAAAACTTTTCAGATGGTGTGCATATGATAACGAATTCCTTCCCAACAGAGGAGATAAAAGATTTGAACTATGGATAAAGAAAGGTCTTACAACCTACCTCTCATTTATAGATAAAAGAGTATTACAAAGTTTCCAATTCCTGCAGGACAAACATGGCCTAGAACACAATGACTTTTTTAGGTACCTTCAAGTACGACACTATGTTAACCAGAGTTTGTAGATATACAGACTTATCAACAGGAGAATTAGAATTTTTCAAGATTCTGAATTCGGCTTACAGTTCAATACCAAGTAAATCAGTTTCTCGATTATATAATGCACTCTCCCATGCTAAAAATGTAAACACATCGTATATTAAAGAGAAGAGGGAAAAAGAAGCGGGGTTGGTACTTTCAGTGGAGGCTTGGGGGAAAATATGCAGCTTTCAGTGGTCTTCGACTAACTCTTTGACTTGGAGAGAACATTGTTGGAAAAATATTATAAGATACTTCAAGACCCCATATCAGGAAAAATATAAAGACACAAATGTGACGTGTTGGAGAAGGTGCGGCTCCAAGGAGGGAAATCATTTCCATATTTTCTGGGATTGTCCTAAATTAAGTTTATATTGGAATGGTATTCATAGAACATTAGTTAAGGTACTTAAGACCCAGATACCTCTGAACTTTGAGATGCTCTATTTGGGGCATGTATTGTTTCTTGAACAGAAGAAAGATATAAAGTTGCTGCAGGCCCTTTTAGTGGCAAGCGAAGAAATCAATCACTAGAAAGTGGCTAAATCTAACACCACCTACATTAGAAGATTGGCACGGAATTATCTTGGAAATATTTAAAATGGAAAAGATGACTTACTCCCTGAGAATTCAAAAAGAAAAATTTTATCAAATTTGGAATAAATGGATTGAATATATAACCCCAAAGCGAGCAGACTTTAGATGACCCTCCTAATGATTTATACTGCTCTTCTCATCAACACAGTAATATTGCTAACGTAAGCACCCCTGGTCTAAATGTTTACTGTTTTTGTTTTTTTTAGAAAATGGAGAATTAACACAAGTAAAGGAATAGATTTGGGAAAGGGATAAAAAATGATAAAATTAAGTAAATAAGTACATAGGGATTGGATAATTATGTTTGGGGGTAGGAGCAAACATGAACAAGTTAGGATATAAACACCTACAATGGTAGTTACATAGGCTTACATACAACATTTTGGACCAGAAAGAAACGGTCCAGAAGAGATATATGGAAATTATTATTAATCCACTATTATTACTATTTTTCTTAACAACTAATATCATTACTTAGCCTAATAGAGTAGAATTTCAACAGCACATAATTATCTATTTAAGTGTCTAATTTCTTTTTATATCATCTTATTGTGTACTTAGAAATGCACAAATAACTATAGTTTTATACATATATAAAAAAAGAAAAGGTTATACATGTAAAAAAAAGTTCATGATACTTGTGAACTCCTTATCCAAATAAAAATAAAAAATAAAAAAAAGAAAATTATTTCAAGGGTTCCTCAAGGGCAAAAAGGTTGAGAAAGGGCATTGTACACTGATGAAAAATCCTTATTCAGTTCATCTGCCATTTCCATGTCCCACATTACCTCTGCAGCATCATTACAGTGGTCTGATATCCACTCTTGCCTCTCTTTTACACTTCATTTATCTGAAGAAACTTTTGGTAGCCTTTTTAATATTACTGGCTAGCTTTCTTTCATATTCTATGTTTATCTTAATGACTCTTTAGTTGCCTTCTGTTGGTTTTTAAAAGCTTCCCAATCCTCTAACTTCCCACTAATATTTGCTCTATTATATACCCTCTCTTTGGCTTTTATGTTGCCTTTGACTTCCCTCGTCAGCGACGGTTTTCTGTGATCTTGCCTTTAGAATAATTCTTCCTCTTTGGGATGTATATATTCTCTGCCTTCCAAATTGCTTCCAGAAATTCTGCCACTGCTGCTCTGCCATTACCTCTCCCAGTGTTCTTTTCCAATCCATTCTGGCTAACTCCTGTCTCGTGTCCCTCTAATTCCCTTTACTCCACTGTAATATGATACCCTGGCAAATTATGCCAGAGAGGTAGAAATGGGGGACAAAGAAATGGCAGACAAATTGAATAAGTATTTTACACAATTCTTCACTGCAGATGATACCAGCCGTATGCCAGAAATTCGAGTGTCAAGGGGCAGAAGTGAGTGTAGCTGCTATTACCAAGAAGTGCTTGGGAAGCTGAAGGATCTGAGGGTAAATACGTCACATGAACCAAGTGAACCACACCCAGCGATCTGAAAGAGATAGATGAAGAGATCGTAGAGGCATTACTAGTGATCTTTAAAGAATTACTAGATTTTGGAGTGTTTTTGGAGTACTGTTAAATTGCAAATGTTACTCCACTCCTTAAGGAGGGAGGGAGGAAAAAGACAAATTATAGGCCAGTTAGCCATCTTCAGTGTTTGGCAAGATGTTAGATTCCATAATTAAGAATGAAGTTTTAGGATACTTGGAGGCACACAACGGAACAGGCTGAAATCAGTACAATTTCTTCCAAGGGAAATCTTGTCTGACAAATCTGCTGGAATGCTTTGAGAAAATAACAGACGGTAAACAAAAGAGTCAACGGACGTAGTTTATTTGGATTTTCAGAAGCCCTTTGACAAGGTGCCTCACATGATGCTGCTGTAAACAAGAGCCCATGGTATTATAGGAAAGATAATAGCATGGATAGAAGATTGGCTGACTGGCAGAAGACAAAGAAGTGGGATTAAAGGGGGCCTTTTCTGCTTGGCTGATAGTGTTCCAGAGGAGGTCAGTGTTGGGTCCACTACTTTTCACGTTATATGACCTTGATGGCTTTCTGGCCAAGTTTGCAGATGATACACAAATAGGTGGAGAGGCAGGCAGTGTTGAGGAAGCAAGACTTGAAGATATTAGGTAAATGAGCAAATAAATAGCAGATAAAATACAGTGTAGCAAAGTGCACGGTCACGCAAATTGGCTCAAGAAATAAAGGCATAGACTTATTTTCTAAATGAGTAGTCTAATTCATAATTGGAGGTGCAAAAGGACTTGGGAATCCTTGTAGGTTGAGTTGGTAGTAAGGAAGTGAAATGCAATGTTAACATTAATTTCAAGAGGATTAAAATATAAAAGCAAGAATGAAATGAGGATTTACAAGGCATTGTCAGATCACATTTCAAGTAATGTGACAGTTTTGGGCCACATATCCAAAAAGATGTACTGGCATTGGAGAGGCTCCAGATGAGGTTTACAATAATGATCCTGGCAATGAAAGGTTTAACAAACGAGAAGCATTTGGTGGCTCTGGGCTTGTACTTGCTAGACTAATGAAAGACTACATAGAGTGGATATACAGAGGAAGATTCCAATAGTGGGGTAGTCTATGACCAGGGGGCACAGGTTCAGAATACAAGAACACCCCTTTAGAACAAAGACAAGGAGGAATTTCTTTAGCCAGAGGATGGTGAATCTGTGGAATTCTATGGCACAAACAACAATGGAAGCGAAGTCATTGGGTATATTTAAAACAGAAGCTGATAGGTTCTTAATTAGTATGGTGTCAAAGGTTACAGGGAAAAGACAGGAGAAAAGGGTTGAGAAGGGTAAATAAATCAGACATGATTGAATGGCAGACCAAACGATGGACCAAATTGCCTAATTCTGCTCCTATGTATTAGTCTTTTTAAAAAAAAGGCAATTCACAAGTGTCCAAAATAATAATTCTTACGGTGATATTGTAAAGTTCAAAATAATAAAACACATCCTTTCAGGTATTTACCAAGTGGAACATTGAAGATCCTGAAGGTCCTCAAGAACTGGATGTAGAGAAATTCTTGTAGAAGAATCTGAAAAGCCACTGTCTCAGAATATGGGCTTGCCTACTTAAGGCAAAGATGAGGCAAAAAAAAATCTAAAAAAAGAGTTGAGGCCTGTAAGTCTTTGGGACTCTTCCTCAAAGGGCAGAAAAGCATAATCTGAGGCAGATTCTTGATAAGCAATTGGAGATTAACATTACCATAAGTGTACTGAGAAGTGCCATCTCATTTCTTGCACCTTCATATTAAAAGTACACCTGGTAGTAAAACACAGAATATGAAACACGCCCTTCGGTTACAACATCTGTACCAAACAATACCAAATTAAACTAATTTGCTTTTGTCTGCACATGTTCCCTATCCCTCCATATTCTACCAGACTTTTAAACAGAACTGAAACACGAGGAATTCTGCAGATGCTGGAAATTCAAGCAACACACATCAAAGTTGCTGGTGAACGTAGCAGGCCAGGCAGCATCTCTAGGAAGAGGTACAGTCGACGTTTCAGGGTCTCGGCCTGAAACGTCGACTGTACCTCTTCCTAGAGATGCTGCCTGGCCTGCTGCGTTCACCAGCAATTTTGATGTGTGTTGTTTTAAACAGAACTGTTGTATCTGCTAGTTTTGCCTGGCAGTGGAATGGTAGAGGTGGGATGGGATGCGACGGAAAGAGGCAGAGGAAGGGGAAATGAATCTTTTATTTGAATTTGCAAGTGAGATTTCTCCAACTTGATCCTGCAATAATTCCTGGGTGGCTACTGAAGAGGATAGAGTGTCATTGAAAATTTGGAAAACTCCCCTTTTTCATGCGATCCTTTGAGCAAAGTACAGCAACAATCTAATGCTGCGCACCATATAGTGGCTCTTCAAAGACAATACTTTCTGAAGTAGAACATCGTTAAGCTTATTTTTAAAATTTGGAGCTATGGTGTTAGATCAATGCCCTTATGCTCTTAGTGACCTCTGTTGCTCAAAGTTCAAACAGATATTCTTCCGGCTCTTACTCTGAATTCTTCCTCATGACATCTAGGGCTGGATTTAAAAAATTGACTATATTGTCTGGGAGATTTTTAGACTTGTCAATATGCAGGAGATGTGCATTCACAGAGACCATAAATCTCCTCCATGCACTATTCATTGTTGCAGGAGTTATGTCATCCCACAGAGCACAAAGTACCCAATGTATGTCTAAACATTATTCCTTTTCTATATTTCTCAAAAGGTTGGTTTGTCGTTGCTGTCTGCTTCTAATGATTACATGCCATGTTATTTGCTGCAGATAATTAGCCTTAAATGTAGGGAGGTACCCCGGACCACAGTTTGCAACAATGAAGTAATGCAAGAATCAAAAACTACCTGCAAGTCACATTCATGAACTCCTCTTAAGTGTTTTGGGGCAATGACGCCAAGCAATGTTTTGTTACCTTACTTAATGTCAATGCTAAACATCCGTTTTTTTAAAATGTCTAACTTATAGTGCCCCTTTGACTACTTAAAAAGCTTAAGCTTATAGTCACTCAAGGAAAAGAGCAATACAACCTTTAGCTGCCCTGAGGTCAGCAGTTTTCTCATTCCCCAACATATACATGCACATGTACATGGGTATTCCCTTCCAAAAAAAACCCAGTCCTATCCATATCAAAAACATGAATAGAAAAGTCATCTTTCTTGAGGAGTCACCTAATGTCATTCAGAAAATTTTACACCACCATGGTAACTGCACTTACTGTCTTCCGTACAGAGTAACTATTAGACAAGCTTGCATGTTATTCAAAACCAAAATCGATTCCATTCAATGCAATCAGAAGACCAACTGTCCATCTCAATTTTTTTCCTCCGATTGCTCTTCCTCTGAATCATCAATTCAGGTACACATTTGATTATGATCTTTTAACCATACTTTTCCCACTTCTCCATAAAACAATGCCCTTCCCGGAGCATCACTGATAACACTATTTTATTTTTTCCTCATGTTTCTAAGCATTACTTGCACAGTGGGTACTGCAAAAATTTACAATACCCATCTTTTTTTTTAATTCTGTTAATTATAGCTTGCACTGACTTCTTAGAAGAGTTGTAATCCTCAGAACTGCCAGGTCCTTCTGAAGCCACGTTGATAGATGCAAAGAATAAACTGATAGATCCTAATAATACTTGCAAAGCTCCATGACCTTTCATAATACTGAAAGTGATAAAATTATGTGGCTCTAAGTACAAAATGCATTATGTTGCAAGACTGCATGCATTTTGTTACAAAGTTTGTAAACTGAGGGCATATATGCTCGAGTCAATAGAATGATAGAAAAAGTTTGTAAATTAAATTTCAGAAATCAAGGAATAACTGCAGACTGCAGCTGTAGGTTCCATCTTCGACATTAAATAGAGGCCACATCAGCTGCCTCAGGAGGACTTAAAATAATCCATATTATTCAAAAGAGCCTAATAGTGCTTTCAGAATAATGGCCAACATTAAATCCTTCAACTAACATGACTAAAACCATATTAACTGACTCATTGTACTATCTTGACCTGTGGCTACAACGGTCTTATTTTAGAACAAGATAGCAGTAACAACATTAAAGTATTTGATTTACACATTGTGAAACAGAATTTAATGTTATCCCAATGTGAGATAGTATCAGTTATTCATATTAATTGCACAACATATTTGTTCAGTATTGCACATGTTGTCATACTCCTCTTGATTGTTTTTGTACAGCACCAACTGAAGTGACAGTGCAACTCAAACAAAAAAAATAAAATTTCTTCAGTGGATTACCGAATAATTCAAATATCACATCTTCAATTTCTGTTTCACGCGAGTTAGTTGAATTTAGCCAGCACAAATTGAGAAACTACATTTAGTTTCAGCAATGAACAAATTTAACATAGATGCAATAAACACTCAGTCAGGCGTCATTTGCGGAAATTTCATTTTGATTCTTTGTCCGAACTGAAAGAAGAAAAAACGCCTGAAAAAGTAGCTGTTGTTGGCAGTAAAATACAATGATTCCAAAAATCTGCACCAGAGATTAACTCCCACTCTTAAACTTCATAAAATACAAGATAACTTTCAAAGGAAAATTGTACTACAATTTCAGACCTTTCAACTTTTGTTTGTGCATTTGACAGATCTAAAGAATTTGTAAGTTACTAACGTTTCACTTGAACTGAAATCTAGTTATTTTGTAGAGACCATGGGATCCTCTTTGGATACAGTATCTAGATTGTAGGCTGAAAGGAGAATTGAAAGGAGGGTTCATTTTAAAACTGCATTATAAATTTGGTTTAAAAACTTCAGAAGAGCACCCTTGAATTCTAATGTTTTTACAATATGGCAATTTGGAAATAAAGTGTTTTAATTTCCCTGAATTCCCAGAATTCATTTTCCAATGCGATGCAATTTCCCCACCAATACATGTGATTCAGCTCCATTGATCTATGCTGACTTTTATGGTCCACACACAAGGAAATCTGCAGATGCTGGAATTTCAAGCAACACATAAAAATTGCTGGTGAACGCAGCAGGCCAGGCAGCACGTTTCGAGCCGAGACCCTTTGTCAGGACTAACTGAAAGAAGAGATAGTAAGAGATTTGAAAGTGGGAGGAGGAGGGGGAGATCCAAAATGATAGGAGAAGACAGGAGGGGGAGGGATGGAGCCAACAGCTGGACAGGTGATAGGCAAAAGGGATATGAGAGGATCATGGGACAGGAGGTCCAGGGAGAAAGAAAAGCGGGGGGGGGACCCAGAGGATGGGCAAGGTGTATAGTCAGAGGGACAGAGGGAGAAAAAGGAGAGAGAGAAAAAATAAAACTAATAATAATAATAAATAAATAACAGATGGGGTATGAAGGGGAGGTGGGGCATTAACTGAAGTTAGAGAAGTCAATGTTCATGCCATCAGGTTGGAGGCTACCTAGACGGAATATAAGGTGTTGTTCCTACAACCTGAGTGTGGCTTCATCTTGACAGTAGAGGAGGCCGTGGATAGACATATCAGAATGGGAATGGGATGTGGAATTAAAATGTGTGGCCACTGGGAGATCCTACTTTCTCTGGCGGACAGAGCGTAGGTGTTCAGCAAAACGATCTCCCAGTCTGCGTTGGGTCTCGCCAATATATAGAAGGCTGCATCGGGAGCACCGGCCACAGTATATCACCCCAGCCGACTCACAGGTGAAGTGTCGCCTCACCTGGAAGGACTGTCTGGGGCCCTGAATGGTGGTGAGGGAGGAACTGTAAGGGCATGTGTAGCACTTGTTCCGCTTACAAGATAAGTGCCGGGAGGGAGATCGGTGGGAAGGGATGGGTGGAACAAATGGACAAGAAGTCGCGTAGGGAGTGATCCCTGTGGAAAGCAGAGCGAGGGGATAAGGGAAAGATGTGCTTAGTGGTGGCATCTCATTGGAGGTGGCAGAAGTTACGGAGAATTATATGTTGGACCCGGAGGGAGCGATCCCTGCGGAAAGTGGGGGGGGGGGGAGGGAAAGATGTGCTTAGTGGTGGGATCCCCTTGGAAGTTATGGAGAATTATATGTTGGACCCGGAGGCTGGTGGGGTGATAGGTGAGGACAAGGGGAACCCTATTCCTAGTGGGGTGACAGGAGGATGGGGAGGGAGCAGATGAGCGTGAAATGGCAGAGATGCGTTTGAGAGCAGAGTTGATGGTGGAGGAAGGGAAGCCCCTTTCTTTAAAAAAGGAGGACATCTCCTTCGTTCTAGAATGAAAAGCCTCACCCTGAGAGCAGATGCGGCGGAGACAGAGGAATTGCGAGAAGGGGATGGCATTTTTGCAAGAGACAGGGTGAGGAGAGGAATAGTCCAGTTAGCTGTGGGAGTCCGTAGGCTTATAGGAGACATCAGTAGATAAGCTGTCTCCAGAGATAGAGACAGAAAGATCAAGAAAGGGGAGGGAGGTGTTGGAAATGGACCAGGTAAACTTGAGGGCAGGGTGAAAGTTGGAGGCAAAGTTAATGAAGTCAACGAGCTCAGCATGTGTGCAGGAAGCAGCGCCAACGCAGTCGTCGATGTAGCGAGGGAAAAGTGGGGGGACATATACCAGTATAGGCTTGGAACATGGATTGTTCCACAAAGCCAACAAAAAGGCAGGCATAGCTGGGACCCATACAGGTGCCCATGGCTACACCTTTGGTTTGGAGCAAGTGGGAGGAGCCAAAGGAGAAATTATTAAGAGCAAGGACTAATTCTGCTAGACAGAGCAGAGTGATGGTAGAGGAGAACTGGTTAGGTCTGGAATCCAAAAAGAAGCGGAGAGCTTTAAGACCTTCCTGGTGGGGGATGGAAGTATATAGGGACTGGACATCCACGGTGAAAATAAAGCAATGGGGGCCAGGGAACTTAAATCATCGAAAAAATTCAGGGCATGGGAAGTGTCACAAACATAGGTCGGAAGGGATTGAACAAGGGGGGATAAAACAGTGTCAAGCTATGCAGAAATAAGTTCGGTGGGGCAGAAACAAGCTGAGACAATGGGTCTACCTGGACAGGCAGGTTTGTGGATCTTGGGTAGGAGGTAAAAACGGGAAGTGCGGGGTGTGGGAACTATACGGTTGGTAGCAGTGGATGGGAGATCCCCTGAGTGGATAAAGTTGGTGATGGTATGGGAGACAATGGCATGATGCTCCTTAGTGGGGTCATGATCGAGGGGTAAATAAAAGGAGGTAGAGGTCAGTACTCCAGACTACAACAGCACCCCCCTTATCGGCAGGTTTTACAGTAAGGTTAGGATTAGTGCAGAGGGAGTGGAGGGCAGAGCGTTCGGAAGGAGTGAGGTTGGAATGGGAACAAGGTGCGGTGAAGTCAAGACGGTTGATGAATCTCTTACTATCTCTTCTTTCAGTTAGTCCTGACTAAGGGTCTCGGCCCGAAACGTCGACTGTACCTCTTCCTATAGATGCTGCCTAGGGTTGATATGACTTGGGTCCCACCAAACTAGAAAGGTTGGGATGTCTTGCCCACCGAAACCCCCATTTGTGTGAATACTGTGTAATTATTGCCCCCCTGTAATTGCCCGTCGGCAAGAAATAACGTACTGTACACCACATACAATTATAAAGAAAGCATATTTATCAATGTTAACTTAACCAAACCATTATTAAAGAAAAAAAAACAAAAGAGCCATCGTAATTAAAAGTCAAAAGTGCACAGGTTGGATCTCAAATCTTCCAAAAGCCGGAGTGTCCGATGTACTCATAGCGCCAACTCCTATTCACCGATCACCAGTAAGATTCCCTCTCTTAGACTTCATCAAATTGCACATTCCCTTTGGATCAATTCCTATGGCCAGTTCCCTCGAGCTTCTTCTCTCTCCATCTCCCACCAAAAAAAGATCTTGAAACACCTCAGAGAATGTCACAAAACCTTTCCACCCAGCGTTCTCTAGAACCTTTTTCCCATTCCACCATCCTGATTGGATCACGTGACATTCCTAAGCATGAACATCACAACCCCTCATCTTTAATGGTAACCCAAACACTACCAGCAGAACACACTGTTTCTACGGAAAGCCATTAAATGAAATACTCTACAACATTAGCAGTAAAATCTTAATCAGGGTGTTACATTTGAATAGTATTTCAAAATTCCATTGTTCAAATTGTGTGTGGAAGTGGATACAAGCGAAATGATCTCAGTGTCAGCTTTAACTCCTACCGATTCAGCTGCCCAATTCCTCCACCTGCCAGTTTCTGATGTTCCACTATGAAATTCCTTCCTTCACCTTGAACTGTTGCTATCCCTCCACCATACTTGACTGACCCCTTGAATGTATCTCACTTATTTCTGCAACCCTCACCAGATCTTCCTCCTGGACACCAAGAAAAGTTCCCCTGGTCCACCCTTCCTCATTCAACAAATTATCCTTTACAATTTCTGCCAGCTCAAGCAAGACTACCACCAGACATATTTCTTCCTGCATTTAAGGTAAATTACTCCATTCTTCTGTCCCACCAACATTTTCACACCTCACAGCATTCTCCCATGCAACTGCAGGATTTGCAGTCGTCATTTGTTCACCTTTTTCTTTTCCACCATCCACGATTCACTTGCCCTTTCTCAAAATTGAATTGATGCTCACAGGATTTCTTCTATATTGGAGACAAAAAAAACCAAGCAGATTGCACATTTCTATTTACGGACTAGCATTGATTATACAGGAGTAAAACAGCTTTCTAATTTCCTGCCACATTAATTTTCCGTCCCACTCTGACCTGTCTGAGCCTCCTACACTGTTGAAACAAGCTCAAGCTTGCCGAACATCTCATCTTCCATATGATCATATTGCAGCCAACTAGATTAATAAAAGAACTCTGCAATTTCAAGTGACAATCTTTCTTTCTGTCAGTATCAAAACTGGCCATTTCAGCCAGACATCTTTGAAATTGGCTCGGTTTTCCTTTTTCCATAGTATAGTCTGCCCTGCTAAACATATCCAAAGTTCTGGTATTAGCAATGTACCAGTTCTAAATCGAATTCTAAATATCAAATCAATTCATTTGGTATGACCACAGAGATAATGACTTCGTTTCACTCTTTCTCCCTACTTCTGCTACTGAAAAGCAACTCAATTTCTTTAACAGTTCTGACAAAAGGTCTCAAACACTAAACTTTAGCTATAAGACATTACTAAATCCTTTCTATAGAAATTACGAACCTACTGAACGTGCAAAATTGTCTTGTTTTATTTTTGTCTCATTTGCACTCAGAAGATTTGGAGATGCAGGACAGGTAATAGAATCCATAGAAATTGAACTGTAGTCATAATAATATCTACTGTAACAACATAGTGAGTACAAAATGTCTGCCCTTTCTGTTACTTCAAAAGGAATTCAGTAAGTTTGATAGAACATGTGTCCTTCAGATTCATTTATCAAATGTACATCAAAATATACAGTGAAATATGCAATTTGTATTAACAACCAACGCAACCCAAGGACATGCTAGGGAAGCCTGCTTGACACACTAGCACCAACATAACACCCACAATGCTCATCAGAACATAGAACACAAAAAGCAACAAAACAACAACAGCAAAACAAGTCCCATCCCTCTATCCCATCAACACCCACACATAGTCTTCCAACTGCAGGACAGCCTGCGTCCGACCTCCAGTAGACTTACAGATTTACAGACATTGGGTCTTTGACTTGCCCAGTTGACTCGCAGAGTCAGGGCTCAAGCTATCAGGCCACGACTTCTGAGTTTTAGACCCCACAAATCACCGAAGACGACAAATGAGGGCACTGGATGATGTCCCAAAACTCCGGTCTCGCAATTTGCATACCTAGAGGTGCACTAGCCTTTGGTCCTCTGGTGCCTTCTCCATCTCCAATATTCTCTAAACTATTGACAATTCATCCACATGAACTAGATCAGGATAAAATAGTTAATCAATTAATCCCTCTTTTACTATTTACATTTCCTCCTCCAACGTACCTCCGTCTCTTTATTTTGATCTTTACTAGGATGACCTGAATAATGACTTTATATTGCTGTCATTTCACTCACTCTGCGGCTAGGCACAGCTCAAACTCCATCTAGAAATTCACTGATGACAACCATGTTGTTGGCAGAATATCTGATGGAGAAGAGGTGTGTAGGACTGAGATAGATCAGCTAGTTGAATGACTAGCCAGGCTGAAGTGGATATCCATACCATCCTTTATGTGCCATCAGGGAAGGACAATAAAGCAATATCATTTCCAACATTTCACACATTTGAAAAAAATGCTGATTACTAGTGAAAGAGCTTGATATTGTAGTGTGGTTTGGGTGAGGACTTGCTAATAGTCAATTTGTCTTCAGGGGTAATAGAAGAGATGAATGAGAACAGAACCTTTCAGTGCAATAATAGGCCCTTTCAGCTCATCTCATTCATGATGCCCAACTGCACTAATTCCATTTACAATACCTGCTCTAACAGAAGATAGAATAGTGCAGCACAGGAATTGACCCATCTGTCATACCTACACTAATGATGCCCTAAACCAGTCCTGGTATAGGAGAGGAGAGTTGAGCATGGAATTTAGGGAGAGGGGTGGGGAGGGAAGGCAGTGGGAGGAGTGTGTGGCAATAGATAGATGAAGTGGCTCAGGAGAGGGAAAAAAAGAGGAAAGGGTCAGAGGCAGCAGTTACTGGAAGTTTGATAATTTGATGTCATGCATACTGCCAGTTTGGAAAATACCCAGGCAGAATAGCAGGTGCCGTTCCTCTCATTTTCATTTGGCATTGGAGGTGGTCATGGACAGTCATATAAGTGTGGGAATGTGAAGTGGAATTAAAATGGCAATTTCCTAGTAAATGACTTCCATAAAGCCTTAGGCCAGTATCCTTCTGTGTCCTTCCTATCTAAATACCTGTCCTAATGCTTTTTAGTTATACTTGCTTTTACCATCTTCTCTGACAGTTTAAGATAACCACCACCCTCTGAAAAAGGTACTCCTCAGATCTCTTTTAAAGTTCTCTCTCACTTTAAAAGAGAAAAGGTCATCCCTCAGCCTATGTCCCAGTGAGGATAAACTAGGCAAATCTAATCTCTCCTCAAAATGTTAGCTCTTCATTCAAGGCAACAAACCGATGAATCTCAAACATGAGAAAATCTGCACATGCTGGAAATCCAAGTAACACACAGAAAATGCTGGAGGAACACAGCAGGTCAGGCAGTATCAATGGAAAAGAGTAAATAGTCGACATTTCAGGCAGAGACCTGTCATCAGGGTTCCCAATAAATCTTTTCTGCACATTCTCCCCCTCTCTATAGGTTTCACATCATTCTTTCCAGTTTGACAATCAGAATTGTACACAATATTCCAAGTACAGTCCAACTAATGCTTTGAACAACTGGGTCATTCCAAATCTCCCTTTTTACTAACCTCTCCACCCATGTCATCATTTTCAGGAGCTATGAACTTGCAACTTAAGGAGATGAGGAGGAAGTTCTATAAATGGTGAATCTTTGGAATTCATTGCCACAGAGGACTGTGGAGACCAAGTCATTGGATATATTTAAAGTGGAGGTTGATAGATTTTTGATTAATAAGGATGTCAAAGACCACGGGATTAAAGGCTGAAAAATGGAGTTAAGAGGGATAATATGTTAGTCATGATGGAACAGTGGAGCACAGCCAGTGAGCCAAGTGCCCTAATTCTGCTCCTATATCTTATGGTCTCTCTGCACATCAATTCTTCTGTGGTTGCTGTCATTTATTCTATATGCCCCACTAGAATTTGACTTCCTGATGTACATTCCCTCATTCTTGTTTGGATTAACTTTGCCAATTTTTTAAAAACCAAATTATTACACACTTTTCCCAGTTCTGATGAAAGGTCATCAGCCTGAAAACATTAATTATTTTCCCCCTTAACAAATGTGATATGTAATCCACTCTTCAGATAAATAACAAAGATTAGCGGGAAAATCACAAAGATTTGCGACCATCTCCAGCTGCCACCTGGCACAAATTGATGCAAAATATCACGGTCACCATTATAGTTACTTGCAAAGCCTTCACCAAAATAATATTCAGCACAATTTACTGAAATCAAAACACCATTGATACATAAAAGCATATAAAATTACACCCACACAGAGGAGTCATACAGCATAAAAATGGGCCCTTTGGACCAACTGGTCCACACTGACCAAGATTGTCATCTAAGCCATTTGCCCACATTTGGTCCGTATCTCTCTAAATCAACCATTCCATCCCACTTAACATAATCAGATAAATTATTAGTAAAAAGTAAAAAGTCATTTACTAATAATAGCTGGCACCACTGATAATAGCAAGTAGAACTCAGTGTTAAAGTTGCTGTCATTCTTCAGCAAGAACACTAAAGTCATGGTAGACCACACAATGTAAGCACTGACCACAAATTCTATTTGCAAGAGACCAAGCAACACAATGCTGATTGTTTCTAAACAGGTTGAAATTTTTCTGAAAAATAGTTCTTTCAAAAACAAAAGAAATCTTGTGGATTTCTGTACTGCTGCTTACCCACAGTTAACAAGTTAACAACTTTCTTAGTAAATTATCACTAACAAGTCATCTCCTCTAAGTTCATTGCTTGCAATTTTCAAAGGTTATTGGGAGACATCCCAAGATCACAATATATTCACCATATGAATGCCGACATGCCTTCGAATTTTTTTAACCACTTACTTGCTACAATTGAAATAACTCATGGTATTGCGGCAGCCAAACTGGAGGAAAACATACAATCACAGAGGAGCTTGACAGTCAAACTGTACTAGGTGAGGTTAAAGGTAGACTTTGTCAACTTACTGATAGGTGCAGATAGGATTGCTCCCTATACACATGGGGAAAATAATCCAAGATTGTCAGGAAAGTTGTGCAAAATCATCCAGAAAGCAAATCGCTTTTAAAAGTTAAAGATTCTTTCAGCTATTTCATATATCTATTATTTGTACAGGATCTACTGATTTGCGCTTTTGCTTTGTTTTAATGATTTGTTTTTAGAAATTCTGGGTTGCGTTGCTGTGATTCAGGCCGCACACAGAGGGTGGGTTTAAGAGAAAAGTAACCGAACAGCGACTTCAAGATGGCCCTGTGCCTGACAAACAGCGACCACCAGCAGTCGGAACCGTCTTATATTAACTAATGGTGGTCTCCTCTGATGAGCTTCCCACCTGGTAATCCGGGTCCAGTCCCCCCTTCCAATCCTGTCCGCCACCGGAGCTGGGCCTGGAGTTGGTGCTGCTGCGGGACCGGCTCCTGGCTCCGTATGTATGGCTACTCATGGTGTCCACCTCAGCCAGCATGCCCTTCTGGATCATCAGCAACAGCCCGCCCGACGCCACGATCACACCGAACGTCAACATAGTGGGTAGCAGCACTGTCCTGCGCACCACCCGGGCCGCCTTCAGCCCTCCCATAACACCGGCTCCGTTCACACTGACCAAACAGCCCTCCTCTCCTCCCCGCCACTCAACCCACCCTCTCCATAGCCCACCGACTACGCGCATGCGCCGCGGGGTAACGCTCGGCAATGGGGAATCGAAACGGGCTTCCCCGCCCCCGCAACAGCGTATGTGTGAAAGCGGCTGTGCCCGGCGGGGCCGGCGGTGATTGACGGAGTGTGGGCTGCTGCTGGAAGCTGGCTGTGTTTTGCTTGATGTGTGAGTGTGTTTTGGAACCTTTGAGGGAAAGAGAGTGGGGAAGGAACGGAAATTGCTGGGAGGGGGTCGTGTGGGTCCAGTAATGGTGGACAAGATAAGAGGTGGGGTTGAGGGAAAGAAAGTGGAGAAGGAGAGGGATAGAGACTTGGGACCAGAGGTAGGCAGCTGGGGAGAGGTGGATTATTGTGAAGGGAGAAATAAAGGGAATGAGGAGGTAGTGAGGGGTCGGATGAATAAAAACCAAGACAAAGGGAATAAAAGAATAAGAAATGGTAGTGGAGAAAGCTCTGAAAGTGAGGAAGATGAACAAGCTCAGAGAGGAGGTGTTGTCATAATTAGGTTTAATGAGAAGGCTCAGGGACATATGAAGAAAATTAACCCATTTGTGCTAACAACAAATCTGACAAATAAGATAGGGGAAATAGTATTTGCAAAAGTCCTTAATGATGGCAACTTATTGGTAAGATGTGCGAATGAGGAACAACTTGAGAAAGCACTCAAGCTAAAAGAGATAGGAAAATGCAAGGTGGAATACACTGGGAGGGTGGGAGCACAAAACGGTGGTTATAAAGGAGTGATCACGGGGATACCAATGAGTATAAATATGGAGGAGATAAAGAGGGATATCAAAGGAGGGAAAGTAATGAATGTTCAAAGACTGAAAACAACAAAGGAGGGAGTGAAAAAGGAAAGTGAATCAGTATTGATTGAATTTGAAGAAGAAAGAGTGCCAAGGAAGGTGTTCCTGGGTTTCATGAGTTACCCAGTAAGGGTGTATGTGCCAAAGCCATTGAGGTGCTATAATTGTCAAAGGTTTGGACACATGGCTAAAAACTGTAAAAGACAGAGGAGATGTGCTAGATGTGGGGGTGATCATGAATATGGAAAGTGCGGAACAGGAGTTCAACCAAAATGCTGCAATTGTGGAGGAGCTCATAATGTTGCATATAGTGGGTGTGAGGTTGTGAGACGGGAGACTAAAATTCAAGAAATAAGAGTGAAAAGAAAGATCACTTATGCAGAAGCTGTAAGAATGTCAAGAGAACAGAATAATGCTCCTAATGAACAGGGAGCAATAGGGATACGAGAGATGCAACAAAGAACAAATGACAGGATTTATGTAGACAAAAAGGCTCTAGTAACATTCATTGCAGGAGTGATTAATAGTACTGCTGAGGTAAAGTCAAAAAGTGACAAAATTCAGCTGGTGGTAAAAGCAGCAGTAAACCATTTAGGGTTAGTAGGACTGACATGGGAGGAAGTGAGGGAGAACCTCAGTAATCAGTCAAGCCAGGAAGTGTCATGTGTTGGTTAATACTAATTATGGTGATTCTTTTACAATGGAATGCAAGGAGCTTACTGGCCAATAGCCAGGAATTCAAGCACTTTATTAAAGAAATGGTTGTAAAACCGGATGTAGTGTGTATTCAGGAAACTTGGTTGAAACCAACTTTAGACTTTGTGGTATATGGGTATACAATGATAAGGAAAGATAGAAATCTAGGGGGAGGAGGGGGTTGTGCTATGTTAATCAAGCAAGGTATACCATATAGGGTACTGGAGAAAGGAGATGATCAGGAATACATAGTGGTGGAAGTGTGGGAGAGAGGGGAGGGAGTGGTTATAATTAACTACTACAATCCATGTAAAAGGTTGGATTTGGACAGCCTATTAAAGATACAAGGACAAAACAGACATAAATTAGTGTGGTGTGCAGATTTCAATGCTCATAGCACAATATGGGGGGATCAGATTACAGATCCAAGTGGAAAGGTAATTGAAGATTTGATGGAAGAAAGGGATTTGGTGTGTATGAATGATGGTAGCGGCACAAGGATAGATATAACAACAGGAACTGAGTCAGTGTTAGATATTACGTTAGTGTCTAATACCTTGGCTGGCATTAGTAACTGGGGAGTTTGGACTGCTTCAACATTAGGCAGTGATCACTACCCAGTTTTGTGTTCAGTGGGTGAAAGAGTTGAAGTAAGACCAAGTGGCGGAACCCCAGAGTGGGTGTTTGAAAAAGCTGATTGGGGTAAGTTCCAGAAGCTGAGTGAAGAAGGGTTGACAAAGATTGATATTTCTGGAAATGTAGATGAATTAAACAGTCAGGTGACTTCAGCAATTATCATGGCAGCAGAAGGATCTATACCTAGGAGTAAAAATAGGATGAATAGAAAACTGGTACCATGATGGACAGAGGAATGTTGTCAGGCTGTAAAAAACAGAAATAGAGCATTCAGGCTAGTTAAAAGAACCCATAATATGCAGCATTTGGTTCAATATAAGAAAGCACAGGCAGTGGTGAGAAGAACTATACGTAAAGCTAAAAGGGCAAGTTGGAGGAGTTTTTGCGACAAGGTAGGAAGAACAACACCTGTGGGAGAGATATGGGGAATGATTAAGAGGATGGGAGGAGATAGAAGGGAATGGGAATATCCAGTAATGATATCTGAGGAGGAAACTGCAGTCTCCAGTAGGGATAAGGCTGAGGTCATGGCCAAGTCATTTGTACTGATACACAGTTCAGAAAATTTGTCTGAAGAAGGGAGAAGAAGAAGGGAAAGAATAATGAGCCAACACCCAGGTGTGTTAAGCAGGAGGGAAGGAACAGATGATATAATTGATGATCCATTTACATTAGCAGAAATGGTGAGAGCAATAAAGAGATCGAGACCAACCTCCCCAGGGAAAGATCTGATATGCTCTGTGATGCTAAAAAAATCTAGGAGAAGGAGCGCTCTTGAAGTTGCTGCATTTTTATAACAGAGTGTGGGAGGAGGGGAGATTACCAAGTGCATGGAAAGAAGCAGTAGTAATTCCAATAAGGAAGCCTGGCAAGAATCTGTCAAAACCCACTAGCTACAGACCAATTGCATTAACATCAAGTATATGTAAGATAATGGAAAGGATGATAACAGAAAGGTTATCATATGAGCTTGAGAAAAGGGGAATGCTGGCAAGTTATCAGAGTGGTTTTAGAAAGGGAAGGAATTCCATGGACTCAGTGATTATGTTAGAGACTGAAATAAGGAAGGCCCAGGCAAATAGAGAGTCAGTAGTGGCAGTGTTCTTTGACATTGAAAAAGCCTATGATATGATGTGGAAGGAAGGATTATTAATTAAACTGCACAAGATGGGGGTTGGTGGGAGAATTTTTAATTGGATTAAAGATTTTTTGTTTGGTAGAAAAATTCAAGTTCGGATTGGATCAGAATTATCAAAACAGTACATAGTGGAAAATGGCACACCTCAAGGTAGTGTGATTAGCCCATTACTTTTCATGATTATGATCAATGATGTCTTCACAAAGGTACCGGTGGATATAGGTAGGTCACTGTTTGCGGATGATGGGGCCTTGTGGAAAAGAGGCAGGAACATGGACTATATAATCAGGAAACTACAAGAAGCAATTGATGAAGTGGTGGAGTGGGGTTATGATTGGGGATGTAGATTTTCAGTAGATAAAACTCAAACTGTATTTTTTACCAGGAAAAGGGTTGAGGTAGGGAAGAAGTTAAGGATGTATGGGGTTGAATTAGAAAGGGTTGTATCATTTAAATTTCTGGGAGTTATATTTGATTCACGATTAACATGGGCAGACCATATCAGGAAAGTTGAGGAGAAATGTAAAAAAGTAATAAATGTGATGAGATGTTTGACTGGTAGGGAATGGGGAGCAAGTTGTTCAGCTTTGAAGAGAATGTATGTGGCTTTAGTAAGATCTGTATTGGATTATGGAAATATAGTATATGGATCAGCAGCTAGGTCTCTTATAAGGAAACTGGATGTGATTCAGGCTCAGGCCTTGAGAGTGTGCAGTGGGGCTTTTAAAACGTCACCAGTGTCAGCCCTACAGGTAGAAATGGGAATAATGCCTTTGGAACTAAGAAGGATGCAACTGATGGCAAACTACTGGGCTAACTTGCAGGGGCACAATGATTCTCACCCTACTAAAGGAGTGTTGCAGGAGTGCTGGGAAAATGGGAGGTTTCAGAGGGATACCTTTAGTCGGGTAGGGAATGATATCGCGAAAGAATGTGGAGTGTTTGATCTGAGGATAAGTCCTTCAGTAGTTTATCCGGTTGTAGCTCCATGGAAACTTGTATGGCCTGACATAGACTGGCATTTGTTAGAGGTAAAAAGGAAAGAAAGATATAAAACAGATTTGGTAAATGCATTTAACTGTCATGTGATGGAAAAGTATAGTGATTATACTCACATTTATACAGATGGTGCGAAGGAACCTGAAACAGGAGTGACAGGGTTTGGGGTGGTAATACCAGCAAAAGAAATTGGAATCAGCAGAAGAACATCTAATAAGTTAGGGGTGTTTACAGTGGAGATGCTGGCAGTGTTGGTTGCGTTGCAATGGGTGCAGAAAGCCAGACCATCCAAAGCATTGATATGTTCAGATTCATCCTCAGTTCTAGCAAGTTTAAGGTCTTTTCACACGAACAGTCAGCAAGATGTACTTTATGAAGTCCTTCAGTTAGTTACAAGAATTGCAAATCAGGGAGGTCAGGTAAAATTTCTATGGGTTCCAGCACATGTAGGGGTGAAGGGGAATGAGAGGGTGGATGAGTTGGCAAAGAGGGCGTTAAAGAAAGAAAATGTGGAAATGCACATTAGTATCAGTAAAGCAGAGGTTAAGTGTGTACTCTGGGAAAAAGTCAACCGAATGTGGCAAGAAAGATGGGACAGGGAGGGGAAAGGGAGGCATCTATATCAAATACAAAAGAGTGTTGCAGTTACTAGGGTAAGTAATGGAAACAGAAGAGAGGAGACTGTGTGGACTAGGTTAAGGCTGGGACACTGTGCATTAAACAAAACATTGAAAATGATAGGGAAACACCAGACAGGATTGTGTGAGGAATGTCAGGAAGAGGAGTCAGTAGAACATGTAGTTCTGAGTTGCAGGAAGTATGGGATACAGAGAGAGATGATGAGAATTAAACTAAGGGAGTTGGGGATGCAGGAATTCACATTAAAAGGGTTGCTGGGCATGGGTGAGAGAGCACAAGTCCGGGTATTTTTAGCGTTTTTAAGGGGTACAGGGGTTTTTTATAGAATATGACGAATAAACAGGTATAGGATACTAGGATGGTCAAAGATGGGAGGGTGAAGTGTAGGTTTGTGTGTGTGTGTGTGATTGGGTGAAGGGATTTAGAATGTATGTCTAGTGCACATTCTGGAGCAGAGGGTGGCGGTAATGCATCATTAAGCTGGATGCCAACCGCAGTAAAACAAGATACAGACAGACAGACAGGGGCCGGCCGGCACGTGCTGGGCGGGTTCACGCCAGGCCGGGCCCTGGCACCCAAGCAAGCGAGGAGGGCGGCGATGTTCACCTCATTGTTTTAGTATAGCACGCACCCATTTGTTTGGAAGAAAAATACAACTGCGTACTGTAATCTAAGATAAAACTATTAATTTTTTTGTGCACATAGTTCCTTTTAATACAGTAAAGTATTCTCGAGTAGTGCACAGTCTCATTCAAGTTGACTCAAAAGGAAGACTCGTTGAAAGCAATTGGGCAACAACTAGGACAACAGGGCGGGAGGGTGGCTTCAAAAAGTGCCTTAAAGATAGAATGATGGCGAAATTTTGTAAGGTCAGTGAAGAGTCTATGCAGACAAGCAGTGTGGGAGGAACACGTTCTCGATCGATTTAGGGAAGAGGAGATTAAAGGGATAAAGAATGGTGATGTTCACTGATGAAAGGCCTCAGCCCGAAACGTTGACTGTTTATTCCCCTCCTTAGATACTGCCTAACTTGCTGAGTTATTCTGGCATTATGCCTCTGATGCTATGATTCCACATATACAGAACAGATCTTGTTTGTTCTTGCTCCAGATCCCAGCATCTGCAGTATCTTGTGACTTCACTAGATTTCTTAAGGTTATACAAATTAGGGAGATAATTTGTACAATCTAACAGCTGTTGTAACCCAAAATAAAGCTGGCATTTTAAGCTACTTACTAGGTAAACAATTAGACTCATAGTGAAAACCCAATTTTTCTCTTATTTACTGAAGGACAAGGTAAATAAGAGAAAAATATGTATTATTAATGTGGATGGAGACAAAGCAGTGAATATACTATATATTTACAAAGGGCATTCGATAAGTTGCTGTATCAAAGTTTGTTACCGGAAATGAGCTGATAGCATAGGTAAGAACATGGACAGAAGAATGCATGGCGAACTAAAATTGGGGAGTACACATATATGAAATTATTTTCTTGGCAAGATGCAGTGAACAGTGTGCCACGTGGATCAGGGTTGAGGCCTCAGTTTTTGTTTATGAATTATGTAAATGAATTAGATGAAGGAACTAACAGTACTGCCTCTAATAGAAAATCACAGACTTGCTCAGTGGATTCGTAGCATCTGCGGAAAGCAACAGAGTTTATGTTTGAGATTGAAGGCTCCTCGTCAGAAATGCGAAGAGATAAAATGAGTTCAGATAATATTAAATTCGCTGATGAAACAGATATCAGCAGGAATGTAAGTTCTGGAGAAGACAAAGAGCTGGCTTCAAAGGCATGTAGATACGATAAATGAGTAAACAAAGATCTGGCAAAATTGTGATAAAATGAGAAGTTGTAAATTTTGGTAGGAAAAATATAGAACACTTTACCTAAGTGGTGAGTGATTACAAAACTCTGAGACAGAGGAATCTGGTTTTCCTTATATTTCATTTGCAAAAGCAAGTATGCATACTCAGCAAGTAATTAGGAAATCTAACACAATGCTATTTTTTGCTAGCGGAAATTAATACAAAAATGTAGATATTACTGATGGAGAATCTCCACCTGAAGTCCCAGCAATTTCTCTCACACCCCAGTTGCTGCTTGATCCACTAAATTCCTCCAGTAGTTTGCTTTTTGTTAGGAATGTTACATATAGTGGTGAAACCACATGTGGAATATTGTGCACCATACAGATTCCCTTATTTAAGGAAGGATGTTTATGCACTGGAAGCAGTTCAGAAAAGGTTTAGTAGACTAATACCTGGAATGGATAATTTGTTTTCTGAGGAAACATTGAACAGGCTAGGTTCCTACCCACTGGAGTTTAGAGGAGTGAGCAGGGATTTGATTGAAACCTTAGATTCTGTTGGGTCTTGACAAGGTGCATCTGGAAAGTATGTCGCCTCTTGTGACACAGTCTAGAGCTAGGGGAACCATTGTTTAAATGTATATGGTCCTCCACTTCAGACAGATGAGATTATTCTTTATTCTCCAGAGGATCACAAGTATCTGGAGTTCTCTTTGTTGGAAAGAGAAGTCTTTGAATGTTTTTCAGGCAGTGACAGATAAATTCTTGATAAACAAAGGGGCAAAAAGTTACAGCAAGTATCAACCATGATCTTATGAACTGATGGAGGACACTTAAGGGGCTGAGTGTGCTATTCACACTCTTAATTTGTATATTCATGTTTTGAATGTTTCAAACGGTATTGATTTTCAGAATATTGAGCTATTCCACATGACTGATGAGACAGCATAGGATCTTTATCAGATGTGAGACTTTAATCAGATATTCTCTGTAAAGGACCATGGTAGAATTTGAAATTAAGGATGGACATTTCAAACAAAAACGTTCCTGTGGAGAAGAAAGAGCTGTTCATTAAACACAGAGTTAACAGGAAAGTGGAAGTACAGTATATTTTGTTTTTCATGAGCTTTAATTTATGATTGTAGGAGCTGGTGCCGTAGAAGATGACTTTCCAACCTGGACTGCAAGATTAAATTGAAAAGTTAATAAAAAGCATTAAGTAATGCAGAAAGACAATTAAAATAGTTACATATTTCACAATATTTATCAAAGTAGAATGAGGAAATTATAAATATATGAGCCCTGAAATTCTCCAAGGGCAGTTTGATTTCAGAGCCAATGGCTCTTCCAACTAAACCCTGAAAGTAATTGATTCAGTGGATACGTTTTGCGTGATTGCCAATTTGATTTTTCAGTTAGCACCAGTGATGCCATTGGGTCTCGTGTTCTATGAGGTACTCGTGTTTTTGTGCCAATTTGAACCAGCAAGTACTGACCATAGACAGTAACTGAAAAGCAGTCAGCCTGTGATACTGACATGGCTATCATGAACAGGACTCATTAAATCCCTTAATCTATTCAAATTAGGAAGATCATCTGTTCAGCTCTTCAGATGCTCAAAACAATATAAAGCAGATATTTTAAATACAGCAGTAGATACATAATCTAACTGATGAATACTGTGTTTTTCTGAAAGACATATGATTATGGAAATGTTAGAAATAAAATATTATTTACATATTTCAAACAGTATTATTTATGCTACTAAAAATATTAGAGGACTTTTTATAAATGTGATACGGTAGTCAGATGTTCTCTGAACGATCAGCCAGCTGGAAATAAGTGCTATCCAGCTAAGGCACAGCAGTCACTCAAGTATGCAGTTACTGGCAAAGTGACATAGTTTCAGTCAATAGCAAAGGATTTTTCTGGGAGGACTTGGAATAACTTTTAATCATATGAAAAGCTTGTTATTGATAAATTTTATGAAAGTAGGAAGGAAAAAAATAAAACCAATTCATACACAAAGAAATTCTTCACAAGATGACAGGTCAAACATGAGAAATTAATCCCACAAATGTCTAAATAACGTTATATATCCATCAGAAAACAAGAATAAAGTCACTGTTGCCAATATACCAAGAGATGCAAAACATGAATGATAAGGTACAAATAATTCATAAAAACAATTTGTTCAATAATTCAACTAAATAAGAATATTCCACCCCAGCTGAGTTAGCAGTAAGGGAGGCAAATGCAATGTTAACATTCATTTCAAGAAGACTAGAATATGAAAGAAAGGATTTAGTACTGAGGCATTGATCAGACCATATTTGGAGTATTGTGGAGGGTTTCAAAGGTACATTTAATATCAGAAAAAATGTATACAATATACCTCCTGAAATGCTTTTTCTTCACAGCCATCCACAAAAACAGAGGAGTGCCCCCAAAGAATGAATGACAGTTAAATATTAGAACCCCAAAGTCCACCCCCTTCACCATCTTCCCTCCCTCCCGTGCATAAGCAGCAGCAGCCTGGAGTATTTTAAGCAGTTTTGAACCCAATATCTAAGAAAGGATATGCTGGCACTGGAGCGTGTTCAGAGCAGGTTTATGAGAATGATCCTGGGAAGGAAAATGTTAATGTGTGAGAAGCCTTTGATTGCTCTGGTCCTGTACTTGCTGGAGTTTAGAAGAATGAGATGGAATCTCATTGAAACCTACCAAATATTGAAAGGCCTAAATAGAGTAGGTGCCCAGAGGATGTTTCCAATAATGGGAGAGTCTAAGACCAGAGGGCACAGCCTCAGTATAGAAGGATGTCCCTTTAGAATAGAGATGAGGAGGAATTTCTTTAGCGAGAGAGTGGTGAATCTGTAGAATTCATTGCCACAGATATCTGTGGAAGCCAAGTCATTGGGTATATTTAATGCAGAGGCTGGGTGATAGGTTCTTGATTAGAATGGCCATCAAAGGTTATGGGGAGAAGGGAGGAAAATGAGTTTGAGGAAGATAATAAATTGGACATGATGGAATAGCGGGGCAGACTCAATAGCCCACATGGCCTAATTATGCTCCTGTGTCTTAGGGTCTTATGGTATTAGGTCAGGAACAACTTCTTCCCCTCTGCTATCAGATTTCTGAAAGGTCCATGAACCTATGAACACTACTTTATTACTCCTTATTTTTGCACTACTTATGTTTATATTTTATAGTAATTTTATGTCTTTACACTGTGCTGTTGCTGCAAAACAACAAATTTCACATCATAAAAGTCAGTGATAAAAATTCTGATTCTGACGTACCGGGTTGTCTGAAGGTGAGTTCAAGTTCCCAGTGCCAGGATTTGCTGGTTGACTTAATGGTCTTTAGCAGAGCATTTGAACCTGCGGAGATTGGATACATCATCAAAAACATTGACAAATTCTATAGATGTGTGGTGGAAAGTGTATTGACTGGCTGCATTATGGGCTGGTATGGGAACATCAAGTCAAATCAGGTCACTTTTTATTGTCATTTCAACCATAACTGCTGGTACAGTACACAGTAAAAATGAGACAACATTTTCCAAGACCATGGTGCTAGATGAAACAATACAAAAACTACACTGAACTACGTAAGAAAAAACACAAAAGTACACTGAACTACGTAAGAAAAAACACAAAAACTACACTAGACTACAGACCTATCCAGGACTGCATAAAGTACACAAAACAGTGCAGGCACTACAATAAATAATAAACGAGACAGTAGGCACAGTAGAGGGTATAGTAGGTTGGTGTCAAGCCAGGCTCTGGGTATGGAGGAGTCTGATGGGTTGGGGGAAGAAACTGTTACATATTCTGGTCGTGAAAACCCGAATGCTTCGGTGCCTTTTTCCAGATGGCAGGAGGGGGAAGAGTTTATATGAAGGATGTGTGGGGTCCTTCATAATGCTGTTTGCTTTGGGGATGCAGCGTGTGGTATAAATGTCTGTGATGGCGGGAAGGGAGGCTCCGTGTAGGTGTACTTACTTGTGTGGAGGGATTTACCTGTGATGGACTGGGCTGTATCTACTACATTTTGTAGTATTTTCCATTCAGGGGCATTGGTCTTCAAATGATAACACCGAGGAATTTAATGTTGCTGACTTTCTTCACCTCATCAGAGGACTGGCTGATGGCCCCCTGAAGTTAATAATCAGCTTCTTGGTCTTGCTGATATTGAGGTGGTTGTGGCACCACTCCATCATATTTTCAATCTCCCTCTGATATGCTGATTTGTCACCATCTTTGATTCGGCCTATGACAATGGTGTCATCAGCATACTTGAAAATGGCATTGGAGCTGTGCTTAGCTACGCAGTCTTAGGTGTAAAGTGAGTACAGCAGGAGGCTAAGCACACTGCTTTGTGGTGCATCTGTGCTGATGGAGATTGTGGAGGAGATGTTATTGCCAATCCGGATGGACTAGGATCTGCATATGAGGAAATTGAGGATGCAATTGCATAAAGAGATGTTAAGGCCAAGGTCTTAAAGCTTATTGATTAGTTTTGAGGATGATGGTTTGAATGCGGAGCTGTAGTTGATAAGGAACATCCTGATGCATGCACCTTGCTGTCCAGAAGTTCCAGGGTTGACTGAAAGAGTGGCATCTGCTGTAGACCTGTTGCGGCAGTGGGCAAATTGGAGTGTATCCAAAGCAACACACACAAGAATGCTGGAAGAACTCAGCAGGCGAGACAGCATCTATGGAGTTAATAGACGATGTTTCAGGTGGAGACCTTTCTTTAGGACAGTAAAGGAAGGTGAGAAGTCAGAGTAAGTCAGTGTGTGTCGCTTTGGATTTCCAGCATCTGCAGATTTTTTTGTGTTTGTGGAACGGGTCCAAGATGCTTCTCAGGCAGGAGTTCATATGTTTCATCACCAACCTCTCAAAACATTTCATCACTGTGGATGTAAGTGCTACTGGATGATATTCACTGAGGCAGGTTATCACGTTCTTCTTAGGCACCGGTATAAATGAACCCTGCTTGAAGCAGGTGGGTACCTCAGACTGCCAAAGTGAGAGGTTAAGATGTCTGAACACTTCAGCCAGTTGGTCAGCACAGGTTTTTAGTACTTAGCCAAGTACCCCGTCTTGGCTGGATGCCTCTCATGGGTTCACACTCCTGAAGCTTGCACGTTGGCCTCAGAGTCTGAAATCACAGGATCATTAGGTGCTGTGGGAATTCGTGGTTGTTCTTCTGTGTACAGTATTTATGGAAAAAATAAGCATAGAAGACATTGAACTTATCTGTAAGCGAAGCCCTGTTATCGCCAATGTTACTTGATTTTACTTTATAAGAGCTTTACAACTGTTGAGTATCCTTCGTTGATTCAAGTTTAGTCTGGAATTGCCACTTCACCCATGATATAGCTTTCCGGAGGTGGTACCTGGACTCTTGTAACTCTCTTGGTCACCAGACTTGAATGCCTCTGATCTGGCCCTCAGCAGATTGTGGATCTCATGGTTCATCCAGGGCTTCTATTTGGGGAAGACTTTGAATGATTTTATGAGGACACACTCACCTACAACTGTTTTCATAAATTCCAGTGTTACCATGGGGATAAATTGTAGAGGTCAACCATGGATTATTGGGAGTGTTGAATTATAAAATGTGCAAAAAGTTGCAAAATGTAGAGTTGTAGGTTACATCCAATGTATTAGACTGTGCTGATGGGCAATAGCTGTGTTAGTATCACAGATGATTGAGTTGCTTTCAGACAGTTAGCTTTACTCCTAGAAGTTCACATTGAGCCCAGATTGACTACAATGTGCCCAGAGATGACGTACTGTTCCAGAAGCTTATATTGGGCCACTCTGTGACATTGCAGGTCACAGAAAAATAAGTCACAGTTAGAGCTCTAGAAAATTACAAGGGTGCCAGGAAGGAGCTCAATAATGAAATTAGGAGAGCTAGAAGGGGCCTTGAGTAGGTCTTGGTGAGCAGGATTAAGGAAAACCCCAAGGCATTCTACAGGTATGTGAAGAGCAAGAGGATGAGCCATGTGAGAATAGGACCAATCACGTGCAATAGTGGAAACGTGCATGGAGCTGGAGAAGGTAGCAGAGGAACTTAATGAATGCTTTGCTTCAGTATTCACCAGTGAAAAGGACCTTGGCAATTGTGGGGATGACTTACAGGGGACTGAAATGCTTGGGTGTATAGACATTAAGAGCTGGAGCTGTTGAAAGGTATTAGTTAGATAAGTCGTCGGGACTGTATGAAATATACCCAGGCTAATGTAGGAAACAAGGGAGGAGATTGCTGAGCCTCTGGCGATGATCTTTACATCATCAATAGGGACGGGAGAAGTACCAGAGGATTGGAAGGTTGCAAATATTGTTCTCTTGTTCAAGAAAGGAAGTAGAGATAACCCAGGAAATTATAGATTATAATTATGTGTCTTACTTCAGTGGTCAGCAAGTTGTTGGAGAAGATTCTGAGAGGCAGGATTTATGAGCATTTGGAGAAACATAATCTGATTAGGAATAGTCAGTCTTTGTCAAAGGCAGGTCATGCCTTACAAGCCGGATTGAATTCTTTGAGGATGTAACAAAGCAAATTGATGAAGGTAGAACAGTGGATGTCGTGTATATGGATTTCAGTGAGGCATCTGATAAGGCTCATTCCATGCAAGGCTCATTCTGAAAGTAATGAGGCATGGAATCCAAGGAGACCTTGTTTTGTGGGTCCAGAATTGGCTTGCCACATGAGGCAAAGGGGTGGTTGTAGATGGTTTGTATTCTGCATGGAGGATGGTCACCAGTGGTGTTCTGCAGGGATCTGTTCTGGGACCCTCCTCTTTGTGATTTTCATAATTAACTTGGATGAGGAAGTAGAAGGGTGAGTTAGTAAGTTTGCTGATGACACAAAAGTTGGGGGTGGTGTGGATAATTTGGAGGTTTGTTAGAGGTTACAGCAGGACATTGATAGGATGCAAGACTGGGCTGAGAAGTGGCAGATGGAGTTCAACCCTGATAGATGTGAAGTGGTTCATTTCAATAAGTGAAATTTGAAGACAAAATATAATACTAATGGTAAGGCCCTTGGCAGTGTGGAGGATCGGCAAGAACTTGGGGTCCTTGTCCATAGGATACTCAAAGCTGATGCGCAGATTGACAGTGTTGGTAACGTTAAAGCCGTGAGGTAATGTTAGAGCTATATAAAACTTTAGTTAGACTCCACTTGGAGTACTGTGTTCAGTTCTGGTCACCTCACTACAGGAAGGATGTGGATACTATAGAGAGAGTGCAGAGGAGGGTGGTGAATTTGTGGAATTTGTTGCTGCATGCAGCTGTGGAGGCTAGGTTGTTGGGTGTATTTAAGTCAGAGGTTGATAGGTTCTTGATTGGACATGCATCAAAGTTTACAGGGAGAAGGCCAGGAATTAGGGTTGAGGAAGGGATAAAAGAAAGGATTAGCCATGATTGAATGGTGGAGCAGACTCAATGGGCCAGATGGCCTAATTCTGCTCCTATGTCTTATGGTCTTATGATGAGAGCATGTGGAATGCCAGAGGCTTTTTCCCAGGGCTGAAATGGCTAACACTAGGGGGCATAGTTTTAAGGGGCTTGGAAGTAGGTATGGGGGGGATGGCAGAGGTAATTTTTTTACATAAGACAGTGGTGGTTGTGTGGAATACACTGCCAGTGACAGTGGTAGAGACGGATACAATAGGGTCTTTTAAGAGACTCCTAGATGGGTACATGGAGCTTAGAAAAATGGAGGGCTATGCAGTAGGGAAATTCTAGGCAGCTTGTAGACTAGGTTACATGGTCGGCAGAACATCCTGGGCCAAAGGGCCTGTAATGTGCTGTAGATTTCTGTGATTCTTGAATGGAAAATTACGGTGGCTGTAAATGCAGTTTACTGGGGTATGCAGTAATGTATGCAGTTCAATGCAGTAAACTGGAGAGAAAATAAGAGAAAGTGTATCGTTGCCTCATCTGGTTACCTAGGTGGTTGAAGGAGAAGAAATTAAAGAGCAAATACTGTATATCTCCAGTGGGAAAGTAGAATGGAGTAAGGACAGAGCAAAGAGGATAATGCCCCGCAGTTAAGCCAGAGTTGCCAAGGTGATACGGTAGTTACTAATGAAACCATCCGGCTGATAGTCTAATGAGGACAATCAGAAAGAGAGAGAAAAAAAGGAACAAGTGAAAGTTGTGAACACCAGAAATTCTCCAGATGCTGGAAATCCAAAGCAACACACAAAAAATGCTAGAGGAACTCAGTAGGTCAGGCAGCATCTAAACAGTCCACGCAGTCCGAGACCTTTCTTAAGGACTGTGTTGTGAAATACATGTAAGAACTGCAGAAAATACCCAGCAGCCCAGACAGTGTTAGTGGAGAAAGTAAACGAAATTAATATTAGGGTTGGACAACCTACAGCAGAACTGACTAATTCGGATCCAGTCGAAGTGATTTACCGAAGAATTGTTAAACTCGAAATCAAGTTGCCAAGACGCCCGGACGAAACATAAGGTACAGTTTAGTTTCTATTTAACACTGGCTGTTTTATTTATTAATATTAGCACTTGCTTTTCAGATGGGTGTAATTCCCCCCAAACGCGTCCTGTCGCTCAGAACCACTGCCACGGGGCTTGAGGGATGGAATACTGTACTGTACCTTGAGAGGGAAGGGATCAGTGAGGTACAGGTGTTGTCGCTAGGTGGAGCAGCATGAAAGCTTACCGAAATCGGCTGTAAGGAAAGCAACAGGCACGTCTTTCGTGGTGTTCCGCTGACTGTCGCTCCTTTGCCGATACTGTACTCTGGAAACCCAGGTGATGCTGCTGTGCTGCCTGGGAACGGTTCTTGATGAGCCGCCTCCCCAGGGCAACAAATACAAACAAAAACAAGCATAGCACGGGCGTTTAGATCTCACAATGAATGGTACAATCGCGGTCGGTGCAAAGAGAACTTAATCTCCATTAAATACATTTTGACAAAACATAATTGAGAATACTTGATCCCCACACTATGAACGGAAATACCCCTTTTTTCTTCCCGGCAATTGCGCCATATATTCAATTACACTGGATTTCACAAGGCATCATTGTGAAATCTGCATTGATTCAGTTTAGTAAACATTCAGTGTCCATTCTCTGACTGCATTAAGTGCGTGTTGCTTTAATAAAGCGAGCGCTACGAAAATCACACTCCATGCTACCGCCTGGCTGCAACTACTATCGCTCCCCTCGTGGAGGAAGGGTTGAGCTTTGTTCCATATATGGGGAGTAGGATTAGTCCGGAGACTGAGCTCTCTACGATATTCTGGTCCTTCCTCGACAGAAACAGCAATGGAAGTGTAGAAGATCTAAATCTCTGAATGCACATCGTTCCAGAGCTTTCCTCAAAACAATAGTACAACGTAGAAAGAAAAGAGGCAAAACATGAACGGGAATTGAATTTCTGGAAGGTATGACAGTTTTATTTGAAACATCGGATGATGGATGGAGTTGGTTTCTATTTTATGGTACGGTTACCAAATAGAAATTACAGGTTTATGGTTCAGTGAGTCAGGCGTTCATTGTTGGTATAAGAAATTAACGACTGTAGTAACTGACAAAGGTCAACTAGAGGAAAGAGCAGTTGCTAAGTCACCGTAAATCGGATGTTGGTGAAAAACCAGGTGGTGGATCGATCACTGACAAAGCAGATGGTGTTCTATGATTTGTGTGTGTGTGTGTGTGTATACACGCATTTGTATCTGTGCATATATGACGATTTCGTATACCAATAGTACTGTATTACAGCTTGATTTTAATCAATTTAAAACATCCCTTCATCTGATTTCAATGATCGCTGACTCATTTATATGGAGCAAAGGGCATAATGTTCACATTGTTGCCGGTAGAAGGAGGGTGTGTGAAAGCAATTCCTTAGCTTCAAATAACATAATTTATCAGCAGCATATTTTTTGTTTGACAGCAATTGTGCCGTTTTATTCCCTGACATGTTACACATTTCATTTAGTAGAACATCTACTGCTCTGTTCTTAGGATATTGGCTTTTTTTTTGCTCTCCAATACACTAGCTTTATCAACACAAAAAGCAAAATAATAGGTTTTCTATGTGGAAAGTGAGTTTGTTAATAGTTTGTTTTCATTGGTCAATGTGCATTAAATATGGTGTACGAGAAATTAATAATATCGTGTACTGCCTATGAAGGCGAGCAACGGTCAGTTTTCCGTGTGATTTGTTGCACGAACACGAGACAGATTCTTAGCATAGCTAAATAACTCAGCCATCTTTCAAAGCTTTCTGTAGTATTCTTTATTTTAACATTAAATATTTTCATCTGTAAATCTTGAGGAGAGGACTAACCATGTCGCAGGACGTTATTCTTAATCAAATATTATAGTGAATGGAAATGAAGAAAGGCAAGTTTCATTTTTAACCATCCTTTATAAAGAATTGGCCATTTTTGATTGGGGCTGAACAGTTATTAAACTAGTTCCAGTCTCATGGACTTATCACTCAATTATGTTAGTTGAAAGATAACACCTTGATAGTACATACAACTCCGTAAGTGACATACCCTAGGGAATAAGCAATTACAAAGCACATTTGCCCTCAACCTTGAATATTCCAATAGTTTGAATTATTGTATGTTATTAGTGGAGCTTTAACATGTAATGATTCTACTGTCAGAGAATATTTTGCAGCATAATCTTACTGCTAAACTGTTTCCTTACCATAATTATAAGAATCACACTGATAGATAAGCGATTGTTGCATATGCTGGAAATACCTGCCTCTCTTAGAATATTACTTTATTAATAAGGCTGGGGGAAGGTGGAATTACAGTTTCATAGTCATTCTGGGATTTCAGAGTTTTGGTAGGTTAAAAAATTACTTGCCTCCTGGTTTGGAACAGTTATGTAAAATCTGTTAACATTCTGTTATTATTGCAAAAGTACCCAAAACAACAAAGTTCCTTAGTTCATCTTGTGATTTCTACATTGCAAGTAAGTATAGGAACCTCACTTTGTGGAAACACATTGAAAATTTTAGCAACCAAATACTAAACTAGTATGTAGACCAATGCTTTCTGAGATTATGAAAGGGAAGCTGCAGAAGTGTTAGAAACTTTTTTTTAGAATATCACTTTTAAATATTTACAGAACATGGAACATGGAACATAGAACAGTACAGCACAGCACAGGAACAGGCCCTTTGGTCTACAATGTAGTGCCAGGCTAATCAAATTAGTAATCAAATTCCCAACTAAATGAGTCCCTTTTGCCTACACAATGCCCATATCCTAGATAGTGCCCATTTTCTGCACATTTGTGTGCCTATCTAAAAGCCTTTTCAAAAGTCAAAACTTGCAGATGTTTTTAATTCAGAGCTTGAATTGCTTCAATGATTTTCTTGTTTGAAAGATTTAATTAACTTTCCATGAATTCACATGAGAAAATGTGGTCCAAAGAAAGGAAAAACAAACTTATAGACCTTCCACTACGGCGATGAACAGAACTGTATAATATAAAGCATATTTTTATTTGTACAGTTCTTACTGCCAAGGTATTGACATCCAAGGAGATCTAGAATGTGCCAGTAACTTCAACATGTTTGACAACAGGAATATTAAAAATTAACCTGGTGTTGTTGATAAATTGGAGATTGGGCTCAATATTTTCTTCAGTTGATGAATATAAATGTTATTAGTATGTGTTAATACTAATGGGTAGGGGTTGTTAAGGTAGCAGAAATAAAAGTGAATATCTGCACTTGCAGTGAAGTAGCACAATGATCTGTTTATAATCTAATAATACTTTGCAGACAGTCAACTAAAATAATTTAGGTAACAGAAGGAAAATTGGGATTATTCAGAATAAAAGCAAATGTCCTCAAACCGTGTTCTATCAAAGATCAATACAGTACTCTAGAACAGGGAAGGCAAACCTTTTAGAGTGTGTGCCCAAATTGGTGATCATCATCATTATTATGTGCCGTGTTGTATAACACAGGTGATCATGGTCTTTATGACCATAATTGTTCTTGGCAAATTTTTCTATTTTTCTTCTTCTGGGCAATGTTTTTACAAGATGGGTGACCCCAGCCATTATCAATATTCTTTAGAGATCATCTGCTTGGCGTCAGTGGCCGCAAAATCAGGACTTGTAATATGCACCAGCTGCTCACATGGGTTCACGTGACCCTGATTGGAGGGCGAAGCAGATGCTACACCTTGCCCAAGTGTGACCTGCAGGCTAGTGGAGAGAAGGAACACCTTACACCTCCTTTGGTAGAGAGTGTCTCCGCCCTGCTACCCATACGTTGGTGATAATTCTTGTGTGCCATGGTAATTTTGAGCAGAGACCTTCATTCATAAATGAATGAGTAACAATAATAATGGACTTTTTAAAGGAAAAAAACAGTGAGTCTTTTTGCTTATTTATTTGTATTCATTATTTCACTCTAAGTAAAAGTACAACTGAGAACAATTGGAGTAAGTGCAGCATTTTGGAAAACTTGTTCAAAATTATTAATATTAATCTTTTTTAAAAACAATGGGAAAGTAACATAATTTCTTAATAGTATTGTTATTGTACTTCATATATAAACATAAGAACATAGAATAGTACAGCACAGTACAGGCCCTTCGGCCCACAATGTTGTGCCGACCCTCAAACCCTGCCTCCCATATAAGCCCCCACCTTAATTTCCTCCATATACCTGTCTAGTAGCCTCTTAAACTTCACTAGTGTATCTGCCTCCACCACTGACCCAGGCAGTGCATTCCACACACCAACCACTCTCTGAGTAAAAAACCTTCCTCTAATATCCCCCTTGAACTTCCCACCCCTTACCTTAAAGCCATGTCCTCTTGTATTGAGCAGTGGTGCCCTGGGGAAGAGGCGCTGGCTATCCACTCTATCTATTCTTCTTATTATCTTGTACACCTCTATCATGTCTCCTCTCATCCTCCTAGAGTAAAGCCCTAACTCCCTTAATCTCTGATCATAATGCATACTCTCTAAACCAGGCAGCATCCTGGTAAATCTCCTCTGTACCCTTTCCAATGCTTCCACATCCTTCCTATAGTGAGGCGACCAGAACTGGACACAGTACTCCAAGTGTGGCCTAACCAGAGTTTTATAGAGCTGCATCATTACATCGCAACTCTTAAACTCTATCCCTCAACTTATGAAAGCTAACACCCCATAAGCTTTCTTAACTACCCCATCCACCTGTGAGGCAACTTTCAGGGATCTGTGGACATGTACCCCCAGATCCCTCTGCTCCTCCACGCTACCAAGTATCCTGCCATTTACTTTGTACTCTGCCTTGGAGTTTGTCCTTCCTAAGTGTAACACTTCTCCGGGTTGAAATCCATCTGCCACTTCGCAGCCCACTTCTGCATCCTATCAATGTCTCTCTGCAATCTTTGACAATCCTCTACACTATCTACAACACCACAAACCCTTGTGTCATCTGCAAACTTGCCAACCCACCCTTCTACCCCCACATCCAGGTCGTTAATAAAAATCACGAAAAGTAGAGGTCCCAGAACAGATCCTTGTGGGACACCACTAGTCACAATCCTCCAATCTGAATGTACTCCCTCCACTACGACCCTCTGCCTTCTGCAGGCAAGCCAATTCTGAATCCACCTGGCCAAACCTCCCTGGATCCCATGCCTTCTGACTTTCTGAATAAGCCTACCGTGTGGAATCTTGTCAAATGCCTTACTAAAATCCATATAGATCACATCCACTACACTACCCTCATCTATGTGCCTGGTCACCTCCTCAAAGAACTCTATCAGGCTTGTTAGACACGATCTGCCCTTCACAAAGCCATGCTGACTGTCCCCGATCAGACCATGATTCTCTAAATACCCAGAGATCCTATCTCTAAGAATCTTTTCCAAGAGCTTTCCCACCACAGACGTAAGGCTCACTGGTCTATAATTACCCGGACTGTCTCTACCACCTTTTTTGAACAAGGGGACAACATTCGCCTCCCTCCAATCCTCCGGTACCATTCCCGTGGTCAAGGAGGACAAAAAGATCCTAGCCAGAGGCTCAGCAATCTTTTCCCTTGCCTCATGGAGCAGCCTGGGGAATATTCTGTCAGGCCCCGGGGACTTATCTGCCCTAATGTATTTTAACAACCCCAACACCTCCTCTCCCTTAATATCAACATGCTCCAGAAAATCAACCTCGCTCATATTGTCCTCACCATCATCAAGTTCCCCCTCATTGGTGAATACCGAAGAGAAGTATTCATTCAGAACCTCGCTCACTTCCACAGCCTCCAGGCACATCTTCCCACCTTTATCTCTAATCGGTCCTACCTTCACTCCTGTCATCCTTTTTTCCTTCACATAATTGAAGAATGCCTTGGGGTTTCCATTTACCCTACTCACCAAGGCCTTCTCATGCCCCCTTCTTGCTCTTCTCAGCCCCTTCTTAAGCTCCTTTCTTGCTTCCCTATATTCCTCAATAGGCCCATCTGATCCTTGCTTCCTAAACCTCATGTATGCTGCCTTCTTCCACCTGACTAGATTTTCCACCTCACTTGTCACCCATGGTTCCTTCACCCTACCATTCTTTATCTTCCTCACCGGGACAAATTTATCCCTTACATCCCACAAGAGATCTCTAAACATCGACCACATGTCCATAGTACATTTCCCTGCAAAAACATCATCCCAATTCACACCCTGAAGTTCTAACCTTATAGCCTCATGATTTGCCCTTCCCCAATTAAAAATTTTCCTGTCCTCTCTGATTCTATCCTTTTCTATGATGATGCTAAAGGCCAGGGAGCGGTGGTCACTGTCCCCCAGATGCTCACCCACTGAGAGATCTGTGACCTGACCCGGTTCATTACCTAGTACTAGATCTAATTTGGCATTCCCCCTAGTCAGTCTGTCCACATACTGTCACAGGAATCTGTCCTGGACACACTTAACAAACTCTGCCCCATCTAAACCCTTGGAACTAATCAGGTGCCAATCAATATTAAGGAAGTTAAAGTCACCCATGATAACAACCCTGTTATTTTTGCACCTTTCCAAACTCTGCCTCCCAATCTGCTCCTCTGTATCTCTGCTGCTACCAGGGGGCCTATAGAATACCCCCAATAGAGTAACTGCTCCCTTCCTGTTCCTGACTTCCACCCATACTGACTCAAAAGAGGATCCTACTACATTACCCACCCTTTCTGTAGCTGTAATAGTATCCCTGACCAATAATGCCACCCCTCCTCCCCTTTTTCCGCCCTCTCTATCCCTTTTAAAGCACTGAAATCCAGGAATATTGAGAATCTATTCCTCCCCTGGTGCCAGCCAAGTCTCTGTAATGGCCACTACATCATAATTCCATGTATGTATCCAAGCTCTCAGTTCATCACCTTTGTTCCTGATGCTTCTTGCATTGAGGTACACACATTTCAGCCCTTCTACCTTACTGTCTTTACACCATTTATTCTGCTTCTCTTTCCTCAAAGCCTCTCTATATGTTAAATCTGGCTTTACTCCATGCACTTCTTTCACTGCTCTATCGCTCTGGGTCCCGTCCACCTTTCAAATTAGTTTAAACCCTCCCGAACCATGCCAGCAAACCTACCTGCAAGGATATTGCTCCCCCTCGAGTTCAGGTGCAACCCATCCAATCTGTACAGGTCCCACCTTCCCCAGAAGAGATCCCAATGATCCAAAAATCTAAAACCCTGCTCCCTGCACCAAATCCTCAGCCACGCATTCAACTGCCATTTCCTCCAATTCTTACCATCACTGTCACGTAGCACTGGCAGCAATCCTGAGAACGCCACCTTTGAGGTCCTGTTCTTCAGCCTTCTACCTAGTTCCCGAAACTCACACTTCAGGACCTCATCCCTCTTCCTGCCTATGTCATTGGTCCCAACATGTATCATGACTTCTTGTTGCTTTCCCTCTCATACCAGGATGTCGTGCACCCGGTCAGAGACATCCCGGACCCTGGCACCCGGGAGGCAACAAACCATGCGGGTGTCCTTCTCACGTCCACAAAATCTCCTGTCTGCTCCCCTGACTATAGAGTCTGCAATGGTGACAGCTCTCCTCTTCTCCGTCCCACCCTTCTGCACCACCGAGTCAGACTCAGTGCCGGAGGCCCTGCCACCGTGGCTCACACCTGGTCGATCGTCCCCGCCAACAGTATTCAGGAAAGTAAACTTATTATTCAGGGGAATGGCTACAGGGGTGCTCTGTGCTACCTGTCTGCTCACCTTCACTTCCCCCCTCTGACTGTCACCCAACGACCTGCTTCCGACAGCCTAGGTGTGACTACCTCCCTGTAGCTCTCATCAATGACTGCCTCATTCCCCCTTATGAGTCGAAGGTCATCCAGCTGCTGCTCCAGATTCCTTACATGGTCTTCCAGATCGCCCAGCCGTATGCATTTCTGGCAGATGTGACTCTGCGGGAGAGGGGCGTTCCCCCAAGACTGCCACATCTCACATGAAAGGCACGTCACTGTCTCAGGAGGCATTGTAAAGACTATCTGCGAGCAAGCTTGTCCTCCACCTCTTCTCATTGAAGCCTCTCGAGTCAAAGCCTCAAACTCCACTCCTTCACTGGCCCACTCACTCACTGGCCACTTTCCACAGGCCGCTTCGCTTGAGCTATCGCTCTATTGATCTGTTTGAGCTTTTCAAAATGCTTGGTCACCTGACCTTGATTGCCCAATCAGCTGCTTTCTGCTGAGTCTGATCTATTCAAATCTTGATTGACTTGATTGCACTGCCAAAACTGCCAGAATCTCTCGAGTCAAAACCTCAAAGCTCCACTCCTTCACTGGCCCACTCACTCACTGGCCGCTTTCCACAGAAATGTAAATGTGAAATTATAAGCTTTGGTGTATATTCGTAAAAGAGCAAGAAATGGAAAACAAGCACACTTCACTCAGTGAGACTTTTGTTGCTGAATTAAGGATGACAGATATTTTATATTTGGCTTGTATTTAGTTATTTTGAGAGCTATGCATATAGCACTAGTTTCATCAGTGTCTACTCTATAATTAGATGACCAATTTCATCACTAAAACAATGAATCAGATGCATACATTGATGAAAATATTGTTAATATTGCCATTACAATATTTTTCAAACAATTTAGTTTCCGGAATAGAATTCCAGAGTTTCAAAACCTCATTGTCAATTTTTATGTTTTGATAATGTTTCATAATGCCACTATGGAGAAGTCATACATACCTTTGTTTTGGAACGTTACAGATGCATAATGCTTTTATCGCTGTTATTAATCATGCCAAATCTTTCACTCTACCATTCTTGAAAATAACTGCTGCTTCTCCCATCATTTGAATGTTTTGCAACACACACAAAATTTGTTTCCATAGATTCTTACTGACCTGCTACATTTTCTGTTTATGATTTCTCTTGTTTCTCATGTTTATGACTTGTATGTTTTTTTTCCCCTTTGGCAGTGTACCTGACATTCTCAACAAGCTGAAAAGCACAAACACAAATTAGAATAGTTTTACTAATATAAATAAAATGTTTATTGGAAAAATATAAATATTTATGGAGGCACAAAACTATAAGCAATATTTACCATTGATAACACAAAGGTTGGGAGTGTTGTAGATAGTGTGGAGGGCTGTCAGAGGTTACAACCATTGATAGGATGCAAAACTGCGTTGAGAAGTGGCAGATGGAATTCAACCCAGATAAGTGTGAGGTAGTTCACCTTGGTAGGTCAAATATGATGGCAGAATATAGCATTAATGGTAAGACTCTTGGCAGTGTGGAGGATCAGAGGGATCTTGGGGTCCGAGTCCATAGGACACTCAAGGCTGCTACACAGGTTGACTCTGTGGTTAAGAAAGCATACGGTGCATTGGCCTTCATCAATCATAAGATTCAGTTTAAGAGCTCCCACTCCAGCTTGTGGTGAAAACTGCCCAGCGGATTATCAGCATCCAATTGCCCACCATTGAGAACATCTACCATAAACACTGTGTGGGGAGGGCAAAAAGCATTATCAAGGATGGATCTCACCCTAACCATGGACTTTTTACTCTCCTTCCATCCAGTGCACTACAGGAGCCTCCGCTCCCATACCAGCAGGCACAGGAAGAGCTTCTTCCCAGAGGCTGTGACACTGCAGAACCTCACATCACAGCGCTAAGCGGTATTCCACCCATATTGTTTTGTCTCAGTACTTTTATATTTGTATGCTGTAGCACTTACTTTTTATTCACAGTTATTTTGTAAATAACACTATTCTTTGCATTTCTGGTTAGATGCTAACTACATTTCATTGGCTTTCTATCTGTATTCGTCACAATGACAATAAAGTTGAATCTAATCTAATCTAATCTAAAAGAGCTAAGAGGTAATGTTGCAACTATATAGAACCCTAGTCACTCCAAACTTGGACTGTCCAGAATTTTATAAATCGTTATTTAATATGTTCCCGAATTTGAATGAGTATTCACTAATCTGGGGCGGAGATCTTAATACTTGTTTATCCCCATTATTGGACCATTCAGCCCCTATACGGACTGTACCCAATAAATCTGCAATCTTGATTAATTCATTTCTCTCAGATTCGGGGTCGACAGACATTTGGCGGTTTTTACATCCCCAGGAAAAAGACTTCTCTTTTTTTCATATGTTCATCACTCTTACGCAAGAATTGATTATTTTTTAATTGACTCTCGTATTATTTCTTCAGTAGTTAAATGTGAATATGACTCTATAACTATTTCGGACCATGCTCCACTTAAGCTTTCTATTAAATTATTGGCCAATGCTCATAACAATAGACAATGGCGTTTTAATCCGCTGTTGCTTCAGGATTTGGATTTTGTTAACTTCATGAATGAACAGATTGATTTTTTTTTACAATTAACAGTACAGAGGATATATCCATGAATACCCTTTGGGATACTTCTAAAGCTTATGTTCGTGGTCAGATCATTTTGTACTCTGCTGCTTTGAGGAAAAGGTTGAAGAAGGAAGAGCTTGCTCTTGTGGACAAGATTAAGGAAGTAGATAAGAAATATGCTATAGCTCCATCTGAGAAGCTGTATAAACAAAGAACCGAACTTCAAATGGAACACAGTTTATTACTTTCGTCCTCTGTTGCAAATCAATTAATGAAGACAAGAAGCGAATTTTATATACATGGTGACAAAGTTGGTAAACTGTTGGCTAATCAGTTGAAGACTAACTCCATTAAATTTCAAATTAATCAGATTTATAATCAAAAAGATCAACTGACGTTTGATCAAGCTGAGATTAATTAATCCTTCTTTGATTTTTATTCTTCTTTATATCAATCAGAATCTCCACGAGATTCTAAACATATGTGTGACTTTTTAGATAACCTAAGCTTCCCTAAGATTTCACACGATATATGGTCTATGTTAGAAACTTCCTTCACTACTGATGAGATTAAGAATGTTATTTTTTCTATGAACTCGGGGAAACCTCCTGGCCCTGATGGGTTTACCGCGGAATTTTAAAAATCTTTTGCACCCTCATTAGTCCCCTGGTTATCCAGGGTTCTGGAGGCCTCATTAAAACTTTGTAAACTACCAGAATCCTTTTATAGAGCATCGATCTCTTTGATATTAAAGAAAGATAAAGACCCCGCTCAATGTGCATCTTATAGACCAATATCCTTGTTAAATGTTGACTCTAAGATTTTTTCTAAATTATTAGCAAATAGACTAGAAAAAGCACTTCTGTATATTATTTCGGAAGACCAAATGCATTTTTATTAAGAATCGCTGCTCTTTTTATAATATTTGTACACTTTTAAACATTGTCTATACCCCGTCACAAAACAATTCTGAATGTGTCATTTCCCTAGATGCTGAAAAAGCCTTTGGCAGGGTCGAATGGCCCTACTTATTTAAGGTGCTTGAAATGTTTAACTTCAGCCCGAAATATATATCCTGGATCAAATTGTTATACCATTCTCCTATGGCGTCAGTTCGTAATAACACTCTAAACTCACCTTTTTTCCTCTTTTTCGAGGTACCAGACCTGGTTGTCCTCTTAGCCCTTTATTATTTGATATAGCATTAGAACCACTTGCAATTGCTATCCGAGAATCTCCTAACATTATTGGTATAACCCGTGGGTTAAAGTCTCATAAGGTAACACTTTATGCTGATGACTTACTCTTATATATTTCCAATTTTCAAAAATCTATCCCAGCAGCTTTAGATTTATTAGCACAATTTAGTCTTTTTTCAGGATACAAATTAAATCTTAATAAGAGTGAACTTTTCCCTATTAATAAGCAAGTTCCCTTATATCAGAACCTGCCGTTTAGATCGGTTAATAATCATTTTTCATATCTTGGGATTAAAATTACCTGTAAACATAAGGATTTATTTAAGACTAATTACTTACCCTTAATTGACCACATTACACAACTTTCCTTTAAATGGTCTCCACTTTATTTAACTTTGGTCGTATTAATGCTGTTAAGATGTTTATTCTGCCAAAATTTTTATATATATTTCAGGCATTACCAATTTTTGTTCCAATATCCTTTTCTGATAAAGTAGACTCTAAAATCTCCATTTATTTGGCAAAATAAAAACCCGAGATTGGGTAGAATACATCTACAGAAAGCTAAGAGAGATGGAGGCTTGGCATTACCTAACTTTAGATTTTATTATTGGGCAATTAATATTCAACACATGAAATTTTAGTTACTTGACCAAGATATACTATCCATTCCTAAATGGGTAGTATTGGAATTACATTCTGTTCAAGGCTATGCACTTGGCTCTATATTAGGATCTTCTCTTCCTTTCTATTTGAAACGCTATAAGCAGATTTGCAACCCGATAGTTAAACATACCTTACGTATCTGGTTTCAATTCCGAAAATTTTTTGATCTTAATCAATTTGTGCTAGCGATTCCTATTATTGGCAATATATTTTTTTCTCCCCTCCTCTACGGACCGTGCCTTTCAAATTTGGAAGACTAATGGTATATCACGGTTTTTGGACTTATTTTCAGATGGCTCCCTTATGTCTTTTGAACAGTTATCTAACAAATACAATTTACCAAGAACACATTTTTTTAGATATTTGCAAGTTAGAGATTTCCTAAATACCATACTTTCTTCCTTTCCGGCGTTACCCCCTACAAATATTTTAGGCGCTATCATTAACCTTAACCCGTGTCAGAAAGGTGTAACGGCTACTATTTATAACACTATCATGAAACTTAGGAAAGCTCCATTTGATAAGATTAGGACTGACTGGGAAAAGGAATTGGGCCTCACTATCACGGCTGATGACTGGGCTCATATCTTACAACTTGTTAATACTTCCTCTATCTCTTCCAAACACTCCTTAATTCAATTTAAAATTGTCCATAGAGCACACAAGTCTAAAGATAAATTAGCTCGTTTTTACTCTCATATTAACCCTCTTTGTGATAGATGTCATGGGGAGATAACTTCCTTGACCCACATGTTTAGGTCTTGTCCTACTGTGGAAACTTTTTGGAAAGACATTTTTAATATTATCTCAAAGATTTTGAATAGTGATATTTCTCCCCATCCTATTACTGTTATCTTTGGATTACCTAAAACTTCTACTCATTTATCCTCCTCAGCGGGTAGGATGATTGCATTTCTTACTTTATTGGCGAAAAGATGTATTCTACAACATTGGAAGGAGATTAATGCCCCAACTACGTTTTTTTGGTTTTCTCAAACGATACTGTGTCTAAATTTGGAAAAAATCAGAAGTAATCTTTATGATACTTCAGTTAAATTTGAACAGACCTGGAGATCTTTCATTCAATATTTTCATTTAATGTAACTTTTTTTTTCTCTCTGATCATACATACATTCCCTTCGTGGATTTTATCTGCTATTAGTGGAGGTCGGGTTGGAGGACGTGATTGTTTAATTTGTTCAGGTCTACTATTTACCTAGTTAGCCCATTGCTGTGCTTTGTAGGTTAGTTGTGCAGTAGGTTTTTTTTGGGTTTTTTTCCTGGGCTTTTTTTCTCGTTCTATCGATATATATGGAAAATGAGTATACAACTATATTACCCTGTTATTTTCTAACTAACTTACGTTGTTTGCATTGTTTTTTTTGTAATAATATTACTTTATATTTATATCTTAATGTATTGGTTGCTATATGTTTTACCTTTTGTGTACTAATTCAATAAAAAGATTTTAAAAGAAAGAAAGAACCCTGGTCAGACCCCACTTGGAGTACTGTGCTCAATTCTGGTCGCCTCACTACAGGAAGGACTTGGAAACCATAGAAAGGGTGCAGAGGAGATTTACAAGGATGTTGCCTGGATTGGGAAGCATGCCTTATGAGAACAGGTTGAATGAACATGGCCTTTTCTCCTTGGAGTGACGGAGGATGAGATGTGACCTGATAGAAGTGTACAAGATATTGAGAGGCATTGATCGTGTGGATAGTCAGAGGCTTTTCCCCAGGGCTGAAATGGCTGGCATGAGAGGGTATAGTTTTAAAGTGCTTGGAAGTAGGTACAGAGGAGATGTCAGGGGTGAGTTTTTTATGCAGAGAGTGGTGAGTGCATGGAATGGGCTGCCGGCGGTGGTGGTGGAGGCGGAAACAATAGGGTCTTTTAAGGGACTCCAGGATAGCTACATGGAGCTTAGAAAAATGAGGGCTGTGGGTAAAGCCTAGGTAGTTCTAAGGTAGGGACATGTTTGGCACAGCTTTGTGGGCCTAAAGGTCTGTGTTGTGCTGTATGTTTCTATGTTCTATGTTTCTATTATTTTCACTGGATATCTGGTGTTCACTCACAAATGACAGCGGAAAAAATATAAGCAGAGTAAAGCCAATGCCAGCTGCCCCAACAATTTACTATCCAAATACTGATGTGTACACCAGGTCTGTATGGATTTCTAAACATATCATCCAACGTCACATATTCTCGCAACCATCTAACTGGCACCAAGCCTGTGTGAGTTGTTTCCTGTGAAAACAGCTTACTGCTGTTGAGTTATAAAAATAATTTGTTGTTTCATTTGGCAGTTAAGATAATCATTATGATCTTTTTATTATGCTGGTGTTTAAATAATCCAGGGGTAGCACTGTATGCTGCATGAAAAGAAAATTTTTGTATGTGCCATCTTGGGTATATGTGCCATAGCTTCGCCACCTCTGCCTAGAACATTATTTATGATGGTTTTTCATGTGAAAAAACTCCTCATTCCTGAATCCTGTTTTAAATGGCTGTAATTTTAACTATTTCTTCTTGTTTTCTGGTAGAATCATAGAAAGAAATGGATAAGGAGGAGACATTTAACTCATTGAATCCATGTTTACCAGAATTTCACTGCAGTTCTCTTCATCTATTTTTAATTTTAAAGTAAAATTTATTCATAAAAATATATGCAAGAAATACAAAAAACAGTGCACGACTTTCCCTACATTTGTATCATTTAGTTTATACCTTTTTGATGTTATTAATTCAATATTCTGTAATTGTAATGGAGATACGTTTTGCAGAGCAGCATTGGCTTCCCATATCATCCACTATGTTCTTTACCCACAGTGCTTTTTGCCGACAGTCCTGATAAATTTGTGGTCAAAGTTTGTTTTTCTGAAAGGACTTTTCCATGAAGTACAAGTAGTATGGCAATGTCCAATTGAGTGGGACTTTGTTCTGCAACTAGGACCTTTGTACTGCATCCTTAATAACACCACAGACTGGTAGAACCTTGACGCACAGTGATGGTTCCTGAACACTCTGGGCTTTTGCCCAGCCACACACAGAAGTGGCCATCAGGATGAGGGCAATGTTGTTTGGGGACTTGACCCGTTAGAGATGTTCCATTTTGTTTCGCCAGATGAAGTTGAAGATTGTTTGGGTCACTGACACAATGGTGGAATGGGATATGACCCAGATCTGTACCATGAACAGCAACAAAGAAAACACCATGCCCCTGATGACCAGAAATTAAGAGGGAGCGCTTCCACAGTTCCAGTTGTGCTATAAGCTTGTATATATGCTCCAGTGTGTTTTTGTTTTTTGCCCTGGGCTTCTCTGAACCAGATCCATAGCACCTTCAGGTAGCGAGATTGATCTATTGCCTTGTAGTTTCACAAAACCTCAAGATCTCATTGTAATTATAAAGACAGTATACAGAGGAATTTAGTAACACTTTTGGGAAATGAATCCCAACACCTCTTACCCATGGTTATATTTTTTTATCCAAAATTCTTTTCTGATCTTACAGCTAATAATGTTAACGACTCTTTGCTAATGTTCTTCTTGTACACTATGAAGGATTCTCATAATATTGTGTATTAGCAATTCAGGCTCTATGCTTGTACATCTTGTCTGTACCCTCTCCAGTAAAGGGCTGCATAGTGGACCATATCTATCCCGCAAGGTCTTACTTTCAAGAACAGTCCTGTGCCTCGGAAACAGCAGAGAGCTTATTAGAAGGGAAATCCTGCCGATTGAGTTGAGGTTTCTAAATTTGTAACTACCTATAATACAAATACACTTCCTTGATATTTGACTCTGTCCCTTTAGTACAGAGTGATTCCAAAATTGTATTTTCTTTAGTAAATCTGCCATTAGTCAGATCACAGTTTGTTCCATCAAAGGATAAAACCTGCCTTGTAAGACTTGCTTCTTATGTGGCATGGGTGGAAGTGAGGAGAAGATTTTTCTTTTTATTTCCTTAATAAGGAAATAAGGAGCCTGCTTTGTGCAGCTGGATACTGGACTTCCTGTCAGATAGGTGGCAGGTGGTAAGAGTGGGCTTCCTCGCCTCCACCCCTCTGACTCTCAACACAGGATCCCCTCAGGGCTGTATACTAAGTCCTCTCCTTTATTACCTGTATACCCATGACAATGTCACCACCCACAGCTCTAATCTACTAATTAAATTTGCCGATGACACTACATTGATTGGCCTAATCTCAAACAATAACGAGGTGGTTTACAGGGAAGAAGTCATCCCTGACACAGTGGTGTCAAGAAAACAACCTCTCCCTCAATGTCGCAAAAACAAAGGAGCTGGTTGTGGATTATAGGAGGAATGGAGATGGGCTAACCCCTACTGTTATCAATGGATTGAGAGGGTAAACAGCTTTAAATTCCTTGGCATCTACATCACCGAAGACCTCACATGGTCTGTACACACCAGCTGGGTGGTGAAAAAGACACAACAGCACCTCTTTCACATCAGACAGTTGAGGAAATTTGGTATGGGCTCCCAAATCCTAAGAATTTTCTACAGTGGCACAACTGAGAGCATCCTGACTGGCTGCATCACTGCCTGGTATGGGAACTGTACCTCTCTTAATTGCAGGATTCTGCAGAGAGTGGTGCGGACAGCCCAGTGCATCTGAGTTGTGAACTTAACGTGATTCAGGACATGAACAAAGACAGGTATGTAAGAAGGGCCTGAAGAATCATTGGAGATCTGAGTTACCCCAACCACAGTCTATTCCAGCTGCTACCATCCGGGAAATGGTACTGCAGCATAAAAGCCAGGACCAACAACCTCCGGGACAGCTTCCATCAGGCCATCAGACTGATTAATTCTATGTTCTATTTAATATAAATTATTATAAATTACTAGATTGCACATTGCACATTTAGACAGAGATGTAACATAAAGATTTTTACTCGTCATATATGTTGAGGATATAAGAAGTAAAGTCAATTCAATTGAATTCAAGTTTGAAATACCTTGTTTCCACAACATTTCAGTAGATTCTAAAGTGCTGGACGAGGGATGCAGGACCTGCATGGTACTATAACAAGTAGGGCATGAAATAATTGAAGTGGTGAGTGGTTCGATGGCCATTTGACAGGTTTCTAACTAACTTGTGTTTCTCAATTCCATCCCAAGGACTGCCACCCTGAGCAGTCATGGGTCAGGGATTCCCACAAGTAGTAGGTGGGGATGTCACGCATTTTCCAGGAGGCTTTGAAAAAAACTTCCTCTGTTCATCTGGTAAACTCTATTAGAGGTTAATGTCTGTTTCACAACTCTTGTTCTGAGTATGCAGACAATGCTGCCTGGCCACTGGAGCAACAGTGGACAGGAAATAGGGCTTCAGTGCTGGGAATATTGATCTACTTATCCTGCAATTGGGTTTGGAGGATTTTGCTAGAAGCATTAGTTGATAGCTCTCCAGTATTTTGTGATGACTGTTGTAAGTAGTCTCAGGCCGAGATCTGAACTGGTGACTGTCTATTCCCCTCCACAGATGCTGCCTGACTTGCTGAATACCTCTATCATTTTGATTGTGTTGGGCGTGGGTCATTCCTGGCAAGTAGAGCATGGGTTTTGTGCCAGGTTTGAGGTCTTGACTTTTTCCCAGATTGCAGAATGCTGTGCTGGCACTATGAAGGCCATGGGGCACAGCATCACTGAAGTCTGCTTTTGTTGGTAGGGTGCCCCTGAGATTCAGAAAGTAGTTCACATTTCTGGTGTCCTATTGAGTATATGTTGAACAAATGAAGCCTGTCAGCAGCAGACCTCATTTCAAATGTTATCATCATCATCACCATCAGGTGCCATGCCCAGTTTGAGCTTTGACTGCCATGGCCCACACACTCCTGTTTCGGGTCAAATGGATCAATTCATTGGTATTCATTTCCAGTTCTCTGGCTGCTGTCTCCATCATCATTTGTCTTTATCTTCCTCTTGTTTTCTTCCCTTCAATCTTTACCATAACTACCGTGCATTCTAACTCCTCTTTCCTAGTCACATGTCCAATGAAGTCACGTTGCTTTTTCATGATCTCATACATTATTTCTCTTTTTGTGCTTGCTCTGTTCATGACATCCTCGTTAGATATATGTTTCGTCCATGATATTCTTTGCATCCTCTTCAAAAACCACATCCTTGCTGCTTCAATTCATTTCCTCATGTTACTAGATATTGTCCAACATTCTGAGCCATATAACATAACTGGATAAACGTAACATTTCAGTGCTCTGAGGCGGGTTGTCATGCCTAGTTTAGTGTTGGTCAGTATGCTCTTCATTCTCGTAAAGGTGTCTTTTTGCCATCCCTATTCTTCTTTTGATGTCCGTGTTGCACCTACCATCTGATGTCACCCAGCTTCCTAAGTAGCAAAAGTTCTGTACTTGTTTTATGTCTTCCCCATTTATTCTCAGCCTGCAGATAGGATTCTCCTTCTTTTTGGATATCACCATACATTCTGTCTTTTTGCAATTGATAGATAGACCCATTTTTGCACTTTCTTCAACAACTACTGTATATCAATTAAGTTTTGTAAGTCTTAAGTTTTATCTAATGGAAGAAAGGAGACGGAAGAAAGCAAATCCTATAGAATGTAAGTCCTTAGATAAAAAAGTTAAAAGATTGTCAAAAAGCAAAAGAAGAATGGTTAAACCAGGAATGTGAGCAATTAGAAAGAATCCCTATTACTGATCCAAAAATGTTACACCAACAAATCAAGAATATCACTAGTAAAAAGCTCCTCTGTTCTTCAGGTGGATGTTTGAAAGCAAAGGACGGTACCATTATCATGGAAAAAGATGAGATTATGAACAGATGGACTGAGTATATTCAGGAATTGTTTGACGATGATCCAGGCGAAAAACCAGAAATTAAGAAGAACTTTGAAGGTCCAAGTATTTTAAAATCTGAAGTTCGTAATGTAATAAATAAATCCTGATGAATTTAGTAATAGAACAAATTATCGCCCTTGAAGATTATGGAATTGAAAAACTTACTGATTTAATCAGTGACATTTATGAGACTGGAATAATACCAGAAGAGATGAAAAATCAGTATTTATCACTCTTCCTATGAAACCTGGAGCAATAGAATGTGAATTACATCGGACCATAAGTTTAATGAGTCATATCACCAAGATACTTCTAAGAATTTTGATGACAAGAGCTAAAAGTAAGATACAAGCTGAAATAGGTAAAGAACGATGTGGTTTTGTGAAAGACAAAGGTACAAGAAACGCAATATTGATGTTAAGGATACTATCAGAACGAGCTACTCAAGTGCAAAATGATTTATTTGTTTGTTTTATCGACTACACAAAAGCATTTGATATAGTGAAACACAATAAGTTATTTGAAATATTACAGGAAACTCTAGATCTAGATTTGAAAGACCTCTGCCTAATCAGAAATCTATACTGGAAACAAACTGCCGCTGTAAGAATAGATGGAGAAGTGAGTCAGTTTACGAAAATCAAGAGAGGCGTTAGACAAGGGTGTGTTTTCTCCCCTGATTTGTTTAATGTGTACAGTGAAACGATATTACAAAAAATAAGAGACATCTTGGGTATCTAAGTTGGTGGTGAAAACATCAATAATTTTAGATATGCGGATGACACTGTTAATTGCAAGTACGGAGGAAGAACTACAAAACTTAATTGATATAGTTCAAATGTTAACTCTAATCTCCTGAAGTATTTTGTGAATAATTTGACAATAGCTTGGAGCATGGCCTCCCAATGTACTGGAGTAGAGACAACGTAGATTGAACAGGTGCTCATTTGTCAATTAACTTCACTCCCAGTCGAAAGTTTATTGGAGGTGACTTAGAGCATTACAGGGGGGAAATCACGTGCCCAGACCTACAGCCTGTCTGCAGAAATCTGGGAGATCACAATCTGCTGATATTGGGCTATTCTGGGCAGTGAGCTGAAAATTCTTCTTAGGCGTTCTGGGAGTTTCTACATGATTTCTAGTCTACTTGCAAAGACCTGAAAGATATAAGTGCAGCTTGTGGATCTGTGCTATTGGTTGCAGCCTTATTTGTAAAAAATAACAAAATTATCTCTCTGCTATCTTTTCCCATATTCCCCTGATTTAGTGAATTGCATTGGCTTCTGGGTGTCGTATTACCCAGAAATGTCATGCTTCTACTTAGCCCTTCTGGAACATAGTACAGAGATTATTGTTGGGAAATTCCGTGGAGTATAGAGGGAGAATTGTAATGGGCTTTGATGGCTTGTCCATTGAATCAAAATTGTCTTCAGAAAGAGCATTAATATGGTGTAACCAAGTAGGAGAAATGGGCAAAACTCTGCTCTAAACATGATCAAAGTAAATTCAATAATTTCCAAAATAAATGCCTTGTACATCCCTTTGTATCAGAAAGTTTACTGGTGCTCTACTGAGGTAAAATGTTTGATTTTAATTAAATTATAGAAGGAGCTCTCGTTTCTGCATAATTTATTTTAAACTCTTCATATTAAATTCAGAAAACATAATTTTATACTGACAGGATTAATGGTTGGGGTTACAGTTATGACGTGCATGTCGTATCGGCTAAGCAGAAAAGTTGAAAGGTCAATCTTTTCAGTATCTTTATGTTGGAAATGTTATTTATTTGTGGTCTGATGGTCAAGTGACCAACACAAAATTTAATTTTTAACAGATGAAAATTAGAAATTAGGAATGAAGCTCTAGTGGAGAAATCAATTGTTGGTTCTGCCTTTGTACCCAAAGCCTTTTTAGACCAGAATGAATAGGAATTGGAAGCAATCATTTCTCTTGAAAAGGAGTTTACAAACTTAGCTTAAACATTTGTCAATATACAAATGCAAGAATTGAGCATTCAGCTCCTCAATCCTAACTGCATCTCTGCATTTCTCCCTACCCTTGGTACCGTTCACTCTTATTGAAAATCTACCTACCTGTGCCTTAAAATTAGACACAATTTCAGCTGTCCTATGTAAAAGAAAATCCTAAAGATTCATGACTTGCTGAGAGAAAAATTTTACCCCCTTATTTTAAGTGGTGATCCTTTATTTTTTTAAATAGTAATTCTTAGTTCTAGATTCTTCCACAAGAGAAAACATTTTCTCACATCCACCCTATTATGTTTTGTAACTCCAAAACTAATTGAAAGAAGAACATGGGAGCTCGCAGATAAAACGTGACTACTTTAGTTTTACTTTCAGCAAGGCATGCGCATGTAAATGACGTACGCTATTCTCGTACTTCTGCGTATAACCCACAGTGCATTATGTAAACAGCAAAGAATGCTTAATCAAACAACATATCTACAATATTACTCAAATATTACTGAAATACTAAATACACAACACTTCTCCCTGCTTAGCTAGAAACTCAAACATTATAGAATGCACCTCAACTATATACACTACTATATAGGTGCACCCACACCACAGACATCTAAATGAATTTTAATCAACATTTTTTGGTCTATGATTCAAAGCTTTTAGGAACCCATTGTTCAGAGCTGCATTTTAAATTAAATCTACAACTTAATGTGCTGTAGAGTTCTATGTTCTATATTCAGATTTAAAGATTAGTGGCTGAAGTCATTTACTAAATGTAAATGTGCTAAACCCAAAAATTGTTCTAATAAAATCCACAGCGTAGTAAATTTTAAAAATTCTCATTCAAGCCTGAAGATTTAAGATCCCTGTGGAGGATTTCTTCCTGTTGTGGGATAACGCCTTTCCAGACCATGGCCTTGACTTGTGGCTGTGAAACAAACTCAGGATCTGGGACCTCTTCCTGGATGAACTTGTTCTTGACAGGGGTTACCTTTTGTGGGGATTGAGAGTTGTACCATCCAAGCTCAGAGCTAAAATAGTGGAGGAGCTACATGCTGGTCTCCTAGGCATGGTCAAAATGAAAGTATTGGCTTGAAGCTTTGGCTGGCAGCTTGGGATAGTTTGGCAAATCGAGCAGCTTGCCATGCACTGTTCAGAATGCCAACACATCCGAAGAAACCAAGAGCATCTTGGAGAAAAACGGTATCCAGAGCTGTCAGAACAAATTCCTGCAGTTCCAGAGTCAACTCCTACAACCAACACATAAGAGGCTGCAGAACTGACATTGTTCCACGGCTACATGACTCGCCTGCCATGGAGGTCACTCTGTTCATTTCGACTGGATTGGTTGGCGCAATCAAACTTCTAAGCAAACTGTATGCTTTTCTACCAATTGCACTCAGCAAAATTTTCACTCATTTCTCATCGGCTATTCCATCTGCTCAATTCAGTCAGTATGCATCAGCCAGCTATCCGTTGTGCAATCACTGTTTATGAACTGTGAGTTTCACCTGTTTTCTGCCTTTTTTTACTTGAACGTTCTGCAATTTTTTAAGCTAGGACATCTCTCTCACCTTTGTGAAGAAAAACGTGCTGTGCTTCAACAGGTAGGTAGTCATTTTGGGTTCATTTTAGAACTACCTTGCCACCACTGTTATGCTTTGTAACTCCAAAACTATTCAAAAGAAAACCATGGGTGCCCAGGGATGAATTGTGGCCACTTCATTTTTACTTTTAGTGAGCTAGCGCGTGTGATGTGGTGGTATAATGATATATGCCATTCACATACTTTTACACATAACCTGTAATGAATTATGTGAACAACAAAGAATGCTTAATCAAACAGTAAATCTACAATATTATTCAAACATTACTGAAATATTAAATACACAACACGCCCTATCAAAGCTCTTCAGGATCTTGTATTTCAATCAAATAATTTCGATCAAAAAATACACATTTTGTTTGTGAATAAAAAAGATTTCACTTTGAAAGTCTGATGAAGAGAATTGAAATGAGCAATGAGAAAATTTCTACTATATGTGTGTGTTTTTTTAAAACTTGAATTGCTCTTGAAAGAAAAGTGCTATTCTGTCAATAGATAATACAGCTTACTGTACTCAATGTAGCGCAATTGCAGAAAACTAATAGATCCTTTGCTCCTTTCTGCACTGAATGCCAGCTTTATATAAATATTATTTTTTGAAGAGTGTTACATAAAGACAGTTCATGATGTTTATTGGGTTTCTGAAAGTTCATCCAAAAAGTTCCACTTGGGCATGTACTCAGGCCATCTGGGGGGAGAAAAATAAAGTGCAAGTTTTGCCAACAATCTATTTTCCTAAAGTTAGTTTGTGGAAGGGTCTCAGCCCGAAACGTCGACCATACCTCTTCCTAGAGATGCTGCCTGGCCTGCTGCATTCACCAGCAACTTTGATGTGTGTTGTGGAATATTTGTAATGTTCCCATTTAACTTAGTTTAAAATCTGGGAGCTGAGGTTTTAAATTTGTGACTGAAGTTCTTTGCCAATTTTTAGGACTTGGCTGGGTGACTGGAGGCATAGGGTAGTAGTGGATGTGTGAGAGTTGTGGTAAAGCAAGGATTAAATAGAATGTCCAGGCAAGATAGCCAGGGGTAGTGTGTAGTCAGCCCAGACAAGAGAGGCCTCTGAGGTGAGACCACCAGAGCCATCGCTGCTTACAGCAGACAAGGTAAGAAAGGATAGCTTCAGCAGTGTATAGTCAACCCAGACAAGTGAAGCATCGGAATAAGACATTTTCTAGAAAGGTCTTTGAAGAACATAGCATCCCTTTACACAATAGGGGTGCTGGAGACAGACAAGATAAGAATGTAGCGGAAGGATGCAATACACACCCAACAACTAAGGGACAAATACTTTCTAACTTCACAGTATCACACACAAAAGATGCTGGTGAACACAGCAGGCCAGGCAGCATCTATAGGAAGAGGTACAGTCGACGTTTCGGGCCGGGACCCTTCGTATCATTGGTTGTCAGTTTCTAGCTTCTATTGACTTTTAACACCTTGATTGTGAAGGATGATTGATCTTGCAAAGGAAATTAAACATACACAGTTAACTGATGTCGGTAACTGATGAGACAATACTGTATAAAAATAGCATTTTTCTTTCCTGGCTTTAGATTAGTGTGGTGACAGGGACCATGTTGTTCTCCTTGTGCACAAGTAAAATTAAGTATGATTGAGGAGAGTGTTCTGAGTCCAGTTCATTGGCGATGACAGACTTCTGTCTGGACATCTGTAACAAGTAGCGTACCTCAAGGATCAGTACTACATCCTTTATTGTTTGTAATATTTATAAATGACTGATCAAATTGTGGTGGTATGATTAGTAAGTCTGCTGATGACATGAAATTTTGTGGAGTCATGGGTGGAAAAGAAGGTTGCCTAAGGATACAGTGGGACATATAGTGGCAAAAGGAATTTAATCCAGATAAGTGTAAAGGGCTAATTCTGGTAGGGCATATGGAGTAAATGGCAAGGACCTTAGGGTGTGTTAATGGACTGAGAGACCTTGGTGAATAAATCTGACTGCTTTCCTTTATAGGACAAGGCATTGAATATAACAGCTGGGGTGTCATGTTGCAGTTGTACAAAACAATGGAATACTACACTTGGAGAATTATGTACAGTCCTGGTCATCACACATTAGGAAGGATATGTTAGCAAAAGAGAGCAAGCAGGAGACTTTCATTAGGATGCTACCTGGAACAGAGAGCTGTAGTTATAAGAAGAGTTAGATAGACAGTGTTTCTTGTCATATGAGGCTCAGGGGTGACCTTATACAAGTTTGTAAAATTATGAGAGAGATGCATAGGATAGTCAGAATATTTTGCCCAGGATAAAATGAATATGGAGTTGTGTTAGGGTAGATTAGCATGGAAGAGTTGGACCACATACTCACATTGCATCATTGCCAAAGCCACACTTAAATATACAGTACTTCCAAATAGACACACAAATAACAATACCGTACATAATGAATTAGAAAAAAGAGAAGCCTTTTTTGAAATTTGTGGACCTTATCTAATCTGAACTTTGGATGAACAACATTGTCTGTTACTTTTGAGTTTCCATTATTTCTGAACTAAAATCTAATCAATTACTGATAATTCATCAAAACAATACAATTTTTAAAAATTATATTGATATACCCATATCTACCTTAGAGCTGTCCAGTTTTTGTTTCAAGGGTTTAAAAAAAGCACAAAGCTCTATCGACACAATAATGGGTGCATGGCACTGCCTATCATATTGACTTTTTAAAATTTAAATGCAGATGATGAAAATACTATGACTGTTTTTGCCTCTGTAATGCTACCTTTGCCGTGTAATTCTGAACAAAAGAGCTTCATGTTTAGTATATCATGGCAGACAATGCTCAGTTCATTTTGTATTGGTAATAGAATCCAAAGATTCTATTTTGCGTAGATATAATTGGTGTCACTGTTTCCCATGAAGGAGTAATTTATTTTCAGAATCAATTGTTTGTCAAAATGGTTTCACTTGTGTGAGACATGTGCATAGTTTTGTACTTGTTTGCCCTTTACTCAGCATATATTATTAGCAGGCTGAAGAGTATAAAATCAAATTGGCCCCAACATTAATCAGTTTATGCATCATTTCAACAAAATGAGAAGGTTGTAATGTATTTTTTTAAAGTTAATATGGCACAGAGAACATTGGTAGGTGGTTCACGATAATGAACATTAATTAACACAATACAGCAGGTGTTCTTTAAAATTAGTATTTTAATTTGATTATCCATTCAGTTTTGAAATGCCCTATTTTAGAACTATTAAATAAAAACAGAATGTGCTGTTTCCTGAGAACTGTCTTTATTCTGTTGTGTGTTAATGATAATAAACCACTGATAGGATAAGGCTTAATGTGGTTTATGATGCAATTTTCCAATTTCCAAAATAGGCCCAGATTTACAAACGGTTTTCCACTTTCAGCTTTTTTTCCTTTTAAGGAAAAATTGAAGATGAAACTTAACCTCTGATAGATACTTTAAGGATTTTGTTAATAATAAATACTGAATGCTTTTTGTTTGACAGAACGAGATTTATCTGCCTTGACTTCATCCCAAGCATTTTATTTAGGATTTATTTTTCCATTATGCATTTTTGTATGAAAATGGCTGACACCTAGTTTAATTTCTAAACCATCCAGAAGGACAGCATAGATTCTCACAAACGCAATGGGTGTTCTTCTCAGAATTGTTGCAAGGCAAATGTTTCTTAGCAGTTTGCATTTGTGATGAAGTAGCATTGTTACTCTGAGAATACTCTATTTCATAGTGTGATCTGACTAATAGTATAGTTGCTTCATCTAGATTGACTATATGGGTCACTGGATGGTGGAAAGGAAATAGGACAAGTGTTGCATTGCCTGCAGTTGCAAAGAAAGGTGCGATAAGAAATGCGGTGGTTGGTGGTTACTGAAGAATGGATCCTAGCAACTTTGAAAGCTCCTTTTATGTTCTTTTCATTTCTGACAAAGGATCTCTAACCTAGAAGTTTAGCTTAGAGAAAGTGGGTAGGGGTGGCTAGAGCAAGGGGAATATTTCCGAATAGATGAGACAGACCACTTGATGTTACAGTTAAGTAACAGTTAAAATCAGATTAAGCTTCTTTGCCTATGGAATGTGTTTCTAATGGTTGTCAGGCATACATAGAAAAACAAAGGGGCAATTGAGCCAAAATGAAGACAGGCAGAAACAGCAAGTTACTTGAAGTTGAGGAATTTGATATTGAATTCTGAAGATTGCAATATGCCTAGATAGAAGATGAGATATTATTATGCAACCTTGAATTCCAGCGATTTCACTGATCTAAATTTAATTAAATGCAAAAATGTAAGTGCTTTTGAAGTCTTGTACCAGTCGAATAAGATGCTAATTTTAATAATAATTCTACTTAAATGAGGCATCTATACGTTCCTGTTTTCTACATCCAAATCAGATACCAAAATATGTTGTGTATTTTGATAGGGTGTGAACTTGTCGGCTTTGAACTTGCTGGGGGCTTTAAGTTTTATTCTGAATTCTATTGCTACAGTAGTGTAATCAGTTAGTTATATTCCTGTATGAAGAAACATATTGCAGTACTGAACTGATCTTGCAGAAATAAAATTCAGTGTACTAAAGTGCTGAAATCAGACAAATTTGACCAACACAAATGTAGTGAGAACGACAGAGGGAGAAAATACATTGAAAGATCTGCAAAATGCTTTTGACTTTATACTGCTGTTATGACAGAGATCAAAAACTAATGTGGATAAACGGTAAAATGTTGTGCAGAAGCCCAAGGATTGTGGGACACTAATATGTATTGAATAATTAAAGTAATACTGGAAAAATTAGAAAAAGCCTTAGGGACGTCAGTAGGCCTTCAACATCCAGGCAGTGTGACAAATCAATTTAAATAAACTATTATTACGCTTTGAGTGAAGTGTTGAATCAATTTTGCAATATTAATTCGAAGCAGACAGTGTTCCTCTCTGCAGATCAGATCTGGGCTGCTTGGCATTTTTCAAATGAAGGGCTAGCGCTCAGTTAAATGGAAATTAGTGATAAATAAATTTAAAAGAATGATGCCTACATATCATGTTTGAGATGCAGCCTTTGGTCAACAGTGTATAGTTCCTATAGAATTGGACAGGTGAATATCAGTGTCATTGGTAAACTGATTCAGGGAAACATCCAGTGTCTCTGATGACTACACCTGTGAGAAGTGCATCCGGCCGAAACTCCATACAGACTGTAATAGGGAACTGGAGCTGGGTGACCTGTGGATCGTTTGGGAGAATGAGGAGATAGATAGGATTTACAGTGAGGCAGTCCCATCTAAGCTGCAGAAGGCAGCAGCTGGGGGACTTTCAGAGAACGAAATGGAATAGGCTGGCAGTGCAGAGTATCTTTATGGCCATTCCCCTGCGTGACAAGTTTGTAGTAACTGCTTTGGTAACTGTTTGTAGAGATGACTTACCAGGGGAAAGCTGTAGCGACCACACCTCTGGCACTATGCCTGGCTCTGTGGCTTAGAAGGGAATGAGGAAGGAAAGGAGATTGGCGATGATACGGAATTCAGTAGTTAATGGAACAGGCAGGAGAATCTGTGGACACAATAGGGTATCCTAGATGGTATATTGCCTCCAAGATGTCACGGTCAGTGATATCTCAGATCAGGATCATAGCACTCTTAATGGAGAATGTGAGGGGCCAGAAGTCGTGATAGATGTTGGTACTAATGACAAAGGTAGGAAAAGGGATGAAGTCCTGAAGAGTGAATATAGGGAGCTAGGTAGGAAACTAAAACTGCCTGTGTCACACAGCAGTGAAGGTAAGAATAGGATGGCGTGGCAGATAAGGTGTAGCTGAAGTATTGATGCTGGAGACGGTTTCATAATAGTGGATCTTTTCTGAGGAAAAGGGATGAGTTACACCTGAACTCGACAGAGATTGACATGCTTGTGTGCAGGTTTGCTAGAGCTGTGGAGAGGGTTTAAACTAGGTTTGCAGGGAAATGAGAACCAGTGTGATAGGTCAGAGGACAGAGCAGTTGGTGTAAAGGTAGATGCAATAGGTAGTGGATAGGACATAATTGTAGTCAGTTGGATGTGTTGCAATGTGTCTGTATTAATGCAAGAAGTATCAGGAGCAAGTTGATGTTACTCTTACTTAATGTCAGCAAGACCAAGGAACTGATTATTGACTTCAGGAGAAGGAAACCAGAGGTCTTCATCAGAGGATCAGAGGTGGAGAGGGTCAGCAACTCTAAATTCCTTGGTGTTATCATTTCAGAGAACTTGTCCAGGGCCCAGCACACAAGTGCAATTGCAATGAAAGCAAGAAAGCACAGCGTCGCTTCTTCTTCCTTAGGAATTTGTGAAGATTTGGCATGACACCTAAAACTTTAAAAAACTTCTTGAGTTGTGTGGTGGAGAGTATGTTGAGTGACTGCATCACAGCCTGGTAGGGAAACATCAATGCCCTTTAACAGAAAATCCTACAAAAAGTAGTGGATACCGTCTAGTCCATCATGGGTAAAGCTCTCCCCACTATAGGGGGCATGGTCACAGGAGAGCGGCATCCATCATCAGGGATCCCCACCCACTCTCTTCTTGCTGCTGCCCTCAGGAAGAAAGTATAGGAGTCTCAGGAATCACACCACCAGGTTCAGGGACAGCTATTACCCCTCAACCATGAGGCTCTTCAACCAAAGGGGAGAACTTCACTCTACTTAATTTGTCCCATCACTGAAATGTTCCCACAACTTATGGACTCACTTTCAAGGAATCATCATCTCATGTTCTTAATATTTATTGCTTATTTATTATTATTTACTTTTGCACAGTTTGTTGTCTTTTGCACACTGGTAATGCCCAATTTGTGCAGTCTTCATTGATACTCTCATAGTTATTATTCTAATATGGATTTATTGACTATGTCTGCAAGAAAATGAATCTCAGGGATAGATACAGTGACATACAAGTATTTAGATATTTGAATTTTGAACTTTAGAGCATGGATCAGTAGAAGGAAGTACTGTGCCGTTGCAAAGACTTGGCAGTCACAAGGGCAGGAATAGCTGCTGAATGTTCCAGGGTTTTTATGTTTCAAAAGAGACAGAGAGGGAGGTAAAATAGGTGTGGAAGTGGTCTTGCTAATCAATGATAGGTGCACAGCTGCAGAAAGGGAGGACATCTTGGAGGGATCACCTGCTGAGCTAGTGTTGATCAAGGTCAGAAACAGGAAGGGGGCAATCACTCTATCGGGAGTGGTTCTATAACCCTGTCCTTCCCCCCCCCCCCAACACACACACACACACACACACACACACACACACACACACACACACACCCCAATAGCAATAGCACTGAGGAGCAGAACGAAAGAGTCTTTTTGGAAAGGTACAAAAATAATAGGGTTGTTGTCATGGGTGACTTTAACTTTCCTAATATTGATTAGCACCTCCTTAGTGCAAGAGGATTAAATGTGATGGAATTTGTTTGGTGTGTCCAGGAAGGATTCCTGATACAATATGTGGACAGGCTGACTAGAGGAGAGGCTATACTGGATCTAGTACCAGGCAATGAACCTGGTCAGGTGACAGATCTCTTGGTGGGCAAGCATTTTGGAGACAATGGCCAAAACTCCCTGACCTTTAGCATAGCCTTGGATTGGAGAGCATGGTATTGGAAAGTATTTAAAGTTCAAAAATTCAAAGCTCAAAGTAAATTTATTATCTAAGTACATATATGTCACCATATACAATCCTGAGATTCATTTTATCGCAGCCATTATCCATAAATCCAATAACCATAATAGAATCAATGAAAGATCGCACCAGAAGCATGGACACCAGAGTGTAAAAGTCAGCAAAGTGTGCAAATATAAAAAGAAAGAAATGATAATAATCAATATTTAGAAGATGAGATGAAGAGTTCTTGAAAGAGAAATTAAGAGATCATTAGGAGAGGGCTAATTATGATGCTACTAGGCAAGACAATGGGAGATAAATTAGGAACAGATGTTCTCATGGAAATATACAATGGAAATGTGGAGGTTGTTTTGGGAACACTTACATGGCATTCTCAATTGTTTTGCACCATTGAGGCAAGGAAAGGATGGTAGGACAAAGGAACCATGGTTGATAATAGAGATGTACAGTACATTTAGTCAAGAGGAAGAAGAAAACATACTTAAGATTTAGGAAGCAAAGATCAGAGTCTTGAGGTGAATCAACTTTTCTTGGGCTTCCTGTCGGGTACAGGCATCACTTATGACCAATGTTTTGATAACCAACTCTGCCATGTTTATCGGGGATGATGCCTGGGCATGTCTAGTCCAGTGGTATTTACACCCTGTAGTCCGTCCTTTCTGATTGGTTAGTTCTCATCCAATCAGTTCTCCACTCTCCCAACTTGTTTACAATCGAATTCCTGTTCTCACTTAGAGTGAGACCTTTATCTTTGTTAACATTTTTTCCCTCTAGTTTTATTTCAATAGCTTCCTTTACCAGGCGGTCCCATAAACCATTGGCATGGCACAGTAGTTTTGTGGTATAAAAGTCAATCCAATGGCCATTGCAAATGCAAAGTTCTGCTACCGCTGATTTCTCTGAGTAACCCAAACGGATACACCTCCTGTGCTCTTTGATGCAGGTTTTCACCGTGCATCCCGTCTGGCCAGTATATGCTACACCACATTTACAGAGAATCCTGTAAACGGCAGCTGACCTGAGTCCCAGATCATTTTTGACCTGCATAAGCTGTGATTCGAGCTTCCTGCGGGTTTGTGGATGGTGTTAATCTGATAGTTTTTCATGGGTCTTGAGAGTTATGAAGTAGATAGGAAGGATGCTAAGAAGGGAGTTAGGAGAGCTGGGGTTGGGACGGAGGAGCATGAGAAGGCCTTGGAGAGTCAGATAAGGAAAACCCCAAAGCATTCTATACATACGACATACCTGAAAAACAGGAAGATGACTAGAGTGAGGTTAGGACCAATCAGGAATAGAAGAGGAAGCCTATGCTTGGTGTCAGACGAGATTGATGAGATCTTTAATGAATTCTTTGCTTCAATATTCACCAGTGAGAGGGACCTTGATGAATCTGAGGTCAGTGTAGAACAGGCTACACAGATTAAGAACAGATTAAGAAAGAGGCATTGTTGGAACTTTTGAAAAACAATCGGATAGATTTATCTCTGGGGCCAGTTGGGATATACCCCAGATCACTAGGGGAAGTGAGGGAAATGTCTGCTGCATTATTGTTCAATTTCAAGTTTATTGTCATCTGACTGTAAATATATACAACCAAATGAAACAATGTTCCTCTGTACCACGGTGCACCCACACAACACAGCACTTAAACCAAAATATTACACTATAAATATGTTATTAAAATATAATTCAAAATGCCTGTAGTAAAGTGCAGCATGGGTGAATGGTGAACAGTATAGTCAATTCATTGTCCTAGTGACGAGTTCTTCGTGGTGACAGGGTATTCATTAGTCTCACAACCTGAGGGAAGAAACTATTACTCTGTTTGACAGTCCTAGTCCTGATGCTTCTGTACCTCCATTCTGATGGTAGTGGCTCAAAGAGATTGTGGGATGGGAGGTAGGGATCCTCAACAATGCACTGGGCTCTTCATCTGCAATACTCCCTGTAACACTGGCTGTATGCAAACACATCTCAAGGTTGTATGATTTATGTATTCTTTGATAGTAAATGTACTTTGAAACTTTGAACAATGGAGGGACAGAGGGGTCTTGGGGTCCAAGTATAAAGTTAATGGCAGAATTTTTAGCAGTGTAAAGAAACAGAAGAATCTCGGGTTCCAAGTCCATGAATCCCTCAAAGTCGCCATGCAAGCTGATAGGGTGGGTAAAAAGGCACATGGTGAGTTAGTCAGGGGATTGTGTTCAAGAGCCATGAGGTAAAGTTACAGTTCTATAAAATTTTGGTTGTACCATACTTGGAGGATTTTGTTCAGTTCTGGTCGCTTCATTATAGGAGGAATGTGGAAGCTTTAGAGGGGGTGCAGGGGAGAGTTACTAGAATGTTGCTGGATTATAGAACATGTCTTATGAGGAAAGGTTTAGCAAGCTAGGACTTTTGTCTTTGAAATGAAGTAGAATGAGAGTCGACTTGTTAGAGGTGCATATACTGTATAAGGTGATATGTGGCATAGATAGAGTGGACAGCCAGAGTCTTTTTTTTCCCAGGGTGGTAATGGCTAATATAAGCCAACATACTTTTAAGTTGATTGGTGGCAAGTGGAAAGTATAGAGGAATATCAGAGGAATGTTTTTTTTACACAGAGAGTGGTAAGTGTATGGAAAGCCCTGCTGGGTATGGTGGTAGAGGCAGATACATTAGGGTCATTTTAGAGACTCCTAGACAGGCACACGGATGAAAGAAAAATGGAAGCTATTTGGGAGGCAAAGGTTAAGTTGATCTTGGAATAGGCTAAAAGGTTGGCACAACATTGTGGGCTGAAGGGCCTGTATGGAAGCGTGGACAAGTGACAGAAAACGCAGTAAACTATTAGAAACTAACTAAAGATATAAACTGTTAATAGTGGAGTTAGTAGTCAGTGTCTCTACCCAACCTACTGGAAATCCTCAGGGTGAAACCCCAGGAGGAGAGACGATATTAATCTGAAGTTACGACTATAACAAGCACCAGCTGTAGCAAGACAGTATCAGCAGATACGGAGGTCCCAGATTTCTACCAAGTAAACGGGAATTAGTTCTGTTAAATCATACCATGGGATTTGGTCAGGCTTTTTTTGTGTAAGTATTGTGAATTAACTTTCTGTGGATGACCCACTATTTCATCCAACAAACCAAGAAAAAATATGGCAAGCCACCCAAGATCAAAGAAGCAGTGTGGGAACTAAGTGTTTCAAGACGAAGAGGATTCAATACGGTTGGATGTATAAGTTTATATTTCATTCGAAGGATCTGAATTTGATTTTCTGGAAGAACTGATTATTTTTGCAAGAACTTTGATAAGTCACTGAATGAGATTTACTTTGTTTAAAAGTTATGATGTTGGAGAAATTGTCATGAAAGGAATTGAGCTGTATATATGTATTTTTGGGGTTGAATTTGAGTTTGTAGACATACTGACCTGAACAGAAACTGAAGTTAACCATAATACTTAAGAACAGGAATTCAATTAAATTTCTAACTAACTAAGAATAAGTAGAAAGGCAAATGTTTGTCTGTAAACCTTTAAATAGGGAATAACAGAACATCTAATTAGTTAGAGAAATTGGAGTAATAAAGGTTATTCTAGTGAATCTCACTGATTCTAACTAAAAAGGAATTTGGTTTTCATTGATATATATGATTTGGAACCTAAGACAGAATTTTGAATTGTTCTCACTCGTGTAAATATTTTGTATATATTGTTTATTTTTCGATCAACAAACTTACCTCTAAAAGCATGTGTTTTCTGTTCACTGCCTCCTTCCTATGCCTAGAACTCCTGATGGCCTACTAGCACCTAGTGTAGTACTATGTAATTAGATTTTCTCATAAAGAGTGCGGTGACCAGTCACATGAGATAAGGTGAGCACTACAAGTGTTAGATAGTACTTAAAAAAAATTAAATTAACATAACTTAATGACTTCTGCCCGGTGGTGCTAACATCCACAATCCTGAAGTGCTACGAGAGGCCGATCATGGCACACATTAACTCTAACCTCCCAGACAATCTCAGCCCTCTGCAATTCACCTACCAGGTCTACTCACCTCTGGAGCATCTGGACAGTAAAGACCCCCATGTTATACCTTTGTTTATTGACTACAGCTGTATGTCCTAAACCAGGGAATGACCACCTCTCTTTGAAAATAGATCCTTGACTTCCTGATCAACGGATCGCAATCACTAAGGATAGGCAATGTCTCCTCTGCCAAGTCTTTTTTTCACTCTTGACACTGGTGCCCCACGAGGTGGCATCCTCTGCTCCCTATGCACTCATAACTATGTGGCCGGATTCTGCTCCAATTCCATCTACAAGTTTGCAGATGATACCACCATAGTGAGCTGTATCTCAAATAACATTGAGTCAGATTTCAGGGAGGAGATAGAGATCTTACTGATATGGTTTCATGCAGCAACCTTTCCCTTAATGTCAGCAGAACAGAAGAGCTAGTCATTGACTTCAGCAAGGGGGGCAGTGCATTCACTGCTGTTTATATCAACCATTCTAAGGTTGAGAGGGTTGAGAACTTCAAGTTCCTAGGAGTGACTATTGTCAGTAGTCTGTCCCACATAGATGCCACTGCTAAGAAAGCTCACCAATGCCTCTATTTTCTAAGGAGGCTAAAGAAACTTGGCATTTTGCTGTTGAACCTTACCAATTTTTATCAATGCACAATAGAAAGCATCGTATCTGTATAATAAGTGCTTTTTCTATGACTGCAAGAAACAGCTCAACACATCATGGGAACCGGACTCCCCTCCATGGACGGTCTACACTTCACTCTGGCTCAGTAAAACAGCTGACGTAATCAAAGGCAGCGCCCACCCTGAACATTCTCTCTTCATGTAGGAGATACAAAACCCTGAACGCACTTTCCATCCAACTCAATGACAGCTTCTTGCTGATAATAAGAATATTGAACAGTCCTCAATTATGATCAGATGGACTGTTAGCTTTATAATCTACCTGCTATGGCCTTGTACCAAATTGTCTAGCTGCACTGCATATTTTCTGTAATATAACCCTTTATTCTGCAATCTGTGATTGCTTTACCGTGTAATACCTCAAAGCACTGTTGTAATGAAATGATCTGTATGGCTTGTGTGCAGGATTTTCACTGTACCTTGATATACACTAAGTGACCACTTTCTTAGGTACTTCCTGTACCTAGTAAAGTGGCTACTGAGTTTATTGTCATGATCGTATGCTGTTGTAGCTCATCCGCTTCAAGGTTCAACATGTGTATTCAGAGATGCTGTTCTGCATTCCACTATTAAAACGCATGGTTATTTGAGTAACTGTTGCCTTCCTGTCAGATTGAATCAGTATGGCTACTCTGCTCTGACCTCTCTCATTAACAAGATTTCCGCCCGCAGTACTGCCACTCACTGCATTTTTTTTTGCTTTTTGCTCTATTAGAGACTGTTGTTTGTGAAAATTCCATGAGATCAGCAGTTTCTGAGATTCTCAAACCTCCCCATTTGACACCAAAAGTCCCTTAGAACACATTTCTTCGCCATTCTGATGTTTGGTCTATACAACAAGCGAACCTCTTGACCATGTCTGCATGCTTTTATGCATTGAGTTGCTGCTACAGGATTGGCTGATTAAATATTGCAGTGATGATCAGGTGTAGGGATGTACCTAATAAAGTGGCCACTGTGTATATGACAATAATAAATCAATTTACATATTTATCATATGATGTAGGTTGGCTACCGAGAAGGAGCACTCCAAAGTAAAAAATAATTAAAGGGTTTTTAATGTCAGTGGGATGAAATTGGATCTGACCCAAGTAAATTGGAGCCAAGGTATCAACACTGTAATAGAACAATGGGCTGCTTTTTGTTAAGTACAGTTGAAGTACACTTCAATGAAGAGGAAAAGAAGAGAAACAGAACCAAAACGTTGTGATTTAGATTAGAATATGAGGACACGCAGTCCTCTTTTATTGTCATTTAGTAATACATGTATTAAGAAATGATACAATATTCCTCCGGTGTGATATCACAAAAACACAGGACAGACCAAGACTGAAAAACTAACAAAACCACATAATTATAGCATATAGTTACAACAGTGCAACAATACCATAACTTGATGAAGAACAGGCCATGGCACAGTAAAAAAGTTCAAAGTCTCTGGAATGTCCCACATCTCACGCAGACGGGAGAAGGAAGAAAACCTCCCTGCCATGCCCGACCACAGTCCGACTCTGAGTCGTCTGAAAACTACGAGCTCTGATCAGCCCTCTGACACCGAGTACCGAGCACCATCTCTATCCAAACGATTCGACCTCAGCCTCAGTCGCCAGCAGCAGGCAAAGCCGGGGATTTTGGGGCCTTCCCTCTGGAAGATTCTCGATCACCCAGTAACAGCGGCAGTGAACCGGCATTTCAGAAATTTCTCCAGATGTTCCTCTGTGCTTTCAGGTCTGTCTCCATCAAATCAGAATTGTCCTCGGCCCCTATTTAACAGAAACGATATCATTTCACTGGAGAGCTGCGCGCGCTGCGTCGCGCCGCCATCTTCTCCTCCCACCAGAGAAGAAGAAATACAGAAGATGATAACACAATTAAAATGTGCTTATGACAAGTGTTGGATTGTAAATACCAGTGAGAAACAGGCTATTGTAAAGGAGCACATTAGAAATTAAAACTAAAGTAAGAGTGTCTAAGAGATCATATGAGAAAAGATTATTCACCAAAAATGAGAATCCAGAAATGGTTTATTGACATATAAGTTGGAAAATGTAGCTTGTGCATGAGTGGATGCTTTGAAGGAGCAAATTGGGAACTTACATCTGGATCCTCAGGAAGGTGTTAAGACATTAAATGTTACCTTTACAACTGACTTCACAAGAGCAAGATTCTTAAATAATAGTAAAGAAGGAGATAATTGAAACAGACTGTATATGTTAAAAACGGATACCATGTAGGTATTAGAAAAGTTAGCAGAACTTAAAGTAGTTAAGTCACCAGAACCTAAGTAGTTATCCTAGGACATAACAAAATTATGACAGGAAAGTTAAGGGACACTGGCTATCATTTTTCAATACATTTAGGATGCAAGGGCGGTGCAAATAGACTGGAGAGTGGCAAGTATTACTTACTGATTCAAAAAAGAGGAATAGATAACATTAGCAACTGCAGGTCAATCATTTAACCTCAGTCATGGGAAAGCTTTGAGAAACTGATCCAGGGCAGGATTCAATGTCACTGGAGGAAAACAGATTATGTCAAGCCAGCAGCTAAAATCAAATCATGTTTCACCTGTTTGATTAGAATATATTTTTTGTTGAGGTAATGGATAGAATTGATAAAGGCAATGTAATTGTTGTGATGTGCATGAACTAAAAAATTTGGGTAAATTGGTTCATTGTTGTCACATGCAACAAGGTGCAATGAAAATCTTGCCTGCCTTCCGTTCCGATCAATTAATTACAATGGTGCATTGCGGTAGTACAAGGTAAAACAATAACAGAGTGTAGCATTAGTGTTGTAGTACAGAGAAAGTGCCCTGCAGGTAGATGTTAAGGTACAAGGTTACAACAAAATAGATTGTAAGGTCCAGAGTCCACCGTAGCATACTAGGAAACTATTCAATAATCTTATAGGAGCCAGAGCAACTTGAACCTTGAACATCAAGAAATCTTTTGATATGGTGCCTCATTACAGGCTTATCAGCAAAGTTGCACATGGCATAAAATGAAAATTTGCATTGGTAAAGAAGTTGACTAAGTAAGAGTGGATTGCGATGAATTGATCTTGCTTTGGGCTGAAAAAAGTTAGAGTGGCAATTCCCTACAATTGGAGTCAGGGTCATTACGTTTTTGATCTAAGTTAACTAAATAGACTTGAGAGTGCAGCTATAATTTCTAAAATTGTTGATGACATACCGTGATTGTGAACTGCAAGGAGGTTAGTGATAAACTGAAAAAAGATATAAATAAATAGGTAGAATGGGAAAATGTGTGCTGAAGAAGTATGAGGTGATGAATGTTGGTGATAAGAGTGAGCAGAGTCAATACCAAAAAATAAATACTCTTCTAAAGGGAAGTACAGGAGCAGAGGGACTTGAGGATTGGTGTGCAAAGATCATTGAATACGATAGGCAGCTTGAAAAAGCAGTTGTAGCATTTACAGTAGCAGCTGGGCTTATTTAAATAGGAGTGCAGAGTTTGAAAGCAGGGAAATATTCACCTGATCTCAGATGCAGTATCTTGTTCAATTGTGGTCACTTCATTATGGGTAGGATCTGGGAGCATTGGCAGGGGAGCAGAGAAGATTTATGAGATTGCTTCCCGGGATGAGGATGGATTAGTGAAGCTGGAACTGTTTACATTGTAGAAGGTTTTGGAAGACAATAGAAGTGTATTAAACAAAGAAGGATATGGACAAAGTGTAAACTGAGAGGCTGTTACCATTGGTGAAGCAGTCTAAAGTTAGAGATCATGGAAATAAAATAAAATTATTTGTGACACGAGGAGAACAGTTTTGGGAAACCAGTAGTTGGGATCTGGAATGCACAGCCTTTGGGTGTGATGGATACTCCAAGCGTAGGGGATACAGGTGTTATTGAGGCATTTTGGAGGAGATTGAATAAATATTCCGGAGAAAAACTTGCAAGGCTACAGAGTAAGTCTGAAGATACATTCACTGAGAAAAAAAAAGTTAGAATTAAATGCTTTGCAGCAACATGCATAAAAGTTGCTGGTGAACGCAGCAGGCCAGGCAGCATCTCTAGGAAGAGGTACAATCGACGTTTCGGGCCGAGACCCTTCATCAGGACTAACTGAAAGAAGAGCTAGTAAGAGATTTGAAAGTAGGAGGGGGAGGGGGAGATCTGAAATGATAGGAGAAGACAGGAGGGGGAGGGATGGAGCCAAGAGCTGGACAGTTCATTGGCAAAAGGGATATGAGAGGATCATGGGACAAGAGGCCTAGGGAGAAAGAAAAGGGGGAGGGGGGAAACCCAGAGGATGGGCAAGGGGTATAGTCAGAGGGACAGAGGGAGAAAAAGGAGAGAGAGAAAAAAAGAATCTGTGTATATAAATAAATAACAGATGGAGTACAAGGGGGAGTTGGGCCATTAGCGGAAGTTTGAGAAGTCAATGTTCATGCCATCAGGTTAGAGGCTACCCAGACGGAATATAAGGTGTTGTTCCTCCAACCTGAGTGTGGCTTCATCTTTACAGTAGAGGAGGCCGTGGATAGACATATCAGAATGAGAATGGGACGTGGAATTAAAATCTGTGGCCACTGGGAGATCCTGCTTTCTCTGGCAGACAGAGCGTAGGTGTTCAGCGAAATGATCTCCCAGTCTGCGTCGGGTCTCGCCAATGTATGGAAGGCCACATCGGGAGCACCAGACACAGTATATCACCCCAGCTGCCTCACAGGTGAAGTGTTGCCTCATCTGGAAGGACTGTCTGGGGCCATGAATGGTGGTGAGGGAGGAAGTGTAAGTGCATGTGTAGCATTTGTTCCGCTTACAAGGATAAGTGCCGGGGGGAGATCAGTGGGGAGGGATGGGGGGTACGAATGGACAAGGGAATGTCATAGGGAGCAATCCCTGTGGAAAGCAGAGGGGGGGGGAATGGAAAGATGTGCTTAGTGGTGGGATCCCGTTGGAGGTAGCGGAAGTTACAGAGAATTATATGTTGGACCCGGAGGCTGGTGGGGTGGTAGGTGAGATCAAGGGAAACCCTATTCCTAGTGGGGTGATGAGAGGATGGAGTGAGAGCAAAAGTGCGTGAAATGGGGGAGATGCGTTTGAGAGCAGAGTTGATTCTTTTTGAAAGGTCTCATAATGAGAATGGGATTTCTTTCACTCACCTTCCTGCAGTTCTCTGGAGCTTGCTTCACTCATCCAACCATCAAGATCTCAGTACACCTTCCAGATTCTTGATTCCTTTGTTCTGGAGTTCCTTCCCAAAAATGTCTCCATCTCATGATCTCTCTTATTTTCTTTGACAGTTCGGTTATTTTTATTTTCCTTTTGGGTATCTGTTGTAAACAATATATTTATGTAGCTCTGTCAAATTTTGTTTGCTAATCATTCCATTCCAATGGAAGTTTATGCTATATAGAAGCAATTGTAAAAATTAATGTGGTAATTTGCAAAAGTACAATTTAAAATAGCTATTATCTTACAGACCAGAAAGTCTAATTATGATTTTTTTGTAAAAGTGAATGGAAAATTGGAAGAGGGTGGAAAATTGTGGAAATTTTTTTAAAGTTCCACTAAGGTGGGTGGAAACAGATCATAAGACCATATGACATAGGAACAGAATTAGGGTGCTCATCCCATCAAGTCTGCACCACCATTCCGTCTTGACTAATTTATTACCCCTCTCAACCCCATACCCCTGCCTACTTCCCATAACCTTTGACAGCCTGACTAACCAAGAACCTATCAATGCTTTCTTTAAATATACTCGATGACTTGGGCTCAACAGCCATCCACAGCAATGAATTCCACAGATTCACCACCATCTGGCTAAAGAAATTCCTTCACATCTCTGTTCTAAATGGATGTCCCTCTATTCTGAGGCTATGCCCTCTGGTCCTTGCTCACCCACTATTGAAAATATTCTCTCCACATCTGCTCCACCTAGGCCTTTCAATATTCGATAGGTTTCAATAAGATTGCCCCTCATGTTTTTAACTTCCAGCGAGTACAGACCCAGGGCCATCAAATGCTCCTCATACATTAAATCTTTCATTCCCAGAATCATTGTTGTGAACCTCCCCTGGACCCTCTCCAATGCCAGCACATCTTTTCTTCAATAAAGGGCCCAAAACTGCTCACCATAATCCAAGTGTGGTCCGACTAATGTCTTATAAAACCTCTGCAGCACATCCTTGTTCTTATACTTTAGTCCTCTCGAAATGAATGTTAACACTGCATTTGTCTTTTTTACCACTAACTCAACCTGCAAGTTAAACTTTAGGGAATCCTGCGCAAAGGCTCCCAAGTTCCTTTTCACCTTTGATTTTTGAATTTTCTCCCCATTTAGAAAATAGTCTATGCTTTTATTCCTTCTCCTTTCCTACATTATATTCCATCTGCAATCTCTTTGCCCATTCTCCAAATATGTCCAAGTCCTTCTGCAGACTATCTGCTTCCTCTACATGACCTGCCCTTCCACTTATCTTTGTATTGTCTTCAAACTTGGCCACAAAACCATCAATTCTGTCATCCAAATAGTTGACATATAACATGAAAAGAAGCCATCCCAATGCCGATCCCTATGGAACACCGCTTGCCACCGGCAGCCAATTTGAATAGACCCCCTTTATTCCAGCTCCTTGCCTCCTGTCAATCAGCCAATCTTCTAACCATGCTAGGATCTGTCCTGTAATACCATGGGCTCGTAACCTGCTAAGCTGCCTCATATGTGTCACCTTACCAAGGGTCTTCTGAAAATCCAAGTAAGCAGCATTCACTGACTTTCCTTTGTCTATCCTGCCTGTTATTTCTTCAAAGAATTCCAACAGATTTGTCAGGCAAGATTTTGGTATCCTCTTTGATATTTTTGGCTAGCTTACCTTCATATTTCATCTTTTCTACCCTTATGTTTTTTTTGTTGCTTTCTGTTGGTTTTTAAGTGCTTCCCAATCCTCTAACTTCCTATTAATTTTTGCTTTATTATGTGCCTCTCTTTTTCTTTTATGTTGTCTTTGTCTTCCTTTGTCAGCCACGGTTGCCTAATACCTCCTTCAGCGTACTTCCTCATCTTTGGGATGTATCTGTCCTGTACCTTCCAGGTGCCCCTAAGATCTCCAACCATTGCTTTTCTGACAACATCCCTGCTAATGTCCCTTTCCAATCAACTTTGGCCAGCTGCTCTCTCATGCCTCTTTAATCCCCTTTACTCCACTGTAATCTTCTCCCTCTCAAACTGCAGTGTGAGTTCTATCATTTTATGATTACTACCTCCCAAGGGTTCCTTTACCTTAAGCTCCCTAGTCAAATCTGGTTCATTGCACAACTGGGCTCAACCACATGCTGCTCTAAAAGAACATCTCACAAATTATTTCCCTTGAGATGCAACACTAATCTAATTTTCCCAATCTACTGTGTCTGCATATTGAAATCCCCCATGACTATCGTAACATTGCTCTTATTGCGTGCCTTTTCTATTTCCTGTTGAAATTTGTATCCCATGTCCTTGCTACTGTTTGGGAGCTTGTATATAGCTGCCATCAGGATCTTTTTACCCTTGCAGTTTCTTAACTCTCCCCCCCACCCCACTAGGATTCTACATCTCCCAATCCCATGTCACCTCTTTTTAAGGATTTGACTTCTTTTTTCACCAACAGAGCCCATACACCCCCTCTGCCTTGCTGTATCCTTGTATGTTAAACTATGATCTTCTTTCAGCCATGACTCAGTGATGCTCACAATGTCACACCTGCCAGTCTCTAACTGTGCTACAAGATCATCTACCTTATTCTATAATTGTTACTCTGGATCTGAAGCAACCCAAAAACAGGATAATAAAAAGAAATACAATAAGTATAAATACTTAAGACAGCTTATTTGCATAGATTGATTGTATGTCCATAAAGTGACACTAGGCGTAGGAGTGTCTGTACATAAGGTGACTGACACGAAATGATAAAGCAGTGGTTGTGGACGGGTGGCTTAGTGGGTGGTGGTGTTGATCAACCCTGCTGCTTGGGGAAAGTAACTGTGGTGGTCCTGGCGAGGATGGTATGTAGCAAGCCCCCTTATGGAAATGGGACATGAGTAGGAATGAGATGGGTGGGATCCTTTATGATGTTACCGAACCATCATTCCCACAATCCTGATTGATAAATTACAGAACCTGAGGTTCTGTACCTCCCTCTGCAATTGGATCCTCGACTTCCTAACTGGAAGGCCACAATCTGTGTGGATTGGTGATAACATATCCTCCTCGCTGATGATCAACACTGGCGCACCCCAGGGGTGTGTGCTTAGCCCACTGCTCTACTCTTTCCATACCCATGATTGTGTGGCTAGGCATAGCTCAAAAACCATCTATAAATTTGCTGATGATACAACCATTGTTGGTAGAATCTCAGGTGCAGAAGAGAGGCGATACAGGAGTGAGATACAGCAACTAGTGGAGTGGTGTCGCAGCAACAACCTGGTACTCAGCGTCAGCAAGACGAAAGAGCTGATTGTGGACTTCCAGAAAGGTAAGATGAGGGAACACATACCAATCCTCATAGAGGGATCAGTAGTGAGCAGTTTTAAGTTCCTGGGTGTCATGATCTCTGAGGACCTAACCTGGTCCCAACATATCGATGCAGCTATAGAGAAGGCAAGACAGTGAATATACTTCATTCGGAGTTTGAAGAGATTTGGTATGTCAACAAAAACACTCAGAAACTTCTACAGATGTACCGTGGAGAGCATTCTGGCAGGCTGCGGAGTGTTGTCTCAGAAAGGCAGTGTCCATTATTAAAGATGTCCAGCCCTAGGGCATGCCCTTTTCTCACTGTTACCATCAGGTAGGAGGTACAGAAGCCTGAAGGCACACACTCAGCGATTCAGGAACAGCTTCTTCCCCTCTGCCATCCGATTCCTAAATGGACATTGAACGCGTGAACACTACTTCACTTTTTTAATAGAAATTATTTCTGTTTTTGCATGATTTATAATCTAGTCATATCTAATCTAATCAATATACATATACTGTAATTTATTTATTTATCTGCTATATTATGTGTTGCATTGAACTGCTGCTGCTAAGTTAACAAATTTCACGACACATGCCGGTGATAGTAAACCTGATCCCGATTCTGATTCTTTTCTGTACCTGTCTGTATATATATCCCTGGTGCCAGTGATGTGTTGGGCAGTTTTGACTACCTGTTGTAGAGCTCTCCAGTCTGCTGCAGTGCAGTTTCTGTACCACAGATTAATTTGATTGGAACTGCTCTAGTTGAAGTATATTTAAAGCAGACCAATTGGGCGGAATGGAATAATGGTCATCTGCGCATTTTTTGTACTTGCCTGAGGGCACAACTGTATCTAACCATACCTATGAGGGAGTTGTGTGATTGCCACTTGATTTTTATCATTAAATTAGCCAACAGAGGCAAACTCGTTCTTTCAACATATTTTATTTATATCCTCAGGCACCCTCGGTCACAGATCACTGAACCAGCCCATGCTCCTGACCCCTTCCAACCCTTGCTGCTTTGTACCATTAACATCCGCTGTTTAAAAAAATCATTGCCACTTTGAAACGTAACCCTGCTTCATCAAGGTCCAGATCCGAAATGTTGACTGTTCATTCCTCTCCATAGGTGAATTGAATTGAATGATCTTTATTGTCATTATACATAGGTACAATGAAACTCTGTTTGGCTTCCTCTGAGGCAATTAAATAAAGCGGTAGATAAAAACAAGACAGTAATAGAAAAACAGTATTAAATAGATAAGTAGCAGAAAATAAGTTGCAGCAGCACCAGAATATCACAGTAATGCACAAAGTGCCATTAGTGCAAGTATTAGAGTCCTTGTGTGTGCGTGTGTGTGCTCACAGTTTCAGTCATTGTTCTGTGGGAGTGGTGTGAGGGAGGCCACAGCTCTGGGACAGAAGCTGGGATAGATGCTGCCTGATCGGCTGAGTTCCTCCAGCAGTTTTGTGTATATCACTGGATTTCCAGCATCTGCAGGATCTCTTGTGTGTGTGATTTCTTTGGCTTTGTTTTTGGCTATCAGCTATAATTCTTAGGTCTTTGCTTTGGACTTTCCTCCCTGATCCTCTCCATGTCCTCTGCCTCGCATTAGCCAATCCTAGTTTACTCATTTGTCAGAGATTGTGGCTGAGGTCCTAATATCTGTTGCCTTGTTTAAACAATTAGCCTGACTACACATCATGAAGCACCAGGGAATCTTTACAATGTTAAACATGCCATATTACTGCAGGTTTTTATTATCTTCTGGATGTGGCTAGTGAACCTGATATATTGCCTCCGAAGTCTGCTTTGATGTTGCTGGATGATGATAGTGATTTGTTCCCCTCTTCTCACTGAGATCATACTGAAACTGTGATCAAATAAATACTTTACCAGTAACAGAAATAGCAGTTACGTCTGTGGATTCTGTGGCTTGATAGAAAATGAAGTGGATGTTGCTAAGTGCATAGCTCTTGCTGTGAGGGGCAAGTAGATGCTTTTAGGATCAATTGACATTTTGCTTTTCCACCACACATACAGATGGCAGTTTTTACTTTACATTGATTTGCTTTTAAGATAGAGGGAATCGTGTCTGGCTTAATTCTCTGTGTTCCTACCATTGCAGGAAGTCTGAGTGTTTCTAAAATACTGTATAAATGTAATGGCCTTGCAGCAGGAGGTGAGAAGCAAGGAAGAGCTGAGTCATTCATCTTGGAATGGAAGGAAATAGCAGCTACAATTTGAGCCAGATGATAACAGTAATTCTTAAATTTACAGACATTGTAGCAAAGGCTAGATTATTGCAACCTGTATAAAATGTGGCAGAATCTTGAAAAGCTTAAGCCATCCATTCACTGGTGCATACAACATTGCTGCCCCACATGTACTCAGGAAAATAAGTGGCAGAATCCAAGTCGTCTGCCATAATAAAACATTAGCTTTGATTCTGACATATGATCTTACAAATATGATTGAATTCTGAAAAGTGTCAATGGATTGGGCAGTATTTCTATAAAAATGTCAAAGAGCAATGTATTATTCACAGCAGAGCAATGTACTTAAGATGTAAGGAAACAATGAGGTAAGGGTTAAAAATTAATGCAATAAGATGGTTATTTTGGAGCCTTGACCCTTAGAATCTGCAGATGGTGAATGAATGAAAATTCCAGAATGCTGAAGAGGCAACTGCAGATATAGAACATAGAACATAGAATAGTACAGCACAGTACAGGCCCTTCGGCCCACAGTGTTGTGCCGACCCTCAAACCCTGCCTCCCATATAAGCCCCCACCTTAGATTCCTCCATATACCTGTCTAGTAGTCTCTTAAACTTCACTAGTGTATCTGCCTCCACCACTGAATCAGGCAGTGCATTCCACGCACCAACCACTCTCTGAGTAAAAAACCTTCCTCTAATATCCCCCTTGAACTTCCCACCCCTTACCTTAAAGCCATGTCTTAAAGGGCTGTGCATCTGGAGAAGATTTCAGACACGGGAAGCAACAAGGTAAAAAGATCTGTTTGAAAATTCTGACACCAGTATTGGTGGACCAGGAACCAATAAAAGTCAGCAAGTGCAGGAGCTTGGTATGATTCCCGATAAGTGCACCAGATTTTGGATGCAATCTGGTTTCTAGATAGTAGGAAGCTGGCCAGAAGAGGGCTAATAGCTAAGGTTATACTGACGTCTGAGTCTAACTGTTCAGTTGGAATCAAAGGAAATTTTCACAATACACTCGCTAGCATGTGAAGCACATCCTCTTCTTATTGTTCATTCATAGAACAAAAATACTATCCCAACTCTCTTGATAGTTAATGTTAATCAACTAAATCCCCATTGCATTCCTTCTCAACAAATTTTGAAAAGATTGATAAGTAATGCAAAGACGAAGTAAAGAAATGCGTATTAATTTGGGAGATAGGAAAGTTACCAGCAATTAAAGCATCTCATTTAATGCAAAGTAATAGCACTTGGTACCATGTGAATTAAGTGTTTATGGTTGAAAAGTGATCTCCTAGCATTCATTGTTAAATAATTACGTAGTAAGCATTTAGTTTATGGCATATTCTCCCATTAAGTGCTTATTAAAACCATAAACTGTCTTTTCAATTAAATCATTTCCCCTAAATTATCCCATGTGTCCACAAGTCTCTATAGTGTTTTATGATTGCTTTTTAGTTAATTAAACCCCAATAATATTTTGTGATTGAGACTTGAAACTGCAGGTGCTTCACTGTGAAGTGAAAAACAAACTGGTCAAGCAGCACGTGTGGAGGTGAATAGATAGCTGGGTCAGGGCACAGTATCATGATTGAGTAGAGAGGGAAGGTAGCCAGGATGTAGAAGTAAGAGGGAGTGGTGAAATAGGAGTGAACAGGGAGGTGGAAGTGAATGAGGTGGTGAAAGGGGGTGTTTTGAGACAGAGGCTGATGGCTGATAGGTGGAAACAGATTGGGGAGAAGAAATGGACAGATTTAGCCAAATGGAGAGAGAGGACTGAGAAGGGAGAGAGTGAGTTTGGGAGGTGGTGAGTGGAACCAGGTAACAGGATATGATGCGCATATGGAACCAGATAGGGCAAAGAGCAGGAAAAGGAGGCCAAGGTGAAGAAATCCTGGTGAATAGTGGGTGTTGGACAGATGGAACCAGGTCTGAGAAGCTAATAAATCTAGTAAGAAGATGGAGGAGTGAATGGGTGAATAGAAATGTGAACAAAGGTAGCAAAAACCTGGGTGGACTGATGGGAGTGGGAAATGAACACAGAAGGTTTCCTGAAATTGGAAAACTCAATGGTTATTCCATTGGGTTGTAAGCTACCAAAATTGAATATGAGGTGTTGATCTTCTTGTTTGCATTTGGCCACACTATGGTAGTGAGAACAGACCAGTCAGTGTGGGAAGGGGAGTTGAAATTTCATGCAAACAGAAGCTCAAGATGTCTATCCTGGACAGAGCACAAATACTCAGCAAAATGGAAAGCTAGTCTACACTTGGTCTCACAAAATAACTATATCATGAGCACTGAATATAATAGATAAGGTCAGGGGAGTGCACATGAATTTCTGCCTCACCCAGAAGAGCTGTTCAGGTTGTTGGATGGTGGTGATGGAGAAGGTGTACAGACAAGTGCTGAGTTGTTAATTGTTGATTACATGCCTGTTTTTATCTCTCACCCCAAGATCCACAAATAGGACTCCACTGGAGAAACTACTGTTCCAGCCTGTTCTTGTCCCTCTGGATTTATTTCAATGGAGGAGATGGTGCTGGTTGTTCCAGGAATAGTCATTACCAAATACATGGCCTGCAGAGGGAAAACCATTTGAGATAGTGATAGCCTCATAATTAATCCTCCTCATTGTGTGTCACTTCCTTGTCCTACAAAATGCTTCCATCCTCACAAAATTCACAGCTTCATGACTTTTTCCTCTCAGATAACTGGGAAATACAACTTCTACAATTCTACAAGCTGTAGAAGACCGAGTAGATAGTGTAGGTGAAGTCTTTCACCCAATGCAATACGCCAATGCAACAAGCTGTATTCTGACATATTGTATAGCTTAGATATTAGTTTATCAGGGTATCTGTGAGTACTGAGCCACTGTCCATGATATGACCTCATTCAGAAGCCAGATTGCCAAAGACTGATGTCATATATGGATTTTTCACCAGATAAATCATTATTAGAAGTGCCAGTTTTTATTAGTGGAGAGGTGCAGTTCAGTCTGGAAATGGTTGCAAAGGTGCACCACTTTCCAGACACAGAGCTGTAAGCAATGCAACACATCACAGTTTCCAAGCTGAAATCTAACTTCACCTTATATATTTTGTGTGTGTGTGTGTGTGTGTGTGTCATTTGTTTAAATACTGTATCCTTTGGGTATTAACATTATACCTACTGGAAATAGTTCCTGCAAGTTTTGTACCTTCTCCATCAATTTTTCTGTTTAACATCCTCTGCTTTAAGGAAAATTGCTATAGTTTCTCTAGTTTCTGCACCGATCAAAACTACAAAGTACCTTATCTCTGATATTATTTCTAGTAACTCTCATCTGTACCCTCACCAACTCCATCAAAGTGCATGTAAAGTTAAATAAGTTAACAGGAGACATGAGACTTAATGAAATAATTAAATGTTTGGTGGGAAAGGGGACTAAGCAGGGTTGAATATCAGTTAAACAGAACAAATCACCGATGTTACAGTATTTAACATTTTGTGGTTTGTATACAAGAGAATAATGGAACAATAAATTATAAATAGTTATTGACATTGTTCTCTGGTTCAAACAAAAGCTGAATTTGTTCATTGTTAAAGAGCTATATATCAAAAATACTTTATACCTGTATCTTAAGTTATCTGATAATATAGAATTATGTAAATATAGTATGCTCATAGTCATAATAAACACCAAAAATTATTTTAAAGACCTATTTTCTAACTTCCTTTACATTTGTTTCAGCTGAATAATAGCATTGCAATGTAACTTAATTGTATCCAGTTGTGCACTGGGACAGAGAAAATAAAATTATTATGGTGATACAATGAGAGAGTTGTTGTATTGAACAGGTACTTTATGTTCACAGAGAGCACATTGTCCCATTCTGGGATCCAAATATCTCCTATTACAAGTACAACTGTGCTGAATTCCACAGTGGAACAAGTGAGTTACTTTACATGTACTGTCTCCAGGATCTGGAAGAAGCACAAGTAGCTGTTTACTAAGAACTGATTTCCACTTTCCCAGAATGGTTCCTCATTATTTAGTTGTGTTTTCCATGACAAATAGATGCAAAATTTTATTTATCCAAACCAGTTTGATCTGAAGCTACATAAATGGCATCTTTCCTCCATGCAGAAACAAATCTCAGAAATTTGTCAATCAGCATAACATTGGAGCATTACACTTAATCCATGCTGCTATTTCAGTCTCTTCTGTGATTTAATTTGTGATGCAATATATTTCTCTCTGAATTAATTGCTGCAGAAAAAAACCACATTCAACCATAGGTAAATTAGCTGTCACGATATATGCACAATAAGTTCCAGACAAAACTTTGTTTTTAAAAGCTTAAAGAATCCAGGAAAAGAGGATGGGAAGCAGTTTTACCTTTTTTTATTTCTTGGATGAGATTGAATTGTATCGGGAAATTATTAATGTTGCCTTATGGATTTTTATGTAGATACATCCAGTGTCTCTATTTTACTATCAGTTTATTAAACTAAGCAGAAAAAATGCTAATGAAAGAGGACACTTGATCCATTTGTCATACTCTGATCATAGAAATCTATGTATCTCAAGTTCAATATGAATAATTTTGTAAGTCCTAATTTTGTAGAAAATGAGGTTGTTTTTGCCAGAAGTCGAAGTTACCAACTGACCAGATTTCCCTGGGGCAAACTTGAAGACAAGTGAAATCATACACAATTTTCTTAAATGATTTCAAATTGGGGCCTTTGAATTATGTAAGAAAGAAATAAAAAGTTGACAGGAAGTCCTTGAGGCTAGATCAGTGTTAAACATACTTTAGTTTACAGAGATGTGTGAAGTAGAAGGCTAATATTAAGCAAAGAGAAGAAGTATGACTGAACAGCAAGTGCCTTATGAGAGTAAGTGGATAAAGATCTAGGAACACAGAGCTTTAGGGTCAAACTTTTAAATGACCTGTTGAAGCAATACAGCTGTAATGGAGTAGAATGTAATGCCATCTGAAACCTGAGGACAGACTATATCCATGACTGGAACTGTCACTGTTGGATCTCCCTTATAGCAACCACCTCCATCTGCTAACTCACTCATTAGAAGGTATCTAAGACTCTCACCATGCCGAAGTAATCAGGCATCATTTAAATTTTCAGCTTCCAAAGGAGGTAAAACATGTTAAAGTCATTATGTGTTATAGTATGGAAACATGCCCTTTGGCACAACTTATCCATGATCACTCAATGTCAGCAAGACCAAGAAGCTGATTACTGACTACAGGAGGAGGAAACCAGAGGTCCATGAGTCTATCCTTATCGAAGGGGGGTGGTCAGAGATTGGGTCTAGCATGTGAGTATCTTTATGAAGAAGGCACAGCAGTGCCTCTGCTTTCTTAGGAGTTTGCAAAGATTCAGCATGTCAGCTAAAACTCTGGCAAAATTCTATAGATGTGTGGTGGAGAGTATATTAACTGGTTGCATCACAGCCTGGTATGGAAACACCAATGCCCTTGAATGGAAAGCCCCTCAGAAAGTAGTGAGTGCAGCCCAGTCCATCATGGATAAAGCCCTTCCCAGCATTCAGCATATTTTCAAGGAGTTCTGTCAGAGGAAAGCAGCATCCATCATCAAGGACCCCCACCATCCAGGTCATGCTGTCTTCTCATTACTGCCATCTGGAAGAAGATGCAGGAGCCTCAGGCCTTACAACATCACATCCAAGAACAGTATTACCCCTCAACCATCAGGCTTGCTTGCTTACTTGTTTTTTAATCTATCTATCTATTTATTTATTTACTCTATTTACTTATTTATTTGTCTCGCTATTTATTTATTATTTATTCATTCATCTACCTACCTACCTATTTAAGTATGTATGTATTTACAGTTTGTTATCTTGCACTTTGCTTGTTTGACCGTCTTGTTATGTGCAGTCTTCCATTGATTCTATTATGTTTCTTTGTATTTACTATGAATGCCTGCAAGAAAATGAAACTCAGGTTGTTTAAGTGACATATCCAACTTTGATGATAAATTTACTTTGAACTTTGAAGGATAATCAAAGTGCCTTCATGAGCTAGTCCTATTTGTTTGTATTTGACCCATGTCCTCTAAACCTGTCCTATCCTTGAACCTGACCAAACATCTTAAATATAATACCTGTGTTCACTTCTACCATTTCCTCTGGCAGCTTGTTTATTTCCATACCCATCACCTATCACCCTGTGAGTGGAAAACCTTGCCTCTCCAATCGGCTTTATACCTTTCCCCTCTCATTTTAAATTTATTCCCCCTAGTTTTAGATTCTCCTATCCAGAGAAAAAGATTGTGACCCACCACCTTATCTAAGCTCCCCATGATTTTATGAACTTCCATAAGGTAACTGTTGAGCCTCCTTCACTCCAGGAAAAATAGTCCCAGCTTTCCAGTCTCTCATCATAACTCAAGCTGTCTGGTCCCAATAACATCCTTGTGAATCTTCTCTGCACCCTCTCCTGCTTAATCAAATCCCTCCCAAAAAACTATTCACAAAAGTCCAGGACCGACATCCTATAAGGTTGTAACATGGCACCCTGACCCTCACCCCATCCAATGAAGCCAAGTGTGCTATTCCTATTCGCCATCTTCACTGCTTTGTCCATCTGTGTTGCAACTTTTTGGGAAATATTTACTTGTCTCTCTGTTCTACAACACTCCCTAGGGCTTTGAGATTTACTGTATAAATCCTGCCTTTGTTTAACTTACTAAAATGCATCACTTTACACTGATTTGAGTTGAATTCCAACTATCGTTCCTTTCCCCATTTTCTCAGTTGATCTTGACCCCTTTGTAATCTTAAGCAACCTTCTTCATTGCCTACCACACCACTAATTCTGGTGTCATCCACTAACTTAGTAATCATTCAACATTAGTATTAATGGTCAATTAGCTTGGTCTAGGCTGCTTTCCAGGGTCCTTTCCCCATCACATCTGTCTGTGATGTTGCCAACATGGTATTCAACAAATAAAAGTTTGTGAGTGAGACATTTTGTGGGCGGAGCTTAATTTGAGCTGGTCCACAAAAGATGATCCTGGGAGAAGTGCATGCTGAATGGGGTACACTGTCTCCAGTGGATATCATAGGAAATTATATTGAATAAATGAGGAAAAGTAAAATATAATCTACAGGTTACTAGGTTCTGATACCCAACCATTGAGCTTGAAAGCCAAATTCCAAGCTATACAAAAAACATGTTTTTTTTCCAAAAAATACTGAAACATACTTTAAACTTAGAGGGCAAACATATTCCCCTCCTGTATATTAGGAGACAGAGCACATTTTCTGTCTGTATACCTCCTTTGAATTAGCTCTATCTGGTAATTCCACATGTTGAAATACATGTGCCTGTTACTAACAAGAATTAAATTGGGAAGAGAGGCTGTTGTCAAGTGGTGATTAAAAGTATGTTAGAGTTAGTGTGTCCAAAGAGCCCATTAAATGTTATTTGAAATTGCTGTTAAAACAAGCTGGGGAATGCCAAGACACCAGACAGAGCTCAGTTGTCCAGGCCTAGCATCTGGTGATGTTTGACCCGAAATTACATGTGATCCAGGCTCAGTAGTGGGTCTGGCAGATGTCCCAGGCCTGCCATTGGATGCATTCCTATGATTGGGGAAGTAGTGAGAGGGAGGTGGGGGGCTCAGTTTCCTACCTTAAGTGTCTACCGTAGCCTTCACAGCACTTTTACCATTACCATATGTTGCAGGCTTTCACATAGAATGGGCTGTTGACACTACTTGCTGCTTATTTTAAAGAGTTGGGGTTTCTTGGCTTCACACTCAGCCATAATGGGTTTTATGAAAAAATTAACATCCTATATTAAAGACTGGACAAACCTTTTCCCGTTGCAGCTTTAGAAGTGCTGTTATGGTACTGTTGACAGTTGTAACTGTATGCCAGCAAAAATTTCAATAAAGACTTTTATTGGGAATTTAGGTGAAATTCTTACAGGTCTAGGCATCCCTCTCTCCGGTACAGGTCTTTGATACAAGTGACAAGTGTGGATGTCTTGGTAGTTGACTGCTTATGTGGGTTGAATTTTTGGTGGGGCTGCTTTGTATTTACAAACAGTGCTCAGTAGTTCTGTCTTAACATTCAATAGAACAATCATTACTTCAGACTTCTGGATCTTTAAAATCTAGAGATAAAAAAAGACGAAATGGGACCCCATGTTTTACATAGAGACATTACATTTAAAAGAACAGATGTGATAACAAAATTTGTTCAAGACATTGGTTTATTTTAGCTGGAGATAATGTATTTCAAGACAATGCAATGTAGGAAGATATCATACCCACAGAGTTAGAAAATATACAAAGAATTCTTTAGAATTGTACCAAGAATTAGAGTGGGATATAGTTATGCAAAAACTTAAAATAAAATTGTGACTTTTCTCTCAAAAGGAAAGTCTACAAAAGATCCAATGAGATTTCTAAATATCTGAGAGGTAAATAATGAGGCTGAATTGTTTGCATGATCTATTAATCAGAAATATGGTTGTAGGGCTTGAATTAACATTGGAAAAATAGTGGACCAGGAGATATATTGCATATATGTATATGTAATTATAGTACAATGTGCTTTGACACAAGTGATGATTATTACAAAATGTATAATTTATAACTCAATTAGTTTTGTATTTGAAAAAGGAGATTGCTGGTGGTGGACAGCAAAGTCACATCAGAGTTGAACTTTTATCGTCAGCCATGTTGCTGTATGATCTCATTTTGTCCTCTTGATTATAGCTTACAATATTTAAGAAAATATTATATGACATCCTTTTTCCAGGTTTTTATAATAATGAAGATATGCATCTTCCTAGACTGTAACTTAGGATTTTGAATTTTCTTTCCCTTTCTGCTGGTTATTTCAATTAAATTTATTCCTCTTTTGAAATGATTAATTTGCCTAATTAACGTATCTGCTGTGCTTCTTCAATTTTCACTCAGCTTCCCTAACATCGGGCATCATTAAGTTAATAGGATTTCTTTAATGACATGACTTTGTGTGCCAGTTAAAGATGCTGGGTGCTTTAGTTTGGCTTTTATAATACCAGTAATGATACTATTATATATTTTTTTCTGAACATGCTTATGATTACCAAAAAGGAAAAGCTCTTGAACTGCTCTGCAGTTGGGAATTTTCAGTGCTCTCTATCAATCACAGTGTACAAGAACATAAAAGTTAAGAAAATAGGAGCGGAAGTAGACCACTCAACCCCTTGGTCCTGCCATTCAATAAGATCATGGCTGATCTGCCCAGCCTCATCTCCTCCTCTATAACATAGCTCTCTTATAAAGAGGAGGTAGACAAATTTTTGAATATTTGGAGAATGGTATAGTCTTCACAATCCTCTGTGATACCAAATGCTGGTGATTCACCATCCTCTAAAAAATGCTGGAGGAACTCAGCAAATCAGGCAGCATGTGTGGAGTGGAAGAACAGTCAAAGTTTTGTACCAAGACCATTCATCAGGACCTTATAAGAAATTCCTCCTGGAATTTAATATGTTTCATTAAGATTACCCCTCAGTCTTCAAAACTATATTTTAAAAAATCTAAACAACAGGAATTCTGCAGATGCTGGAAATTCAAGCAACATACATCAAAGTTGCTGGTGAACGCAGCAGGCCAAGCAGCATCTATAGGAAGAGGCGCAGTCGACGTTTCAGGCCGAGACCCTTCGTCAGGACTAACTGAAGGAAGAGTGAGTAAGGGATTTGGAAGCTGGAGGGGGAGGGGGAGATGCAAAATGATAGGAGAAGACAGGAGGGGGAGGGATAGAGCCGAGAGCTGGACAGGTGATAGGCAAAAGGGGATACGAGAGGATCATGGGACAGGAGGCCTAGGGAGAAAGACGGGGGGGGGGGTGACCCAGAGGATGGGCAAGAGGTATATTCAGAGGGACAGAGGGAGAAAAAGGAGAGTGAGAGAAAGAATGTGTGCATAAAAATGAGTAACAGCTGGGGTACGAGGGGGAGGTGGGGCCTAGCGGAAGTTAGAGAAGTCAATGTTCATGCCATCAGGTTGGAGGCTACCCAGACGGAATATAAGGTGTTGTTCCTCCAACCTGAGTGTGGCTTCATCTTTACAGTAGAGGAGGCCGTGGATAGACATGTCAGAATGGGAATGGGATGTGGAATTAAAATGTGTGGCCACTGGGAGATCCTGCTTTCTCTGGCGGACAGAGCGTAGATGTTCAGCAAAGCGGTCTCCCAGTCTGCGTCGGGTCTCACCAATATATAAAAGGCCACATCGGGAGCACCGGACGCAGTATATCACCCCAGTCGACTCACAGGTGAAGTGATGCCTCACCTGGAAGGACTGTTTGGGGCCCTGAATGGTGGTAAGGGAGGAAGTGTAAGGGCATGTGTAGCACTTGTTCCGCTTACACGGATAAGTGCCAGGAGGGAGATCAGTGGGGAGGGATGGGGGGGACGAATGGACAAGGGAGTTGTGTAGGGAGCGATCCCTGCGGAATGCAGAGAGACGGGGGGAGGGAAAGATGTGCTTAGTGGTGGGATCCCGTTGGAGGTGGCGGAAGTTACGGAGAATAATATGTTGGACCCGGAGGCTGGTGGGGTGGTAGGTGAGGACCAGGGGAACCCTATTCCTAGTGGGGTGGTGGGAGGATGGAGTGAGAGCAGATGTACGTGAAATGGAGGAGATGCGTTTAAGAGCAGAGTTGATAGTGGAGGAAGGGAAGCCCCTTTCTTTAAAAAATGAAGACATCTCCCTCGTCCTAGAATGAAAAGCCTCATCCTGAGAGCAGATGCGGCGGAGACGGAGGAATTGCGAGAAGGGGATGGCGTTTTTGCAAGAGACAGGGTGAGAAGAGGAATAGTCCAGATAGCTGTGAGAGTCAGTAGGCTTATAGTAGATATCAGTGGATAAGCTGTCTCCAGAGACAGAGACAGAAAGATCTAGAAAGGGGAGGGAGGTGTCGGAAATAGACCAGGTAAACTTGAGGGCAGGGTGAAAGTTGGAGGCAAAGTTAATAAAGTCAACGAGTTCTGCATGCGTGCAGGAAGCAGCGCCAATGCAGTCGTCGATATAGTGAAGGAAAAGTGGGGGACAGATACCAGAATAGGCACGGAACATAGATTGTTCCACAAACCCAACAAAAAGGCAGGCATAGCTAGGACCCATACGGGTGCCCATAGCTACACCTTTAGTTTGGAGGAAATGGGAGGAGCCAAAGGAGAAATTATTAAGAGTAAGGACTAATTCCGCTAGACGGAGCAGAGTGGTGGTAGAGGGGAACTGATTAGGTCTGGAATCCAAAAAGAAGCGTAGAGCTTTGAGACCTTCCTGGTGGGGGATGGAAGTATATAAGGACTGGACATCCATGGTGAAAATAAAGCGGTGGGGGCCAGGGAACTTAAAATCATCGAAAAGTTTAAGAGCGTGAGAAGTGTCACGAACATAGGTCGGAAGGGATTGAACAAGGGGTGATAAAACAGTGTCGAGGTATGCAGAAATGAGTTCGGTGGGGCAGGAGCAAGCTGAGACAATAGGTCGGCCAGGACAGGCAGGTTTGTGGATCTTGGGTAGGAGGTAGAAACGGGAAGTGCGGGGTGTGGGAACTATAAGGTTGGTAGCAGTGGATGGGAGATCCCCTGAGCGGATATTGAACTGCTTATGATAGGAGAATCCTCATATCTCAGGAAATGGCTCAGTAAATCCCATTCATATTGTTTCCAGTGCTAGTACAGTGGATTCCAGATAATTATGGCAGACCACAGTTTGTGAGGCTTCAGAGCTGTGTGTCAGACATGGCTATAAGCAGCACTGGGGCGCCACAGGGGACTATATTGGCTCCCTTCTTGTTCACTCTGTATAACTCGGACTTCAGATACAACACTGAGTCATGTCATCTGCAGAAATTCTCTGATGACTCAGCAATAGTTGGGTGTATAAAGGGAGGATGGGAGGATGCATACAGGGCCCTGGTGAACGACTTTGTCAAATGGTGAAAGCTGAATCATCTGCAGCTCAACATCAGTAAGACAAAGGAGATGGTGATGGACTTTAGGAAGACTTAAACCTGCACTACTCCCTGTTACTATTGATGGTGAGGACATGGATGGGATGAGGACCTGCAAGTACCTGGGGGTGCACCTGGATGGCAGACTTGAGTGGAACACCAACACGGAGGCTGTGTTCAGGAAGGGCCAGAGTTGCCTCTGCTTCATGAGGAGACTGAGGTCCTTTGGGTATGCAGGCGTCTCCTTCACATGCTCTACCAGTCTGTTGTCACCAGTACAGTGTTCTATGTGGTGGTGTGCTGGGCAATGGCATCAATTCAGTGGTGCCAACAGGCTCAATAAACTGCTTAGAATGGCTGGCTCTGTTCTAGGAGTCAAACTGGACACACTGGAGGCTGTGCTAGAACAACATCCTGGCAATTCTGGACAATGTTTCTCACCCTCTGCATGCCACCTTGGCTGAACAGAGGAGCACTTTTAGTAGTAGACGAAAACAACTGCGCTGCTCTAGAGAGCGCTGTATGAGGTCATTCTTACCCTCGGCCATTAGGCTCTATATTGAATCAACCTATAGCTGGGGAAGTGATAAAACCCTCCTGTTAGAGGTAACTTGTTTTTTATTTTTCTTATTCCCCTTCTAATATTTATATCTGTGCAATTGTAATAGTACTGTGACACTGTAATTTCCTTTGGGATCAATAAAGTATCTATCTATTTATCTCATCAGAACCAGTAAATTTTGGCCCGATTAACTGGCTGTTCCAATTAGCTGAAGTTTCATGGAAGTAGTTAAAATAGCAACAAATTATGTATTTAAATGAAATACAGAACAAATTGGAATACTACAAATACCACTGCAGTACTATAAAACTGTATTATTTCCTGATAGATATTGATGGTACATTGCTGTGTTCTTTCGATTGACTGCAAATGAACAAAATCAGCACAGACACCTAGTGTAGATAATGGACACGACGGATGCTAGTTAGAAACTGTTCAGCAGCAGTCTCCTGTACCAATTAAACAGCTTAGTGTCCCAAATAAACCAAGGGACCCAGGCTATTTTCTTGATAAGTGTCCGCTCAGATTAACTGATGGCCCAATTAATCACTATATAATCTTTCTTATATAAGGGAGCCATAACCATACGCTGTATTCCAGATGTGATCTTACCAATATACTGTACAATTGTAACAATAACTCTATAGTTCTAAACTCCAATCTAAAGCCATTTGTCTTCTCAACCACTTGCTGTACGTACCTGCAATTTGCAAGTTCCTGCTAAGTTCATCTGTACTTCGCTTATCTGTGATCTTTCTCCAATGAAATAATAAGCTGCCTCTGGATTTCTGTTAATGTAGTGCATAACCTCACAATTTCCCCAACATTAAACTCTATTTGCCAAGATTTCATCCACTCACTCAGCCTATCCAGATGCCGTTGCAGAGTCCAAATATTCACTTTGCAACATGCTCTCCTACCTACTTTTATGTCATTGCAAACTAGGATTGTTGTACTCTGCCCCTCTGAGATTATTAATATATATACAGCGAATAACTGAAGAAATGATCCTTGGAACACTCCAGTGGTTACATCCTTCCAGTCTGAAAAAAGATCAGTTTATTCTGATTCTCCATATTTCCATAAAAATTAATCTTCAATCCATGAGTATCTCTGAGGCATATGATGTCTTAATTTGTGCACTAGTATTTTAATTGGCACCTTATCAAATGCTTTCTGGATGATACAGAGATACTATCAGTTCACATTTATGATAATCAATTTGCTTGGACTAGATATGTATGGATGTAGAGCAAACTGGTTGAAGAGGTTATAACTTTGGAGGATCATGAGTGATAGTGTGAAGCAGTGAAAAGAGAGAGCCACAGCCAGATTTGTATGAGAGGGGGAGGGAGCCATTGAAAAGAGCAAGTCTCGAGTGGCCGTTGTGGGAGTGGACTGGATTAGAGTGGTGAACTGATGCTTTAGCTCAAGAGGCCTCGGCAAGAAGAAATAGGGACTAAGGTGAGTTTCTGGTAAGTTTCTCTTCCATTATTATTGTTTGAGAGTTTCACTTGCAAGAGTCAGGACTTGAACAAGGCCTGCTGATGGGATGCATTCCATGGTACTAAAGAAATGATAGAAGTTATAGTGGATGCTTTTTTGATAATTTATCAAAATGGACAGATCCCAGCAGAATGGAAGACAGCGAATGTCACTCCACTGTTTGAAAAAGGATGTAGACGGAAGGCGGTTAACTATATGCCAGTTAGCTTTATGTCTATAGTTGGGAAAATGCTTGAAGCTATCATATCGAAATTCAATGGGTTCTGTAAGATAGCTCTTACTTAAAAAAAATCAGATGTTGAATTATTTTCTTAATTATATAACTGGGCATGTTTTATGATTAAAATACAGTCTGATTCACAGGAGCAAAATTCTGTGACCTGAAGCATTAATTATATTATTGATGGTGGTATCTCTGCATCAGCGCTTTGTATAAGAACAATTATTGTCATTTATTCAAATGGCTGCAATGACAGGGTGCATTTATACTTGCAAGATCAGGGAAAGTACTGCTATTAAGTAACTGAAATCAATTAGAGCAACCAGCAAGAAAACAGCTAAAAATATCATAGAAAAACTGAAAAATACTGAAATAAAATTACAGTATTTCAGGGGAGAAATTTAAACTAATTGAAGATTGGAGGTTTTTTTTGCACTGTGATCTCTTGCATGTGATCTGCAAAGTGCACCAGCTACCAATGTGGAAACTATTTTTTACATAACGTGGGACAGTTTCGTCCATTATATCCATTCCAGCTCCCTAGATTGCAATTCAATCAGTTGCTCTAACTTACTCATTCCTCATAGTGTTTCAAATTATTTTCCCTCAAGTACCCATCTGATTTCCTTCTGATATCCATGATTGACTCTATTTCTACCTCTTCTACTGTCATGAGTCCCAAATCACAACCGTTGCTTGTTTTATCTTCTCTCTGTCACTTTAAATTTGTGTCTCCTGATTTCTGGATTATCTGTCATTGAAAGCAGTTTCCTTCTCTCCAACCTGTTCAAACCCAGTCATTTTTTACAAATTTTATCAATTTCCTCTCATTCCCATTCCAACATGCCTTTTTAATTCTTTCCCCATTCTTGTTCTGACATGTCAGTCGCTGGCCTCTTTTGCCATGATGAGGTCACTCTCAGTGGAGGAGCAACACCTCACATTCAATCTCAGTAGCCTCAAACATGATGGCATGAACATTGATTTCTCCTTCCAGTAATTTTCCCCTCCCCCTTCCCTGTTCTTTATCCCCCCACTTTGGCCTTTTACCTCTTCTCTACATCTGCCTATCACCTCCCACTGATCACCTTCTCCCATGGTCCAACTTCCTCTCCTATTGGATTCCTTCTTCTCCAACCCTTTATCATTCCCACCACCTAGCTTCACTTATCACCTTTTAGCTAATCCTCCTTCCCTTCCCCCATTCTTTCCAGTTGTGAAGAAGGGTCACAGCCTGAAACCTTGACTGTTTCCATATATGCTGCCTGACCTGCTGAGTTCCTCCAGCTTTTTGAGTGTGTTGCTCTGGATTTCTAGCATTTGCAGTCTCTTGTATTTCTGATTCCCTCTCAATTTCCCTCCTGAAGGGGACTACTCCCAGCTTATTCAGTCTAGCCTTACAGCTGAAATCACTCAGTCTATACCGCTATTCCAGAAAAACTTCTCTGTCACATTTAGGAAATCTTCGCCTCCCTGCTGAAGTGCTGTGCCTAGAATTGCATACAGTGATGAACTGAGACCTCTAACTTGTTTTATTGAATGCACAAAATTACCTTCTTGCTCTTCTCTACTATGTCCCTTTTAATGAAAGCCACATCTTATATATTATTTATTGTTCTATTATCTTATATATTATTTAATGTAATCATTTCCAATATGCCGTGGCATTTTCAAAGATTTAAATACATTTACATCCAAGTCCTTTAGAACTGTAGCAAAAAACAAACTGCTGGAAAAACTTTGTGTGTGGAGGTAAAGGCTTGATCAACATTTAGGGTCAAGACCCTGAACCAAAACTAATGATTCTTGTTAAACACATGTAGGGGAGACAGAACCTTGGAGTGGGATGGAGAAATAAAGTGGCAGGCAACAGAGAGCTGTGCACTAGCCCTGCAGACTGAGTACTCGTGCTCCATCTAGCAGGTCCCAATTTTGTATTTGGTGTATTAATTGTAGAAGAGGTTGTTTTCTGAACACTGAATGCTGTGTACTAGATTTGGAAGAAGTCCAAGTGAACCACTGTTTTACTGACTATTTGCATCCTTGGACTGATGAAGAGAAAGGAGATAAAGGATAGTTGTTGCAACTCCTGGGCTTACATGGGAAAGGGCAGTAAGAAGGAAGTGATTGATGGGAATAGAAGAGTGGACTTTGAAATGGTGAAGCTTTGAAATGCTGAAAAGGGAATGGAAGGGAAGGTGAGGCTGGTAGTGAAATCTCATTGAAGCTGGCAGAATTTGCAAAGGGTGGCCTTAAGACCAGAGAGTGATGGGATGGTAGATGAGGACCAGGAGAAATGTATCTTTGGTAAATTTTGAAGGGCTGGAGGTCAAAGCAGGGGTATAGAAAATACATAGGATGCAACAAAGAGATTTGTAATCAATGGAAGAGTATATGCAATGGCCCAGGAAGAGGGAAAACATCTTAAAAATATGTGGTGTCTTAGAAGTCTCATCATTGGAGTAAATATGACAGAGGCAGAGGACCTGGGAGAATGGAAATGGAATCCTTATGGAGGCAGAGTGAAACAAAATATAATCAAGGCAGCTTTGGAAGTCAGAAAACTTGTAACGGGTATTTGTAGGTAAGATGGTCAATGATGAACCACGTGAAGACGAGAGTAGGAATTTCAATACTTTAGCTGCCAGTTTCCAACCTGCATTCTGGGCTGAAAGATATGAACATACAATCCAGTCTCGCAGTTCAGTGTTGAGGGTGGGTTATCATTTACATAGATAAGGTATTAAACCAAAGCTCCATTAACGTTTAAGGTAACGAAAAAATTTTACAACCCTTTGAAGGAAAGCAATAGAGATCTGCCAGTATTCTTGCACAATTGCAATACTTCAAATGATGACCTTTATCAGAACAATTGTTTTTAAAGCTGCACTCTAATTTTTATGAACTCCACCAAATATGGCAATCTAATTTCTATAAACATCATTATAATTTGGGTTATTGTACGTAGGTTTTGTAGTAATAAATACTCCAGTAAATATGCAAATGGACAACGAAATTCATGTGAAACAACTTCTGCAAACCATGCTTAGTGTGACATTGCAGCAGCTCTGCTGAATATTATAAAAATGTAAGGAACAAATTTCTATATTTCTATCCCACTATCTTTCCCATAATTTGAATGGGAGACTAGTTTAATTTTAATAATCTACAATATAGAATATTGATCCATCAAAATGGCCCGGAGATGACATCTGTTGCCCTTGACAAGATTGTCAGGAGCCATTTTCTTCAAATGCCACAGACCTTTATAATGGATATATTCCCATTGTATTGTGGGGTTGCAAGTACTGGGTTTTGTGCCCAACTACAATGAAGGAATGATAATGTATTTTCATATTAGTTTAGGTATGAATTGGAAAGAAGGATGAAAATAGTGCTTTAGGGTGTCAAGAGGTGATTTGCTCACTACATAACTTCAAACTTCAAACCTCCTATTTTAGTCACAGATTCAGCATGATAGACCACTTAACGTTCTGATCAGTGATGACCTCCAGGATGTTGATAGTGAGGGACTTGGCAATGATAATACCCTTGAATGTTAGGAGCAGATAGTAAGATTCTTTCTTGTTTGAGATGATGCCCGCCTCATACTATTTCAGCCTAAACAACTTCAAGCTTACTAAACAAAAATGTTAGATTAAAAGGAACAGATTTAGACCAAAGAAAGACTGAAAGATAATATGGAACACTAGGAGAAGATACAAACTAAAACACCTAGTCCGGAGTTGCATGTCTGCTTTAGACACTTAAAGAAGGGAACTTAAGTTAACGCTAATTGCATGGAATTAAAAACCGGGAAAATCATAAAAACTGGGCAATATAATATTGATTTTGCTTTTCAGAAGGGTGATCAAGGCTCCTGTGTATCTGAGACCTTGAAGGAAGTACCATTCCTGATGATGCTGAGAGCAAAATGGGTCCGAAAAAGAGTGAAGAATTTTTAAAAAAGATGTCTGTTGGTACTGAAATGTGACAGTCTTGGAAAAATGTCTTGATAGGCTCTTTTGAGAAATCAAAATTACAGGATTCTAGTAATATCAGTCAATATGAATGCCACTGGTGTTTTTTTTTACAGATGTTATGCAGCAGTCCCATGTTAATCAACTCCTATAATCTAGTACAGATACTATAGCTTTTATTTTGAGCAGTCAGGGGTTTTGCCCATCATAGTTGTATTGGCAAAGTAGACCCAGTGGAATTTTGGGTGTTAAGTTGGTCTTTTCTAGAGAATACAGTTATAATAATGGAGATATTATCCACAATTTTATAATATTTTTGGAGACAATTCACTTAAGTGATTTGCAGATTATTTAATGAGATGATTAAAATGAAAACATCCATTCATGAAACATTCATGAAAGCTGCATGAAATACCATTATTAATCACTTAACAAGGCTTATCTAGGTTTATAAAGGATAGGTCAACCTTGGCCAATTTAAATTCCTTGTGAAATTTACATCACTGATAACCGTGAAACTTTTCACAAGGTATCTCTAGCACATTAAGTTTGATACAGGTATTAATTCCTAGCATACTGAAAGCAAAATGGCCCATAGAAGAATGGCTGTAAGGCAGTAAATAGAGGTTTTAAGTAAATTAATGCTTCCTGGATTAGAATGATACAATCTGCAGCTACTACGAGAGAGTATGGCAAATTCACCATATTTATACGTGACTTGTATAAGGATATAGAGGAAATAATGGAGACATAAGAGATAACAGATGCTAGAATCTGAACCAATAAGCAATCTGCCAAATCTTGATGTAGGCTTTTGACCTGAAATATCGACTGTTCATTTCCTCTCACAGCTGTTGCTCAAGCTACTGGGTTTCTCCAAGCGATTGCTTGTGTATAGAGGGAATAATGTCAGCAATTGCAATTGCATAATTTTGAACTAGGGATAACAAACTTCCACAAAAATGTGCAAATTGAACCAATATGCTGTATAGATTGGTTAAGAGTGTGGAAGGATATGTAAGTATGTAAATGTCTCCCCTCTCAATGTGAAATGGAGCCATCTCTTTTTCCCTTATTAGGGAGAGAGAGAGTCTGTGGCATGTTGAATTACTGGGTGAACGAGTAGTCTTTAGGGTACTGCAAGACTGTGTATTTATTGATGCTTTGCTGCACACTTGAGTGCTCAGTGGGGGGCGCTAATGCTTTTTTTTGCTGGTGGGGAGGGTGGACCATTGCTTTGCTGCTGCTTATGCATGGGAGGGGGGAGCTGGGGGGCTTTGGGGTTCTACATTTAACTGTCATTCGTTTTTTGGGGCACTCCTCTGTTTTCGTGGATGGCTGTGAAGGAAAAGAATTTCAGGATGTATATTGTTTACATTTCTCTGACATTAAATGTACCTTTGAAACCTTTGAAATCAACAGAAGTCCATGCATTCTTGGGCAAGTAGATAATCTTCCCCTTAGGCAGCATTTATATCACAATTGGATGATCGATCATGATCATTTTATTGGTTGGGAGGTCATTGATAACAGCCTGTGATTATGCAGTGTCAGGTCCTGACAGCTAGAATCAGTAAACTTTAGAAAAGAATGGAGATTCTCTATAGAATAGAAAATTGAAATGTATAGCACTTTGAAATGTTTCTGAAGCACTAGAGATGAAGATGGACCAGGACTACCCATATGTGTAAAAGCATTGTTATGGGTGAAAGAGCACTCAACATCGAAAGATGACAAAAGCAGAAGAAAGATAATGTGTTGAGCCAGATTAGCTAATCTTGATCCACCAGACACTCGGTCTTTATGTTAATCCCATTCCTGCTCTCACAAGCTGTGGCACCAGCATAATATATGGTAGCAGAAACCTTATTCAGAGCTGCAAGTGCTGACCAGGATTCATGCAAAAGAGGCCCTGTCACATTGTCCTGAAAGATATTGGTAGATTACTGCTGTCAAAACCATCTTCACCATTTTTAATTGTCTAAGTATGTATGATAGTTGCATGCTTTCACACATTAGCTTATGAAAACATGAAGTTTCACACATTTGTTGAGATTTGATGAATTATGCATCCACATATGACCGTATCTCTTTTGAGATTGGTTTAATAATTATTGTAATACATATATAATAATTATTGTAAGTACTGTAATAATTACTGTATTTATGATATGAATGAAGATTTGTCTCCATTGGTTGGCTTGGACATTCCAACATATTCTAGATTTTACTTGTTGCCTCTCTTGACTGATAACGTAGAACAGTACAGCTCCAGAACAGGCCCTTCAGCCCTCAGTGTTGTGCAGAACCAATTAAATTAGTCATCAAATGGCCGACTAAACTATCTCTTCTGCATACACAATGTCCCTATCTTTCCACTTTTTGCATATTCATGTGCCTACCTAAACGTCTCTTGAAAGTCCCTAATGTATCTGCCTCTACCACGCTTACCAGGCAGTGCCTTCTAGCACTCTCTGTGGTAAAAAAAAAAGTTGCCCCTCACATCTGCTTTGAAATTATCCTCTTTTACCTTAAATGCATGCCCTTTGGTATTAGACATTTCAACCCTGGGAAAAAATACCGTCTGTCTATTCTAACGATGCCTCTCATAATTGTATAAACCTCTGCTGGACCTCCCCTCAGCCTCTGTTATATCAGAGAGAACCTCTTGTTAAAGCACATGCCCATTAATCCAAGCAGCATCCTGGTAAACCTCTTCTGCGCCCTCTCCAAAGCCTTGATATCCTTCCTATAATGGGGTGACCAGAACTATTTGCAGTAGTCCAGAAATGGCTTAACTAGAGCTTTGTAAAGCTAGAACGTAACTTCCTGACTTTTGAACTCAGTGCCTCGACTAGTAAAAACAAGTACGCCAGATGCCTTCTTAACCACCTGCTCAACCTGTGGAGCCACTTATAGGGCACTATGAACTTGGACTTCAAAATCCTGCGCTGTTGATCCATCAACACTGTCTCTGTACATTTGACCTACCAAGGTGCAACACATTTGGCTGGATACACTCCACCTACCAATTCTGCGCCCACATCTGCAACTCATCTATATCCTGCTCTCTTCTTTGCAACCTTCTATGCAATCCACAAAACCACAAAACCACAAATCTCTGTATCATCTGCAAACTTACTACCCACCCATCTACATTTTAATCCAGGTCATTTATATACATCACCGACAGCTGAGGTCTCAGTACAGATCCCTGCAGAAACCACTGATCACAGACCTCCTGCTGGAATAATTCCCTTTGACCACTACCCTCTGTCTTCTATGCGCAACCCATACAGCCTATTCACCATTGATCCCTTGCATCTTAATCTCTGAATGAGCGTCCTTGTGAAATGCCTTACTAAAATTCATGTAGGCAACATCCACAGCCCTACCTTCATCAATCATCCACATCACCTCATCGAAAAACTCAATAAAATTAGGAAGACTTGACTTGCCCTGGACAAAGCCATGCTGGTTCTTCCTAATTAGGCCTTAGTCTCCCAAGTGCTTACTAAGAATGCTCCCCAGGAACTTTCCTGCCATTGACATGAGACTACAGGTTCCAGGATTATCCCTGGTTCCTTTCCTAAATAATGGGACAACGTTAGCTACTTGTCAGTCCTCCAGGACATTGCCTGTGGCCAGAGGGGACACAAAGATATTGGACAAGGCAAAAGCAATCTCTTCTCTTGCCTGTCTCAATTACCTGGAGTATATCTCATCAGGCCCTGAGGAGATATCCACCTTAAATCTCTTTAAGGGACCCACCCTGCCTACACTGAATTAAGGACTAAGATTTAGACAACAAAAAAAACCTATCTTTTCTTACCTGTGTCTTCTCTTGAAATCTGAGTTTCACACTCATCTAGGTTGCTTATTCAGCCTCTTTTTACTGACTCTTTATACCTTCGGCTCTAACTTCTTAAGCTTATCTTCTATAATCAAATAAATGATTCCAAATGACTCAACACGTGTTCTCAACAATGCCTCCCACTCTAACCCTGGCCCACTCTAACAATGGCCTCTCTGCTTCAACATAACTTCTTTTTATTGGCCCTTGCTAAGTTACCCAAGCAATCTCACACTCTGCAGACAAGTTCTGAGAGGCCCTGCTCACTTTTAAAAACTGACACGTAAATTCCACAAGGTTCTCTCTCCAACTTTTCCGTGATCTCCTGCTCTGCAGATTTGTTTGGTTTTTCTTGTTTATGCGGTAAAAGAAACTTATGACGTTTCTAAACTCTGGTTCATTATTTAATGGTTCATGTATTTCTTCAAGAGAGCATCTGCTGAGCCATTTATCAACTGATAAACTACACAATAACTTCATTATGTTCATAATCTGTGTAAAAGATGTGCTTCAACAATACACTTGGATACTAATTTTGTAATTCGCAAGTTGATATTGAGAATGCAGTGGTTTGCCATTCAGCAATGATAGGAACAATTACCGAGGAGAGAAGGGGTATGTTCAGTTCCTATTTATAACATGAACGATGGAATTTCCATTGTCCCTATGTTAAATTCTGGAATTATACTGATATTCTCCCCAGTCTATGTACTTGTTTGTCCAGTGCATCAAACAAGAATCTGTATTTGCTGGACTATCAAATGTGTCTGAATCTTAGTTGGAAGTTGCTGTAGACAAAATTGATAAACCAGACATTTCTAAATTTCGGGAGAGAAATGATCAGTTTGTCTTTCTTCTTGAACATAGTTATGAAGATGTATTTATTTTTGTCTGATGCTCTACTTTTATTGAATTAGATTTATGGTCATTTTGTGCATCCTTTTTTATCAGTCTAGTTTCTTTATACAAATGACTGTTTTATCCTCCAGTGGATTTGATGGGACTTTGTTGAAAGGTTACACTTATGCTTTGATTTTTATTTCTTGAAAATTATAAGCAGATATGTATAAGCAGTTGTACCAGACATTGAGACATTCAGAAGAAATCTTCTATATTTGCTTGTAATGGCCCAAATATACCATTCCGAGGACCAGTTTATTTCAGCCCACACTTCACAGCCCCTCTCCCCCAGCAGTGAAGGTTCATGATGAAAATGCGGATCAAAATCCCTTGGACAAGAGGAATGAACTCCCTACAGCAGATACCTCAAAGAACTAGAGAGATTTCATTAATCCTGTCTGCAAAATTCTCCAGATTCACTGTATGTGCTTGTATATTGCCATATCATTGTATTGATACAAAAAGATCACAGATTTTAAGTTTCCAATAAGGAACTAATCAACATGATTACTATCAGCTGGAAAAATCATGTAAGTTTTATGCCTGTTCATTTCTCTTAATTTAGGTCTCTTGTTTAAAACCCTTTTCTTGAGTCAGTTTAGGGCACTTTATTAGGTTGAAAGCAGCAAATAAATGTGAGCTGTTCTGTTTCAGTTTTTATTGGCTTTGTTTTCTGAATTGCCAATATTTTCTAGTCTATACTAGATGCCAACACTGTTAATGAATGGTCCATGTCAGTAGTTCTGAATTTTCTTAAGATTTCAGGCTTTTTGGCGAATTGGATCCAAAGTATCTTGGTAGTAAGAGAGAGGGTGATGGTGGAGGTTGTTTTTGTGAATGGAAGTATGTGACTAGCACTGGGATGGTTACTCCTTGTCATACATTAAATTAATACATATTGATTACCCACTAACAAAGTCATGCTGACAGTTCCTGAAAGAACAGCTGAAAGATTGAGTATAATATTGTTAATACTGTTAAATATTTTGAAATTTGTACCCCATTGTCAAAAATGCAATTAAAATGCAATTAAAATTACCTAATCAGCATTTTGTTCTCTCAAGGAGTGGTTTGGATGATAAAGTAACAAATAACGTACTTCTTAAATCATTAACTCAGCTTGCAACAAATAATGCTGTGCATGTTATCGCTCATTTCATGACATATTTTCATTAAGCTGGGTAACAAAATGGTAGCGAAGTTATTAGGAGGAGAAACGGTCTGAGAGAGAGGATTAATCTACTCTTGGAAAGACGGGTTGATCAGGAACTGTCAGCATGACTTTGTTAGTGGGTAATTAATATGTATTAATTTAATGTATGACAAGGAGTAACCATCCCAGTGCTAGTCACATACTTCCATTTCACAAAAACAACCTCCACCATCACCCTCTCTCTTACTACCAAGATACTTTGGATCCAATTCGCCAAAAAGCCTGAAATCCCAAGGGTGCTAATTATTTTAAAGAAGTTACAAAATATATTGATGAGATCTGTGTGACTGATGTAGTCTATGTGAACTTCATTTAGGTTTTTGACAGAGTTCCACAGGGAAGTCTTGGTCAAAATAGTTAGAGCCCATGGGAAACCAGGCAAGTTGAGTTCCAGGATCAGAGGGACATTTGCGTATCAATTGACAAATCCATAACAGCACAGGTAGACAAATTAGTGAGGTAGGTTTTCATTAGCCTGTGATGGGTTTGCAACTGCAAAGTCCTAAACTCATCTGAATACCTTAAGCCCTATCTGATACAAATAGCTAGGAGTATTCTCACTAAAGGAAGGTTAGACAGTAAGTATCCAGCTCTCAAAGACTAGTTCACATTCCTGTTTATTCTTCACGGTGAGCTTAGTTGCCAATACCCACTGTCTGAGCAGTTGGTCCCACTTCCCTACCAAGAGAAGATAGTTCCAGCTAACAAAGTAGTTTAAAACACATTTATTTTCAGTGATACACGTTTTAAATTACAGTCTTAAAACACAAAGGATTTCCAAAATACAGCTAGATTTCCTATAAACTAAAAGGACATACCCCTGAGTTGCAGATGAATCAGTCTTCTGTCACAGAAATCTAGGGCAAAGGAATAGACTCTAGTTCACCCCATGTTTATTTCATGCCCTTGATGTCCCATTCCTCATAAGCCTGAACTGCAGTCTACATTTATACAGTTTTTTTGCCAGTTGGGTGATTTCACACACATGTGATATTCTTTTAGCTACCTTTTAAAACAAAAAAGTCTAAAAGCTTCTTGGAGACGTAGATCCCATGCTACCACAATTAATGCAGTGAGGCTGACTTTCTTAAGTACATAAACCTTCCAACTTTTTAATAGATCCATTAGTAATGTGCTAAGTGATTGTCTCCATCTGGTCTGCAATCTTCTTTGAACTAAGCAACTTAACCAGTGTTGTCTATTTTGAAACAAGCCCAATTAAATAACCCAAACAACAGGAATTCTGCAGATGCTGGAAATTCAAGCAACATACATCAAAGTTGCTGGTGAACACAGCAGGCCAAGCAGCATCTATAGGAAGAGACGCAGTCGACGTTTCAGGCCGAGACCCTTCGTCAAGACTAACTGAAGGAAGAGTGAGTAAGGGATTTGAAAGCTGGAGGGGGAGGGGGAGATGCAAAATGATAGGAGAAGACCGGAGGGGGAGGGATGGAGCCAAGAGCTGGACAGGTGATAGGCAAAAGGGGATACGAGAGGATCATGGGACAGGAGGTCCGGGAAGAAAGACGGGGGGGGGGGTGACCCAGAGGATGGGCAAGAGGTATATTCAGAGGGACAGAGGGAGAAAAGGGAGAGTGAGAGAAAGAATGTGTGCATAAAAATGAGTAACAGATGGGGTACGAGGGGGAGGTGGGGCCTTAGCGGAAGTTAGAGAAGTCGATGTTCATGCCATCAGGTTGGAGGCTACCCAGACGGAATATAAGGTGTTGTTCCTCCAACCTGAGTGTGGCTTCATCTTTACAGTAGAGGAGGCCGTGGATAGACATGTCAGAATGGGAATGGGATGTGGAATTAAAATGTGTGGCCACTGGGAGATCCTGCTTTCTCTGGCGGACAGAGCGTAGATGTTCAGCAAAGCGGTCTCCCAGTCTGCGTCGGGTCTCACCAATATATAAAAGGCCACATCGGGAGCACCGGACGCAGTATATCACCCCAGTCGACTCACAGGTGAAGTGATGCCTCACCTGGAAGGACTGTTTGGGGCCCTGAATAGTGGTAAGGGAGGAAGTGTAAGGGCATGTGTAGCACTTGTTCCGCTTACACGGATAAGTGAGTCGACTGGGGTGATATACTGCGTCCGGTGCTCCCGATGTGGCCTTTTATATATTGGTGAGACCCGACGCAGACTGGGAGACCACTTTGCTGAACATCTACGCTCTGTCCGCCAGAGAAAGCAGGATCTCCCAGTGGCCACACATTTTAATTCCACATCCCATTCCCATTCTGACATGTCTATCCACGGCCTCTTCTACTGTAAAGATGAAGCCACAGTCAGGTTGGAGGAACAACACCTTATATTCCGTCTGGGTAGCCTCCAACCTGATGGCATGAACATCGACTTCTCTAACTTCCGCTAAGGCCCCACCTCCCCCTCTACCCCATCTGTTACTCATTTTTATGCACACATTCTTTCTCTCACTCTTCTTTTTCTCGCTCTGTCCCTCTGAATATACCTCTTGCCCATCCTCTGGGTCACCCCCCCCCCGTCTTTCTTCCCAGACCTCCTGTCCCATGATCCTCTTGTATCCCTTTTGCCAATCACCTGTCCAGCTCTCGGCTCCATCCCTCCCCCTCCTGTCTTCTCCTATCATTTTGCATCTCCCCCTCCCCCTCCAGCTTTCAAATCCCTTACTCACTCTTCCTTCAGGTAGTCCTGACGAAGGGTCTCGGCCTGAAACGTCGACTGCGCCTCTTCCTATAGATGCTGCTTGGCCTGCTGTGTTCACCAGCAACTTTGATGTATGTTGCGTCAATTAAATAACCCATTGTCTTATACTGCACCTCTTGAGCAGCAGTAAGCCAGGTGCAGTGACCCAAAATCCTGCTTTCTACAGACAATGTGGCTGCTTGCAAAGCTGCCCTTCTAACTTCAAACTGATTACTACTTGCCATTTACATTGAAGGCTGGCTCCCGTTTCTGACCAGAAGCTAAACACTGAATATTAGTTGGAAGTTTAACTTATAACTGTTTGATCTTTACAAGTGGCATCTGCTGTGTTTAGAAAGCGAAGCTTGGCTGAGAAACAAAGAGACCCCCTGGCCCAGGAAGCGAATATCCGTCACAAGCCAGGACATAGAATATAAGAGCATGGATAGCCTGACATAACTTCATAAAACTTAGGTTAGGCCACAAATGGAGTACTGTGTGAAGTTCCAATTCCAGCACTTTGGGAAATATATTGCACTGGGGAGATTGTAGAAAATACTTACTAGGATGTTCCCTGGGATGGAATGTTTCAGGTATAAGGAGAGACTGGGAAGACTGGATTTGTTTTTTTGAAGAGAGGAACTGATGGTAGACTTTAAAGAGGTAAAGAATATTAGGAGAGGCATAATAGGGAAGATAGTGAATTTTCCCATAATGGAAATACATAAAACTGCTAAAAGTGAAAAGAAAGAGAGTTAAAAGGGTCTGAGGAATAATTTTTCATCCAGAGAATGGTTGAAATCTAGAATATATTTCCTAAGGTGGTGGTGAAGGCAGATACTTTCAAAACATTGAGAAAGTATTTGCACAAGCATTTAAATCACCAAGGCGTAGAGGTGTATTTTTCAAGTGCTGGTAAATGAGACTTTTACAGATGAGAATCTACTGTAATAGTCTCAAGGATATTGTGGGGTGAAGGCCTGTTTCTGTGCTGTGTGATTTTGTGACTTTAAAATACACTGTCCAACAATCACTTTGACTCTCTACCATCAGGCAGGAGATACTGTAGCATTAGGACAAGAACTGTTAGACTGGGAAATAGCTTCTTCCCCCAGGCAGTAAGACGACTGACCTCACTGCCACCACGCACATTTCATTATGTATGAAGTGCCAGTAGCGTTATACTGTTTCCTTTTTAACTTGTGTATTGTAAATGCACCTTATTATTTGTTACTTTATTTGTGGCAATATTACTTTACGTGTTATGTGTGTGAGTTATATGTACTGTGTGGTGCGCCTTGATATGGAGGAATGTTTCATTTTGTTGTATACATGTGTACCGTTGAATAACAATCAACTGAATGAGCTTGAAATGATTTCTGGCATTAGGAAATCAGCATTTCAACTCTTTCTGATGCTTCCTTACTTTAATTGTAATATTCTGTATGTCTATTTCAAAACAGTTTGGGGACTTTTGTTCCTTGTACTAATTATTCTCATTATGCCTGAAATTATTTTAATAAAATATTTTTTGTTGTTCAAATTATGTCATGACTAATTAAACTGATTCTTTCTCCTTGAGTCTTGGCAGAATAGTCTGAAAGTTAATCAGCCAGAGCAGCTGTGTGACAATAATGCAAATACAGGAATAGTTTGGATTAGTAGCTTCCTGTTAAGATTTAATGAATGACAATGGTGAACAATTAGTTGTTCTAATGCCGGAGAGATTATAAAAAATACTTCAAGGTATTCTTTTTAACCATTTGCAATAAATTTGAACTTACAACTTTAAATTAGATTTATTTCAGAAAATTGTAGATACTACTTGTATAATCTTTGTGATGAGAAATATAACATTTTCATAATGTATGTTTCACTAGCTTAATGTTTGTTTAATTATTGTGCACAGGACCTCCTCAAACAACTTCATTATTGTTGCATCTAGATTCAGGAACTTCATCCTACAATAGTGTGGGGTATGCTCTTCAGTACTTCAATAATGGTGGTCCACACCATCTTCTCAAAAAGAGTTAGAGGTGGGCATTAAATCAACCATGCTGCAAAGGTGCAAAGATGAAGAAAATGTACAACAACAGGGTTAGTGCAGGGGAAAGGATTGACAATATTGGAATTATTGCAAATTCTGGAAAAACAGAATACTTAAAAATGGAAAGGAGTTTAATTGCACCAGATGAATGCAAATGTCTTTGTGTTGTAGGTAGGGGTTACTTTGAGAGTGGATTTGCACCAGTTACCAGATTGTGGGGAAAGTCTTAGCTTTAAGGGTGGGAGTGTGAACATGTTCCTGAACTTAAATGTCTGTAAGGTGGGCAAGTTAAGTTCTGGAGAAATGCAAGTGCAACATCCATTTTGTGTGAGGTGCCATCTTGATATGAAAATTGAAATCTCAGTCATATTGCTCGCTGATTAGCACTCATTTGAACATCTGCTCATAATTGTGACCAGCTGTTTAGAGTAAATACGGGGCAAGATTAGGTACTGCTGAAAGAAGTACTGTATAGACTGTTGAAGACTTCATACTTCCAGTGCCGTATGGTAAAGTACTTTTTCCATTTTTTATTCTTCATTATGCCAACAGAACACTTCTCTTTCAGTGGAAGTGAAAATCTTACATTTCAGGTTTGTGGGAAAGTACCTGTAGAGAAGTTCACGATTATAATAACTTTCATCAGGACCAAAATGATGCATTAAATCAAGAAACACACATCAAAGTTGCTGGTGAACGCAGCAGGCCAGGCAGCATCTCTAGGAAGAGGTACAATGTCATTTCAGGCCGAGACCCTTCGTCAGGTCCTGACGAAGGGTCTCAGCCTGAAATGTCACTGTACCTCTTCCTAGAGATGCTTTGATGTGTGTTGCTTGAATTTCCAGCATCTGCAGAATTCCTGTTGTTTGCATTAAATCAGGACTTTATTTTCGTTCTGAATCCATTAAATGTTGGTTTCACATGCTGGTGAAAATAGTATTTAAGGCCAGAGCAAGATTAATTAATGCTAGAATATAGCATAATACCAAACTAAAATATCTTTTGAGAATGTATTATTGGGATCAATATTCAAAAGAATTGAGATCAAGATTGAATGACAGGATTATAAATACAGTGGATTCTGGTTAATTGGGCCATTGGTTAATCGGGACAGCAACTTATTTGGGATAACTCTTAAAGAACAAAAGCTTATCAAGAAAATAGTTGGGATTCCCTTCAAATATTTGGGACACTATGCCACTTAATTGGGGCATAAGACTGTTGCTAAACAGTTTCTAACTATCGTCGGACACGTGTACTTGTGTGGCTTAGAGTGAACAGTTCTTAAATAGCATCAGTTGTGTATGCCTCTGTTTAAAAACAGTATTTATACCACTAATAGTTGTCAAGAAATAAACTGAATAAACTGTAACATAACTCAGAACTGTTTTGCTCACTGCAGTTTCTAGCATTCCGGCTTGGAGATGTCAAAACCCGTTGGGAGTGAAAATGAAGCTATTTCATTAGTTTAGCAAGTTAGGAGCTGCTAAGAATTTGAAGGTATCAACAATTATCTTGAATATTATAATGAAAATGAAGACTAGGTGTTTACACTGATTTTTTTTATTTACAGTCAATCAAAACAATGGCAGCATACACTCAGCTTTCACCTGTGGTTCCAAAAAGCTGTTTGCATGCAATCACGGCCACATTCTAGTACACCGCTTTGACAGGCGGGCTAAATCAGATGAAGGGAGCCAACAGGCCTTACACTCCAGTGAGACGGGGATATGGTAGTTCTAGCACGCAAAGTCAGCTCAAGTGTGACATCGTTAGTGTGATCCAATGGCCAGGAAGGCAGGTCTGCAATGTTCTGTGGAGAGGGAAGGTCATGATGAAGCACAGAAGAAGTCCTGGTGAACCAACCACAACCGAAGAAGACCCCAGTTGTAGTGAGCTTCGTACCACTGGAACCGGACTTCTGCGGTTGAGAGAGTGGAACTTCCCCATTGCAACGGCTTTTCCAATTTAAAAACTCTCTTGCACGGGTTCCTTGTCATATGACAGACAACCACCAAACCAACTATTAAGAACTCATACACAGTTTTAGAGTTCTGTAGTAGTGTTGATAGTGTTCTAATTAGTTCTGCATTTTGTTTAAATACATAATTTGTTACTCAGTTTGTCTTTTATAGGCTATTTATTACTTCCATGAAACATTGGCTAATTGGGGCAGCCCCTTAATTGGGCCTAAATGTACTGGTCCTCATGGTCCCAATTAAACTAGGATCTGCTAGGATAGTGTATTTGCAACACCTGAATGTATGAACTGACCAGAAACAAAGAATTAGAAGTGATTATAACTGTAGAGAGAGGAAATATGACTCCATAGGGTAAATGACTTAAGTTTATACAGAGCCGGAAATGATATTTTTCTCATTACAATATTTTCAGAGGTGACAGGGAGGGTTAACAAGAATGCTCAGTAAAAGGTACAATCTCAACAAAAGGACATATCAATGTCCTCGTGTTTGTAATAAGAGAAAATCCATTTGGAGAGGATTAAAGTAAAGCAGGAAGGAAAATGATGTGATTCATCTCAAGCAATGCAAGCACTCGAGCAATGGAGATGAGTTAGAGGTAAACATCTGCAGACGTCAGAAAGACGTGCAGGAACGATAATGATTTTAACAATCACGAGGTAGGCTGGCTCATGCGATTGAGGTGGGCAGTATGTTTAGGGCAACTAAGGGCAAGTTCAGGATTCATATGTTTCTGGCCCAAAAGGAACTGAGTGCTAACAGGTAACAGATCTGAGCATAGGAGAACACTTGGACCATCATGAGCAGAAAATTGGATAAAAATAATGATTGGACCTAAATAGGAAAGATGTAAAGTTAAGGAAAAGGAGCAGCTTCGTTTACCCAAATTAACTGAGCAGAAAAGTTTTACAAACAATTTGCAGTTCTGGCATGTATAACAGATCAGTAAAATATACCCGCAAAACCTTTCAGGTTATATTCATGCAACGAGACATTCTGAGCCATGTAAAATAAACATAGTTGAGATTCTAACTAATTTTCAGAGGCCCAATCAGCGGTGGGAACAGAGCACTTCGAGGAGGTTACTCGCAAGTCGGCAAAGCTTGTATAAAAAGAGAGCTTTGTGGGCATTTGGACATTCTGGAGGCCCAGTCAGCAGTGGGAACAGAGTAAATAGAAGTACAGAAGGGACAAGCGGGGTGGCCATTGTTGGGAGTGGGCCAGCGGTGAGAGTGGGAGCGTCAGGCTTTGATTCAAGAGGCTTCGATGAGAGGAGGCTGAAGCCAAAGAAACAGGTTAGAAGATTTGGTCTTGGTTGCCCATTGTGCAGTGCAGGCAGGATGGCAGATATGGCAGTGGAATGCTCTTCCTGTGGGATGTGGGAATTTATGGAACCAGATAGCCTTCCTGACGGCTACACCTGCGGGAAGTGAAGCCAACTCCAGCTCATGAAAGACCACATTAAGGAGCTGGAGTTGGGGTTGAATTAACTTAGGATCATCTTGGAGGCAGAGCAATTGATAGATACGACTTTTGAGCAGGTAGTTACACCCAGAGTCGGAATTTGGGGAGTAGATGGGTGAACACTGAGAATGGTACAGAGAGAAAGAAGTCAGTGCAGGGTCCCCCGTGGCCATTTCCTTCAGCAACAGGTATACCCCTTCGGATACTGCTGAGGGGGATGACCTATCTGGGCAAGGCAGCAACAGCCAGACCAATAGCACTGTGGTTGGCCCTGAGCCTTAGGAAGGTAGGGTGAAGTCAGGTGGAGCAATAGTCATAGGGGACTTGATAGTTAGGTGAACAAATAGGTGATTTTGTGGCAGCAAAAGAGACACCTGGATAGTGTGTTGCTAGGGTCCAGGATGTCTCTGAGCAGTTGCAGAATATTCTTGAAGGGGAGGGTGAGCAGCCGGAGGTCGTGGTAGATGTTGGTACTAATGACATAGCAGCAGAAGGATAGAGGTCCTACGAAGTAAGTTGAGTGAGTTAGGAAGGAGACTGAAGAGCAGGACCTCCAAGGTGGTCATCTCTGGATTACTCCCGGTGCCACGAGCTGGGGAAGGTCAGAACAGGAAGATGGCACAGATCAATGTGTGGCTGAGGAGATGGTGCAGGGGGCAGGGTTTCAAGTTCTTGGAACTTTTCTGGGGAAGGGGTGACCTGTGCAAGTGGTAGGGGTTGTACCTGAACTGGAGGGGAACCAATATCCTGGGAGGGAGGCTTGCTAATGCTATCGGGGAAGGTTTAAACTATATTTGCAGGGGGGTGGGAGCCAAAGTGAAGAGGCAGAGGATGGGGTGGTTGGCACACAAGTAGCCAGCCAGCTCGTAGGGAGTTTGTGAGAAGGATAGGCAGATTATAAAGCAAAGATGCACTCAGCCAGATGAGTTGAGATGTGTCTATTTTAATGCAAGAGTATCATTAAAAAGGCAGGTGAACTTAGAGTGTGGATCAATATGTGGAACTATGATGTTGTGGCCATTACAGAGACTTGGATGTCTCAGGGGCAGGAACGGCTGCTGACTGTGCTGGGCTTCAGATATTTCAAAAAGAACAGGGAGAGAGGCAGGAAAGGTAGGGGCATAGCATTGCTAATCAGGGATAGTATCATAGCTGCAGAAAAGGAGGTAGTTATGGACGGATAGTCTACTGAGTCATTGTGGGTGGAAGTCAGAAATAGGAAGGAGGCAATGACTCTACTGGGTGCTTTTATAGACCTCCCAATAGTAACAGAGACATCAAGGAGCAGATAGGGAGGCAGATTCCGGAACGGTGCAATAATACAAAGGTTGAGTGCTCTGATGATGTAAAATAATGGAGATTGGTTGAAAGTTTGAGTGGGCGGGTTGCTGACGTGGTGAGAGCCGTGAGGTCCCGGTACCCCTTAGCCAAAGCTGCTGATTACATGGGAGCACTGGCAAATGCATTTGGCACGACAGGAAGCCCAGTGAAGATCATGACAGGGTTTCAGAACATGTGTCAGGAGAAGGGGGAGAAGCTTTCTGTCTACATCTTTCGGCTAGAGAGGCAGCTAAATTGCTTGTGGCACAGAGGGGTCATTCAGGCAACTGAGGTGGATCAATTAAGAAGAGCAGATAGCAAGGGCTTGGGGTCTCTGACTGTCTTGTAAGACGCACCCCCCCTCCCTTGTTTGTTGAGTTGATCAGAGAAGTACGAGAGGAGGAGAACGCATCGGAGGCACGGGAGGCCTCTGTCAGCAGGGTACAGTCCTTGGTAGTCGTCCCCTGCGGTGAGTGACCACAGATAGCCTGCCCCGGGGAGTGGTAGAGGAGATTGTGGCAGAGTTGAGAACTGAGATGTCCCAGTTGTTATCAGCAGGTATGATCTCCCCAAATGATTGAGCTGGTAGGGAGGCAGATCCTCTAAGGGGACGGACTATGTGGGGGGCTGCTGGCAGCGGGTGTCACACGAGAAGGGGAGTGGCCGGTATTGTCTGTTATAACCGTGGAGAAGAGGGACACTTCAGGTGGGAGTGTGAACGGCGGCAAACCCTTTGGAGAGTGAGCCCCCAGGTACCTAAGCAGAGAGAGTCGTTGGGAAAACTTAAAAGAGTCCCAGTGAGGGGATGACCTGGCGTATCGAGGGGGACACATTTCCAGCAAAAAATCAAGAAACATTCTAAAGCAAAGAACCATATTCCTGAAGGCTTAGTGGGGCCAAGCTCCAGTGTGTCATGACAGATAGAGGGTATTTATACTAGAACCATACTTAACACAGGGTCGCAGGTCACTTTGCTGTACCGTTAATTTTACAATCAGTTTTTGACACATTTGCTATTGACACCCTTCAGTGCACTAGAGATCTGGGGTCTTAGTGCGGGTGATTATCCGTATGATGGTTATTTATCAGTGAAACTGGAGTTTTCGGAGGCCGATATGGGAGTGGCTGAGGCCCTTGATACATTAACGCTAGTTTGTCCAGACCCCATTGAGAAGGCCGGTGTTTCAGTTCTTGTGAGGACCAACACTCCTATTGTGAGGAGGCTCATGGGAGCCTGCAAGGAGAAAGCTGGAGAGAGCTTCCTGAGAACATAGTCCGTTCACCCGGTGTTTCGAGCTGCTTTTGAGGAAATGCATGGCTGCAGTGGGCTGGATAATGAGTTTAGATGAGAAATTGTGTGGTTCACCCAGTCCAAGCCAATCTTGTTATGGCCCGGGGGAGTAGCGAGAGTAATGGGAAACCCCAAATTTCCTGGAATGCCCGAGGGTGAGACCCTCTTGGTGGATGTTCCGGAAGACCATGAAGAGGAGTCGGGAGTGCCTGCTGGGTGAGGCCCAAACTGCAGAAGCCCTCGGTTGTACAGGCGAACAGAATGGCAGTGGTTGTCAGGAACACTACGAAGAGGGAGGTCACCTTCAAGCGGGGGATGCCCCGGTGCATCTTTTCCTGGTGATGGTAATGTCTAGTGTTCCTGTGAGACAAGCCGGGGAGAAACTATCTGCAAAAGGGGGAAAGTTGACTGCTGAGTCATTCAACTTCGGGGACTCCCCAGTACCTGCGGGTTGGAAGAGGAGGTTGGTAGAGAAGGTGTTGAAGCTGGAAGTTGTCTTTTCCACTGATGAGTTTGATGTGGGTTGTTCCAAGAGCACTCGTCACACTATCCCGGTGACCGAGGACACCTGTTCAGAGAGGTTGTGGCGATTGGCCCCTGCAGAGGTGGAAGAAGTTCGGCAGCATTTGTGTAAGTTGAAGGAAGCTGGGATCATTACTGAGTCTCGAAGCCCCTATTCATCCCCAATAGTAGTGGCCAGAAAGAAGAATGGGAAGGTACGGATGTGTGTGGACTATTGGACTCTGAACAGGTGTACCATCCCCAACCAGTATACGGTCCCAAGGATTGAAGACGCGCTGGCCTGTTTAAGTGGTACGAAGTGGTTCAGTGTGCTGGACTTGAGGAGTGGATATTACCAGATCCCCACGAGTGAGGCTGACAAAGAGAAGGTGACATTTATATGTCCACTGGGATTCTTCCAGTTTGAAAGAATGCTCCAGGGCATATTGGGTGCTCCTGCAACCTTCCAGCGGGTCACGGAGAAAACAGCGGGGGATATGTACTTGCTTGAGGTATTGGTGTATCTGGATGACCTCATAGTGTTTGGGTCCACCTTGGAAGAACATGAAGCGAGGCTACTGAAAGTGCTGGGCCTCCCGAAAGCTGAAGGGTTAAAGCTTTCCCTGGACAAGTGCCAGTTCTGCAAGACGTCTGTTAGCTATGTTGGGCACATAGTTTCATGGAATGGAGTAGTTACAGATCTGTCTAAGACTGAGGCGGTTATCACTTGGCCAAGACCCCAGACTGTGAGTGCTTTGCATTTGTTCCTTGGGTTTTGTGGTTACTATCGGAGGTTCGTGAAGGGCTACGCGGAAGTGAGTCACCTGTTGAATCAGCTCCTGTGTGTTACCCTCCCTTGGGGAAAAAAGGGAGAAGGACAAAAGTAGAGAAGGGTAAAGAGTACCTTAGCCCTTCGGAGCCTTTTGGACCAAGGTGGGACGTGAAGTGTGAAGAGGCCTTTCAGTCGCTGAAGGAGATGCTGACCGAGGTGCCTGTGCTGGTTTTTGCAGACCCCCGATTGCCATATGTACTGCACATGGATGCCAGCAGAGAGGGCTTGGGGCGGGGGGGGGGGTGTCCTGTATCAGGAATAGAGCACCGGCTTGAGGCCTGTTGTATTTTCCAGCCAGAGTCTGTCGTCCTCTGAGAAAAACTATCCCATCATAGGTTGGAGTTTCTGGTGTTGAAATGGGCTGTGGTGGAAAAGCTGAGTGACTACCTCTATGGTGCCAAGTCTAAGGTGAGAACGGAAAACAATCCCCTAACTTATATCCTGACTTCGGCGAAATTGGATGCCATAGGCCACCAGTGGTTGGTAGTGTTGTCTGCCGATGATTTCAGCCTGAAGTACCAGCCGGGAAGCCGGAACATTGACGCTGATGCTTTGTCATGATGTGCGCATTAAGGGCTGGACAGGGACAAGGAGTGGGAGAGTGTTCCTGCCCCAGGGGTGAAAGCACTGTGTCAGTTTGCCATCACGGTGAAGGCAGATGGAAAGCAAGGGCAGGATCGAGCAGAGTGTGGAGCTTCTCATGATGCCGTTCCACAAGTTTACTGTAACCTGACTGCTCTGAAGATAAATCAGCTGCCAGAAGTGAGTTCTGGGGATGTGGCAGCTGCTCAGCAAGATGATCCGGGCATCAGTACTATTTGGTCAGCGGTCGAAAAGGGAGACATGGCTCAGGTGGAGAAGACGAAACACGCTGCAGTGCCTCCATTATTGAGAGAATGGCCCAGGCTGGAGTTAAGGAACCAGATCCTATACTGGGTCATGTCACCCCCAGACCGACCTCAGCATTGCCAGCTGGTTCTGCTGGAGAAGTATTGGAGGATTGTGTTGAAGTCACTTCATGATGATTCTGGATATTTGGGGGTTGAAAAGACCTATGGATTGCTCAGAGACCAGTTCTACTGGCCTCGAATGAAGCTGGAGGTCAAAGAATACTGCAAGTGGTGCACTCGGTGCATATGCAGGAAGACGCTGCCTACGAGCACAGCTCCCTTGTCCCACCTGCAGAGCGTGGGGCCTCTGGACCTGGTGTGTATGGATTTTCCTGTCCATAGAACCCAGTGCCAGCAACACGGCGAATGTCTTCCGTCATCACGGATCACTACACCAGATATGCACAGGCTTTCCCTACCAAGGACCAGAGGGTGTCCACGGTGGCCAAAATGTTATGGGAGAAGTACTTCATTTATTATGGCCTCTCCAGGCGGATACATAGTGACCAGGGACGGGATTTCAAGGGTAAGCTTGTCCATGAATTACTGAGCATATTTGGAGCCAAGAAGTTGAGGACTGTTCCCTATCATCCGCAGGGTGATCCCCAGCCTGACAGGTTTAATCGGACTTTGTTCAACATGCTCAGAACCATGGAGATCAGCAAGAAGAGCAGGTGGAGTCAACATATTGGACATCTGGTCCACTGCTACAACTGTACCTGAAATGAAGCTACTGGGTACTTGCCATATTATCTGATGTTTGGGCATGAGGCGAGGTTGCCCGTTGACCTTTGTTTTGAGACTGACAAGGGTGACTTACTACCGAAGACTTATCTGAAGTATGTGTCTGATATGAGAAGGGAGCTAAAAAAGGCTTATGAAGCAGCTGGGCTCATGGCTGCCAAGCAGAATCAAAGAAATAAGAGGAGGTGTGATCAAAAGGTGAGGTTCTTCCAAATCTGGCCGGGAGACCTAGTCCTCATAAAGAACTTGGGGCTACCTGGGAAGCATAAGTTGGCTGACCACTGGGCGGCTATGCCCTATGTGGTGGAGAGTCAGATGCCAAACATACCAGTTCTCCGGGTGAAACCAGAGGATGGGAATGGGCCTGTCAATACTCTCCATCAGAACCACCTTCTGTCTCTGGGAAAGGGGTGCAAGTTGACCCAGAGCCCGATCTGGAGCCTGCACCTAGTAAGAGGACTCTGCGGTGTCACAGGCAGACTGAAGGACCAACAACAGGAGAGATTAGACCACCCCCCTCCCTGCCCCTGAGCGGGATACTGATTCAGAGGATGAAATGGGGGTGTGGTATATGCTGCCTTTAGCTAACTCCCCTCTGATTGAAGAAGAGATTATCGACTCTTCTCTCTGGAAGTAGGTGCAAGGGAGATGTCAGAGGTAAGTTTTTCACACGGAGATTGGTGGGTGCGTAGAATGCACTGCCAGTGACGGTGGTGGAGGCTGATACAACAGGATCTTTTAAGAGACTCTTAGATGGGTACATGGAGCTAAGGAAAATAGAGGGCTATGCGGTAGGGAAATTCTAGGCAGTTTCTAGAGTAGATTACTTGGTCAGCACAACATTGTAAGCTGAAGGGCCTGTAATGTGCTGTAGATTTCTATAGTCTATGTTCTAGAATATGGAGCTGAGAGAGTGAACATCAAGCTAATAATGTTTTATCAACATTTACCCCTGGATACTTTCACTCTCAAGGTCCATACTAATACAACATACCTGCCTTCAGCCAAACATAACCTCAAGAATTCTAGGTTAGTGGGCAAGATTTATGACAAGAGGTCACAATAGAGAACTTAAGAAGCAGTCATAATTTTGGACATCTCAGTTAGAATGGACTGTATGCTTCATTTAATTTAAATTTTCTCTACCATATAAAAAAGGATGTTAAAGCAAACCCAAACTGCACTTTCCTAGACTAATATATGCGGTGTGTAAAGGACGTTTACAGAAGATTTAATGGCTTTAAACAAAACAATTTTTGTTAAGGAGGGATAATGGTGCCTAACGGCGACCCTTTTGCCTGCATCTTCAGAAACAGCTCTTTAATATCTCTATTTTCCCCTTTCAGGGTTCTTTTGAAGACCCTGACCTGGAGTTACACGATGACTACTGTTCTTTGCAGGAATGGGACCTGCTCTCAGGGTTCCATAACTGGTCGTTGGTCGGCACGCCAAAGGCTCAGACTAAGAGTCCGGCTCGAATTCGGAAGCCTAGGATCTCGGGGCTCTGGAGACGGGCGGATCGAGGGTCAGTGTCACAACAGGAGACCCATGTGTCGTCGGGGGAATCGGAATATCTGCTGTGTGCCTGGAGACCTGGGATCTTTGCGATCTTCAGGTACAGAGCTCAAAAAAAGCAACATAATGGACTCCTAATATTGTAAGCCAGCGAGTTGTTTGTTATGTCTCCCCACTCGCTGGGAAAATGGAGACACCTCTTTCTCCCTTATTAGGGAGAGAGAAAACCTGCAGTATGTGGAATACGGGGTGAAACACAAAGTCTTTGGGTGACAGCAAGTCTGTGTCTTTGCTATGCTTTGCTCACATTTGAGTGTTCGGTGGCGGTACCAATGCTTGTTTTTTTTTGCCGGCAGGGGGAGGGGGGATTGTTGCTTGTTGCCGCTTATGCATTGGGAGGGGGGGAGCTGGGAGGGGACTTTGTGGTTCTCACATTTGTTCATTTTTTTGGGGCACTCCTCTCTTTTTGTGGATGGTTGCAAAGGAAAAGCATTTCAGGATGTATATTGTATACATTTCTCTGACATTAAATTGTGCCTTTGAACCTTTGAACCACAAAACATTTGATGAAAGTCCTGGGTGGAAATTTGATGTAACAATGTAAAAAAGGCTTTACTTTATGCAGCAGTAACTAAAGTGACTGAATAGATCAACAATCCTGTAGCAGCCTCTAAAAACAATGAAATCTGACAGAGTTGTTGAAGTATGACATTGAAGCATAAGAACTATTTTTATGATATCTGTGAACAAGCCAACATTTTATAATACCTCTGGACACCATAACCATTTCTTTTTAGCGTTGCGAATTGTTGCAGATGACAATTACTTAATATGTTTTGCTTCCATCTTCTATATGTGCTCCAGGTGCCAAACATCACATTATTGGCTACTTGGAGATGTTTATATTGTAGAAAGATAGAACGTAGAGTATTACAGAACAGGAACTGGCCCTGGGGACCACAATGTTGTGCAGGATCAAATAAATTAATCGTCAAATGGCCAACTAAACTAATCCCTTAGGCCTAGACAATGTCCATATTTCCATTTTCCTCACATTCATGTGCCTGTCTGAGCGTCTTTTAAATGTCCCTAATGCATCTGCCTCGATCACCACCCCAGGAAACACATTCCAGGCACCCACCAATTTCTGTGCAAAGAAAACTTGCCCCACGCATCTCTTTTGAAATTGCCTCCTCTCACATTAAATGCATGCCCTCTGGTATTAGAGATTTCGACTCTGGGAAAAGAGTACTGTTTGTCTACTCTATCTATGCTACCCATAATCATATAAACCTTTGTCAGATCATAAACACAAGAAATTCTACAGATGCTGAAATCCAAAGCAACACACAGAATGCTGGAGGATCTCAGCAGGTCAGGTACATTCATGGAAATGGTCAAATAGTTGATGTTTCAGGCCGAGACCCTTCTTTAGGACGGGAAAGGAAGGTGGAATAAAAAAGTGGGGTGGGGAAAAAAGGTAACCAAAATGTGATGGGTGAAGCCCGGTGGATGGGAAAGGTAAAGGGCTGGAGAGGATGGACTCTGATAGGAGAGGAGAGTGGATCATAAAAGAAAGGGAAGGAGGAGGGGCACTGGGGGAGGTGATAGGCAGATGAGAAGGGGTACATGGCCAGAATGGCGAATGGAAGAATGGGGGAAGGGGAAGGAAATGTTTTGTACTGGAAGGAGAAATTAATATTCATGTCATCAGGTTGGAGGCTACCCAGACAGAATATAAGGTGTTGCTCCTCCACCCTGAGGGTGGCCTCATTGTGGCACAAGCGGAGGCCATGGACTGGCATGTCAGAATGGGAATTGGAATTAAAATGTTTGGCCACCGGGAAATTCTGCTTTTGGTGGATGGAGCGGAGATGCTTGATGAAGTGGTCACCCAATTTATGACAGGTCTCACTGGTGTAGAAGAGCCATATTGGGAGCACCAGACACAATAGACAACCCCAGCAGAAGGACTGTTTGTGGCCATGAATGGAGGTGAGGGAGGAGGTGAATGGGCAGGTGTAGCACTTTGGCCATTTGCAGGGATAAGTGCCAGGAGGGAGATTAGTTGGGAGGGACAAATGGACAAGGGAATCATGGAGGGAGTGATCCCTGCAGAAAGTGGAGGGTGACAGGGAGGTAAAGATATATTTGGTGTTAAGATCTCTTTGGAGATGGCAGAAATTGTGCAGAATGATGTGTTGGATGTGGAGATTCATAGGGTGGCAGGTAAGGACAAGAGGAACTCTATCACTGTTAAGGCGGCAGGAGGATCTGCTGAGTGTGTATGTCCAAGGTGGAAGAAGGGGAAACTCCATTTTTTCAATAAGGAGGACATCTCCGATGTCCTAGAAAGGAAAGTCTCATCCTGGGAACAGATGTGGCAGAGATGAGGCGCTAAGAAAAAGGTATAACATTTTTACAGGAGACGGGGTGGTAAGAGGTAGTCAAGATAGCCATGGGAATCGGTAAGTTTATAAAAGATGTTGGTTGACAGTTTGTCTTCATAGATGGTGACAAAGAGATCGAGAAAGGGAAGAGAGGTGTCAGAAATGGACCAAGTGAATTTAAGGGCGGGGTGAAAGCTGGAGGCAAAGTTGATGAAATTGATGAGCTCAGAATGAGCACATGAAGCAGCACCAACGCAGTCATCAATAGAGCAGAAGAAGAGTTCAGGAGCATTACCGGTGAAGGTTTGGACCATGGACTGTTCAATATAGCCAACAAAGAGAAAGGCATAACAGGGGCTCATGTAGGTGCCTGTGCCTACCCCTCGAGTCTATCCACAACACTACCAATCTTTGTATTATCTGCACACTTACTAACTTCCAGCTAGAATAAATCTTTAGGACTACCAACCCTCTTTCTTTTATGGGCAAGCCAGTTCTGCATCCAAACAGCCAATTTACCATGGATCCCATGTATCTTAATTTTCTGGATGAACCTTCCATGACAGACCTTGTGAAATGCCTTACTAAAATCCACAGCCCTCATCAATCACCCTTATCATCTCATCACAAAGCTCAATCAAGTTAGTAAGACCTGACTTGCCACTGCTCAAAGCCATGCTGGCTCTCCCCAGTTTGGCCGTGGTTTTCTAAATGCCTGTAAATCCTATCCCTAGGAATTCTCTCCAGAAATTTCTCTACCATTGATGTGACACTCACTGGTCTATAGCTTCCAAGATTATCCCTGTTTCTCTTCTTGATATATATGCAAACCCTTTTATTTTGTTTAGTGCTTCATTTCGTAATGATTTAACAGGGAAAACAAAGATTGGAAGGAAACATAATTATTCAGCTTCATGTGGAGACTTGTGTTTCCAACAGTACAGTTTGGCATGAGGCCAAGAGCTGTTGCATATTTAAAATAACTTTACAGTTTCACTAAAGTAGGTTGAAATGAATTTGGTAAGCTTCCAACAATCCTTAATGGATTAAGTGTGTGGTCCTCTTTATTAGTGAATTGGCACTTGATCTAGAAGGTTAAAATAAATTGGATAATGATTATAGGTATGAATGTGGAAGATAGTTATAACAAAGGTAGAATTGCAAATTTCTATGATAATCCTATTTCATTGATAAAATTAGGATTCTCACTCATGTTCTTCAAAAAACAAGACATCTAAATGTATCAAACAACAGGAATTCTGCAGATGCTGGAAATTCAAGCAACATACATCAAAGTTGCTGGTGAACGCAGCAGGCCAGGCAGCATCTATAGGAAGAAGCGCAGTCGACGTTTCAGGCCGAGACCCTACGTCAGGACCCCATCTAAATGTATCAATATATTAGCACAAAATCACTAAAATAATATGCCCATTTTGATGAATATTTGTACCTATTTGTAAAAAAAAATGAAGATACATAATGTTCAAGTGGGTGTTGAATTTGAAGCTCAAAACAGTTTGTTGCAAGGAAATGTACTTTATTTACAAAAGGCTTGGTCTGCTCTAGTGAGATCATTAACCTTCTTCCACTTCAAAGTAGTTCTGGGATTCAAGAAAGATGAAATCCAAGTGGTAAATACCTCTTTTTATAAAGTACATATCAAATGCTGAGTCCAGCTGTGGCCCCTCAAATCTTGGCAATTTATTGCTCTGTGTATGTAGCTTTGTTAGGAGGGCATCAAAAAATGAGGTCGCAACAAGGAAATGAGTGCACTTTTCGAATGCCAACACTTTGGAGAAGCTTACGTTTTGGGTAAATGACCACACCTGTTTTGTCTGCTGTTGTGGGGTGAAAGAAAAATTGTTGAACTGTTGAGTTTGGGTATCTCAGGTTAGGGAAGCAGCACCTCATATTCTGTCTGGGTAGCCTCCAACCTGCTGGCATGAACATTGATTACTCTAATTTGCAATAACTGTTCCTCCTTTCCCTTCTCTCTTTCTCCATTCTGCATTCTGGTTCCCTTCTCATCCATTCTCTTTTCATCACCTGCCATCGCCTCCCTCTGGAGCTCCTCCTCCTTCCCTTTACTCCATGGTCTACTGTCCTCTCCTGTTAGATTCCTTCTTATTCAGCCATTTACTTCAACCATTTCACCTCCCAACTTCCTTACCCCCCGGCCATCCACTTTCCCCTCACCTGGTTTCAACTATCACCTGCCAGCTTCTACTTCTTTCCTGCTTATTATTCTGGTTTCTGCCCCCTTGCTTTCCAGTCATGATGAAGTGCCTAAGTCTGAATTGTTTATTCCCCTCTATGGAGGCTGCCTGGCTTGCTGAGTTCTGCAAGCATTTTTTCTGTGTTAATTGTGAACTTTGCTGTTTTGCGATAGCAGTACAGTGCAAAACATAAAAATTACTATAAATTATTAATTGTGTGCAAATAAAGGAATAATAAGGTAGTGTTCATGAGTTCATGCACTGTTCAGAAATTTGATGGCAGAGGGGAAGATGCTGTTCCTAAGTTGCTGGGTGTGGATCTTGAGGTTTCTGTGCCTCCTCTCCAACGAGTACATTTCCTGGATGGTGGGGGTCCTTAGTAATGGGTGCTGCCTTCTTGAGGCACTGTCTCTTAAAGATGTCCTCAATAATGAGGAGGGTTGTGAACATGATAGAGCCAGCTGATACTACAACTCTCTGTAGCCTCTTTTGATCCTGTGCATTGGAGTTTCCTTACGAGGCTGGGATATAAGAAGTCAGAATGCTCTCCACCGTACAGCTGCAAGCGTCTTTGGTGACATACCAAATCTCCTCAAAGTCCTAACAAAGCAGAGTTGCTGGTATGTCTTCTTAGTGATCTTAGTGAAGTAGTCTACTTAGATGTTGACACCCAGGAACTTGAAGCTGCTCACTTTTTGCATTGCTCACCCCTCAGTGAGGACTGTTGTGTGTTCTCCTAACTTCCCCTTCCTGAAGTCTACAATCAATCCCTTGATTTTGCTGACATTGAGTGCAAAGTTTTTGTTGCAAAAACACTCAATTAGATGATGTATCTCACTTCAGTGTGCTTCCTTGTTGACATTTGAGATTCTACCAACAACAGTGGTGTCATCGGCAAATTTATAGATGACATTTGAGCTGTGCTTAGGCACACAGTTATGTGTGTGGAGATAGTAGAGCGGTAGACTAAGTACGCATTTTTAAAATGTGCCTGTGGATTGTCAGCAAGGAGGAGATTTTATTACTGATCTGCACTGACTGTGGTCTCCCAATGAAGAAGTCAAGGATCCGGTTGCAGAAGAGATATAGTATAGAGGTCCAGGTTTTGAAGCTTGATGGTCAATACTGAAGAGGCACTTCTTCACAGTAGGTCTGAGTGCTACTGGGTGATAGTCATTGATGCAGCTCGACCTGATCTTGGCCAGCAGTTCGATTGTTGCCCCTTTGAAGTAGATAGAATCTTCAGAACTCTCCAGCCAGTCGGTCGGCACAGGTTTTCAGTATGCAGCCAGATATGCCACTGGGCCTGATGCCTTGCAAGAGTTCACTCTCCTAAGAGATGTTCTAACATCAGCGACTGAGACAAAAATCACAGGGTCACCAGGTGCTGTGCGGATTTGCACAGCTGTAGTGTTATACTCTGTTTGAAAGCCTGCATAAAAGTCATTGAACTCATTGGGGAGTGAAGCATCACATCCATTTATAGTTCAGGTTTCACCTTAGAGGAAGAAAGGGCATGTAAGTCCTGCCACAGCTGTCATGCATCTGATTGTGGCTCTGTTCACATATTTACTATACTGGAAATGTGGAAGATACTACAAATTCAGGGTGTTGGTTAGAGCAAGTTGTAATTTTCCTTTGGTGCGAAATGGGCAGCTTACTGAATTAAGCAGTTGTGTAAAATGCTAACTTCATTGGAAGTGAAAATCAAGACAGATTTAATTTGTGCTGCTAAGTTGCTAGTACCCCATGATTTTGTTCACACAAAATAAAGATCGACACACTGTTAAAATGCACTTTGATACTGTATTTTTGTCAATTCAAAAAAAGAAATGAATTACGATCTTTACATTTGCAGGAAATAGAAGTGCCAAATAACTTCTTATTCTCACTTTTGGAAGCAGCGGTTTAAATCAATGAGATGGGTTGGTATTGATTTTTGAACAACGTAGAATAGTGCAGCACAGGAACAGGCCCTTTGGCTCACAATGTTGTGCCAAACCAGCTAAAAAATAAATCAAAAAAAAAATCCTTTCTACCTACACAATGTCCATCTTCCACATATTCATCTGCCTATCTATGCATCTTTTAAAAGCCTCTAATATATTTGCCTCTACCACCACAGTGGCAGCACAGTCCAGGCATCCTGAGTAAAAAACTTACCCCTCACATCCCCTTTGAACCTACCCCCTCTCACCTTCAATGCATGCCTTCTGGTATTAGATATTTCTACCCAAGGAGAAAGGTACTCCCAGTTAACTCTATCTGGTATGATTCTCATAATCTTATAAACCGCTATCAGATCTCCCCTCAGCGTCTGGTACTCCAAAGAAAACAATTCAAGTCTCTCTGGCCTCTCCTGATAGCACATGCACTCTAAACCAGGCAGTATCCTGCAGCCCCTCTAAAGCCTCAACATTCTTCCTATATTGGGGTGACCAGAACTGTGTGCATTACTCCAGATGTGGCCTAACCAGAGTTCTATAAAGACCTTAAGACCATAAGATATAGGAGCGGAATTAGGCCAGATATATTCCAGATAAGAAGCAATTTTTGAATGGAAGAAGGACACTACCATGGCTGACAAGTGAAGTCAGAGCCAAAGTAAAAGCAAAAGAGAGGACGTGCAAGGAAGCCAGAGCTAGTGGGAAGACAGAGGATTGGGAAGCTTTTAAAAACTTGCAGAAGGAAACTAAGAAGGTCATTAGGAAGGAAAAGATGAATTATGAAAGGAAGCTGGTGACTAATATCAAAGAAGGTACTAAAAGCTTTTAAGTAAATAAAGGGTAAAAGAGAGTTGAGGGTAGATATAGAACCAATACAAAATGACGCTGGAGATATTATAATGAGAGACACAGAGATGGCAGAGGAACTGAATGCGTATTTTGCATCAATCTTTACAGTGGAAGACATTTGCAGTATACTGGATATTCAAGAGTGTCAGGGAAGTGAAGTATGTGCAGTGAAAATTACGACTGAGAAGGTGCTCTGGAAGCTTAATGGTCTGAGGATGGATAAATCTCCTGGACCTGATGAAATGCACCCTCGGGTTCTGAAGGAAGTAGATGGAGAGATTGTGGAGGCATTAACGATGATCTTTCAAGAATCGATAGATTCTGGCATTGTACCGGATGACTGGAAAATTGCAAATGTTACTCTGCTATTTAAGAAAGATGGGAGACAGCAGAAAGGAAACTATAGACCTGTTAGCTTGACATCAGTGGTTGGGAAGTTGTCGGAATGGATTGTTAGGGATGAGATTACAGAGTACCTGGAGGCACATGACAAGATAGGCCAAAGCCAGCATGGTTTTCTGAAAGGAAAATCCTGCCTGACAAACCGACTGCATTTTTTGAGGAAATTACAAGCAGGGTAGACAAAGGAGATGCAGTAGATGTGGTGTGCTTGGATTTTTCAGAAGACCTTTGACAAGGTACTGCACATGAGGCTCTTAGCAGGATAAGAGCCCATAGAACTACAGGGGAGTTACTAGCATGGGTGGAGCATTGGCTGATCAGCAGAAAACAGAGAGTGGGAATAAAGGGATCCTATTCTGGCTGGCTGCCAGTTACCAGTGGAGTTCCACAGGGGTCAGTGTTGGACTGCTGCTTTTTACGATGTATGTCAATGATTTGGACTATGGGATTAATGGATTTGTGGCTAAATTTGCTGATGATACAAAGATAGGTGGAGGAGCGGGTTGTGTTGAGGAACAGAGAGACTTAGCTAGTTTAAGGGAATAGGCAAAGAAGTGGCAAATGAAATACAATGTTGTAAAGTGTATGGTCATGCACTTTGGTGGAAGAAATAAACGGGCAGACTATTTTTTAGATGGGGAGAGAATTCAAAATGCAGAGATGCAAAGGGACTTGGGATCCTTGTGCAGGATACCCTAAAGGTTAACCTCCAGGTTGAGTTGGTGGTGCAGAAGATGAATGCAATGTTGGCATTCATTTCTAGAGGTAAAGAATATAAGAGCAGAGATGTGATGTTGAGGCTCTATAAGGCACTCGTGAGACCACACTTGGAGTATTGTGTGCAGTTCTGGGCTCCTTATTTTTAGATTAGATTATGAGAACACTCAGTCCTCTTTTATTGTCATTTAGAAATGCATACATGCATTAAGAAATGATACAATGTTTCTCTGGTGTGATATCACAGAAAACAAGACAGACCTGACACTGACAAAACCACATAATTATAACATATAGTTACAGCAGTGCAAAGCAATACCATAATTTGATAAAGGACAGACCATAGGCACAGTAAAACAACGTTCTCCAAGTCCCAAGTCGATTGACTCCCGAGTCCCCGATAGCAGGCGGCAAAAGGGAGAAACTCCCTGCCATAAACCTCCAGGCACCGTCAACTTGCCAATACCTTGGAAGCGGCCGACCCCAGCCGACCCTGAGTCCATCTGTCCGAAAACTCCGAGCTTCCGAGCAGCCTCTCCGATACAGCCTTCTCAGCACCTTCGACCTCTCCCCGGCCACTGAAACATACAAAGCCGAGGATTTCGGGGCCTTCAGCTCCGGAGATTCCGGTTACCACATAGTAGCAGCGGTAGCAAAGCAGTCATTTCAGAAGTTTTCCAGATGTTCCGCTGTGCTCTCACATCTGTCTCCATCAAATCAGAATTGTGCATGGTCCCCTACTTGACAAATAACAGATATTCATCACCGAAGTGGCCACGTGCGCTGTCGTCTTGCCGCCATCTTCTCCCCGCTCCCGGGAGGATTTTAGAAAGGAGATACTGACATTGGAGAAGGTTCAGAGAAGATTCACGAGAATGATTCCAGGAATATCTGGCATTTCTTCGGCTGTATTCCCCGGAGTTCAAGTGAATGAGGGAGGGATCTCATAGAAACATTCCGAATGCTAAAAGGCCTGAACAGATTAGATATTAATTTGGCTTAATTAGGAAGGGGAAAAAAGATTATGAGAGAAAACTGGCAGGGAACATAAAAACTGACTGTAAAAGCTTTTATAGATATGTGAAAAGAAAAAGATTGGTTAAGACAAATGTAGGTCCCCTACAGACAGAAACAGGTGAATTGATTATGGGGAGCAAGGACATGGCAGACCAATTGAATAATTACTTTGGTTCTGTCTTCACTAAGGAGGACATAAATAATCTTCCGGAAATAGTAGGGGACAGAGGGTCCAGTGAGATGGAGGAACTGAGAGAAATACATGTTAGTAGGGAAGTGGTGTTAGGTAAATTGAAGGGATTAAAGGCAGATAAATCCCCAGGGCCAGATGGTCTGCATCCCAGAGTGCTTAAGGAAGTAGCCCAAGAAATAGTGGATGCATCAGTGATAATTTTTCAAAACTCTTTAGATTCTGGACTAGTTCCTGAGGATTGGAGGGTGGCTAATGTAACCCAACTTTTTAAAAAAGGAGGGAGAGAGAAACCAGGGAATTATAGACCAGTTAGCCTAACATCGGTGGTGGGGAAACTGCTAGAGTCAGTTATCAAAGATGTGATAACAGCGCATTTGCAAAGCGGTAAAATCATCGGACAAAGTCAGCATGGATTTGTGAAAGGAAAATCATGTCTGACGAATCTCATAGAATTTTTTGAGGATGTAACTAGTAGAGTGGATAGGGGAGAACCAGTGGATGTGGTATATTTGGATTTTCAAAAGGCTTTTGACAAGGTCCCACACAGGAGATTAGTGTGCAAACTTAAAGCACACGGTATTGGGGGTGAGGTATTGATGTGGATAGAGAATTGGTTGGCAGACAGGAAGCAAAGAGTGGGAATAAACGGGACCTTTTCAGAATGGCAGGCAGTGACTAGTGGGGTACCGCAAGGCTCAGTGCTGGGACCCCAGTTGTTTACAATATATATTAATGACTTGGATGAGGGAATTAAATGCAGCATCTCCAAGTTTGCGGATGACACGAAGCTGGGTGGCAGTGTTATCTGTGAGGAGGATGCTAAGAGGATGCAGGGTGACTTGGATAGGTTAGGTGAGTGGGCAAGTTCATGGCAGATGCAATTTAATGTGGATAAATGTGAAGTTATCCACTTTGGTGGCAAAAACAGGAAAACAGATTATTATCTGAATGGTGGCCGATTAGGAAAAGGGGAGGTGCAACGAGACCTGGGTGTCATTATACACCAGTCATTGAAAGTGGGCATGCAGGTACCGCAGGCGGTGAAAAAGGCGAACGGTATGCTGGCATTTATAGCAAGAGGATTCGAGTAGAGGAGCAGGGAGATACTACTGCAGTTGTACAAGGCCTTGGTGAGACCACACCTGGAGTATTGTGTGCAGTTTTGGTCCCCTAATCTGAGGAAAGACATCCTTGCCATAGAGGGAGTACAAAGAAGGTTCACCAGATTGATTCCTGGGATGGCAGGACTTTCATATGATCAAAGACTGGTTGAACTAGACTTATACTCATTGGAATTTAGAAGATTGAGGGGGGATCTGATTGAAACGTATAAAATCCTGAAGGGATTGGACAGGCTAGATGCAGGAAGATTGTTCCCGATGTTGGGGAAGTCCAGAACGAGGAGTCACAGTTTGAGGATAAAGGGGAAGCCTTTTAGGACCGAGATTAGGAAAAACTTCTTCACACAAAGAGTGGTGGATCTGTGGAATTCTCTGCCACAAGAAACAGTTGAGGCCAGTTCATTGGCTATATTTAAGAGGGAGTTAGATATGGCCCTTGTGGCTAAAGTGACCAGGGGGTATGGAGGGAAGGCTGGTGCAGGGTTCTGAGTTGGATGATCAGCCATGATCATACTGGATGGCAGTGCAGGCTCGAAGGGCTGAATGGCCTACTCCTGCACCTATTTTCTATGTTTCTATATAGCGAAGTTATTTCCCATGGTAGGGGAGTCTAGGACAGAAGGACACGATTTCAGGATTGAAGGACATCCATTAGCACAGAAATGCGGAGAAATTACTTTAGTCAGAGGGTGGAATATGTTGTCACGCGTGGCTGTGGAGGCCGAGTCATTGGGTGTATTTAAAGCAGAGATAGATAGGTTCTTGATTAGCTAGGGCGTCAAAGGGTATAGGGAGGAGGCAGGGGAGTCGAGATGACTGGAAGTATTGGGTCAGCCCATGATTGAATAGCGGAGCAGACTTGATGGGCCGAATGGCCTACTTCTTCTCCTATATCTTATGGTCTTATGATCTTATTTGCCCTACCAATGTGCAACACTTCACATTTATCTGGGTTAAACTCCATCTGCCATTTCTCTGTCCATATCTGCAACTAATTTATATCACATTGTATTCTTTTCCAATCTTCTACACTATCCACAACTCCACCAATCTTGACATCATTTGCAAACTTACTAACCCAACCATCTACATTTTTATCAAGGTCAATTATATACATCACAGACAGCAGAAGTCCCAGCACAGATCCCTGTAGAATATCACTAATTACAGACTGTAAACACAAAATAATCTGCAGATGCTGTTGGCAAAGGAACACTCACAATGCGCTGGAGGAACTCAGCAGGTCAGTCAGCATCAGTAGAAAAGATTAGTCGATGTTTCGGGCCGAAACCCTTCGTCAGGACTGAAGGAAGAACTTTGGGGAGGGTTTGAAGAATGCTGGTAGTTGAAAAAAACAGTAATTTTAAAGACAAAGGGGTGGGGGAGGGGAAGCAGGGAGGTGATTGGCAGGAGAACAATGCGCAGTAGTAGAAGGAGGCGGAACTATGAGGGAGGTGATATGAAATAGGGATAGAGGAAGGAGGGGGGAGGGAATTACCGGAAGTTGGAGAATCCTATGTTCATACCAAGGGGCTGGAGACTACCTAGACGGTATATGAGGTGTTGCTTCTCCAACCTGAGTTTAGCCTCATCATGGCAGTAGAGGAGGCCATGTATGGACGTTCTGAATGGGAATGGGAAGCAGAGTTGAAGTGAGTGTCTACCAGGAGATCCTGTCTGTTGTGGTGGACGGAGTGGAGGTGCTTGACGAAGCGGTCCCCCAATCTGTTTCGGGTTTCACCAATGTAGAGGAGGCCGCACCGGGGGCACCAGATGCAATAGATGCCCCAACAGATTCGCAAGTGAAGTGTTGCCTCACCTGGAAGGACTGTTTGGGGCCCTGAATGGTGGCAAGAGAGGAGGTGTAGGGACAGGTGTAGCACTTACGCTTACAGGGATAAGTGCCAGGTGGGAGATCCGTGGGGATGGACGTGCGGATAAGTGAGTAGCGGAGGGATCGATCCCTGCGGAAAGCAGAGAGGGGTGGAGAGGGAAGGATGTGCTTAGTGGTAGGGTCCTCCACTCCGTCCGCCACAACAGACAGGATCTCCCGGTAGCCACACACTTCAACTCTGCTTCCCATTCCCATTCAGATATGTCCATACATGGCCTCCTCTACTGCCATGATGAGGCTAAACTCAGGTTGGAGGAGTAACACCTCACATACCGTCTAGGTAGTCTCCAGCCCCTTGGCATGAACATAGAATTCTCCAACTTTCGGTAATTCCCTCCCCCCCCTTCTATCCCTATTTCACATCATCGCCCTTATAGTTCCGCCTCCTTCTTCTACTACTTCGCATTGTTCTCCTGCCAATCGCCTCCCTGCTTCCCCTCCCCTACCCCTTTGTCTTTAAAATTACTGTTTTTTTCAACTACCAGCATTCTTCAAACCCTCCCCAAAGTTCTTCCTTCAGTCCTGACGAAGGGTTTCGGTCCGAAACGTTGACTAATCTTTTCAACTGATGCTGACTGACCTGCTGAGTTCCTCCAGCGCATTGTGAGTGTTACTAATTACAGACCTCCAGCTCGAATAAGTCTCTTTGACAGCTACTCTCTGTCTTCTATGTGCAAACCAGTTCTGAATCCAAACAGCCAATTTGCCGCAGACCCCATACATTCTAAGCTTCTGGATTAACCTCCCATGAGGGACTTTGTCATACGCCTTACTAAAATCCACATAGGCAGCATCCACGGTGCTACCTTCATCAATCTCTCTTGTCACCTTGTCAAAAAAACTCTAAGAAGTTGGTATACAACACTTGCCCCACACAAAGGCATGCTGGCTCTCCCTAATTAGGCCAGGGATTTCCAAATGCTCATATATCCCATCACTAAGAATTTTCTCCAGCAATTTTCCCACAACTGACAAGAGACTCACAGGTCTATAGTTTTCAGGATTTTCCCTTGTTCCCTTCTTAAACGGAGGAACAACATCAGAGCCACTCACCAGTCCTCTTGTGGTTGGTTTGTTGACACATATTTATAAATGCAGTGAGAAAGTAAAAGTTAATGAGCAAGAATGGAAAAAAACTGTCAAAGGAACATGATTTTATAGCCAGATAATAAACAGTGATGTAACATGAAATTTGTGTATTATAGCTAGGATGCCTTTGGTTTAACTGCCAAATATAAATGAGTAACATCATTGGGATTCAAAAGGTAAATATGGAACAGCCAGTTTATTATATTTATCCTTGGTAACACTCATAGCTAGCTGCTCTAATAAGAAGATGCTCTTTGCAAACTGCAATTATATTACTTTGAGCAAGCAATGAAATACAATGGGGCTAAAGTTTTTCGTACTAGAATGATCAGTGGTAAATGTGTTGAGTTTTGAAACAGATTTTCACTAATGCAATATGGCACTGGTGAACCACAGCGATGGTTCTGCAGGTTGTGTGATTTCAGATTTCAGTTTTTTTTAACGTAACATAAATAGAAGAAACGTACATCAAAGTTGCTGGTGAACGCAGCAGGCCAAGCAGTATCTATAGGAAGAGGTGCAGTCGACGTTTCAGGCCGAGACCCTTCGTCAGGACTAACTGAAGGAAGAGTGAGTAAGGGATTTGAAAGTTGGAGGGGGAGGGGGAGATCCAAAATGATAGGAGAAGACAGGAGGGGGAGGGATAGAGCCGAGAGCTGGACAGGTGATAGGCAAAAGGGGATACGAGAGGATCATGGGACAGGAGGTCCGGGAAGAAAGACAAGGAGGGGGGGGTTGACCCAGAGGATGGGCAAGAGGTATATTCAGAGGGACAGAGGGAGAAAAAGGAGAGTGAGAGAAAGAATGTGTGCATAAAAATGAGTAACAGATGGGGTACGAGGGGGAGGTGGGGCCTTAGCGGAAGTTAGAGAAGTCGATGTTCATGCCATCAGGTTGGAGGCTACCCAGACGGAATATAAGGTGTTGTTCCTCCAACCTGAGTGTGGCTTCATCTCCACAGTAGAGGAGGCCGTGGACAGACATGTCAGAATGGGAATGGGATGTGGAATTAAAATGTGTGGCCACTGGGAGATCCTGCTTTCTCTAGCGGACAGAGCGTAGATGTTCAGCAAAGCGGTCTCCCAATCTGCGTCGGGTCTCACCAATATATAAAAGGCCACATCGGGAGCACCGGACGCAGTATATCACCCCAGTCGACTCACAGGTGAAGTGATGCCTCACCTGGAAGGACTGTTTGGGGCCCTGAATGGTGGTAAGGGAGGAAGTGTAAGGGCATGTGTAGCACTTGTTCCGCTTACACGGATAAATGCCAGGAGGGAGATCAGTGGGGAGGGATGGGGGTGACGAATGGACAAGGGAGTTGTGTAGGGAGCGATCCCTGCGGAAAGCAGGGGGGGGGGGAGGGAAAGATGGGCTTAGTGGTGGGATCCCGTTGGAGGTGGCGGAAGTTACGGAGAATAATATGTTTGACCCGGAGGCTGGTGGGGTGGTAGGTGAGGACCAGCGGAACCCTATTCCTAGTGGGGTGGTGGGAGGATGGAGTGTGAGCAGATGTACGTGAAATGGGGGAGATACGTTTAAGAGCAGAGTTGATAGTGGAGGAAGGGAAGCCCCCTTCTTTAAAAAAAGAAGACATCTCCCTCATCCTAGAATGAAAAGCCTCATCCTGAGAGCAGATGCGGCGGAGACGGAGGAATTGCGAGAAGGGGATGGCGTTTTTGCAAGAGACAGGGTGAGAAGAGGAATAGTCCAGATAGCTGTGAGAGTCAGTAGGCTTATAGTAGACATCAGTGGATAAGCTGTCTCCAGAGACAGAGACAGAAAGATCTAGAAAGGGGAGGGAGGTGTCGGAAATGGACCAGGTAAACTTGAGGGCAGGGTGAAAGTTGGAGGCAAAGTTAATAAAGTCAACGAGTTCTGCATGCGTGCAGGAAGCAGCGCCAATAAATAGAAGAATATCTTTTGGAAAATAAAGTGAGAATGGGAAAGTTTAGTAGAAATCCTCTGAGAACAGAACTAAGATCAAAAATATAACTAAACTTCACATATATAGAAAGGCACATTGTGGGATACTAAGATATGCACAATTGGAGTTTTTATATGAATTTGAGATATTTTTTCTTTTTTTTTCCTAATGAGTTGAAAACCTTTGGACTTAACGTCCAGATGCCTTGAATCCTACCACAGCATCTGAAAGAACTTAATTTAGTTATTTTAACAAATCTGAGATTAAAATGTATTATTAATGGTGACCGTAAAATTATTGATTTGTTTAAAATGCTACCTGGTCCACAAATATCCATCCAGAGATGAAATATTGTGATCTTAGAAGGTCTGGAATCTTAATGTGGGTCTGCAGCCTCCCATAGGTTGTTAGGTGTTTGCTGAAATGGTAGCCCTTCAATTCAAGGACAACTAGGGATAAACTTTCAATGTTGGCTTTTCCTACAATATCTGCATCCCATGATCAAGTAAAAAAAATCCAGAGGAAATGGATAGATATATGGTTGTACTAATAGTATTGAATATAATGCCAGACACGTGTATGTAATGCCAGACTTAAAAACAGTTACTTTCCCCAAGCATTAAGGCTGATGAACACTTCCACCCAGTAACCCACCCCTCCACACCCCCAACTACCACTACTTTATCATTTCCTGTTTCCTAGTATCACTTTATGAACATACAATCAATCAGTGTATATAAGCTATCTAATGTATTTATATTTATTGTGTTTACTTATTATTGCTTTCTTTATCTTATTGTGTTTTTTTGTGCTGTATTAGATCCAAAATAACAATTATTTCATTCTCCTTTACACCTGTGTGCAGGAAATGACATTAAGCAATCTTGAATTGTGAATCTTTGTTCTCTATTTAAAGAAAGGTTATACCCTATCTATTTTAAAGGTACCCATTGCTTACTTCACGCACCTTGATTGCAACATATGAAAAAACACTGTAATTATAACGTACAAAGTTTATGTCCTGGACATTTGAAACTCTTTCTGTGTAATGGAAAATATCTTGGCCTCAGGCAAAAGTTTAACTGAGCTTTCAGAATATAAAAAGTCTCTGCCAAAGAATTAATTTTCAAGAGGACAAACAGTAATAAAATTTTGATAGAATCTTAACAAGACGATATTGGCTCAGTTTGCAAATCGTATGACCATTGGCCAGAAAATTTAATATCAAATCCACTGCTCCTATTACCATTTTATGAAAAATGATCTCCAAAATAATCTAGTTACACAACCCTTCATTTATTTAACTCAAACACTCAAGAATGAGTAAATAATTGTAGCTTTACCATATCTGTGTAAGAAAATAAAAACAAATTAGAATAATAAGAATGAAGAATTAAAAAGATAGCAACATCATAAAATGCTGGAAAAACTCAGGAGATCAGGCAGCATCTATGGAAATGAATGAACAGTCACTGTTTCTGGCAGAGACCTTTCTTCAGGACTGTTTATTCATTTCCATAGATGCTGCCTGACATGCTGAGTTCCTCGAGTATATTGTGAATCCAGAGTTACTTTGGATTTCCAGCATCTGCAGATTTCCTCGTGTCTGTAATTAAAAGGATGGTATTGATACAAAATCAATTAAATTCTTCACTCTTATTTTTAATGGGTATAATTTTTAAAGAGGATCACCTCTGCTATTACAAGAGTCTGTGGTGAATCTCTTCGAATTCCTTATGAAGTACAGCTGCTGGCAACCCTTCTTCATGATTGCATTAATGTGTTGGGCCTGGGATAGATCATCTGAGATGTTGACACCCAGGATCTTGAAGCTCTTCACCCTTTGCACTGTTAATCCCTCAGAGAGGACTAGTGTGTTTTCTCCCAACTCCCCCGTCCTGGTCCATAATCAATCACGTGGTCTGAAGAAGCTGTTTCTCACCCTAACAGTTCTTGTCCAAATGCTACGGTATCTCCTGCTGTCTGATGTTAGCGGTCAAAGAGATTGTTGGACTGGTGGGAGAGATCATTGATAACGCTAAAGGCCTTGCATATGCAGCACACCTGATGAATGTCTCTGATGGGTGGAAGAGAGACCTTGATGATCCTCTCCGCAGTTCTCGCAATCCCTTGCAGGGACTTGTGGTCAGACGCCTTGCAATTCCCATGCCAGATGGTGATGCTGCTGGTTAGGACAGCCTCGATGGTGTTCCTGTAAAAGGTGGTTAGAATGGGAGCGGGGAGAGTCTCATTCGCCTCAATCACTTGTGCTGTGCTTTCTTGACCAAAGAAGTGGTGTTGAGAACCGGTTGAGATCGTCCATTATGTGCACTTCCAGACACTTGATATTTCTAACGCTCTGTGTGGAGGAGCCACATATATGCAGCGAGGATTGGTCAGTGTACACCTTCCTAAAGTCCACAATCATCTCTTTGGTCTTGCCTACGTTGAGACTCAAGTTGTTGGACTAGCAGCATTCTACCAGCCCCTCTACCTCCCCTCTGTACACCATCTCATCATCATTGTTGATGAGGCCAACCACTGTTGTACCATCAGCGAACTTGATGATTCGGTTTCAACTGGATCTAGCAGTGCAATTATGAGCCAACAGTGTGAACAACAGCATGAGCATACAACCCTGGGAGCGTCAGTGCTCAGAGTGATGGTTTTATAAATGCTCCTGCCAACATGGACTGACAGTGTCCTTTACAGAGAGAGGTGTTGAGACCCAACAACAACAGTTTACCCACCTGAGGGATGATCTATTAAACACTGAGCTGAAGTCAATAAAGAGCACCCTGGCATGTAAGGCTCCATTTTCCAGGTGGAACAGGACAGAGTGGGGTGCAGAGGCTATGGCATCTTCAGTGGATAAGCAAACTGGAACGGGTCCAATGCAGCAGGAAGATTTGATGTGACCATAACCAAGCCCTCAAAGCACTTCATTTTTGTTGAGGTCAATACCACTGAGTGGTAGTCACTGAGGCAGGTTACTGTCGCCCTCTTGGGCATCAGGTGGCTGGCTTGAAGCCTGAGGGGACAGTAGATACTCTAGAGAGACATCAAAGATGTCCGTTAGAACCTCTGTTAACTGGGCTGCACAGTCCCTCAGCACCTGAACAGGTACATTATCAAGCCCTACAGCTTTAATGAGTTGACCCTGGCTACGGCCAGACAGACTGCCTGCTCCTCGGGGCGGAGGGGGAGGGGGTTCTTCCTCACCGGCACATCATTCCGTGCATAAAACCGAGTACAAAAGACATTCAGCCTATTAGGAAGAGAAGCATCATTTTAGTTGACACTCAGGGTGGACCTGTAGTCCATTATGGTCTGACTGCCCTGCCTCACGTGCCTCATGTCTCTGGTGTCACAGAAATGTCTGTCTATTTGTGAGTAATCCCGTTTTACCTTCCTGATGGTTTGGGAAAGTGCAGCACTTGCTGACCCGAGAGCTGTCATATCCCCCGATCTGGAGGCAGCATCCCGATCTGTCAGCTGTGCCTGGACCTCTCCTGTCAGCCATGGCTCTGGTTTGCCGTCCTCTTTGTAGCCAGTTACAGATCTTGCATCTTCATCAATGTAAATGTGATGCTCTTAGGTAGCGTCATCTGAGATTCTACTAATAATACTGGGGTGAGCCATCAGCGAATTGATAAATGGTGTTTCAGCCATGCCTTGCCACAAATTCATGAATGTAGAGGGAGTAGAGCAGTGGGTTAAGCACACACCCCTGAGGTGCGCCAGTGTTGACTGTCAGCGAGGAAGAGAAGTTATTACCGCTCCGCAATGACTGTGCTCTCCTCATAATGACGTCCAGGATCCAGTTGCAGATGGTGGTACAGAGGCCCAGGTTTTGAAGATTTTTGTTTAGTACTGAGAGGATGATTGTGTTGAATACTCCAGGCTCCTTCTCAGGTAGCAGTTAACTCTAACCATGACTAACCTTTCAAAGCACCTTGTTGCAGTAAATGTGAGTGTTACTACGTGATAATCATTGAGACCGTTCACCCTGCTCTTTTTGGGTACTAGTATGATTGCAGTTGAAGCAGGTGCGAATCTCTGTCTACAGCGATAAGAGGTTGAAGATGTCCTTGAACACTGGGTTTTCAGTGCCCTGCCAGATACTAACATCTTGCAAAAGTTCACCTCTTGGAAGATATTCTGATATTGGCCTCCGAGATAGAGATCACAGGGAAATTGTATGCTCTGGCATTCACACAGGTGTAGTGTTATTCTCCCTTTCAAAGTGTGCATAAAAGGTGTTGAGCTTATCAGAGAGTTTAAGCTGTTAGGTTTTGCATGCAAACTCTGCCACAGCTGTCAAGCATCTGATTGCTTACTAACTTAGCCCAGAAATGTCTTTTTGCTCTCACACTGGTTTTTGTAGGTCACACCTGGATGTTTTGCAGGTGGTTATGCGTGGGAATAGGATGTTGGAAGGGTTGGGGCAAACATCAGATACCAATGACTGAAGAGTTTTGAGTCTGTGACAAGGGGTCTTGAGGGTTAATAAATGTGATCAGAGCCTAGAGAGGTGGTTGCTGGTCAATGTTAGGATCGTGTGCCTAGTGGGGTCATGTTCAGCACTGTGTATGGGAGGGCGGCAAGTGCAGCCGGGTGCCTACAAAAGAGCAAGTAATTAAAAGGGGCTGACCCTCGTAAGGCTCCCAGCATTGGGCTTGAACAAGATAAGGGAAGCCTCCTTTAAGGCATAGCTGCAGAATATGTAGAGTCTTTGAACCTGTTTGGGATGACAGGTGTATGTTAGAACCCTATAGAGGTATTGACATTATAGTAAAAAGTTATAATTTCAGCATTCCTAAATAAAAAGAATGCAAACAATACTTGTATTTGAAACTCCTCAGATGATCTTTACTTGCTCCATCGACAAATCTTTATGACCACTTTTTGAAAAGCGGAGGCATTTCTGAGAATAAACATTTGCAAGCAGATCCCAGGTAGTGGACAGATTCTGTTTTCACAGACACAGTTAAGTAGATTTTATCCACAAGTTGGGAAATACACATAAATTACACTATGATAACCATATCTCCACTGTGTTATAAGAAATAACATCAAAATACATAAGTGATTTGAAAGAAGTGAAACTAGTTCTGCCAGTTGTAGGAATGTATGTGGATCAGACTTTTGAATGTATAACATTTTGAGAGTTTGTTCATATATATGGGTAATTTGGAGATTGTCAGTATCATGATAGCATATAAATATGTTCCCAGGAACAAGAGCACTAAGGAATTAATGCTAAAAGAGATCAGTGTAACCATTGGACCTGATCTCAAAGCTTTTCCCCTTGTGCAGTTGTGCTGGCACTGTGTGGAGGTTTGACTTAGTAACACATGGTTCACTTTTTCATTTTGTTCTTCACCTATCGTAACAACTTTCCCAAGAGTAAAAATATTGCTGTTAACTCTCTTTCAGAGTACCTCAGCAAAAACAATTTGCATCTTTTCATAATTCAGGAATAACGTGTAATATATCATAGAGATCTTCTTAAGTTTAAAGGTAGAACACTTAAATCAGAATTACAACTAACGTACTGTTAATGGGATACTTGATAAAGTGTATTTCTGGGGAAAAAGTGGTAAATGTGTATTGGCTGCTAATTGTATGTCTGTGTTTATATTCCTTAATCATACGCATTTTTAATTTATTCAGAAATATTCTATCATTCTGGCCCACATAGTCCTAGCACTATAGAAGCTAACCTATCTGTGTTGTAATGTGAGCATATTTGTGATTAAAACTGTAAATTTCTTCCATGGTGATTATCCATGTTCCACAATGCATCAATAATCCACATAAAATGCCAAGAATGAGATCAATTTTGTGTTCTTTCAATGGAAATTGCAATAAATTTTGAATTGGTAATGTGAAGAACCAAATGATGTGCTACAAATTACAACGGGAGATACAAAAGGCATGTCAAAAGGGCAATGATACAATAATCATGGGGGATTTCAATATGCAGGTAGATTGGGAAAATCAGGTTGGCGATGGATCCCAGAGAGGATTTGTGGAATGCCTACAAGATGGTTTTTTAGAGCAGCTTGTGGTTGATACTACTGAGGGATCATCTATTCTGGATTGGGTATTGTGTAATGAACCAGATTTGATTAGGAAGCTTTAGGTAAAGGAGCCCTTAGGAGGCAGTGATCATAATACACTACGATTGAATTCACCCTGCAATTTGAGAGGGAGAAAGTAAAGTCAGATGTATCAGCATTACAGTAGAGTGAAGGAAATTACAGAGGTACAAGAGAGGAGCTGGTCAAAGTTGATTGGAAGGGTGCATTATCTGGGATGTCAGCAGAGCAGCAATGGCTGGTTTCTAGGAGCAATTTGGAAAGCGCAAGATAGATACATCTCAAAGATGAAGAAGTATTCTAAAAGTAAGATGATGCAACCATGGCTGACAAGGGAAGTCAAAGTTAACATAAAATCCAAAGAGGGCATAAAATAGAATAAAAAATAGTGGGGAATTAGAGGATTGAGAAACTTTTATAAACCCACAAAAGGCAAATAAAAAAGCCATTGGGGTAACAGATGAAATATGAAGATAAGTTATCCAACAATATCAACGAGGATACCAAATGTTTTTCTAGATATATAAGGAGTAAAAACAAGACAGGAGTAGTTGTTGGACTGCTGGAAAATGACGCTGGAGAGTTAGTAATCGGGACAAAGAAATGGCAAACAAACTGAATAACTATTTTGCATCAGTCTTCACTGAGGAAGAGACTAGCAGTATGCCGGAAGTTTGAGAGTGTCAGGGGGCAGTAGTGAGTGCAGTTGCTATTACTAAGGAGAAAGTGCTCAGGAAACTGAAAGGTTTGAAGGTAAATAAGACACCTGGGCCAAATGGTCTACACTCTAGGGTTCTGAAGGAGGTAGCTGAAGAGATTGTGGAGGCATTACTAATGATCTTTCAAGAATCACTAGATTCTGGCATGGTACCAGAGGACTAGAAAATTGCAAGTGTCATTCCACTCTCCAAGGAGGCAGAAGAAAGGATATTATAGGCCAGTTATCCTGACCAGAGTGTATGGGAAGATGTTGGAGTTGAGATTCCTTCCTTTTCACCCCTTTATCTTTCCTGGCTTCACTTATCACCTTCTAGCTTTCTTCCTTCCCCTACCCCCACCTTTTTATTCTAGTATCTTTCCCCTGCCTTTCCAGTCCTGCAGAAGGATCTTAGCCTGAAACTTTGACTGTAGGTGCTGACTGACCTGTTGAGTTCCTCCAGCATTTTGTGTGTTGCTACGGATTTCTAGCATCTGCAGACTTTCTTATGTTTATGAATGTTGAGGGTGTGGTTTTGGAGTACTTGGAGGCCACATGATAAAATAGTCCGAAGTCAGCGTGGTTTCCTTATGGGAATATCTTGGCTGACAAATCTTTTAGAGTTCTTAGAGGAAATAACAAGCAGGATAGACAAAGGAGAATTGGTGGATGTTGTGGACTTGGATTTTCAGAAGGCCTTTGACAAGGTGTCGCATATGAGGCTGCTTAACAAGATAAGAGCCCAATGGAGTACATGAAAGATACGAGTATGTATAGAGCATTAACTGATTGGCAGGAGGCAAAGACTGGGAATAAAAGGAGCCTTCACTGATTGGCTACCAGAGACTAATGGTGTTCCGCAGTGGTTGCTGTTGGAACCACTTCTTTTTACTTTGTATGTCCATGATTTGAATGACAGAATTGATGATTGGGCCAGGCTTCTGGACAATACACAGATAGATGCAGGGGCAGGTAGTGTTGAGGAAGTAGGAAGGCTGCGGGAGGACACAGACAGCTTAGGAGAATGGGTAAAGAAGTGGCAAATGGAATACCGTGTTGGAAATGTATGGTTATGCACTTCAGTAGAAAGAATACAAGCATAGACTATTTTCTAAACAGGGAGAAAATTCAAAAATCTGACATGCATAGGGATTTAGGAGTCCTCGTGCAGTACTTCCTGAAGGTTAATTTGCAGATTGAGTCAGTGTTGCGGAAGACAAGTGCAATGTTAGCATTAATTTCAAGAAGTTTGTTAGTTATGTGTGACGTTGTATGACATAGGCTATCCTGGTCTTTCTGTGACCATGATTATTCTTGGTAAATTTTTCTACAGAAGTGGTTTGCCATTGCCCTCTTAAGGGTCAATGTCTTTACAAGACAGATGATCCCAGCCATTATCAATACTAAAACATAGAAACATAGAAAACCTACAGCACAATACAGGCCCTTCGACCCACAGAGTTGTGCTGAACATGTCCCTACCTTAGAAATTACTAGGCTTACCTATAGCCCTCTATTTTTCTAAGCTCCATGTACCTATCCAAAAGTCTCTTAAAAGACCCTATCGTATCCGCCTCCACCACCATTGCTGGCAGCCCATTCCACTCACTCACCACTGTCTGAGTAAAAAACTTACCCCTGACAACTCCTCTGTACCTACTCCCCAGCACCTTAAACCTGTGTCCTCTTGTGGCAACCATTTCAGCCCTGGGCAAAAGCCTCTGACTATCCACACGATCAATGCCTCTCATCAACCTATACACCTCTATCAGGTCACCTCATCCTTCATCGCTCCAAGGAGAAAAGGCCGAGTTCACTCAACCTATTCTCATAAGGCATGCTCCCCAATCCAAGCAACATCCTTGTAAATCTCCTCTGCACCCTTTCTATGGCTTCCATATCCTTCCTGTAGTGAGGCGACCAGAACTGAGCACAGTACTCCAAGTGGGGTCTGAGCAGGGTCCTATGTAGCTGCAAATACTCTTCAGAGATTGTCTGCCTGGTGTCAGTGGTCGCAAAACCTGGACCTGTAATATGCACCAGCTACTCATATGACCAGCCACCACCTGCCCCATGGCTTCATGTGACTCTTGCTGGGGGTGGGGGTGGGGGGGGCTGAGCATGTGCTACACCTTGCTCAAGGGTTACCTGCAGTCTAGTGGAGGGAAGGAATACCTGACACCTCCTTTGGTTGAGGCATATCTCCACTCTGCCATCTGATTTCCAAAAGACTATAATTAAAAAAAAAACAAGGATGTAATGCTGAGGCACTGGTGATAAGGCACTGATGAAACCACACCTGGAGTATTTTGGGCCTCTTATCTAGGAAAGGATGTGCTGACTTTGGATAGGCTTCAGAGGAGGTTCACGAGAATGATTCCAGGAATGAAAGGCTTATCAGATGAGGAGTCATTGATGGTTCAGGGCCTTCACTCACTGGAAGTTAGAAGAATGGGGAGGATCTCATTGAAACACATCGAATGTTGAAAGGCCTAGATATAGTGGACGTGGAGAGGAGGTTTCCTATGGTGGGGGAGTCTAGGATCAGAAGCTAAAGCCTCAGAATAGAGCAGGAGCTCCCAACCTTTTTTATGCAATGGTCCAGTACTATTAAGGAAGGGGTTCATGGATGCCAGGCTGGGAACCCCTAGAATGAAGGGACAACCATTTAGAATGGAGGTGAATAGGAATTTCTTTAGCCAGAGGGTGGTGAATCACTGGACAATTGCCACAGGTTGCTGTGGAGGCCAGGTTATTGAGTGTATTCAAGGTGGAGGTTGATAGGTTTTTGATTAGTCAGGCATGAAAGGTTATCAGGAAAAGCCAGGAGAATGAGTTTGAGAGGGAAATGGATCAGCCATGATGAAATAGCAGAGCAGACTCAATGGGCCAAATGGCCTAATTCTGCTCCTATGTCATATGGTTCTATGGTCATATGACAATCTGAGACTGAATAAGAAAATATGGTGGAAAATCTTTTACTATTTCCATCGTGGAACAAAAAATCAATTCATGGGCACAGAATCCTTCCACTGCTCTGTTTACTTGTGAAGAAGCTGGCCTGAGTCCAAAAGTAGGATTTGCATTGACAGGAAGAATTTCTCTCTCTGGATTCTACACAGAGCCCCAAGTTGGGTTTGAGCCCAACGAGTGATCTAAAGATATCACACTAAATCAGGCTGCTCTTTCACAATGTTCACTAATCTGAGAAAGTTCAGTACTTCGTTCGTGTCATAATTAAGTTTCAGGATTCTAGTCTTTGAACTCTGTAAATAGCTTGCCCAAGTTTCCAAACCCTAGCTCCTCACAGCCTCTGCGCTGACAAAAAGGGTATCTCGTGTGAGATCCAATGGCATTGGAGCCATTAGTGTGGTACGCGGTAAACTATAGACTGGCTAGGAGTAGGGAGCTGAGCAGAATGCCACTTGGGTTTTACATCCCCACAATCAATTTCATCAACAGTAGATGATTATTATAATTTCATTGTTTTTTATGTAGTAGTGAATCCTAATTTGTTTTAATTTTAATGGCTATTTTTTCTTTGGTACACTTTTTTTAATTTTCATCCATCTTCTGTCCTCAAATTGCTGATCCTGACAAATTACTACTGGCCCGTCTTCAGTGTGTCACTCAATACCGAGACTTAAATACATCCTTACACTTTGTCCATATAGGGTGGCGGGAGGTGTTGTAGCGAAGAGAAAGTAGGATACAAGTATACTGGTGAAATGGAGAAAAATAACTTGGTATAAAGCTAGTGGCTGACTTTCCCCCTCCCCAGCCAAATGAATCATGCTGTTACCCTCTTATATCCAACGTGAAGGAAAAATACCCTAAACACAAGGGGTTCTGCAGATGCTGGAAATCCAGAGCAACAATCGGTGGCTTTCCTTTCACTGCAAAACCCAGATTGCTTCTAATACCCAGATGCATTTTGCTGTTGATGGTAAAAATATGTGCTTTTAAGTCTCCTTACTCTTTTCATCAGTGCAAACTACTGTCACTTAACAGATGTAAAATTTGATTTCCCGTGAAGGCAGAAGATCCTTTATTAAATTATAAAACATTTCTTAAAATATTTAAATGAAGTTTCCTTTTTCCATCATTTTAAGCTGGCTTCATATTTCATTGTGCTAAAATTTTAAATGTTTATCTCTTCAAAGAATGCTACACCATGTTGAGGATGTGATTCATTCAGTTACAGACTGCATGCCAACATGATCAGTGGAATCTGTTGCAGCATGTGTTAAATTCCAACAAAACAGGAATAACTTCAGCATGTCCTGAGCCCACTTTTAGTTTTGTTGTTGTCAAAGGAAGAAATCTGAGAAGGTGAATCAGAATGTAAGACAAGTATGAATAAACAAATGCTATAAATTAGGAATTGCATTGGCAAATGCTTGCAAGAAAAACACACAATGGAACTTAAAAATATATATAATAAATTCATTGGATACAGTTAAGAATCTGGCAAGATGGCTGTGCAATTGGTCGCAGTGTCTATGGGGTCAACAAAAGGTGCTACAATTCTTCTGAAATGTACTTCTAATGATGGCAAGTTCCTGCTATACATTAAAAACTTAAAGGACTGCATGTCTACACCATCAGCGAGTTGCTCGCTGGTGGAGATAATGAAGGAGCTGCATAATGTGCTTCTGTCTGAGTCGATAGAGTTTACAGTCAAATAGCAAGTGGCTGTCACTTGCTTTTCTGGTGATCGTAAGATCCCCTTGGACATTGTTAATCTGGTATGCCGCAAGAAAGATTCACTGATTTATTGGATGAGTGCAGGGGTGGATGGTGGGGGAGCTCCCTGGCTTCAGTTGTGGTGAGCACTGGGCCTGAAGTCACAATGTCACCTATTTGCAGTCGCCAGAGTGAGGAGGCGAAGCCCTCGCGCTCCACTGGGGGCTGTGTGGCATGGTGTCCAGATTGGAGCTGGCATTGCCCTCCCAGTGTTTCACTTGGCAGAAGACAAGCTGTATTGTAGTCGGCTGCAGATTTTCTGGCAAAACTCGATGGACTCAGGCCTCAAGCTGCGGGGTCACTTGCTTTTCAGCTACTGGGGGAGAGGCATCAGAGTCATTGCTGTTGACTGGGGCGGCGCCACGCAGTTGTGGTTGGCTGAAGATTTCAGTTGGACTGTGGGGTCTAGACTATCTACACATAGAGTATATTTGTCTGGTTGTGTTTTTGCTGACACTCTACAAGTGCCTGTATATGCGAGGACTGGCCTCTAAGCCATGGTATCTCCTAGTGGGCATCGGGGCCGGTCGAGAGATGATATCGGGGGGGTGGGGGGGTCTGGATTATATACATGCATATTCTGTGTCATTGTATTTTTACTAATATTCTATATGTGCTTGCATAAGCAAGGCTGAGCCTCAAAGCTGTGGTGTTGCCTAGCAAGAATTGGGGCGTTGGGGCAGGTTGACAGATGATATCAGTGGGCTGGGAGGTCTGCACTTTATATGTGTATAATCTGTGTCATATTTTTACTGATTTACTTGTATGTGCGAGGACCAGGCATCAAACCACATTGTCGCGGCGGGGTGGGTATCATTTCTTCCGTGAATGTGCTCTTGTGTGTGACTGCTGGTAATGTATTTTAGCACCTTGACCCCATGGTAACACTCTCTCATTTGGCTGTATTCATGAGTATTCATGTATGGTTAAATGACAATTAAATTTGAATAAAAAGCATAGAAACAGAAGTGGGTCTTATCAACTCTGAAGACTACTCTGCCATTCTATAAGATCACAGACAACTTGATTTTGGTTTCACTTCCTATCTCTAACCCACCACACCATTATTGTCCAATCACCTGTCTGTCCTGGCCACTTGAATTGAATTGAATTGAATTGACTTTATTACATACATCCTTCTTATACATGAGGAGTAAAAATCTTTACGTTACATCTCTGTCCAAATGTGCAATTTATGGTCATTTATAATAAATAGAATGTACAACAGGACAGTCAACATAACATAGAAATACAATAGTGTCAGCATGAGTTAATCAGTCTGATGACCTGGTGGAAGAAGCTGTCCCAGAGCCTGTTGGTCCTGGCTTTTATGCTGCGGTACCACTTCCTGGATGGTAGCAGCTGGAACAGCTTATAGTTAAGGTGACTCAGGTCCCCAATCGTCCTTCGAGCCCTTTTTACACACCTGTCTTTATAAATGTCCTGAATAGTGGGAAGTTCACATCTACAGATGCAATGGGCTGTCTGCACCACTCTGCAGAGTCCTGCGATTAAGGGAGGTACAGTTCCCATACCAGGCCGTGATGTAGCCAGTCAGGATGCTCTCAATTGTGCTCCTATAGAAAGTTCTTAGGATTTGGGAGCACACAACAAACTTCTTCAACCATCTGAGGTGAAAGAGGCCCTGCTATGCCTTTTTCACCACACAGCCGGTATGTACAGACCACGTGAGATCCTCAGCGATGTGTATGCTAAGGAACTTAAAGCTGTTCACTCTCTCAACCCCTGATCCATTGATGTCAATAGAGGCTAGGCTGTCTCCATTCCTCCTGTAGTCCACAAACAGCTCCTTTGTTTTTGTGACATTGAGGGAGATGTTGTTTTCTTGACACCACTGTGTCAGGATGATGACTTCTTCTCTGCAGGCTGCCTCATTATTATTTGAAATTTGATCAATTTGTGTAGTGTCATTAGCAAATTTAATTAGCAGACTGGAGCTATGGATGGCAACACAGTCATGGGTATACAGAGAGTAAAGGAGAGGGCTTAGTATACAGGCCTGAGGGGCACCTGTGTTGAGGGTCAGAGGCAATGGAGCCCAGTCTTACCACCTGCAGGTGATCTGACAGGAAGTCCAGGATCCAGCTACACAAGGCGGGGTGAAGGCCACAGTCTCTGAACTTTATGTACAAAACACAATGATTCTATTTCCACAGCTCACTGTGCTTAATTACCTTTGGAAGAAATTCCACTTTATCGATTTTCAGTGTGTGGCCCCTTGGTTTGAAATGATGCCTTGGTTCTCAATTCCCCTTTAAAGGCAAATATGTTTGTAGCATCTACCCTCTCATTGCCTCTCAGAATCTTACGTTTCAGGAAAGTTTCACAATCCTATCAGTTCAGAAATTAATCTGATTAACCTTGTTAGACTTGTACTTGAGCCAGCAATCTCTCTAAACATATGAAACGAAAACTCTACGTTTTTCAGGTACAACATCCTGCACAGCTGCAGTAAGACAATACCTCAGTTGTACTCCAACCCATGTGCACAATAGACCAATGTTTATTTGCCCTCCTGATTACTTGTTCAGTATTGTTTGCTTTGTGTTTCGTGTACACAGACACCCAGGTATAGCAACACCCTGTTGTCCTCCATTTTAACAATGCTCTGTTTTTCCTGGTCTTTCTACCATTGTGGCTAACCTCACTTCTGCCCCATCCACCTAATTTTGTTTATTCTGACTAATAAACTAGTATCATGTGTTTAAATTTCATTTCCTTCATCTGACTTGTTTGCTTTTTGAACCTTCAGCATTCTTGCCTCAGCAAGAGAATAAGGCAGAGACCAGGAGCCCTTGTTTGTCCTGGTGATGTCATAGAGTCATGGAGTCCTACCACACAGAAATGGCCCCTAAAGTGCACTATGTCCACAAGAACCATTTCCCCCATCTAAACAAATAAAATTTGCTCACATTGGGACTTTATCCTTTGTCCTCCATACACTCAGTGGCCACTTTATTAGATACACCTGCTCAACAAATTAGCCAATCATGTAGCAGCATCTCAGTGCATAAGAGTATACAAACATGGTCGAGAGGTTCAGTAGTTATTCAGATCAAATAACAGAAAAGGGAAGAAAAGTGATCTAAGTTGCCTTGACTGTGGATTGATTATTGGTGATAGATGGGATGGTTTGAGTATCTCAAAAACTGCTGACCTGCTGGGATTTTCACACATAGCAGTCTAGAGTTTACAGAGAATGGTGCGAGAAACAAAAAAACATTCAGTGAGTGACAGTTCTGTGGGCAAAAACACCTTGACAATGAAAGAGATCGGAGGAGGATGGCCAGACTGGTTCAAGCTGATGGAAAGGCGATAGCAACTCAAATAACTATGCATTACAACAGCGGTGTGCAGAAGAGCATCTCTGAAGGCACTGGATGGGCTACAACAGCAGAAGACCATGAACATACACTCAGTAGCCGTTTTATTAGTATAGAGGTAACGAGTGAAGTGGCTAATAAATGTATTTGAGTGTCTTTCCAAATGCCTCTTAAGTGCAGTAATTGTATGTGATTCCACCATCTCCTCAGACGGCAAGTTCCAGTCTCAACCACTATGTATAAGAATCAACTTATCCCTCAACTCCCCTTTAAAACTCCTTCTTTTCAACTTAAATCTATGCCCTCTTTTTTTTGAAGTCCCTACCATGGGGAAATGGTTCTTACCATCTACCCTATCTATACCTCCCATAATCTTATATACTTCTAACAGGTCACCACTCAGACTCCTTCAGTCCAGAAAGCCCATCCCATCTAGTTTACCATTCACCATAAGTTATATTGTGTGTACAAACATAAGTCAGACACTTATTTCCTGAAGAAGATATCACACTTTGTGAAAATTGTTTGGTCAGCAAATCAATGAACCGTGGATTCATTGTGAGTTTTGCCAACCTAAGCTCATTCTGTTTCTGCTATAACTACTGTAAATATTGGAGCAAAAGCAACACAGCATGTCTGTGGTTCTTACAGCTCACATTTTACAGTCTGTAAGCCTCATCCATTAATGGATGACAGCTCAGCAGAATTACAATGCTGCAAATTTGACAGATACAAGTTGACCACCATATTCATCCCTAAAATACTGCATTCTAAAGAACCAATAAGCTTGGACCAGAGAGCAATTGCACTACTACTTAATAGATAAGTATTTGTAGTTCAACGGAAGCTATTAATGGTTGGACTGAAAATAAATCCTCCTTGTGAGTGTGATCTTAAAGAAATCCGACCAAGTCCACTATTGAGCACCTCTACACAGAGTGCTGTTGCAGGAAAGCAGCAGCGATCGTCAAGGACCACCACCACCCAGGTCATGCTCTCTTCTTGCTGCTGCCATCAGGAGGAAGATATTGGAGCCTCAGGGTTCACACCACCAGGTTCAGGAACAGTTATTACCCCGTAACCATCAGGCTCCTGAACTAGTGGGAACAATTAACTTCAATCACACTTATCCCCTTGGCAAACTGATCTGTTCGCACAATCGAATGACTTACTTTCAAAGTCTCTTCATCTCATGCTCTCAATATCTATGGCTTGTTCATTTATTATTTTTTCTTTTATATTTGCACAGTTTGTTGACTTTTGCACATTAGTTGTTTGTCCATCCTGGTGTGTGTGGTCTTTCATTGTTTCTGTTGTGTTTCTTATACTTACTGAGTATGCCCGCAAGAAAATGAATCTCAAGGTTGTATACAGTGGCATATATGTAATTTGGTAATAAATTTGCTTTGAACATTGAATTTTGATGGCTTAAGAATTATACCCTAGAAATTAGATTAATCAGTCCAACTTTTAAAATTCTTTAATGAATGATATAACTTGCATAAACAGTATAAGTGATAACTTTCTGTTGAATCTGCACCCATCATGAAATTGGACCTGGTATTTCCCAGAGCAAGCCTAAAGTTTTTATTAGCTTTAGACATGCAACTTATAATATCACACAGCATGCTTGATCAGAGTGGAGGAGAAAACTAGTTAGTTTTAAATTGCCGAAGTTTTGGATCAGTGAAAGAGAATATCTCTGATAAAGTGAACAGGGTTACCAAGGGGATAGGTTGCATTGGTCATCAGTTTTATGGGTTAATGGGAAATCGGTGGGTTGGCAGGAAGGAACAGAGATAAAGGCAGTTACAGAATGAGAATATAAAGACATGTGAAAAAACATAAAATGCAAGGCTATTGGTGATGCCTAGATGTCAAGTTGTGATATTAGTGAGACAGAAATTAAGCTCTTTGAGCTAATACCACAGAAAGATGACTTGCAACAGAAACTGATATTTCTGAAACAATCAGGAAAGTCAGTACAGTAACTTCAAGTTGGAAAACTCAATACTAAATGCCCAGATAAAAGATGGGATGCTGCTCTTCAAAATTAGGTTGAGCAGCACTATTATAACAGTGCTGAAACCAGAGGCAGATAAGTTAGAATGGGATTGGGACAGAGCCTAAAAGTGGCAGGGAACAAGAGGCTGGGGATCATTCCTCTCGACTCTGTGCAGGATCTCTGCAAAGTGGTCACCCCAGTGTGTGTTTGGATTCTCCAATGTAAAGGAGACTGCATTTTAAACACCAAATGTAATGCCATAAATTCAATCCAGAAGGCGCAGCCTACAGCAATTGTATAACAGTCTCTGTAAACCAGAAGTTAATTTTCAAACCTGACTTGGCAGCTTCAGAATTGAATTACCAAGGATGATATATTGAATGTAGATGCTGGTTGCCTGGAGGAGAACATTATCCTTTCTCTGGGTGGGAAGATAGGGCTAAGAACGGTAAATAAATAGACAGTGTTGAGCCCTGATAACGTGGTAGAGAGGAAGCCAAGGTTGATGAAAAAGGAAAACCGTTTCAAAGCACCAATGCAGAAAATCTTGTCAGAAGAGCAGATACTCAGGACTAGTACAGCTGTATACGGAATGGTGTCACTACAGAAAAAAAAGTACAGTTGACGGGCTGCATCACTGTCTGGTATGGTTGGGCGGTGGTGGGGTGGGATGTTGGGGGGCAACTGCACAGGACCGAAAGAAGCTGCAGAAGGCTGTAAATTTAGTTGGCTCCATCTTGGGTACAAGCCTACAAAGTAGCCAGGACATCTTCAAGGAGGGGTGTCTCAGAAAGGCAGCGTCCATTATTAAGGACCTCCAGCACCCAGGCCATGCTCTTTTCTCACTGTTACCATCAGGTAGGAGGTACAGAAGCCTGAAGGCACACACTCAGCGATTCAGGAACAGCTTCTTCTCCTCTGCCATCCTATTCCTAAATGGACATTGTACCCGTGAACACTACCTCACTTTTTTAATATATATTATTTCTGTTTTTTTGCACAATTTAAAATCTATTCAATAGACTTATATTGTAATTGATTTACTTATTTATTTATTATTATTGTTTTATTTTGTTTTTTTCTTCTATATTATGTATTGCATTGAACTGCTGCTGCTAAGTTAACAGATTTCACAACACATGCCGGTGATAAGTAGGGGCTGAGCTCTGTTGTACATCTGTGAGCAGGAGCATACACACGTGTCCAGGCATGTAGTGGGGGATGGAAAGACATCCTTTTAGAACAGAGATGCGGAGAAATTACTTGAGTCAGAGGGTGGTAAATCTGTGGAATTTGTTGCCATGAGCGGCTGTGGAGGCCAAGTTATTGGGTGCATTTAAGACAGAGATAGATAGGTTCTTGATTTGCCAGGGCATCAAAGGGTATGGGGTGAAAGCAGGAGAGTGAGGATGACTGGAAGAATTGGATCAGCCCATGATTGAATGGCGGAGCAGACTTGATGGGCCGAATAACCTATTTTTGCTCCTATATCTTATTGTCTTATTGGCCCCAGATATACACCCATGACCAGGCCTGTAGTGGGAGATGGGCTCAGAGATACATATGTCACGTGTAGTGGGGAGCATATCTGCATATGGGTGGCAACGAGGTGATGCTAAGTCATCAGGTCCATTGGGCACTTTGGCTGAGACCTGGTGAGAAGGCTCTGCTATGTAATTACTGCTTCTGTGCTCAGGTGATGGGGGCATCCCATCAGCTCCTTCATCAGCCTCTGCCATTGTCAACTTGGACTGCAGAGCCTGGCTCTGTCTGTTGTGTGACGGCTCTACTCGTTAACACGTATCTGGTCTAATGCTGTAACGCTGTAAACCTCGTTTAGATACATCTACCTTTCCAATATTCCCACTCACTGACTGATGGCTGGTCTGGCACAACAGCATAGAGAGAGATGAGTCTTTCAAAGCCAGAGGAGGTGAAGAATGCTTCATGATCAACTCCTTATGGTGTACAAACATGGCAGTTCTGTCCCAGTCCTGTTCACCTGACGTGGAATAGCTTGTGATCAAGTGCCGTCTATCTTACTTGTTGCGGGTGATTTCAGTGATCATTTTGTTAGTGGTGTACATCCCACCATAGGCCAATGTCAAGCAGGCTCTCGTCTAGATGAACTGTGCTATGTGATCAACAGGAATGAAACAGCACATCCTGATGCCTCCCCTGTCATTTTGGGGGATTTTAACTAGGCCACCCTGAAAAAAACTCTCTAAATAATTCTTACCAACAAACTGCTTGTAGTACCTAAGGAAACAGCAAACTGGGCCACTGTTACAGTACCATCAAGAGCCCTTACCGTGCTATCCCATGCCCACACTTTCGGAAGTCTGATTATTTCTACTCCAAGTATAGGCAGAGACTGAAGACTGAAGTAGTGAGGATGAAGAAGATATGTACAAGGGTGGCACAGGAATGCTCAAAAGACTGCTGTGAATTGGCGGACTGGACTGCATTCAGAGATTCATCTTAGAGTCTGAATGAGTATACCACAGCTGTCACTGACATCATTAAAACCTGTGTGGATGAGTGTGTGCTTAGGAAAACTTACTGTACATACCCAGATTAAAAGCTGTGGATGAACCAAGAGGTACGTCGTCTGCTGAGAGCTAGCTCTGTGGCATTCAAGTCTGGTGACCCAGGTCTGTACAAGAAAACGAGGTATGACTTGCGGGGGCTAATTCAAGAGCAAAGGAACAATTCCTAGTGAGGTTGGAAGCGACATCAGATGCACATAAACTCTGGCAGGATTCTTACAAAGCGAAACCCAACATCATGAATGGTGTTCCCAGACAAGCTCAAAGCTTTTTATGCCCACTTTGAAAGGGAAAATAAAACTACCGCTATGAGGATCCCTGCAGCCTCTGGTGACCCAGTGATCTCTGTCTCGGAGGCTGATGTCAGGCTGTCTTTCAGGAGGGTGAACCCTCGCAAGGTGGTAGGCCCTGATGTAGTATCTGGTAAAGCTCTGAAAACCTGTGCCATCAAATGATGAGGACATTCAGACATTTTCAATCTCTCACTGCCACATTCTGAAGTTCCCACATGCTTCCAAAGGGCAACAATAGTACCAGTGCCCAAGAATCGTGTGAGCTGACTTAATGACTATCGTCCAGTAGCACTCACATCTATGGTGATGAAGGGCTTTGAGAGGTTGATCATGGCTAGAATCAACTTCTGCCTCAACAAGGACCTGGACCCACTGAAAATTGCCCATCATCACAATAGGTCTACAGTGGATGTGATCGTATTGGCTCTTCATGTGGCCTTGGATTACCTGAACAATACAAATTACTATGTCAGGATGCTGTTTATTGACTATAGCTCAACATTTTTATACCATCACTCCTACAGTCCTGATTGAAAAGCTGCAGAACCTCAGAGATGTGTGCTTGGGCAGAGTAGCTCTTGAGAGATGAAGAACATCACTAGCTTCAATCAGCCTAGCTGTAGAGCTTGGGAATGCATCCATGAATGGGCTAATGAGTTAACCTAATTCTTCAACACACGCAGCAGGTCAGGCAGCATCTGTAGGAAGAGGTACAGTCGACGTTTCAGGCCGAGACCCTTCATCAAGACTAACTGAAGGAAGAGTTAGTAAGAGATTTGAAAGTGGGAGGGAGAGGGGAGATCCAAAATGATAGGAGAAGACAGGAGGGGGAGGGATGGAGCCAAGAGCTGGACAGGTGATTGGCAAAGGGGATATGAGAGGGTCGTGGGACAGGAGGCCCAGGGAGAAAGACAGGGGGTGGGGGAACCCAGAGGATGGGCAAGGGGTATAGTCAGAGGGACAGAGGGAGAAAAAGGAGAGTGAGAGAAAGAATGTGTGTATAAAAATAAATAACGGATGGAGTATGAGGGGGAGGTGGGGCATTAGCGGAAGTTAGAGAAGTCAATGTTGATTCCATCAGGTTGGAGGCTACCCAGACGGAATATAAGGTGTTGTTCCTCCAATCTGAGTGTGGCTTCATCTTTACAGTAGAGGAGGCCGTGGATAGACATGTCAGAATGGGAATGGGATGTGGAATTAAAATGTGTGGCCACTGGGAGATCCTGCTTTCTCTGGCGGACAGAGCGTAGGTGTTCAGCAAAGCGGTCTCCCAGTCTGCGTCTGGTCTCGCCAATATATAAAAGGCCACATCGGGAGCACCAGACTCAGTATATCACCCCAGCCGACTCACAGGTGAAGTGCCGCCTCATCTGGAAGGATTGTCTGGGTCCCTGAATTATGGTAAGGGAGGAAGTGTAAGGGCATGTGTAGCACTTGTTCCGCTTACACGGATAAGTGCCAGGAGGGAGTTCAGTGGGGAGGGATGGGGGAGGACGAATGGACAAGGGAGTCGTGTAGGGAGCGATCCCTGCGGAAAGCGGGGGGGGGGAGGGAAAGATGTGTTTAGTGTTGGGATCCTGTTGGAGGTGGCGGAAGTTACGGAGAATAATATGTTGGACAACCTAATTCTTCGATAGGTTTGACAGTTGCCTTCCTGTTCACACCCCCCTCAGCACACCAATCAAGGTGCCGAGGCACCCAATGCTCCCTCAGCACCAATGCCTCCCCTACTCCCCCGACAGGAAAGGAATGGAGGGTTATGGGCTGAGTGCAAGTCGGTGGGACTAGGTGAGAGTAAGAGTTCGGCACGGACTAGAAGAGCTGAGATGGCCTGTTTCTGTGCTGTAGTTGTTATATGGTTATATGGTTATAATAAAGCTGATTCTGATTCTGAAGAAAGTTGTTGGAACTGTGGGATTGTAATGAGCAATAACCTACTCTGGGAGGAAGGGCGACTTGATCATTAAACTGTAGGACAAATGTAGAAATTTGATTAATTTGAGTGAAAATATGCACGGTTAAAAATCTAAAAAGCCCTAAAAAGCTGGAGATACCCACTTGGGCAAGCACAACTCTGGAGGGTTTATGATCATAAATTCTAAACCATTATGTTTAAGGTCTACAGCAGATATATGTCACTGGCTTTCCACTCTGCTTTGAAGCACCTGGACAACAGCAGACTGATGTTTATTGATTGCAGCTCAGTGTTCAACACCATCATCCCCTCAGTATTAACTACCAAGCTTCAAAATCTGCACCCCTAAACCTACCTCTGCAACTGGATCCTCAATTTATTAGGAGATCACAGCCAGTGCAGGTTGGTAATAAAATCTCCTTATTGCTGGTAATCAACTCAGATAAACATATTCCTGTTCATTTTGGAAGTGTATAACCTTTTATTTAACCATTATTTAGGAGTGGACTCCATCCAATTCACTAAACATGGGTAGTTATTAGAGGTAGTTGAAGCCTATGAGAGCATGAAAAATGTAATTAGAGAGAAAGAACTTACCTTGAGCAGGGGCAAAACAGCCAATCTTGATCCAATATGTGGAGATGGGTTAAATATAGCAGCTTAACTCTCATGATCAGAATACAAATTTTCCCGTATACTCACTGCTAACATAGGAGACGGGTGGGTAATGTAGCACTCTCTTCCTGTCATACAGAACTTGAGAGAACATAGTAAATGGGGCAGGGTTCCAGTGAACCCAAATTCCATCCTAAACTCTCATCTCGGGTAGAAATCTTCCTCACTTTTCCACACCCAAAGGACTTTCAGGCCCTTTGAATAGATTTGTGTCCTCTCGTAAAACGCAGTTTTGTATTAGTGTGGGTTCTAAAAATCTATTGTATTTTGTAAATCCAATGGATTTAATTTGAAATGGAGCTTCACTAATTACAGTTCTTTGTACGTAATGTTTAGCTTAGATATGATTAATTGTTCAGGTGCTGGAATGTCTTGTTTATATCTTTAATTGTCCGTTATTGACTGCGAGTTACTGAATTCTAACAGTTGATTTACTCATTCCAAGGACTTGGGGTCAACCATGAACTTGGTTGCTGTATCTGTCCGGATGGGGTTTGCACATTCATTCCTTGAACATGTGGGTTTCCTTTGCATGGTGTTACAAGAATACACATAAAATTAAGATGTTTGCTGGCCTGGGTTAGCATCAGTGACATCAGCAAGTGGTCTGCCACCTGCCCTCAGGGGCAGGAGAGATAAGGAACAATGGAGCAGCGTCTGGAGATGTGTAATGAAGGGACGGGGGAGAGAGAGCTGTCTGGAGCGGCTCCCCCTTTGAACCCTGAACTGTTTGAAGTGATGGACAGGCGATGCCCCAGCAGGGGGATAAAAAGGGACAGGTTCGCTAAGACAGACACACACGCCACCCGAGGTAACGAGACCCTGGAAGCGGTGCGCCTCTCACGAGTGGGTGAGAAGTATCAGACAACGACCAGGGTGGAAAGGTACGATCAGCGGGAACCCGGTGTGTGTCCGCCCTTGCCTGGGTGCCGGGTTCACTGCAGAGGATCGACCGCATCTGGAGGAGGGGTCACAGTCGGTGACCTCAGGTGACATCACCAAGGACCCGCCCAAAAGTTGCTTGTGAGCCATATCGCCGGTCTGTGAGTGAAGCAGTGTTCTGTATGATCAGTTGTTCCTGTTCCATCTCTCTTCCCCCCAACGTTGTCCATCGCCATGGCAACGATTACTGCGAACTGAACTTTGAGTCACTTTGAAATTTGGTCATTTACCCCTAGACAACAATAGAGCTTGATTGATGCTGTTATCTTAATTATGTGCACATGTGCGTTTATCATCGCTGAACTGTTGCATTTATTATCCTTTCGATTACTGTGTTGCTTGTTTCTTTAATAAAACTTTCTTAGTTCTAGTACTCCAGACTCCAACTGAGTGATCCATTTCTGCTGGTTTGGCAACCCAGTTACGGGGTACGTAACAATGGTCACTCTGCTGCCACGCACCCAAAACATGTTGTCGATTTAGAAGACTATTTATTGCCATCTGTGGGAGAGAATAAGTTGCACGTGTAAAGAAAAGGTGAATGAGGCCATTTGGATTGTTCACATGGGAGTCAGACAGAGTCTCGGGATTTGGTATTTCATCAAAGATTCTAAAAAGTACCTCACGATGCATGGTGGAGAATATTCTGACTGGTTGCATCACGGCCTGGTATGGATGATCAAAAGAGACGGCAGAGAGTGAAAACTTAGCCAGATCCATCACAGCCACAACTCTCCGCAGCATTGAGGACATCTTCAATAGGAGGTGCCTAAAAAATGGTGGCATACATCACCATAAACTATAACCACCTGAGACATGCACTCTTCTCTTTACTGAATTAGAATCAGAATCAGATTTAATATCACCGGCGTATGTCATGAAATTTGTTAATTTTACAGCAGCAATATGATGAAATAGTTGATAGATAAAAATAGAGAAAAAATCTGAATTACATTAAGTATATGCATGTCTGTTAAATAGAAACATAGAAAACCTACAGCATGATACAGGCCCTTCAGCCCACAAAGCTGTGCCGAACATGTCCTTACCTTAGAAATTACCTAGGGTTACCCATAGCTCTCTATTTTTCTGAGCTCCATGTACCTGTCCAGGAGTCTCTTAAAAGACCCTATCGTTTCCGCCTCCACCGCTGTCACCGGCAGCCCATTCCATGTACTCACCGCTCTCTGTGTAAAAAAACTTACCCCTGACATCTCCTCTTTACCTACTTCCAAGCACCTTAAAATTGTGCCCTCTGATGCTAGCCATTTCAGCCCTGGGGAAAAACCTCTGTCTATCTACACAATCAATGCCTGTCATCATCTGTCAGGTCACCTCTAATCCTCCGTTGCTCCAAGGAAAAAAGGCCGAGTTCATTCAACCTATTCTCATAAGGCATACTCCCCAGTCTAGGTAACGTCCTTGTAAATCTCCTCTGCACCCTTTCTATGGCTTCCACATCCTTCCTGTAGTGAGGCAAGCAGAACTGAGCACAGTACTCCAAGTGGGATCTGACCAGGGTCTTATATAGCTGCAATATTACCTCTCGGCTCCTAAACTCAATCTCACAATTGATGAAGGCCAATGCACCGTATGCTTTTTTAACCACAGAGTCAACCTGCACAGCAGCTTTGAGTGTCCTATGGACTCGGATCCCAAGATCCCTCTGATCCTCCACACTGCCAAGAGTCTTGCAATTAATACTATATTCTGTCATCATATTTGACCTACCAAAATGAACTGCCTCATACTTATCTGGGTTGAACTCCATCTGCCACTTCTCAGCCCAGTTTTGCGTCCTATCAATGTCCTGCTGTAACCTCTGACAGCCCTCCACACTAGTGAATACTGAAGCAAAGTACTCATTAAGTAACTCTGTTATCTCCTCCGGTTCCATACACACTTTTCCACTGTCACACTTGACTGGTCCTATTCTGTCACGCCTTATCCTCTTGCTCTTCACATACTTGTAGAATGCCTTGGGGTTTTCCTTAATCCTGTCCACCAAGGCCTTCTCATGGCCCCTTCTGGCTCTCCTAATATCTTTCTTAAGTTCCTTCCTGCTAGCCTTATAATCTTCTAGATCTCTAACATTACCTAGTTTTTTGAACCTTTCATAAGATCTTCTTTTCTTTTTGACTAAATTTACAACAGCCTTTGTACACCATGGTTCCTGTACCCTAGCATCCTTTCCCTGTCTCATTGGAATGTACCTATGCAGAACTCCATGCAAATATCTCCTGAACATTTGCCACATTTCTTCCATAAATTTCCCTGAGAACATCTGTTCCCAATTTATGCTTCCAAGTTCTTGCCTGATAGCCTCATATTTCCCCTTACTACAATTAAACACTTTATAACTTGTCTGTTCCTATCCCTCTCCAATGCTATGGTAAAGGAGATAGAATTGTAATCACTATCTCCAAAATGCTCTCCCACTGAGAGATCTGACACCTGCCCAGGTTCATTTCCCAATACCAGATCAAGTACAGCCTCTCCTCTTGTAGGATTATCCACATATTGTGTCAGCAAACCTTCTTGAACACATCTAACAAACTCCACCCCATCTAAATCCCTCGCTCTAGGGACATGCCAATTGATATTTGAGAAATTAAAATCTCCCACCACAACAACCCTGTTATTACACCTTTCCAGAATCTGTCTCCCTATCTACTCCTCAATGTTTCTGTTACTATTGGGTGGTCTTTAAAATACACCCAGTAGAGTTATTGACCCCTTCCTGTTCCTAACTTCCACCCACAGATACTCTGTAGACCAGGGGTCGGCAACCTTTTTGCCTCTGTGGGCCGGATCACATATTAATGAGCGGACGGTGGGCTAGATAAATGCCATAAAAAACTTGAAATATGGGAATTATCCGTTTAAATACATCTAGTTATGTTTTGCCTCAAATTAATGAATAACGCATGCTAGAAAATCATTTGTGTTTAACCAAGGATGCCAATTAATAATCAAAGAACTCAAGTTTAGTTGCAATTTATTTCAATCAAGGCATCTATTAAATCTATTAAAATGTGTACTCCAGTAACTGTGTCCTTCATAGGAATTAATTGAATGAACTCTTAAAAAATTTGAAAAGTTGAGGTCACTCCTCGCACAAACACTGCGTTGAGTAGTGTCTCTCAAGTCTGTGCTCTCATCAAGGGCAATTGAAAAAAAATGCAATTCGTTGCAGGCATCCCTTAAACAACTTTTAACATCTGCTGACATTTCTTCAACTCGCCGTGTGATTGTTCTTGCTGACAGGCTGATAGATGCAAATAAAGATTCCTTTTCAGGACAAACAATATTCACCACTGTCAGTAAACATTCTTTGACAAACTCTCCATCTGTAAAAGGCTTCACCTTATCTGCAATACATTTTGAGACTTCGTAGCTGGCATGGGTATTTTCTTCATTTTCACTGCTTTTCTTGGCAAAAAATGACGTTTGTTTTCCGAAACTAGCTTTCGTTCACTCAGCTTCACCTTTCCTTGCTTGCCCAGTAAACTACGGCGGGTCTCCTAATGTCGCCTGATTTTTGCCACCTTCTTCACAGCAACATTTTCTAGGCAAATAAGGCAAACTGGTTTCCCAGCTTGCTTGATGAAGAAATAATCTAGTGTCCAAGTGTCTTGGAAATTTCGGCACTCAATGTCTACCTTCCTGCTTTTTGCATTCATTGCCATTGGAATTTTTTTCTTCAATTTTATTTCGAAAAGCAAGTTATTCAACAAGTATCGTAGCACGTGTAAATATTTGGATATTTAGCGTGGATTTCTTGTTAAAACACAGTGACGCTGTTTCTGTTTACAAATTTGAATTATCCCGTCTGAAAACCTGCGCGTGTACGGAGAGTATCTAATACTTATTAATAAGGTAGTCTGCCTTCCTGTCATTCATATATACCAGTGTTTGGTTTGGAACAAAACGGAACCTGGGGCCAGTGTAACAAGACGCCATGCATGTCCATCAGTGTGGTCGTGTGAAACACTCAGAATAAGGAAAAATCGCACACGGGCCAGATAAGTATAGTATCCCAATATTTGCTCGCGGGCTGGTCAAAATATCTTTACGGGCCGGATCTGGCCTGTGGGCCGTAGGTTGCCTACCCCTGCTGTAGAAAATCCCTCCATTTCTTCCTCCTTTTCTGCAGCCGTGACACTGTCACGGATCAACAGTGCCACACCCCCACCTCTTTTACCTCCCTCCCTGTCCTTTCTGAAACATCTAAAGCCTGGCACTCAAAGTAACCATTCTTGACCCTGAGTCATCCAAGTCTCTGTAATGGCCACAACATCATAGCTCCAAGTACTGATCCACACTCTAAGCTCATCCGTTTTGTTCATAATACTCCTTGCATTAAAATAGATGCATCTCAAACCATTGGTCTGAGCTCATCCCTTCTCTATCACCTGCCTATCCTCCCTCTTGCACTGTCTCCAAGCTTTCTCTATTTGTGAAGTGAGGTTAAAATAAGCAGTGCAAAATAACAGAAATATAAATGTGGTGAGATAGTGTTCATGGATTCAATGTCCATTTAGAAATCGGATGGCAGAGGGGAAGAAGCTGTTCCTGAATCGCTGAGTGTGTGTCTTCAGGCTCCTGTACCTCCTTCCCGTCAGTAACAGTGTGAAGGGGCATGTCCGTGCTGGTGGGGATCCTTAGCGATGGACGCTGCCTTCCTAGGGCACCGCTCCTTGGAAGATGTCTTGGATTCTACAGAGGCTGGTACCATGATAGAGCTGACTAATTTTACAAGTTTCTGCAAATTACTTCAATCTTTTGCAGCAGCCTCTTGGTGATGCAACCAATCAGAACGCTCTCCATGGTACATTTGTAAGAGTTTTTGAGTGTTTTAGTTGACAAACTAAATCTCCTCAAACTCCTAATGAAATATAGCTGCTGTTTTGCCTTCTTTATATTCCTTTATATGTTGCATCCAGGTTAGGTCCTCGGAGATATTGACACCCGGGAGCTTGAAATTGCCCACTCTCTCCACTTCTGATCCCTCTATGAGGATTGGCTTGTGTTCCCTCATCTTACCCTCCCTAAAGTCCACAATCAGCTCTTTAGTTTTGCTGGCATTGAGTGCAGGGTTGTTCCTGCAACAATTCTCAACTAGCTGGTATATCTCACTCCTGTACGCCCTTTTGTCACCATCTGAAATTCTGACAACAATCATTGTATCATCAGCAAATTTATAGATGCTCTTTGAGCTGTGCCTAGCCACGCAGTTGTGTGTGGAGAGAGTGGAGCAGTGGACTAAGCACACATCCCTTTGCAGCACCAGCACCACTGAAGATGGGTTATTGTTATTCTTCAGTAAACAAGTGTGAATGAGAACAAAATGAAGTGTAAGTGAGACCGAAGACCTACAGTCAGTAATTTAGGAATTGCTTCTTCCCCTCATGAGTAGTGCATGAACTCATGAACACTACGTCAGTATTCCTATATTTCTGCACTACATATTTTGTAATTTATAGTAACTTTTTGTCTTTGTACTATCTTGCTGCTGCTGCTGCTGCAAAACCACAAGTTGAACATTTATGTCAGTGATAATAAATCTGATTATGATTATTTCTATCTCTCCCTGCACAGATGCTGCTTGACCTGACCTGCAGTGTATTTCCAATACTTCGTCTTTATTTTGGAAATATGAATTTTTAATCAGGTTTTGTCAGAGTTATCCCAGGATTAGGTTGAAATTTGCTGTAGTTGTAGGGTAAGATGAATTTAATATTTCTTTCAAGGGCTACGGAAGTGACAGACTGAGTGGTTTAGTTCTCTACCTTGTAGTTCTAAGGCCTAAAAATCAGATCACAAAGCACTATGTTGTGTGCTCTGAAAACTATATAATCTGTGGTCACTGCTTCTGTGATTTTCAGACATCTTTGGGCCATTAATGCAGAAGCTGGCAGCTCTAATCTCTGGCAAAGGCTAATTCTGGCAATCCAATAGATATTGATACTTGCAGGCTTTCCTTAAGGTGTCTATCAAGTGCCTTTCTACCCAAGCTCATGAACCTCCCATCACTCAGTCCTTACCCATTCAAAGCTCAGCACTCTCCCTGGCAATGTTCTATTAGCCCCTTTTGATCGACAGTCATTTATTTTGACAAATGATCACCCCTTTCTCAAATGAAGCAATATGGCCTAATTGTACTCCTACGTCTGATGGACTATCAAACATGCTCCCACCTCAGATTACAAAGGCAACCCCTCATTGACAATGGTTATATGCCATCATGCTATTATGCCCTTCCCTGTCCACATTTGCACCCTCACACTGATCTGCTGTCCCACCATACTCCCTCTTTCTCCACTCATCATCCATAACCTCCACCCAAAACACCTCTTGACCACAAAATGGCAGAAGTGATCCTTCTCACTACCAATTGACTTCTCCATTCACTGATTACACTTTTTTTCCCAAAGACAATTGCACTCCCAGAGTAGCAAACCTTAACTTGAACTTCTCCCCATCAATTGGCCCTGATCTTTCTCCACTCCGCAACTGCAGCTTCTCTTCCTTGTGACCATTCTCATTACAACCTTATACATATCTGGATCTTCTTCATGCACTTGCATCTTTTTAAGTGAACTTGATATATTAGGATATACTGGGAATATTAGCTTTCCAGATGAGTGCCTTAGTTCATCTTATTTATGTCATTTTGTGATGATCATTGCACTACATTATGTACATTTCTAAATTCAGTTCTGCATGCATGGAAATAATACTATTCACACTTTAATTGGTAGTGAAGAATGAAAATATCAGTGAATACATCAAACAGATAATGGGTTTGGATGTTTAATTAATTATATATCTTTTGGAGATCATCACGTTCAATGTTTAGTTGCACTTCTACTTGTGCTGTGTTCTCAGTTTCCCCGTGCCTGATATTCACGATTTCTTGCATTTCCATTGGGAGAATTAGCTCCTTTTTGAAGCTTATACAGTATCCATACTGCTCATCAGTCATCTGTGAAATCATTCCTTAGTCTTCCTGTGATGCTCTTGGATAATTTATTCAAAGACAAAATTAAGAGACATATGCTGCATTTCACAATAATTACACGAGCACGCCATTTTTATGGAAATTATATCATTCTGAGATTTTGGAGTAAATATACCCTATTACAATTTGTAGTATGTTCAGATTTATAATCACTGACTTATATGACGTGAAATTTGTTGTTTTTTAGAAGCTGTACTGTGCAAAAATTAATCTACAGATTCTCTGATTATGAATTAAAGTATCTTCACTGTCTTGCTATTGACCATTGATAGCTACAATAGTAATCACCACAATAGGTAAAATTGTAGATTCTGTCTGAGTTAAAGATATGAAATGGGCAATATAATTTTATCAAAATAAAGTAAGCATTTGGTTTCAGATCATTGCTTCAACATTGGTAAAAAGGATAAATGAATGAAATGAATTGCTAACCTTGAGCTAATATATCTCCTCGTTAAGTGCATTTAAAATAGCAAAAGCAAATGAATTTGCTGCTGTAAATATATGAATGTAGTTTACAAAAGAATATTGTTACAGATCTGTGCCTTTCCACTGAAAACCAGATTGGGAGATGAAATCATCCAATGTGGGAACCAGCACGAATGGTTTGCAGCGATATTTGAACAATGCCTCTCCTGTCATTTGCTTCACACAAACTGAAATCAGTTGCATTTGTGGGCACAGTGTATTTCAGCATTGTCAATCAGGCTCTGTGTTTGAAAAAGAAGCTCCTCCTACTTTAAGACCCTTGAAATTAAAATGCAGATTTATTACAAGTTGTTCTAAATTATTTCCTTCTCTTCCACCACCCATAAAGCTGGCAGATTTCAATAAATTTAATTATATAAATTAATTGAAAAGATGGAATAAATAGAGTTTAAACCTGGACTATACCTCTTCCCACCCTGTCACTTGTAGAAGTGCAATCCCCTTCTCTCAGTTCCTCTGTGTTCGCCAGATCTGTGCTCAGGATGAGGCTTTTCATTCCAGAGCTAATGAGATGTCCTCCTTCTTCAAAGAAAGGGGCTTTCCTTCCTCCGCCATCAACGCTGCCCTCACCCACATATTTTTCATTTCGTGCACATCTGCCTTCTCCACATACTCCCGCCACCCCACCAGGGATAGGGTTCGTCTTGTCCTCACCTATCGCCCCAGTAGCCTCTGTGTCCAGCACGTAATTCTCTGTAACTTCCACCATCTCCAATGGGATTCCACTACCATGCACATCTTTCCTTCCCTCGCCCATCCCCACTTTCTGCTTTCCACAGAGGTCTCTCTCTACGCAACTCCCTTGTCCTTTCATCCCTCACCACTGATCTCCCTCCACGTACTTACCCTGGTAAGCGGAATAAGTGCCATACCTGCCCCTACACTTCCTCCCTCACTACCATTCAAGGCCCCAAACAGTCCTTCCAGGTCATTTAGTGTATCCAGTTCTCCCTGTGTGGCCCCCTGTATATCAGTGAGACCTGACATAGATTAGGAGAGTTTCACTGAACACCTATGCTGTATCTGCCAGAAGAAGCAGGCACTCCCAGCGTCTATCCATTTCAATTCTACTTCCCATTCCTATTCTGACATGTCAGTCCATGGTCTCCTCTAAGGCCACACTTAGGTTGGAGGAGCAACACCTTATATTGCAACTTGGTAACCTCCAACCTGATGGCATGAATATCGATTTCTTGAACTTCTGGCAATGCCCCCCACCCACCTTCACCATTTCCATTCCCGTTTCCCTCTCTCACCTCATCTCTTTACCTGCCTATCACTTTCCTCTGGTGCTTCTCCCCCTTTCCCTTCTTCCATGGTCTTCTACCCTCTCCTATCAGATTCCCCTTCTCCTGCCCGTTATCTCTTTCACCAATCAACTTCCCAGTTCTTCACTTCACCCCTCCCTCTCTCCCGGTTTCATCTATCACCTATCACTGTATACTTTTCCTCCCCTTCCCCCTTGCTCTAACTTCTCATCTTCTTTTCCAGTCCTGATGAAGGGTCTCAGCCTGAAATGTCAGTTGTTATTCCTTGTGGTAAAAACTGCCCAGCGGATTATCGGCACCCAATTGCCCACCATTGTGAACATCTACCATAAACACTGCCTGGGCAGGGCGAAAAGCATCATCAGGGATGCATCTTACCCTAACCATGGACTTTTTACTCTCCTCCCATCCGGTAGGCGCTACAAGAGCCTCTGCTCCTGCACCAGCAGGCACAGGAAGAGTTTCTTCCCTGAGGAAGTGACACTGCTGAACCTCTCATCACAGCGCTAAGCAGTATTGCACCCATATTGCACTGTCTCAGTACTTCTATATTTGTGCGCTATAGCACTTTTTTTATTCACAGTTATTTTATAAATAACACTATTCTTTGCATTTCTGGTCAAATGCTAAATGCATTTCATTGGCTTTGTATCTGTACTTGGCACAATGACAATAAAGTTGAATCTAATCGAATCTTTCCTTAGATGCTGCCTGGCCTGCTGAGTTCCTCCAGCATTTTGCGTGTATTTGCCATAAATAAGTTGGTGTGATCACTGACCGATCACTGAACCTATAAGGTGTAGTCTTTAACATCTATGAAGATGCAGTTAGGTTTCTGTAAGACATGAATTAGAAGCTGACGTATAAATTATGGACCCGCGGTATGGAGTAATTGCGTTAGTATGGATTGAAAACTGTCTGTCACATAGAAAGCAATAGGTCCACCCTTTTTAGGCTGAAGAGATGTAATTGGTGAAGTGCCCCAGGGTTCCTTGGATAATCGATGTATGGTCAGTGAGTGCATGACTGACCTTTTGAGTAGTAAAGATGGTGCCTGCTTGTTGGAGAGTGGGGTTGCATACAATTTTGTTGGAAAGGACTTGGATGAGTAATAAGATAGTCTATAGAGTGAAATAGGTTGGAGTGAAAAATTAAATGGTTGAGGCATTGGCACATTTGCAGAATACTTGTGAGTTACATTACCAAGCATGTAAATGCCCTTGAATAGGCCTTCTGACAGAGCTTATGGTTCAATTGTTCTCACTTGGAAGGAGTGGTCAATTTTATTAGCACACTTCTGAACCTAACTATAAGATAGCCAGTTAGGTGTGAATTTCCATTGCAGCACAAACAGAAGCTATTCAGTATCAGAGTGCTATGGTGAAACATTAGCCCCTGGCCACGCAACTCAGATAGCCGTCACTAGGGGCTGGGATATCTACGTTCTTTCTTTTTTTGCTTTACAGGCATCGTGGCCAAGGTCCCTCCTTGGCCTTGAGAGGGAGATGGTGAGCCACAGCAGAAGGGAAGCTGGTGATCATCGTAACAGTGTAGTGATCTGTACACTAGTGGTGTATTCAGTTTGCTGATTCCATGCTCCTGAGAGTGTCAGTGGTTCCATGGAGTAGTCTCTGCTAAAGTGATCTCAGCATTACCAGTCCACCATGGCACTTATATTAGCAAGGTGCCACCTAAATCCAGTCTAAATTCAAGCCTTTTAAAATGACATCTGCTTGTGATCAACTTTCAAGACCATCTTTGTCTCCTACTGCTATTTTACAACCAGAGCACAAAGGTACATGGATGTTATCTGTATATAATGACACTTAGACTTTGATTAACTATTTTTATTGTGTTTATTTTTATTTTGGTGCCATGTCTAGTTGCTGTGGGGATTGGCAGCTGAAGAAAGTTAAGAGTGTGTAACTGCAGTGAGCAAGGAAAATGAGGTTCTGTTTATTGGTAGTGCAGTGGATGATTGATAACAAAATGAAGATTTTTTTTAGGTTGCTTCCCTCCCTTGCTTCTTCTCTTCATACATCTCTTACTATTTGCTGTAGCTGTTGGCAAGAGCTTTCCTCTCCCCTGATCATGGCCCGGCAAATCTTGAAAGTTGGTTTGCCAAGAATAGTAGGTGTTCTCTAGATTGGACTAGCATCAAAACTATCATGCCAGTATGTCTATCTTCAGCTCTCCATTGTTTAATATAGCATCATTGCTAAGTCATTCTATCTATTTGTCCCCATGTGTTGGAGCCTTTGTGATGAGAGACCTAGGTGAGGATGGTTAGACTGAAGTGTTGGACTATCCAAGGCGGGAATCAAGACACGATATGAGACTGAAATGAGAACAGAACACTAAACTAGATGCTAGACAATAATCCAAGTAGAGCCGATAATTCAGCACTGAACCACTGTTCAGGGGCTCCTTAAATATTGAAATCCTGGCATCAGAACATGGCTGCCAGTTAGCAGGACAGTCCTGAATCCTTAAAGGGGCTGCACCAGCTGTCCATATTCTGGAGAGTTAGAGCGTCTAAACCTCAGAAGCTGGCATATCGTATCAGCTTTTGTCTTATCATTGGTGAAGATTACACCACAGAGTGCTATACTGTGACCTCTATCCGAATATCAGCCACCATTACTTGGCATGTTGTACTGTAAGTTGCCCATTCCTTGCTGGATATTGGGGTAGTAGAATCAGTTCTGGTTGTATGACATTTCTGAGTGAACATGTAGTACCTGCGAAATGCCCTGGGTGCAGCTTAAGATGATTCTGGGTGGGCTTGCATCTGGTTTGTGCAGAAAACAAGATCTTCAGTACCATTGGAGCACTTGCTGTAGACTTCAGCAACAAAACAAAACTCTGGAAAGCACCAAACATATATAGAGTGATTGGAACAATCAGAAATCAGTCACAAATTTATCTCTTGGAAGCTGGTGAGCCACTTAAATTGCCACGGTGGATTGTGAGGTTTTTGTCATTATTGAGTACTTGTTCAGCTGTGTGAATTAAGAAAGGTGTGCTGGGCGGAACATCCAGGAGCAGTGGTTTTAAGTCAGCAAGTGCCCGTGATACTGAAGCCTTTTAGAAACTGGACAATAACTTGTTGCTTAGGGAGACTGACAATCAGCTGTCTGGTTTGCAATGACGATGATGATTACTTGTTCGGTTCAGGTGTAAGGGTATCTGCACTCGTACGCATCAAGCAGCTGGTGAGGAGACTTGATTCTTATGCTTCTAACAATAAATTCAGTGTGAGCAAAGTCACTTAGTTACCTGACAGTCCACCTTGTCTCTGAATATCTCAATGTTATAATTTACATCATTTAAACATGGAACTATGTAACTGAACTTAAAAAAAATGCAGACAGGTAAGATTTGAAGGTAGTTAACTTATCTTTAATAATCTAATAAATAGAATGGAATGGTTTCTGATATTACATTGTGATAAATACAAAGCAGAATGTATTAGTAAAAATTATTACTCATTTGTTTTCTGTTAAAAGTAGCTAAATTTACAATAGTCTTCAGGTGTAAAGTTAAGCAAATTAATATGTATACTGTTGTAATCCAGTTTGTGCTTTTTTCGTATTGGCAATGAAAGATCAAAGAAAATATTGAGGGGGGGAACCAGCAAACAAGGTGGTTTCAGTGAAGTAAGAATGTCTTATTTTCTGTGCAACAATTAATTCATTACAGTATTGACCTTTTAAATAACGGTTGTTTATGGACAATTTATTATCGCTACCTCTTTTCAAAATTGAAATTAAGCATTGAGAAAATAATAAATTACCTCAATAATAAATGTAATCAGTATTTTTGCAGCATGTTGTTTCATAGGGCTCCTACGATGGTTACTGATCTTCCTCGTAGATCTGCAGTTATTAATAATTCATTGCAAGTCGAGCTAAGGATTTTCAAGAAGTGCATTTGTGCGAGAAGGTTAGCCAATATGATAAGTCAGTAAGTCAGCCTACAGAAAAAAATGCATTGCATTTACTTTACTGCAATTAATTAATTTATTTAGACTTGCTTTTAGCAAAAAACATCATAAAGCAGTTACATTTTGAAGGTTACGATGAAGCAGGGCCCCATTTCGAAATCAGAACCAATTATACGTTGAAGAACTAAACTACCACATACCCCCACCTAGTCCAATAACACACACAGACACTTTGTCTTGACCTGTGTGTCATGATGTAATACTCATTGGTAAAATAGAGCTTGTTTGAGGAGCTTATTTATTTTTCAGCTGTAATGACCTATTACTCTGAGGTAAACCTAGATGGAAATAGTAAACCGTGCACCACATGATACGCTGCTTTGTATAGCTGGGTGCCTTTTGCTCTTAATGTTGTCCCTTTTGTTTCTGGTATCACTGCAGACACAATCATTAGTTCTTGTACTTCTCTGAATGACATTACTGTTTTAAGGAGTTACTAAGTCCTTGGTTTGCTCTGCCAACTGCAAGTCTGAGTAGCTTGTTTCAGGAGGTGGTTTGGATTCACAAAGATATATACAGCAGGAGCATATTTCAGAACAAAAAAACATGTTCTGGCTTTTTAAAAAAGGGTTTGGAATGTTTTGGTGCAAGCCGCTTCCTTTCTATTGAGTACATGATTAAAAAGATGAGAGAAAACTTGGTGTAAAAAATCACAGAAGATATAATAGGGATAGAAGTTAAGAGCTGGGACACAAAATTAACATAACAAAACACTGCACTTGAAGTATTTTATGCAATTCTCATCACCATACCATAGGAAGGGTGTGTTTACACTGGAGGGAGTGCAGAGATTCATAGGATGGTGTCTGGATCAGAGGACTTCAGTTGTGAGGAGAGATTGATTGGATAGGATGAGCTTGTTCTTTTGGGATTGAAGGAGTCTTGATAAAAGTATATAATATTATGAGTCATGCTCAAAGCCAAGTTTATGCACAAGTACACATAAGCACAGATGCAAGAGAAATCTTACTTGCCGCAGTAACACAGGCAACAGAATCATATGAGGATTATTCACAAGAAAAACATAAATCGTACACAATTTTTACAAGAAAACAGAATTACAAACACAAAAAAAAGAATCGATTTTAATGTAAAGTGTTCATTGTGCTTCTAAACTACAGTGATCAGAGTTTTGTCAGTTCATTCAAGAACTGAGTGGTTCAAGGGAATTAGCTTTTCTTGAATCTGTGTAGTGGGACTTCAGGCTTCTGTACCTCCTGCTTGATGGTAGCTGTGAAAATATAACATGGCCTTGATAGTGGGGATCTTTAATGATAGATGTTACCTTCTTGAATCAGTGTCTCCTGTAAATATAACCAGTGGTTGGGAGGGGTGTATTTGTGATGTATTTGTACATTCCTCTCTGCTGCTTCTTGTAATCCTGAGCATTTGAATTTCCATATCGGACGATGATACTAGTCATGGTCTAGTATGGCAATTTGAATGTGCCGGAATAAGAGGGATAGATTGAGTATCCCTCATAGGTAGGGGAATTAGTCCATGGTAGGGGTATCAAAAAGAAGAGTGCACAGTTTTAAGGTGAGAGGCAGGAGATTTAAAGAAATCTTAGTGTATTTTTTTTTACACAGAGCTTGGTTGACATCTAGAACTCGTTGCCTTGAGGAGATAATAGAGTCTGATACAATGACTACCTTTATGAGCCATTTAGATAGAAATTTAAATAGGCAAGAGATAGAAGGGTAAATGGGATATTTAAAGTTGGGGAAAAAAAAGCTCAGTATGTTTTGATAGGTCAGGTGGCTTGTTTCTGTGTGCACCACTCTCTGACTTTGAAGTGAAGTAGATATTGAGCAAATCTACAGGAGGTACCTAATAAACTGGCCATTTGAGTGTTTCTTTGTGGTTCTGCTGCTGTAGCCCATCCATTTTGAGGTCTGGCCTATTGTGTGTTTAGAGAATATTTCTGCGCACCACTGTTGTGTTTTTTTGAGTTACTGTCGCCTTCCTGTCTGCTTGAACCAGTCTGACCATTCTGTCTCATTAACAAGGCAATTTCACCCATAAAACTGCTGCTCACTGGATTTTTTTTTTGGCAACATTCTCTGTAAACTCTGGAGACTGTTGTGCATGAAAATCCCAGGAGATCAGCAGTTTCTGAGATACTCGAAGCCACTCCGTCTGGCACTAGCAATCAATCCACTGTCAAAGTCACTTAAATCTCATTTCTACCCCATTCTGATGTGTGGCCTGAACAAGGACTGTACTTGACCATGTCTGCATGCTTTTATACGTTGAGTCATTGCCACAGGATTGGCTGATTAGATATTTGCATTAACAAGCTGGCATAGAGGTGTACCAATTAGGTGGTCACTGAGTGTAGATGTCACCTGCAAAATGTATAGATTTGAAAAATCTATCTCAAGACTCCATATTATTATGGAATTGCTATATTTTTAAGTTACTTGTTTATAATATTTCAAACAATTCTTGATGGTTTTTCCAGCTAGTAAAGAGACTGTTTTATTCAGGGAATTGTTGGCTGTTGGCTTCAGAATTGTTGTTCCTGTTTCCATTTGATGTCCCAGCAAACATATTGGTGATTATAGTCTGATCTTATCTTTAGTTTCTAATTGAATGTCTTTTTTGGGCATAATTTATTATTAACACCGGAAGAAAACGTTCTAGGTCATAATTTTGGCATCAAACCTTGTGAATATTAATTTTAAAATCTTTTAAAATGAAACTAATATTAAACAGAAATATCAAATTTTTGTTTATTATAAGTCAAGTCATTGTATTGACCGTGACTTTCTTTGGAGTTCCTCCAATTTTGCCTGTATAGTGCAATGAGTGCAGTCTGAGGAAATTATTGGCTACGAATCTTCAACCTTTTCAGGATTGCAATTAAAAATGTGGTAGAATACAAATTCTGTTTCAGCTACATAATCATACAAAACACATATAATTAGCAGTTATGTTACAATAACAGGCGATGAAGACTCTTGAATGCGTTATTTTATGGTTAAATTGTTTTTCAGTTTGTCAAATGAACTAAGTTTCATGCTGAAAATCATAGATAAGACCATAAGACTTTAAGATATGGGAGCAGAATTAGGCCTTTTAGCCCATTGAGTCTGCTCCGCCATTTCCCTCTCAGCCCCAGTGTGCTGCCTTCTCCCTGTATCCCATCATGCCCGGACTAATCAAGAATCTATATCTGTATTTCATTGAAAGGTCACAATTGGACTGGCTTGTTAACTAGTTTTGCTGAGACATCATCTAGTTGCTAATATGAATGTAAAAAATATTTCTCAGCAGTTGCAAACAGTGGCTAAAAATTATGGATGTTTCACTATAACCACCAATATTTTTATTAATTTTCTGGCATGTGGGTGTCACTGGTAAGAACTGCATTTACTGCTGTCAGCAAAATGGTGGGAAGCTGTCTTCTTGAATCACTGCAAACCTTTTGGTGAAGGTACTCCCACAGTGAGGTTGGTTCCAAGATTTATTTGTACCTTCATAGAAGAACGAATGAAACTGGAGGAGGCTCAAAAAGTGAGAAATGATTAAAAAAGCCAACTGAAGACCTATCAGCCTAATTTTGGCAGCAGACAAGCAGACCATGAAGTATATGTATTGCACAGAATTTTCAACATAGAAATAGCACATTCATCCACTTCAGCTTCCTCCTGGCCTACTATATCTAACCACATCAATGCTTCTTTCTATTTTTCTCCCTCATATTTCTCCAGCCCTCCTTAGTGAATTTATACACTTTATCTCAAATACTTGATCTAGTAGCAGCTTTCACGTTCTAACTCTTCACTGGGTTAAAAATATGAATGTCTACCGAAAAAGTTATAGATATACAGTATCAATACCTCACATAGTATTATAAGATATGTGTGCTCTCTAACATTTTAAGGGAACTTTTGTCAACGTGGTTAGTAGTTTAATTGAAAGACTGAAACTGGTGAGGTGACGGGGTGTCGGGGGGAATGTTTTGTCTAAAATGGCATTTAACACAACTTAGTAAAAGTACAAAATGGAATCAAGGAAATAAAGCAATGAGAAAGGCTAGTAGGCAACGTTAAGGAAGAATAACAAATAATATAAAGGGGAACAGCTTATGAGCACACAAAGTCAAGTCAAGTCACTCTTTATTGTCATTTCGACCATAACTGCTGGTACGGTACACAGTAAAGACGAGACAACGTTTTTCAGGACCATGGTGCTACATGAACGATACAAAAACTACACTGAACTACGTAAAACAATACAAAACTACACTAGACTACAGACCTACCCAGGACTGCATAAAGTGCACAAAACAGTGCAGGTATTACAATAAATAATAAACCAGACAATAGGCACAGTGGAGGGCAATAGTTTGGTGTCAGTCCAGGCTCTGGGTATTGAGGAGTCTGATGGCTTGGGGGAAGAAACTATTACATAGTCTGGTCATGAGAGCCCGAATGCTTCGGTGCCTTTTGCCAGATGGCAGGAGGGAGAAGAGTTTGTATGAGGGGTGCATGGGGTCCTTCATAATGCTGTTTGCTTTACAGATGCAGCGTGTGGTGTAAATGTCTGTAATGGCGGGAAGAAAGACCCTGATGATCTTCTCAGCTGACTTCACTATCTGCTGCAGGGTTTTGCGATCCAAGATGGTGCAATTTCTGAACCAGGCAGTGATGCAGCTGCTCAGGATGCTCTCAATACAACCTCTGTAGAGTGTGTTGAGGATGGGGGCTGGGAGATGGACTTTTCTCAGCCTTCGCAGAAAGTAGAGACGCTGCTGGGCTTTCTTTGCTGTGGAGCTGAGTACAATAAAAATCAAGCCAGCTTCAAATAGAGAAAATTCTGTCATGAAGGGTGAATGGACAGTACAATATAAAATAAGTGTTTTAGATCATTAACAATGAAAGAAACATAACCAATTTAATCTTTTAACCAAACTGATCCCACCACAACTTTCAAATATCCAAGCAACACACGTCAAAGTTGCTGGTGAACGTAGCAGGCCAGGCAGCATCTGTAGGAAGAAGTGCAGTCGACATTTCAGGCCGAGACCCTTCGTCAGGACTAACTGAAGGAAGAGTTAGTCCTGACGAAGGGTCTCAGCCTGAAACGTCAACTGCACCTCTTCCTACAGATGCTGCCTGGCCTGCTGCGTTCACCAGCAACTTTGATGTGTGTTGCTTGAAATTCCAGCATCTGCAGAATTCCTGTTGTTTGCTTTCAAATATCCAGATGTTTTGCTTCTATTATTCTATATGGGTATTTATTTCATCTGTTGGTTAAACATTATTAGCAAAGATCTCCCAATATCTGTCTTCAAATGGTTAAACCTATTCACCCATGTTCAACCTCTGCACTATTTTTTCCAAGATCTTAACAGTCTCATGTAGATCTGGAAGATCGCCTTTATCTCCACCTTCTCAGGCTGATCACAACAATTTTTTCCTGCCTTTTCATTTAACTCTGATACTGCAGGTAAGTTTTGTGACTTTTCTTTACATTGACTCATTTGCGTAAATATTCTTAGTTATTTGCTGCCAAGAATTGACAAAATATTAAAACCAATGGGAGGAGGAAGATGATTTAACACCACCTCTATAGATATTCATTTCTTTAGTTAATTATAATTTAATATCCTTCGATTTTATTGTATTCTGCTTTACATTTCTTGGAAGTGTTCCATGTAGATTCAACTAAGACCTTAGACCTTTTTCAGTTCCATTCTAAGATGCCATTTCTCAAGTGTACATGTAATTTACTTTCCTTTTCTGTGTTAACCTCAGGAAATGAGGGGGTGGATAAGATTAAGCATGAAGCTGCTGAAAATACCTTTGATGGGTAGCTAAGCAGAACACCCCTGCCTTAAGTGATAGTTAAAGCTGTCAAAAACATTCGAATGTCTCTGACATTCAGGAAGATTCAAAAGTGTTTGTGAATTTAATCTGTTTATAAATAGATTCAGTCAGTTACAAAGTCAAAAATCACAGTCATTTACCTTAACCCCTTGCATCTATGATCCTCTGAGGAGAATAGTTACGAGGGATTAAGATAAATGTTAGAATGGAGAACTAACCTAGTCCAGGCTCTTCAAATGTACCATCTAGCATCAGGGCTGGGGAATAAGCATAACTGTGCATTTTACCACTGGACTTCATGAATTTTTATATGAGAAACTAAGGGCAGAATCCTACAAAGTCTAGTCAATTTATCAGCAAAGCAAAATTACTGAGAATTAGAGATAATTTTGTGATATAGGTTATAAACTAGATGTGTCTTGCAAAGGACAGGGTAAATGGAATGAGACATAGTATTAATGATTCAGATGAAAGGGTAAAGCATCAGACGGTCCCCGCTTTTTATAGTGAGCATAGCCATGTGAATGAGATTTGCTACAAGTGGGATGAATCATGTTAGCATTGATTAAAAAAATCTGGTTGGTAACCCATCAATGGCTATTGAACTTAATCTGAATTTTATAAAGAATATAGTTTCTTAAAGTTCAGGATATTTTAGCACATTAACCAAGTCTCTGCAAAACCTGAAGAAGAATGTAGGAAAGAGAATGAAAAGGATACCTGCTTTCAAGCCTAGTCCATCATTGATCAAGGTTGTAACCGACCTATTTCAGTGTCGCTTCATCATACTGTGCTGATATCCCTTGATTCCCTTAAAATTTATTGACCTCTGTTTTGAATCAAAGCAATGGATGAGTTTTATGATTGAGTTAAAGTAGTGAAATTCCAAAGGTTCACCAACCTCAGGGGAATGAAATTTCTTCTCATCTCCAGTCCTAGATAGCCTATTTCATTTTCAAAATATGTCTCTGATACTGGACTGCTTAATCATGTATTCCATTCTCGCTCTGCCTAGACCGGTAAGCCCTATAAAAATTTTGTAGTTCCAGTCAGATTTATTCTCAATTTATAAACTCAAATTGATTTCCAGTCTACTCATATGGCAAATGTCCCATCTCTGGAGCCAGTCTAATAAGACTTCCTCCATGTTGAGTTTGTCCTTCCTTTGGTATGAAAATTGGAGCTGTACATTTTAGATTTGGTCTTTCCAATGTTGATACAATTGCAATAAGACAACCTTACTCTATTATCGAACCCTCTTATAATAAAAGCCTACGTACCATTTGTCATACTCATCAGAGCAAGTTTCTGCATTTTAAGTGATTTGAGTACAAGCACAACTAGGTTCCTTTCAACGTGACCATCAGCCAGTCTTCCACTATTTTACAAATGCCACATCATTCATTTTAGATTCCACCATTTCTCAACAACAAGAGGGGCACCAGAGGGAGGTGATGGGAAGCTGAGGAGAAGGGTAAAAGGGAGCATAATGGGGAATGGTAAAAGAGAGAAAGTGGAGGGGGTAGAAATTGATGTTCATGCCATCAGGTTAGAGGCTTCCTGATGGAATTATGAGGTGTTGCTGCTCCAATCTGGGAGTGGCTTCATTGTGACAGTAAAGGAGGCAGTGACCGCTATCTTGGAATGGAAATGGGAAATTGAAGTGGTTGGCCATCAGGGCATCCCACCTTTCATGGTGGACGGAGCAAAGGTGCTTGATGAAGCGGTCCCCCTATCTGCATTGGGTCTCACTGGTGTTGAAGGAGGCCGCACTGGAAGTGCCAGATACAGTAGCTGACCCCAACAGACTTGCAGGTAAAGTGCTGCTTCACCTGGAAGAACTTTTTGGTTCCCTGAATGTTGGTGAGAGAGGAAGTGTAGGGACAGGAGCAGCATGTGTCCTATATACAGGGAAAAGGGCCAAGAAGAAGATCAGTACGGAGGGATGCATGGACAAGGGAGTCAAGTAGAGACTGCAGCTCGTACCTCTCTCCCTCACCCTCACCTTCTTATTCTGGCTTCTTCCCCCTTCCTTTCCAGTCCTGATGAAAGGTTTCAGCCTGAAACATTGACTCTTCATAAACACGAGAAATTCTGCAGATGTTGGAAATCCAAAGCAATGCACACAAGATGCTGGATGAAATCAGAGATCAGGCAGCATCTACGGAAAAGAGTAAACAGTTGACGTTTCGGGCCAAGACCCTTCAGCAGGACTGGAAAGGAAAGGGAAAGACACCAGAAGGAAAAGGTGGGGGGAGGGGAACAAGGATAGTTGGAAGGTGATAGGTGAAACCAGGTGGTAGGAAATTTAAAAGGTTGGAGAGGAAGCAATCTGACAAAAGAGGAGAATGGACCATAGGAGAAAAGGAAGGAGGGGACCCAGGGGGAGGTGATAGGCAAGTGAGAAGAGAAGAGGCCAAAGTTGGGAATGGAAGAGAGGAGGGGGAGGGGAAAATTCTGTTTATTCCGCTCCATTGATGCTAACCTGAGCTTTGAGTTCTTCCAGCATTTTGTGTATGTTGCTGTGGACTTCCAGCAACTTCAAAATCTCTTGTGTTTTTAATATAGTTCTTTGCAAAAGTATTCAACCTCAGCCTTTTGTCCACATAATTGTGTATTACATGCTCCTTTTTTCACAGTAGAGCCCCCAAAACAGGGAAAATTCTGAAGCATGAAAAACTAAAAATTCAAAACCCGAAATGTCAGCAGTACGAAAGTATTCATTCCCCTTTGCTCAGTATTTACTTGAACCAGCTCTCACAGCTATTACAGCCAGCAGTCTTTTTGGATTAGCTTTGCCAGGTTATTTGGGGAGTGAAGGTGGATGGCAGTCTTCAAAGTTATTATCAAATTTATCATTTATTATCATTTATTATCAAAGTATGTATATATTATACAACCTTGAGATTTGTCTCCTTGCCTTGAATATGCATGAGGCGTATTCAAGGCAAAGTCATTTCTGCTTGCTGAGAGGACACCACCTCTCACCTGCAAGCTTCGACCCTCGACTCAGCTTCGCCTTCGTTTGCCTCTTCATTGTTTGTGGTGATTGTTTACCATAGTTTTTTTTCAGAAAAAGTGTTATTAACAAAGCATTTAGTTGTATTTCTTGTTTTGTTAGCCACCAGTAAGTTGTCACCCGCCCTCAGCAGTGCCTCCTTAACTGGAAGACTGGAGGTCTTGCTAGAGATGTTCGATCGGGTTAAGGTCAGGAATCTGACTGGGCCACTCTTGGGCATCAATTTTCTCCACTTGAAGCCACTCAAAGGTTGTTCTGGCAGTGTGCTTTGGGTCGTTGTCCTGCTAAAAGACAAACTTCCTCCCCAGTTTACGCTTTCAGGCAGAAGCTAGGTTTTTATCCAAGATCTCTCTGTATTTAGCGGCATTCATATTCCCGTCAATCCAAACCAGATTTCCAGTCCCTGCTGCTGAAAAGCATCCTCATACCATGATGCTATTTCCACTGTACAGTCAGCCCTCCTTATCCGCGAGGGATTGGTTTTGGGACCCCTCGCGGATACCAATAAACGTGGATGCTCAAGTCCCTTATTCAACCTGTCTCAATGAGGTGGACCTTAGGACCAAGCGGAACCCTAGACCTTAATTTAACCTGTCTCAGTGCGGTGGACATTAGGACCTGGCGGCGAAGCTCTGAATCCGCGGTGTTTCTGTTCACAAAAATAATCACGATCACGATTGAAAATAAAGTGGAAATAATAAAGCGATCGGAAAGAGGTGAAACGCCATCGGTCATTGGAAAAGTGTTAGGCTACAGTCAGTCAACGATTGGAAAAATTTTAAAGGATAAAGTGAGAAAAGCCCTGCCCTGCTGTGTACATACATCTATTGGTGCTTCTGGACACATCTTCAGTGATGTTCCTGGAATCATCGGGTGTTTCAGGTCTTTCAACATCATACAACCTCCTCCAGGTGACCCAGCCGGGGCTGATCAGACCCCAGCTTGTGTCCAGATGGCTAGCTACTTATGACTCCATGGCTCCCCTCTTCCTCTCTCCCTCGATGCCCAAAATGCTGAAGGCTCTAACTAAAGAACGGGCTATGAATCCCCTACAACCAACCTCCACTAGGAGACACCTCGCTCTCCATCCAGCCTGCTGACAGTTGCTGACCAGTCCTGCATACTTGGAGAGCTTCCTTTCAAAGGCCTCTTCCAAGTGATCTTCCCATGGGACTGTCAGCTCCAGCAGCACCACTTGCTTAGTAGCCTCAGACACTAGGACAATGTCTGGTCGCAGGGTGGTGGCTGCGATATGGTTGGGGAACTTCAGCTGCCGTTCAAGGTCCACCAACAGCTGCCAGTCCTGTGCAGAGGTCAGAATGCCTGCAGATGTTCTTTTGGCAGGTATTGGCTGCTCCCCAGCTCTGACAAAGGCAATGGTCTGCTTGGAGGGTCGGGACCACTTCGCCCACTCAACTCCTGCGCTGACGGCTTCAGCGATGGTCTTCAGGACCTGATCATGCCCCCACCTGTACCGTCCCTCACCAAGTGCCCTTGCGCAGCTGCTGAGGATGTGCTCCAGGGTTCCTCGCTTGGAGCACAGTGGGCACGCAGATGACTCTGCCTTGCCCCATGTGTGCAGGTTTGATGGGCTTGGAAGCACATTGTACACTGCCTGGATGAGAAATGGATGCGGTGTGGTTCGGCTTTCCAAAGATCAGCCCAGGTCACTTTCCTCTCAACCGCATTCTCCCATCTTGTCCAAGCTCCCTGTTGCTTCATTCCCACCGCATTGCAGGCTCTCATCTCCTCCACTACTGCTCTCACCTCCTTCTGAACTAGACGACGCCTTCCCTTTCCTCTGGTATCCATTTGGGGAGTTGGAAAGGATCCTAGCCCAGCTCGGCCTTGTGTGACCATTCCCACCAGCCTCCTGTGACGCAGCCTCGCCTCTGCCTCCTGAACAGCTTCCTCTGCCCTCCACTTCCTGCCAGTACTTACTTGGATCCCTGCTCTAGCCACCTTCGGGTCACTTGAGTCCCTATACTGTAGCACTTCTCTGGCTCTTGTTACCTTGAATTCTTCCTCCAAGGATTTGAAGGGCAGTTGCAGTTTGTTGTGGTGTCCATAGAGTGCGATGCTGCTCAGGCTCTTTGGCAGCCCCAGCCATCTCCTGAGGTGGTTGCTAACCCTCTTCTCTAAGGTTTCAACTGTCGAGATCGGAACTGCATAGACGAGGAGGGGCCACAGGATTCTGGGAAGAATGCCATGTTGATACACCCAGGCTTTAAACTTCCCAGGTAGGCCAGACTTGTCCACAGATTTCAGCCAGCCATCCAACTCGGTGCTGATTAAAGCTACAATTATTACTAAGCAACGCAGTGGTTTAATTATTGGGTTCTGGGGTTTCGGGTTTTTGATCCTTCACGTAAACCTGGCACGGATGGAGAGCGTGCTTGGGAGCGGTCTTTCACTGGTTTGAACTTGGGAATTTCCATTCCCGAGCCCGGCGCTGAAACATACGTTTCTTAAGTATTTTATATGCATAGAAAGGTAAAATATATACTATATACTAAGACAAACATTTGACTAACTGACGCTAAATAATACTGGATGTACCTGTTCCAACTTACTTAGTAAGAGAACTTCCGTTTTTTTTTGCTCCCGATCCATGATAACCTACGTACATCCTCCCGTATACTTTAAATCATCTCTAGATTACTTATAATACCTAATACAATGTAAATGCTATGTAAAATAGTTGTTATACAGAATTGTTTAGGGAATAATGACAAGAAAAAAAAAGTCTGTACATGCTCGAACAGCAAGTGCTGGAAGAGCATTTCCGCGTTTTCTCGATTCGCGGTTGGTTGAATTCGTGCATGTGGAACTCGTGGATAAGGAGGGCCGACTGTACTTTATAGTAAGGATGGTGTTACCTGGCTGATGCACGTTAATAGATTTATGCCATACATACCACTTAATGTTGAGGCCAGAAAGTTCGACTTTAGTCTCATCTGATCACAAGAGCTTCTTCCATATCTTTACAGTATCTTCTAAGTGATGCTTTACAAAGTCTTTAAGGGCAAACATGCTTTTTTTTTTAACCAGGGCTGCTTCTTTGCCACACTTCCTTAAATACCCCTTTTTGTGCAAGGCCTTAGAGATTGTGAAGCCATGAATGTCATCTCTAGTTGCAGCCACTGACTTCTGCAGCTCATTCAGTGTGACTGTTGGCACAGTAGCCTCTCTTACAGGGGTAATTCTTCTCTAGTGACTAAGTTTAGAGGGCAGCCTGACCTAGGCAGTGTGTGTGGTTTCATATTTTTCCCACTTTTTCACAATGGACTGCCCATTGAGCTCCGAGATATGTTCAGTGCCTTTGAGATGGTCTTGTACCCTTCCCCAGATTTGTGGTTCTCTATTATCATTGCCCTGATTTGTCTTGAATATACTTTTGGCTTCATTTTGGATTGGTCTGTTGAAAATCTACCAGTATGGTAGATTGGTAGATGCTGGACCTTACAGAAAAGGGGTATGTTTATTCTTATGAGTTCACTGAAAACAAGTGATCCCCCAATTTTCTACATAAACAAACTGGGTGATTTGGTAAGGTAATATACAGTAATGCACCCAAGGAAAGTTAGCGTAGTAACTACGAAGGAGATGAATACTTGTTCAGCCTCACAGTTTTGGTTTTTATTTTTTAATTAATTGTTGGCAGGCTTTGGAATTTTTCTTTTGATTTGACATGATGCACAATGTTTTGTTGATTAGTTCAAAAATCTTACTTCAATATATTTTACATTTAGAAAGTGAGACAATAAAATGTGGAAGCACAAACACGAGAAAATCTACAGATGCTAGAAATCCAAGCAACGCACACAAGATGCTGAAGGAACTCAGCAGACCAGGCAGGACTGACTGATGAAGGGTCTCAGCCCGAAGTGTCGCCTGTTTACTCTTTCCCATAGATGCTGCCTGGTCTGCTGAGTTCCTCCAGCATTTTGTGTCTGTTGCAGTAAAATGTGGAAATAGTTGTGGGGGCTGAGTTCTTTTTCAAGGCATTGTATATCCAGCAGGTTTAATATGTTTTCCTTGATTTCATTGTTATAAGTCCTTTTGATTCTGTATGTAAGGGGTCCACATTTGCCCCTCTATTTTTTTCCTTTCTATGCCTCTCTTTCCTTTATTAATTTCTTGGCCCTCTGTTAATGAGCTCCCAATCCTCAGGGCTACTTTTATTTCTGGCAACCTCATTAGGCTGTTTTTTTGATCAAATACTTTATTTTTCTGGATAGCAAGCAATAAATCACTTTACCTTTTGGGTTTTGCCTTTTGTTCCAATGTGCATTGTTTCTTTAAAAAACGTTCACTATATTCTCCTGCCAATTCTCCCATAATTTAATATTTTCATATATGCAGATTTAAAACCCTCATTTTGCACTGATGTACATCACTTTCAAGCACACTAAAATTCTATCACATTTATATCACATATCCCCTAAGGCTTTTTGACAACAGGATCATTAATTGGAACCTTCTAATTAAATGAAACAAGACCCAATATAATCTTTTTCCTGCTTGATTCAACACTGAAGGGGGAGAAAATAAAGAAGGGACTCTGTAGAATTTCAGAAAGTATTTTGTGTAACTTGCAATACTGGTTACACAGCAAAGACCGGAAGGTCATTGAACTAAAATGTTCTCTGTCTATTGTCATGGATGCTGAAATTTTCCAGCATTTTTTAATATACTGTGAGCAATGATTTGAGTGTTCAGCTACTGACAAAATGCTGCAGTTCTTTACATAGAAATATGTAAAGAAATGGGTGTTAAATGGAATTGTCGTACTTTTAATTTAAAGTTATAAATGTGTAGGATTTTCCTTCTGCTTATGTTGCATCATTATCAGGGCTGGCCTTCCTGTTGATGTGCTGACCGCTGTAATTTCTGAAAGGTCCTCTTTAAAAAGTAAAAGCTGAGCTCTTAACAGTTTCTGTTTATCTGTGGTGTTATTAATGAATAGGTTTATCAAAATTAGCTAGAAAGAAAACCCTTTTGCTGAATCTCAGCAATGTAATAAGGTTGAGGCTAAAGTTATTGGTCGATAGGCTGTATAATTTACTCCAGTAATGGCCAATTTAATTTCAGTGTTTTGAAATATTGTCTGGGGATGAGTCAGAAGACATAAAGTTGGATTGCTTCTTGCAAGGGTGTCATGCCAGTCTCGAAAGATGACACAAACTTAAAGATCTGAGTACATCATAAGAAATCTGTCTTGTGTTTATTTATTTCAGAGCAAGATGTTATCATGACACAAATAATGGACATCAAATGTGACGTTAATACCAAGAGTACAAACAAGAAAGCTGCAGGCAAACAAATGCGAAATGTAAAAAAAAACTCCTGATGCAAGGTTTCAATCTGAAATGTCAACAATTCCTTGATTATAATTCCTGGTCTCTAATATTTACAATAATCTACTGTATTTCCAAGATAGTTATGGTTCTGAAGTAGTTGACTATTTTGTACTTCAGAATTTGAGAAGCCAGCAATAGAGAAACTAAAATAGATATGCTTGAAAAGAGATTAAGTCATAATGTGTAAGAAGATATTTTCTTAGTGAAATTTGCAGTGTAAAACATAATCAGGACTTTCAGGGGCATCTTCTAAAGAGAGTTACTGCTTTGATATGCAATCTGTTTCTTATTTGAGCGTTCTGTGAATTTAGTTGTAATAGAACATAGAAGTGATGTGACTTCTTCTGTTGCCGAGTCAGTAGCATTAAATCATTACATAGTCACTTCTGGACGTTCTACTTTGCTTTAGAAGTTCAGTTCTTCTGAAATTCATTGGCAGATTAGACAACTGATGCATTAATTTTATACCTTTACCTTCTCACCAGGAGCTCCTTGGGATTAGCTTAGCAATCAAATGTTTCTTGTCAACTAAACCAGAGAGGCATAGATTTAGAAAAAGCATGCAGCAAAGTGGGAGCCCATTTGACTAGTCCACACAAGAGCAATTTGGTGTGCTCCTTTCTGCCCAGCTCCTAACCACACACCAGTGTATCCACATTTAATGTTCAGGTTTACTGACAGCTCAAAATTAAATGCCACACTCATAGTATGTTACTAAGATGAGAACAGGGAATTGCAAAGTAACAGTAATAGGTTATAGGAGTGGACAGAAGAATGACTGTTGACGTTTAGTGGGGGGTATTTCAGGATTATCCACCTGGGAGTGCAGGAGAAGTGGCTTCAGAGAGCCCACAAGGGGAAATAATGAAAGAAATCAAACTGGGCGATTCAAGGGTTGGTGGTGGAATGCGCTGCCTGAGTCAGTGGTGGAGGCAAATACACTAGTGAAATTTAAGAGACTACTAGGCAGGTATATGGAGGAATTTAAGGTGAGGGTTTAAGGGTTGGCACAACATTGTGGGCTGAAGGGCCTATACTGTGCTGTACTATTCTATGTTCTAAGGGGAAGTCAGAGAGCATCACACATTGGTGGATGTTGTTTATCTTACTCAAATAACTGTTTAGGTCAGGGCATTAGAAAATTTCAAAAAAATCATTATATTTTAAATGCCTGCAAGAAAATGCACCTCAGGGTAGTGACATATACATACTTCGATTATAAATTTACTTTGTATTTTAATGCAAATTTCATAACTGCTGCTCCGGCAGACAGAAACTCTCCATTTCCTTTACATTTGATTATAGCATTTGAGGTCAGAAGCTCAACAGACCAAGGGTCCATCGGCTGGAAAATCATATTTTCTAGGCATGCATTTGTGTTATTGTTCTGGAAAATGGGAGACTTTGGGAATTCCTATTTCATTTGTGTGTGTGTGTGAGAGAGTGAAGGCTATATTTATGTTCAAAGGGAACATGTGATAGGGTTCTAACATGTTTGTCTTCTAATTTTGAGAGATTTTAGAAGTCAGGAAACATGGTCAGATAAATTTTCATTGATGTTACTGTAAAGACAGAAGCATTAAAGCATTATTCTCAAAATGTTGAAGAGATTCTATGGAACTTTCCCTGTATTAGGCAGCCAAAAATGTGGATTATTGCCAAACTGAATACTACAGCTCAGCAAGTGGTTTCCCTCAGACTTGCCTTGCTGCTAGCCACTTCAGCTTCTGGGACAGACAGTATTGTGTCAGTAGGGCAATTTGAGTCCAGTGAGTTGCAGTGGGGTATCCACACAGTAAAGAGACCTGGCTTTCAACTTGGACCAGGCTTTCTCCCAATGGTGTAATCTACTGATTAGTGAACCAATATTTAAAATCTATCCCTATGTTTCTTCAGTAAAGTTAACCATTTCCACTATGTGGAAGAACCTGCCATGGATGGTCCCAAGCCTTGCTGCAAGAGGAGGAAGGTTGGCATGGGACTAGCAACCCAGAGTTATAGAAACGCCAACAGAACAAGTGACAAATGAAGCTTATTGTCATTTAACTACATTCATTTATATAACGTGTATAGAATCGAGACAACTTTTCTTTGAACCAAGGTGTAAAGCACATAAAACATATGACATACATTATACATGATAACTTATGTAGGCTAGGATAAAATGTACAGATGAATCACACATAAGTAACAAACTAAAATGCATGAATATTAAATATTGTAAAGTACAGAACAGATTAACCAGTGACACTTTGAATATGATGCAGCCGGGAGTTCCAGAAGTTTAATGGCCTGGGGGAAGAAATTGTTCTCATCCTGACCGTTCTTGTTTTTATGCATCGTAGGCTCCTGTCTGATGGTAGAAAGTCAAAGAGGATGCTGGATGGATGGGTGGGATCCTTAATAATACTAAGGGCCCTATGAATGCAGTGCTCCTGATAAATGTCCCTGATGCATAGTAGAGAGACCGTATGATCCTCTTAGCTGTTCTCACAGCCCTTTGTAAGGACTTCAGGTCCGATGCTCAACTGCTCCCATACCAGATGGAGATGCAACATGTCAGGATGTCCTCAATGGTGCTGCTACAAAGCAGTTAAGGTTGGGGTGGGAGCCTTGATTGCCTCAGTCTTCTTAGGAACTGAAGGTGCTGCTGTGCCTTCTTGTACAGGGAGATGATATTAAGGGACCAGGTGAGGTCATCCATGATGTGAACTCCCAGGGACTTGGTGCACTTAACTCCGTCTATGGAGGAGCCATGTATTCGCAGAGGGAAATGGTTTATCTGCACCTTCCCGGGACAAGAGATGTTGCTGTCCATGCGGACTGACTGTGGCTTTACTGTTAAGAGGTCCAGTATCCCATTGTAGAGGGAGGTGTTGAGACCCACCGAGGACATTTTCCCCACCAGTTATTGGGTTGTATGCCGATTTGTTCTATAAACAGCAGTCTGGCATATGAGACCCCACTTTCCAGGTGGGACAGGACAAGTGGAGGGCAGAGGCTATTGCAGCATCAGTGGACTGACTTGAGTGATAAGCAAACTGGAAAGGGTCCAGCGTAGCCAGGAGAAAGGCTTTAATGTGCTCCATGACCAGCCGCTCAAAACATTTCATAATGGTCGATGTTAATGTTGCCGGACGATAGTCATTTAGACAGGTTACTGTCACCTTCTTTGGCACTGGAATGATGGTTGCTGCCGTGAAAACCGAGGGGATAATGGATTATCCTTCTGTACATCCGTCAGCTGGTCTGTGCAGTCTTTCAGAACCCAACTTAGTATATTATCAGGCACCGTAGCTTTGCATGAGTTGATTCTGGCCAGGGTCTTCCTCACCTCAGCTTCAGTCAGATGGAGCATCTGCTCCCCTGGGGGGAGGGGTGCCTTCCTCACCAGCACTTCGTTCTGCACATCAAACTGGGCATAGAAGACATTCAGCCTCTTGGAGTGAAGCATCCTGACACAGGGTAGATTTGTAATCTGTAATCCTCTGAATTCCCTGCCACACGTGCCTTGTGTCTCTGGTATCACAGAAGTAACTGTAAATTCCCCGAGAATGCTCCTATTTCATCTTCCTGATGGAGTGGGAAAGCACAGTTCTTGCTTCCCTGAGAGCTGTCACATCTCCTGATCTAAAAAAGCAGTATCATGATCCCTCAGCCTGGCACGGGCCTCAGCAGTAAGCCAAGGCTTCTGATTTGTCCTCACCCTGATCTGTTTTGTGATGGTAACATCCTCAGTACAGTAGCTGGTCACAGAATCCTTGATGCTACAAGGACCTCATGCCAGGGAGAGGAAGAACAGACTAAGAAGATGGGCTACACCTGGGGACAACTTGAAAGACCGGCTTGAGGATTCTGATGAGCAGCTTTCGGTGGCTGATTCCCCAGCAGGGGTGGGTGATGCCTTAAGTAAGTAAGTACTAAGTGTTAGACTGTCTGTCTGTCTGTCTAGGTACCATATCTGATGCAGACGTTGGTGACCATGGTTTTCCATATAGATCTATCCCTCATTCTTTGGATGACTTCCATTTCCTCGATGTGTAACCACCTGGCTAGGCTTTTGATGTACATAAGCCGAGGTCTTCCTCTAGGTTTGCTCCCCTCAATCTTTCCAGAGAGTATGAGTTTTTCTAGTTCATCTTTCCGCATGATGTGTCCTAGGAATCTGAGTTGTCTTTCTCTTATTGTTGGTATGAGTGATCGAACTGCTTGGGCTCTTCTGAGAACTTCTTCATTTGATGTGTGTGTGGTCCATGATATTTTTAACATTCTCCTGTAGAATTATAATTCAGCTGCTTCTGGTCTCTTTTCCATTGGTGGGGAAATGGTCCAGCATTCACTTCCATAAGTCAGAATAGAATAAATGTAGCACTGCAGTATTCTGTTTTTAGTGTACATGCTCATCTTTCTGTCTGTTAATATGGTCTTCATTTTTTGGAAAGCTTCTTTCGCCATTGTTATTCTGTATTTGATATCTGTGTTGCACCTGCTATCACTTGTTATTAGGCTGGCAAGATATCTGAATTTGTTGGCTTGTTTGATGTTTGTATTTCCAATCTTGATCACACATTGTAGGATGTTTGTCTTTCTGGAGATGACCTTGCTTTCTGTCTTCTTGGTGTTGATTAAGAGGCCTTTGTGATTACTTTCTGCTGCCACTATAGTGAGTAGTTCTTGAAGTTTTGTTTCTGAGTCAGCTATTAGTACGATGTCATCAGCATATCTGATGTTATTTATATTATGGCCTCCAATTGTGAATCCTTTGATGTCTTTAATACTTCTCAAGATATTTTCACTATACAGGTTGAGTAAGTCTGGCGAAAAGACGCAACCTTTGTGTTAGACTAGTAAATGTATTTCTCAACGTAAACACGAGGAATTCTGCAGATGCTGGAAATTCAAGCAACACACATCAAAGTTACTGGTGAACGCAGCAGGCCAGGCAGCATCTCTAGGAAGAGGTACAGTCGACGTTTCAGGCTGAGACGAAGTGTCTCGGCCCGAAACATCGACTGTACCTCCTCCTAGAGATGCTGCCTGGCTTGCTGCATTCACCAGCAACTTTGATGTGTGTTAAATGTATTTCTCAAGCAGGCTTTTAAAATTAATCTTATTGAGCGCAGCATTTTTCTTGTTAGTGTACATGGGAAAAGTACCAGAAATGCATATTTTGTTCAAATATATAATTGGATCTCAGGATGACATTGTGTTTTAGAGAGATAGATTAAAAGGAGACTGGAAATCTTTGAAGAATTAGACTAAAGTGAGAATGTGATATTGTAATATTTGTGAGAAATGAGCAAACTATTCTGAATGTTTTGGAAATTGCCTTATTGAAGATTGGGTACCTTCTCAATTATCACTGAGATCTAGTTCTGGAAACTGTTAATTCTATCTGGATATGTAGGCAAATTATAACATTGAGTCTTACAGTACAGAAACAGACCCTTCAGCTAAACTTGTCCAAGCAGACCAAGCTAGTCTCATTTGTCCATGTTTGGCCAATATCCTTTTCTTTCCATGTATTCAACAGAATGGTTTATAATTGTTACGATATTTACCTCAACTACTTCTTTTGGCAGCTCACTCCACATAGGTACTATCCTCTGTGTGGAAAAAAGTTGCCTTCAAGTTCCTATCAAATTTTTCCCCCTTACCTTAAACAATTACTCTTTAGTTCTTGATTCCCCAACTTTGGAAAAACTATTGTGTGCTTTAACCCTGTCTATGCCCCTCATGATTTAATACACCTCTATAGAATCACCCCTCAGTCTTCTACCCTCCTTGGAATAAAGTACTAGCTTGCCCAACCTCTCCCTATAATCCAGTCCCTCAAGTCTTGGCAGCATCCTGGTAAATCTTTTCTATGCTCTTTTCAGCATAATGGCGCCTTTCCCACAGCAGGCTTACAAAAACTAAGCACAATACTCCAAGTGTGGCCTCACCAATGTCTTGTACAAGTGCAACGTAATATCCAAACTTCTATACTCAATGCCTTGACTGATGAAGGCCAGCAAGCCAAAATCTGCCCTCACCACCCTGTGATTCCACTTTCAAGGAGCTGTGTACTTGTACTCTTAGGTCTGTCTGTCCTCCAATATTCTCCAGTGCCTTCCCATTCATTGTGGAAGTCCTGCCCCACAGAATCTGATGAAGTCCATTTAGACACTCTGCCCTCATCAACCTTTAAAAATCAAATTTGTAAGCCATGATTTCCCATGCACAAAGCAATGCTGACTATCCCTAATCATCCCCTTTCTTTCCAAATGAGTGTATATCTTATTTCTCAGTGCCCCTTCCTACCTCAAGTTACCTACCTCAAATATTAGGCTCACTGTTCTATAATTCCCATGTTTTTCCTTTACAGACCTTTGCAAATAAAGGCAGAATATTAGCCTCTCTCCAGTATTACAGAACCTCACCTGTCACTAGTGATGATACATATTATCTTAGTCAGGTCTCTCACAATTTTTTGAATAGGTTCCTATATTTTTTTGGGCATACCTGATCAGTCCCAGTCATGTGTTTTAAGATGTCCAGTAGCTTTTTTTTTTACCATAATGTGCACTATCCTCAAGATATTCCAATTAACTTTCCCAAGTTCCAAAGTCTTCATATCTTTCTTTCATGGTAAAAACAGAAATGGTCATCAAGGATCTCACCTATCTCCCGTGGCTCCACATATAGAAGTTCATTTTGGTCTTTGAGGAGCCCTAATTACTCCTTTTCTCTTAAGAAACTTACAAAATCTCTTTGGATTCTCCTTAATCTTCTCTGTCAAAGCTATTTCATGCCCCTTTTTGGCCTCCTGATCTCCTTGTTAAACATCTTCTGCATCTCCTATATTCCTCCAGGGAGTCTCTATTTCCTAGCTGTCTGTATTGGATATCAGCCTTGTCCTTCACTCTAACAGGAACATGCAGAACTGGTCCACAAATTAAAGCTCTAAAGTGGGGCAGGGGCAAATTATACATAACGATATATGTTTTTTGAGTGAACGTGCTTCTATGTTCAATATTTTGAATTATATTACTCACTATTTTTGAATGTTTGACTGCTAGTTAGAATGTTTTGCACCTTGGCCCCAGAGGACTGATGTCTTGTTCAGCTGTATCTACGTATGGTTTGAGTGATAATTAAACTTGATTTGATTTGACATTATTAATGTAGCCCCCTGGTAAGCCTCAGGCTCGCTCAACTCGTTTTCATCTAGGGTAAGCAGTTGTACCCCACCCACCAAATAACAGACAATATGCGATTAAATGATTACACTTTATAGATCTTACTGGAACTATGTAATTAATAGAGATAAAATATAAAAGGAAAGTAAAAGGCGCCAAACTTATCAAAGTTCAACCACTTCGTGCACAACAGTTGGAGCTCAAGTAACCGAGTCCTCTTTCCACCATCGATCCCCTCCGACCACCTCAACCTGCCGCCTGGGAACAACCACAGTGGTTGAACAAGCACTCCACATGAGTCTGTCTTCGTCTTCTCTCCTCGCCGAAGACCCTGGGCCTCGGACTCCCACTTGGGGTTCGTCTCGTTGGCCAGTTTACAGCATCGCGTCTCCTCTCTCTGTCCCCATCGCGCCTTCTCCTTCAGCACCCGCGAAAACAATAGCTTACAGGCACACAAGAAAGAATAACATCTATCCCAATTGGTTCATTCTCTCTCTTATCAATAATATAATCCAAACAAGCAGAGAGAGAGAGAGAGAGAGAGAGAGAGAGAGAGAACTCCTTACATCACAGTTACTATTACAGGAAAGCCATTTTAATTATAACATAACAAAGAAGCCATTTTGTTAGCCTTCGCGGTAACATAAAAGAAGAAACCCCTTACACTCTCTCCCCACCAAATAAAGTCATGTCCTCATGACTTCTAAATAACTCGCCAACCCTTCCTGCAGATACAAAATCCCAATCCAGGTACAAACAGTTACATGGCTCTCCAAACAGTAGACCTTACGCCCTGTTCCACGGGCGCCACATAGGCAGGAATCTCACTATCTCAATTTTAAAAGTGTCCCACTTGCTGGACATCCATTTGTCCACAAGTGAGCTACTTCAATCAACTATTACAACTTCTTGGTCAACACTTGCCTTGTCCCAGTTTAGAGCTTTAACCTGTGGATCACTTCCGTCATTATGCATAAATGTTCTAATACTGATAGAACTCTGGTCACTGGTTCCAAGGTTTCCCCACTAACACCTCAGTCAATTGTCCAGCTCTATTTTCCAAGAGTAGGTCAAACTTTACTCTCTCTTCAGGTGCTGTATATATCGCCTGGGGAATCTTTCCATAATCCACATAACAAATTCCATCAATATAAGCCTGTTATTGTCAGGGCTGAAGAGCAACTCATTTGATCATAGTGATATCTGGAAGGGAACGTAGCTCTAAGGTTTTTCTGACTTAAAAAAATGGAACAAAATGAAACTTGAGAACAAACCTAATAGAAGCAAAAAATATCTATAAGACCCTTTGTGCCTGCACTGTATTTAATAATTTAATGACTGTTGTTGTTTCTTTAGTTCCAATTTCCCACAAATCACCATGCCACTGATCCCACAAAGTGTCTAAAAAATGTCAATTGCAATCTTCAATATAATTGGGCACTGAATGTCCATACCTTCTGAAGTCTGGAAAGGCCTGGGGGGGGGGGTGGGTGTAAACTAAATTTGCAGGGGGCAGGGATCCAGAATGTGAGAGAGGATAGCGAGATGAAGTATAAAGGACAGGTGGGGACTACACGGTTCCGGAATATTAAGTGTGAAGTAGAGAAAGGTGAGGCGGAACGAGTGATAAGGAGGATACCTGTGCAGAGGGATGGTCTGACGGAGCATGGAGTTAAATGTGCAGAAAGAGTAAGTAAATTTAAGAAGGACAACAAAATTCAAGGGGCGTATAGCCCGGTGAGAGTTCGGGGAGCTGGGTTATGCACAATAGGCAGTGATTTAAACAGAGAGAGTAGAAATGGGTTTAAAATTCTATATCTGAATGCACGAAGTGTCAGAAATAAGGCAGATGAGCTTGAAGCTCAAGTGCGAATGGGTAACTATGATGTTGTTGGGATAACGGAGACGTGGCTGCAGGGGGATCAGACCTGGGAATTGAATGTACAAGGGTATACGAAGGGACAGAAAGGTGGGCAGAGGGGGTGGAGTGGCCCTGTTGGTGAGGAATGAGATTCAGTCCCTTGCAAGGGGGGACATAGAATCAGGAGAAGTAGAGTCAGTGTGGATAGAACTGAGGAACAGTAAGGGCAAAAAGACCCTAATAGGAGTTATCTACAGGCCCCCAAACAGTAGCAAGGATATTGGGTGCAAGTTGAATAGGGAGATAACAATGGCATGTGGCAAAGGAAATGTCGCAGTAGTTATGGGGGATTTCAACATGCAGGTGAACTGGGAAAATCAGGTTGGTACTGGACCCCAGGATAGGGAGTTTGTAGAGTGCCTACGGGATGTATTTTTGGAGCAGCTTGTACGAGAGCTGACCAGGGATAAGGCTATTCTGGATCTAGTGTTGTGCAATCAACAGGACTTGATAAGTGATCTTGAAGTAAAGGAGCCATTAGGAGGTAGTGAACACAATATGATAAGTTTTTATCTGCAAGTTGAGAGGGATAAGGGCAGATCAGAAGTGTCAGTATTGCAGTTGAACAAAGGAGACTATGGACCCATGAGGGAGGAGCTGGCCAAAGTTGACTGGTCGGATATCCTAGCAGAAAAGACAGTGGAACAGCAATGGCAGGTATTGTTGGGAATAATGCACAAGGTGCAAAATCAATTCATCCCCCGGAGAAGGAAGGATTCAAAGGGGGGAAAGTGGCCACAGTGGTTGACAAAGGAAGTCAGAGATAGCATAGCATTAAAAAAGAAGTATAACAGAGCTAAGGTGAGTGGGAAGACGGATGATTGGGAAATTTTTAAGGAGCAACAGAACTTAACTAAAAAGGCAATACAGGGAGAAAAAAGTGAGGTATGAACGCAAGCTAGCTAGGAATATAAAGGAGGATAGCAAGTTTTTTTAGGTATGTGAAGAGAAGGAAAATAGTTAAGAACAATGTTGGGCCCTTGAAGAATGAATTGGGAGAAATTGTTATGAGAAACAGAGAAATGACAGACAAACTTAATAAGTACTTTGGATCTGTCTTCACTTAGGGAAGACACAAGCAATCTCCCAGATGTATGGATGGACCAAGGACATAGGGTAACAGAGGAACTGAAACAGATTGACATTAGGAAGGAAACGGTGATGAGCAGACTGATTGGACTGAAGGCTAACAAATCCCCAGGTCTAGATGGTCTGCATCCTAGGGTACTAAAGGAGGTGGCTCTGGAAATTGCGGATGCATTGGTGATCATTTTCCAATGTTCCTTAGATTCAGGATCAGTTCCTGAGGATTGGCGAATGGCTAATGTTATCCCACTTTTTAAGAAAGGAGGGAGGGAGAAAACAGAGAACTATCGCCCTGTTAGCCTAACATCAGTAGTGGGGAAGATGCTAGAATCCATTATTAAAGATGAAATAGCGGCATATCTTGATAGCAGTGATAAGATTGGGCCGAGCCAGCATGGATTTACCAAGGGCAAATCATGCTTGACTAATCTACTGGAGTTTTTCGAGGATGTGACCAGGAAGATAGATGCGGGAGATCCAGTGGATGTGGTGTACCTTGACTTTCAGAAGGCATTTGATAAGGTACCACATAGGAGATTGGTGGGTGAAATCAGAGCTCATGGCATTGGGGGGAAGATATTGACATGGATAGAAAACTGGTTGGCAGATAGAAAGCAAAGGGTGGCAGTGAATGGGTGTTTCTCGGAATGGCAGGTGGTGACTAGTGGGGTGCCACAGGGCTCGGTATTGGGGCCACAGCTGTTTACGATTTACGTCAATGATTTAGAGGAAGGCATTGTGAATAACATCAACAAGTTTGCTGATGATACTAAGCTGGGTGGCAGTGTGACATATGATGAGGATGTTAGGAGAATTCAAGGTGACTTGGATAGGCTGGGTGAATGGGCAGAAACTTGGCAGATGGCGTTTAATGTGAATAAGTGTGAGGTTATTCACTTTGGGAGCAAGAACAGGAAGGCAGATTATTATCTGAATGGTGTGGAGTTAGGTAAGGGAGAAATACAAAGAGATCTAGGAGTACTTGTTCATCAGTCTCTGAAGGTGAATGAGCAAGTGCAGCAGGCAGTGAAGAAGGCTAATGGAATGTTGGCCTTTATTACAAAAGGAATGGAGTACAAGAGCAAGGAAATCCTTTTGCATTTGTACAGGGCCCTGGTGAGACCACACCTGGAGTATTGTGTGCAGTTTTGGTCTCCAGGGTTAAGGAAGGACATCCTGGCTGTGGAGGAGGTGGAGCGTAGTTTCACTAGGTTAATTCCTGGGATGTCCAGACTGTCGTACGCAGAGAGGTTAGAGAGACTGGGCTTGTACACGCTGGAATTAAGGAGATTGAGGGGGGATCTGATTGAGACATATCAGATTATTAAGGGATTGGACAAGACAGATGCAGGAAATATGTTCCAGATGCTGGGAGAGTCCAGTACCAGAGGGCATGGTTTAAGAATAAGGGGTAGGTCATTTAGGACAGAGTTGAGGAGGAACTTCCTCTCCCTGAGAGTTGTGGAGGTGTGGAACGCGCTGCCTCAGAAGGCAGTGGAGGCCAATTCTCTGGATGCTTTCAAGAAGGAGCTAGATAGGTATCTTATGGATAGGGGAATCAAGGGTTATGGGGACAAGGCAGGAACCGGGTATTGATAGTAGATGATCAGCCATGATCTCAGAATGGCGGTGCAGGCTCGAGGGGCCGAATGGTCTACTTCTGCACCTATTGTCTATTGTCATCACTAAATCAGCATCAGTCCCCACTCCCACCCTTGTAAGAATATTGCAAGGTAGCATACCAGGGCCGGGGACTATGAGGTCCCTCAATTTCTTAAATATTTTCACTCTTTTACCATTGTTAATCAATGGTAAATAATTATCTATGTGATAATTCAGTCTCCTCATGCGCATACTGTGCAAATATTTTGATTTTGCTACCACAAATCATTTGTGTGGTCAGGCACTTAATCATTTGCACTTGCTTCCATCTTGTTGTATATTGATCAGTTCTTTAAAAACACATATCCTGTTCTTTTCAACGCTAGGAGACAGAGCACCAACTACTACCTTTGGCTTTTATTGAATATACTGCACTACCACAGAATGTGGTTAAAATGTGACATCTATTAATCTGTTCTCTTCATTTGGATTGTGAAATTATAATTATTTTAGGGTAGCAGAGTGGTTAGCACAGCGCTTTACAGTACCAGTGACCCAGGTTCATTTCCTGCCACTGCCTGTAAGGAGTTTGTATGTTTTCCCTGTGACTGCTTGGTTTCCTGCCATAGTCCAAGAAAAACCAAAGTTATTCAAAAATTCTACTAATTTTGTCATAGTCATATTACTTGACCAATTTTGTAGGCAGAAGTGACTTAAAATGAACAAAAAGAGACTGTGGTTGCAAATTTACTCATCTAACTATACGTACATTAGAATGTTTCTCAATATTTAAACAATGTGGGTCAACGTAAATTTGTTGAAGAATATAAAATGGATTTATCTCTGTAGGAAAGATCAAGTTATGAATATCATATGGATACTTTAGATAGAGTGCAGAGGGAATTTACAAGGAAGTTTCCCGGATTGGAGAGTGTACCTTATGAGAACAGGTTGAGTGAACTCAGCCTTTTCTCCTTAGAGCGACGGAGGATGAGAGATAACCTGATAGAGGTGTATAAGATAATGAGAGGCATTGATCATGTGGATAGCCAGAGGCTTTTTCCCAGGGCTGAAATGGCTAACACGAGGGGGCACAGTTTTAAGGTGCTTGGAAGTAGGTACAGGGGGGGATGTCAGAGGTAAGTTTTTCACACAGAGAGTGGTGGGTGTGTGGAATGCACTGCCGGCAATGGTGGTGGAGATGGATACAATAGGGTCTTTTAAGAGACTCTTAGATAGGTACATGGAGCTTAGAAAAATAGAGGGCTATGTAGTAGGGTAATTCTAGGCAGATTCTAGAGTAGGTTACATGGTTGGCACAATATTGTGGGCCGAAGGGCCTGTAATGTGCTGTAGATTTCTATGTTCTAAAATAAAAATCAGTAATTTTTAATTTGGGAATATGAGCAGTAGTGTGATGAAGCTTAAGGTGAAAATGAAAATTTACACATTAGGTTAGAAAACTATACTGTACTATGAGTGTGCCAGCAATTTGCTGGCCGAATTTCTGCTTTTGAGTCAGGAGACTGTGAGTTTAATTTAAATGAAATTGTGTGCAAAGGAAGAAAATTGTGTCTAGAATCCAGACAGACACAAAGTACAGAATGATGGAATGTACATTCATTTGTTTCAGAAGTTAAACAGGTCACACATATCTTCTTTCTTAAAAAAATGCAAAGGCTTCTTTCACTGTCTCTCAATTATCTTTCACTAAAAGATTTGGTTATTATCACAGTAATCTGTGAAATGTGTTGCTTATTTTTTAATTTGCAATGATGACTAATCTTCAAAGGATTTTTATTTTTAGTTTTTATAAGTGTTTTGGCATATTGAAAGAGCTGTATTTTACATATTTCACTTTATATAACTTTTATTGTTATTCCACAGGACGGATATTATTATTGTAAATGAAAGGTACAACACAGATTAACTAAGGTGCTCAAAGAGAACATATAAAGAATGCCCTGGAAAAAAACTAGATCTATTTTCTTCAAATAGAGGAGAAAGGTAGTGATTTGGTAACATTTTTCATAATGATGTGACAATCAGACTGGGGCAGATGGAAACAGAATGTTTTAAATGATGATGATGATGATCATCATCAGCTGCCATGCCCAGTTTGAGCTTTGACTGCCATGGCCCACACACTCCTGTTTCAGGTCAAGTGGATCAATTCATTGGTATTCATTTCCAGTTCTCTGGCTGCTGTCTCCATCATCATTTGTCTTTGTCTTCCTCTTGTTTTCTTCCCTTCAATCTTTACCATAATTACTGTGCATTCTAACTCCTCTTTCACATGTCCAATGAAGTTACATTGCCTTTTCATGATCTCATACATTATTTCTCTTTTTGTCTTTGCTCTGTTCATGACATCCTTGTTAGATATTAGTTTCGTCCAAGGTATTCTTTGCATCCTCCTCAAAAACCACATCTCTGCTGCTACAATTCATTTCCTCATGTTACTAGATATTGTCCAACATTCTGAGCCATATAACATAACAGGATAAACGTAACATTTCAGTACTGAGGTGGGTTGTGATGCCTAGTTTAGTATTGGTCAGTATACTCTTCATTCTTGTAAAGGTGTCTTTTGCCATCCCTATTCTTCTTTTGATGTCCATGTTGCACCTGCCATCTGATGTCACCCAGCTTCCTAAGTAGCAAAAGTTCTGTACTTGTTTTATGTCTTCCCCGTTTATCCTCAGCCTGCAGATAGGATTCTCCTTCTTTTTGGATATCACCATACATTCTGTCTTTTTGCAATTGGATAGACCCATTTTTGCACTTTCTTCAACAATTATATCAATTAAGTTTTATAGTTCTTCCTCCGTACTTGCAATTAACACAGTGTCATCTGCATATCTGAAATTATTGATGTTTTCACTGCCAATTTTGATTCCCAAGATGTCTCTTATTTTTTGTAATATTGTTTCACTGTACACATTAAATAAATCAGGGGAGAAAACACACCCTTGTCTAATGCCTCTCTTGATTTTCGTAAACTGACTCACTTCTCCATCTATTCTTACAGCAGCAGTTTGTTCCCAGTACAGATTTCTGATTAGGCGGAGGTCTTTCGAATCTAGATCTAGAGTTTTCTGTAATATTTCAAATAACTTATTGTGCTTCACTTTATCAAATGCTTTTGTGTAGTTGATAAAACAAACAAATCTTTTTGCACTTGAATAGCTCATTCTGATAGTATCCTTAACATCAATATTGCGTTTCTTGTACCGTGTCTTTCACAAAACCCCATTGTTCTTTACCTATTTCAGCTTGTATCTTACTTTTAGCTCTTGTCATCAAAATTCTTAGAAGTGTCTTGGTGATTTGACTTATTAAACTTATGGTCCGATGTAATTCACATTCTATTGCTCCAGGTTTCTTAGGATGAGTGATAAATACTGATTTTTTCATCTCTTCTGGTATTATTCCAGTCTCATAAATGTCATTGCTTAAATCAGTAAGTTTTTCAATTCCATGATCTTCAAGGGCGATAATTTGTTCTATTACTAATTCATCAGAACCTGCTGCCTTTCCATTCTTCATCTTATTTATTGCATTACGAACTTCAGATTTTAAAATACTTGGACCTTCAATGTTTTTCTTAATTTCTGGTTTTTCACCTTGATCGTCTTCAAGCAATTCCTGAATATACTCAGCCAACTGTTCATAATCTCATCTTTTTCCATGATAATGGTACTGTCCTTTGCTTTCAGCCATTTACCTGAAGAACAGAGGAGCGTTTTACCAGTGATATTCTTGATTTGTTCATGTAACCTTTTTCGATCAGTAATAGGGATCCTTTCTATTTGCTCACATTCCTGGTTTAACCATTCTTCTTTGGCTTTTTGACATAAGCTTTTAACTTTTATACCTGAGGACTTGTATTCTATAGGATTTGCTTTCTTCTGTCTCCTTTCTTCCATTAGATTTTTGATTTCATCTGTCATCTGTTTATTCTTTGTGCTTTTTTCTTTTTTAGGAATCACTGACTTTGCTGATTCTACCAAGGCATCCTTTAGAGAGTTAAATTTCATTTCTACATGATTGCTATCATCTTCAACAGATTCTGTTTCTAGACTTTGAAATCTATTCCTTACTTCAATTGTAAATTTTTGTCTTATGTTTTCTTCTTTAATTAATTGCAAGTGGTCAAGGGATTGCTCAGGTTTTTGCTTCTTTAGTATTTTAAGTTTTACTTTTACATGACATGGTCACTATTACAGTCTGCACCTGGATATGTTTTGCATTGAGTCACCGAGTTTCTAAATCTTTGGTTTATAGTAATAAAGTCAATTTGATTTCTAGTGTTATCACCTGGACTTTTCCAGGTCCACAAGCGTCTTGGATGGTTTTTAAAGTAGGTATTCATAATGACCTGATTATTCATCTTGCGCCATTCTACCCATTTCTCACCTCTTTCATTTCTTTCCCCTAGTCCAAATTTTCCGATGGTATTTCCATCAGCACCTTGTCCTACTTTAGCATTTAGATCTCCCATGACAATAACAATACCTTGAGATTTGCATCCATTCTTTGCTTGTTCAAGCTCTTCATAGAATTTATCTATATCCTCATTTGTTCCATCTGTTGTTGGTGCATATACCTGTATAATTGCTAAATCAAATGGTTGCCCTCTGAATCTAACAAGGAGCACTCTTTCTGCTATTGCCCAATGTCCTAAAACACTTTTTGCCATGTTTTCATCCATAAGAATTCCTGTTCCATTAGCATGGGATGTTCCACAAGAATAAATTAGCATTTTATTTCTATTCTGACATGTTCCAGCACCTATCCAACGAACTTCGCTAATTCCCATGATGTTAATCTTTAGTCTTTCCATTTCATTTATCACATTGTCCAATCTTCCTGCTTGATATAGGGTTCTTACATTCCAAGTGGCAATAATTTTCTTTTGTTTTACTTTAATTTTATGAGCAGTAGCTTGATGATAGTCGGGGATCCTCTGCTGACCAGAATCAACCCTACCGAGCGAAACATCTTCAGAATTGTTTTGAAGATCCTCTTGACGCTGATGTTGTGTGATACATTTTATGAGTTTGACCTTGGTTTTCTTAGCAAATAGATTCTAGGAAATCTAGTATCTAGCAACGGTGGTTTGCTATTGCCTACCGTTGGGCGAACTAAAGAAATCGCCATTTCTCTTCCGAAATGTTCATCCGCCTATACTATAGCCGCATACATTTGAGGTCCTAGCTCATCCGCCTTCTCCGTCATAAGTTCAGTTACTGAACCTGCCGGATCTGCCGTTGGCCTTCGCTTGTATCCTGAGCAGGAACCCTTGCAGGTGCTACCGTTCCAGGTCAGAGCGGCCCTGGGAGCAATGAATGACTAAGGGGTAACTCCACTTTTCCCAGAGCTCTGAAAGTCCCCAATCAGAGCCTCATCACCAGTTGCAGTTTAGAGTCATACCCAGGACAATTTAAATGATCACTGCTCCAATTCTGGAGATATTGGACTGAATAGTACCTACCTGCAACGGTCAGTTCTTTAGGTTTGTCTATCCCACCTTGCCCTATTCATCTGCATCTATGTGTAGAAATGCAAACGTCACCAACAACCCAGTGATCAGATCGGAGGAAATGGTTAAATGCACATTATCTGTTTATACTGTTTTATTTTATGTTTAACTTAATTTCTAGTGTGTTAATTTAAATTTGCTTTTTTACTCATTTTAAATTGTTCAAATCTCTGGGCAGCACTCAAATATCTGATTGTCAGTGTTGATCAGTTCAAAAGCCTTTGAGAGCAACACACTATAAAAATGTTATCATTACAGAGGAAGGGTCTCAGGTACATTGACTGAGCCCTAAAAGCTTAAGAGGATAAAAAGAGATAGCTCGCTTAGTCCTTAGTATTAGAGTAGGTTAGTGTGATGGGCATTAAAATCTGTGATCTGAAATGATGGACTAAATCTAGGGTGATCCAACACATTGAACATTTGAGAAGATTGTTAACCAGTACATTGACCCTTGTTAAATTGGACTACACGTGGTAACAATGCGCAGAGTACATATGCATATCTAGAAATTCTTACATCTGGTGCTATACTTTTGAGCACCCTTTAAAATCCGGTCACTTGAGGCTGCGGTTCTTTTGTGCATATATTGCCGTTGAGCGTGTGTAATGAGCCTCCAAAGGACAAAGATTACATAGTTGTAAAAATAAATTATCAGCATAAGCATTTTTATGGTCATAATTGTAACTTATCATGTCACTAAGTAGTTACTTATCACTACATGCAGCAGTCTCTACTCCCTGTGGTGTATTTAGTGGGAGCTAGTGGACAAATTCATGAAATTATCTGAAGTACTGTTAAGCAGGAGATGTGTGCTTACATTGTCTGTAAATCATATGAGTGTGGGTTGAGGGGAGAAGGCCTTAATTGCACTTCTGACTTCTCCCTCAACAATGAGTGGTCTACCCCACCTCTTTCTTGGAGGTTAGGCCCACTGGCCCCTCTCTTGTGGCACCCATGGTTTTTGCTTTAAGGAACATCCAGTGTAACCTTCATACATATTTGAAATGTGTGATGGAATATTAATCTAGCTTGCAAGGAGCTGCATTTGTCCTATATCTGACGAGTGCAACATGCCTGAGTGAGAATACTCTTTTGTCAGCCAAGTTCCCAGCCTCACATAATGAAAGTCCTATTTCCACTAAGTTCAGGGCTTTTGCCGATTTTAACGTAGAGCATAGAATAATACAGCACAGTACAGGCCCTTTGGCCCACAATGTTGAGCCGACCCTCAAACCCTGCCTCTCATATAATCCCCCACCTTAAATTCCTCCATATACCTGTCTAGTAGTCTCTTAAACTTCACTAGTGTATCTGCCTCCACCATTGACTCAGGCAGTGCATTCCACACACCAACCACTCTCTGAGTAAAAAACCTTCCTCTAATATCCCCCTTGAACTTCCCACTCCTTACCTTAAAGCCATGTCCTCTTGTATTGAGCAGCGGTGCCCTGGGGAAGAGGCACTGGCTATCCACTCTATCTATTCCTCTTATTATCTTGTATACCTCTATCATGTCTCCTCTCATCCTCCTTCTCTCCAAAGAGTAAAGCCCTAACTCCCTTAATCTCTGATCATAATGCATACTTTCTAAACCAGGCAGTATCCTGGTAAATCTCCTCTGTACCCTTTCCAATGCTTCCACATCTTTCCTATAGTGAGGCGACCAGAACTGGACACAGTACTCCAAGTGTGGCCTAACCAGAATTTTATAGAGCTGCATTATTACATCGCGACTCTTAAACTCTATCCCTCGACTTATGAAAGCTAACAACCCATAAGCTTTCTTAACTACCCTATCCACCTGTGAGACAACTTTCAGGGATCTGTGGACATGTACCCCCAGACCCCTCTGCTCCTCCACACTACCAAGTATCCTGCCATTTACTTTGTACTCTGCCTTGGAGTTTGTCCTTCCAAAGTGTACCACCTCTCACATCTCCGGGTTGAACTCCATCTGCCACTTCTCAGCCCACTTCTGCATCCTATCAATGTCTCTCTGCAATCTTTGACAATTCTCTACACTATCTACAACACCACCAACCTTTGTGTCGTCTGCAAACTTGCCAACCCACCCTTCTACCCCCACATCCAGGTCATTAATAAAAATCACTAGAAGTAGAGGTCCCAAAACAGATCCTTGTGGGACACCACTAGTCACAATCCTCCAATCTGAATGTACTCCCTCCACCACGACCCTCTGCCTTTTGCAGGCAAGCCAATTCTGAATCCACGTGGCCAAACTTCCCTGGATCCCATGACATCTGACTTTTGGAATAACCCTACCGTGTGGAACCTTGTCAAATGCCTTACTAAAATCCATATAGATCACATCCACTGCACTACCCTCATCTATATGCCTGGTCACCTCCTCAAAGATCTCTATCAGGCTTGTTAGACTTGATCTGCCCTTCACAAAGCCATGTTGACTGTCCCTGATCAGACCATGATTTTCTAAATGCCCAGAGATCCTATCTCTAAGAATCTTTTCCAACAGCTTTCCCACCACAGATGTAAGGCTCACTGGTCTATAATTACCCGGACTCGCCCTACTACCTTTTTTGAACAAGGGGACAACATTCACCTCCCTCCAATCCTCCGCTACCATTCCCATGGACAATGAGGACATAAAGATCCTAGCCAGAGGCTCAGCAATCTCTTCCCTCGCCTGGTGGAGCAGCCTGGGGAATATTCAGTCAAGCTCCAGGGACTTATCTGTCCTAATGTATTTTAACAACTCCAACACCTCCTCTCCCTTAATATCAACCTGCTCCAGAACATCAACCTCACTCATATTGTCCTCACCATCAAGTTCTCTCTCATTGGTGAATACTGAAGAGAAGTATTCATTGAGGACCTTGCTCACTTCCACAGCCTCCAGGCACATCTTCCTACCTTTATCTCTAATCAGTCCTACCTTCACTGCTGTCATCCTTTTTTTCTTCACATAATTGAAGAATGCCTGGGGTTTTCCTTTACCCTACTCGCCAAAGCCTTCTCAGCCCCTTCTTAAGCTCCTTTCTTGCTTCCTTATATTCCTCAATAGACCCATCTGATCCTTGCTTCATGTATGCTGCCTTCTTCCACCTGATTAGATTTTCCACCTCACTTGTCACCCATGGTTCCTTCACCCCACCATTCTTTATCTTCCTCACCAGGACAAATTCATCCCTAACATCCTGCAAGAGATCTCTAAACATCGACCACATGTCCATAGTACATTTCCCTGCAAAAACATCATCCCAATTCACACCCGCAAGTTCTAGCCTTATAGCCTCATGATTTACCCTTCCCCAATTAAAAAAAATTTCCTGTCCTCTCTGATTCTATCCTTTTCCATGATAATTCTAAAGGCCAGGGAGCAGTGGTCACTGTCCCCCAGATGCTCACCCACTGAGAGATCTGTGACCTGATCTTTGGCTCTCCTACTACATCGGATCACTGCTTATTATATCATGTACCATGCATACCTAAAGTTGCTTTTCTGAAGGCAAACACAGCCAGATGAGCAGTCCTTAAAGAGAATGAAACTGTCACATAATAGTTGCGAAAGAAATAGTTCCTTCTCTGTCTGTGGAGCTAGGAATCCTTCTCCTCACTAAAAGTCATCAGGTGTACTGGTACCCTCTTATTCTGAGTTTATCAGTGCCCAGCGTAATCGACTCTGCTGAATAACTACCATTCCATTTGAGGTCAGCATTCTGAAACTTGGTCTAATAGCACCTCCAGTATGTCAGCTGCATCCTGATACAAGAAGAGTATCATTTTGCATAACTTTAGGCACAGTAACTACTGAATTTGCAGTTAACTTCTAGGCTAGTGGAATAATTCCAAATGATTAAGTAGCAGCACTTTGAAGATAATGATTTCTGCGTGTTTCACATCTACTACTTTTCAAAAAATTCTCTGTAGGAGTTACAGGTTCCTCCAGTGTAATAAATTGTGGAAAAACAGCCATTTTATCCAGAGCATTAATTTCAGCAAGTTGAGTGCATGGTATAATCTGCTGTTATACATAGGGATTTCGTTCAATGTGAGAAGGCAAATAGACTGAAGAAGCTGAGGTTAGTCTCTTTGGAAAAGAGGAATCTGATATAAATGTTTGAAATTATGCAGGGCAGGGGGTGCAGATGGAGAGAATCAGGTGATGTAAATTGAAGATAGTAAACAAAAGTGCAGAAATGTCAGGAGTAATACCTTTTATGGGTTGTGTTGGTTCGGGTCTGAACTCATGATCATATGTAATATTAGAGGCAGGTTCAGCTACAGATACAGAATGGATCTGGGTAGGTATCAGAAAGGAAAGAGCATACAGACCTTTGGGTCAGATCGCAGCAATGCAACAAGTTAGATTAACTTTACATAGAGATGACACACACCCAACTGGCATATTGTAGCTGTTCTGTGATTCTGTCAACATTGTTCTGTGAGTTACACTTTTCAAATTATGTATGCCTTGTGTGATGAGTATATGAATCAAGCTGCCAGCGCAAGTGGTAATGCAGGCAAAATTACAATGTTTGCATGATGTTTGGACAGGTACATGGATAGGAAAGGTTTAGAGGGATGTAAGACCATAAGAAATAGGAGCAAAATTAAGCCATTTGGCCCATCAAGTCTGCTCCACCATTCAATCATGGCTGATCCCTTTTCTTTTCTCCTCCTCAGCCCCATTTCCCAGCCTTCTCCCCGTAACCTTTGATGCCATGTCCAATCAAGAACCTATCAATCTCTGCCTTAAATACACCAACGACCTGGCCTCCACAGCTGCATGTGACAACAAATTCCACAAATTCACCACCCAATGGCTAAAGAAGTTTCTCTGTATCTCTATTTTGAAAGGATGCCTGTCTATCCTGAGGCTGCGCCCTCTTGTCCTAGACTCTCCAGCCTTGGGAAACATCCTTTCTACATCTACTCTATCTAGGCCTTTCAACATTCGAAAGATTTCAATGAGATCCCCCCCCATCCTTCTAAATTCCAGTGAGTACAGACCCAGAGCCATCAAAATTTCCTCGTTTGATAACCCTCTCATTCCTGCAATGATCCTTGTGAACCTCCTCTGGACCCTCTCTAATGCCAGCATATCTTTTCTAAGATAAGGAGCCCACAACTGGGTCACAATACTTCATCAGTGCCTTACAAAGCCTCAGCATTACATCCTTGCTCTTGTATTCTAGACCTGTTGAAATGAATGCTAACATTGCACTTGCCTTCCTCACCACCAACTCAACCTGCAAGTTAACCTTTAATGTGTTCTGCACACGGACTCCCAAGTCCCCTTGCATATCAGATTTTTGGATTTTCTCCTCATTTAGAAAATGGAGGCAAATAGCTTAAGTGTCTTTTGGAAAGCATCAAGTTGGATAAGTCATTGGGACCAGACGAGATGTACCCCAGGCTACTGTGAGAGGCGAGGGAGGAGATTGCTGAGCCTCTGGCGATGATCTTTGCATCATCAATGAGGATGCAAGAGGTTCCGAAGGATTGGAGGGTTGAAACCGTAGATGTAGTGTATATGGATTTTAGCAAGGCTTATTGAAAGTGTAAGGAGGCATGGGATCCAAGGGGACATTGCTTTGTAGATCCAGAACTGGCTTGCCCACAGAAAGAAACAAGTGGTTGTAGACAGGTTTTATTCTGCATGGAGGCCGGAGGCCGGTGACCGGTGGTGTGCCTCAGGGATCTGTTTCTGGGACCTCTACTCTTTGTGATTTTTGTAAATGACCTGGATGAGGAAGTGGAGGGATGGGTTAGTAAATTTGCTGATGACACAAAGGTTGGGGGTGTTGTGGATAGTGTGGAGGGCTGTCAGAGGTTACAGCGGGACATCGATAGGATGAGAAACTGGGCCGAGAAGTGGTAGATGGAGTTCAACCCAGGTAAGTGTGAGGTGGTTCATTTTGGTAGGTCAAATATGATGGCAGAATATAGCATTAATGGCAAGACTTTTGGCAGTGTGGAGGATCAGAGGGATCTTGGGGTCCGAGTCCATTGGACACTCAAAGCAGCTATGCAGGTTGTTTCTGTGGTTAAGACGGCATACGGTGTATTGGCCTTCATTAATCGTGGGATTGAGTTTGGAGCCGAGAGGTAATGTTGCAGCTATATAGGACCCTGGTCAGACCCCACTTGGAGCACTGTGTTCAGTTCTGGTCGCCTCACTACAGGAAGGACGTGGAAACCATAGAAAGGGTGCAGAGGAGATTGACAAGGATGTTTCCTGGATTGGGGAGCATGCCTTATGAGAATAGGTTGATTGAACTTGGCCTTTTCTCCTTGGAGCGACGGAGGATGAGAGGTGACCTGATAGAGGTGTACAGGATAATGAGAGGCATTGATCGTGTGGATAGTCAGAGGCTTTTTCCCAGGCCTGAGATGGCTAGCATGAGAGGGCATATTTTTAAGGTGCTTGGAAGTAGGTATAGAGGAGATGTCAGGGGTAAGTTTTTTATGCAGAGAGTGGTGAGTGTGTGGAATGGGCTGCTGGCGGCGGTGGTGGAACCAAAAACGATAGGGTCTTTTACGAGACTCCTGGATGGATACATGGAGCTTAGAAAAATAGAGGACTATGAGTAACCCTAGGTAATTTCTCAGGTAAGGACATATTCGGCATAGCTTTGTGGGCCGAAGGGCCTGTATTGTGCTGTAGGTTTTCTATGTTTCTAGATAACTTAGTTGGTGTGGGTGATTTGGGCTGAAAAGGCTGTTTTAAGCTGTATGACTCTGATGCTATGACTGTGAATAACCTGGAGTCACAAGATTCTGCGAATGCTGCAGTTTGGAGCAAAAATAACCAAAATGCTGGAGGAACTCAGAGAGTGAGGCAGCAGTTGTAGAGGGAAATGTACAATTGATGTTTTAGATTCAGAACCTGAACTGGAAAGAAGGAAAATTTCTTCAAATTGCAGACTCCACTTGACCCAAAACAGTGATTGCTCAGTTCCCTTGATAGCTGCTGCCTGACACACTGAAGTCCTGCAGCAATTTGTTGTTTTATTTTGTTATGAATGATCTACCTTGTTATTGTCATACAGGAGGAGTTTCTTGAAATTAACAGGATCTTGTGTCTGTTCTTGCTGTTTCATCCATGCCTTATCAGCAGGGATTTTGCCTGAATATCCTAAGAGATCATAATTCATAATCTAAGCAAATTCTGGACATGAAGGTTGTAACAGTGATTCTACATGGTTGTAAACTTACACAATAAAACCTAATAGTCTGCTTGACATTTGTGGATCTCCCTACACTTGTCTGCAATTGTTCACAAAGCCTGTGCAACTTAAAAGAAATCTTTTCATTCCAAAGTTGCTGCAGAGGTACCACAGCATCCTTGAAGGTTTACACGATGCACACTTCATTTCCAGGGTGTAGGGAGACTCGCTGAAATCTAGACAAAGTAATAAGTAGGGTGTTTTCACTCTGCTTCTTAAAGGGTAAATATTTCACAAGCAAAGCCGGGGAGCTGCACCGTAAAATCATTAAGTTAACAATGATTTTGACAGGTAATTGAGTATTTTTGTAATGAAGTGTTTGGAGACAATTGTTTATGCTGTTAGAAGGAAGCAGGCAGTTGAATTGTTCCAATTTTAGGAAGGAGAAGGAAACTTCTCTGCATTATATCCTTGCTTTTGTATTCTAGTTCTTTCAGAATGAATGCTAACATTGCATTTGTCTTTCTTACTACCCACTTAACCTGCAATTTAACCTTTAGGGAATCCTACACAAGGACACCCAAGTCCTATTGCACCTCTGATTTTTAAAAATTTTCTCCACATTTTGAAAATAGTTCATGTACTTTTATTCCTTCTACCAAAGTGCATGATTATATGCTTCCCTATACTATATTCCATCTGTTACTTCTTTATCTATTCTCCCAATCTGTCTCAGTCCTTCTGCAGACTCCCTGCTTCCTCAACACTACCTGCCTCTCAACCCATCTTTGTATCATCCACAAACTTGACCACAAAGCCATCAACTCCTTCATCTAAATCATTGACATATAATGTGAGAAGAAGCGGTCCCAACACCGACCACTGTGGAACACCACTAGTCACCAGCAGCCAATCAGAAAAGGCCCCTATGTTCTGACTCTTTGCTTCTCGCTAGTAAGGAAATCTACTAACCATGCTGGTATTTTTCCTGTAATATCATAGGCTGTTATCTTGTTAAGCAGCCTCATGTGTGACATCTTGTCAACGACCTTATGAAAAACCAAGTAAAGAATATCAACTGACTCTATCTTGTCTATCCTACTTGTTATTTCCTCAAATATTTCCAACAGGGTTGACAGGCAAGATTTCTCCTTAGGAAAGCCATCCTGACTTTGGCCTATTTCGTCACAAGCCTCCAAATTACCCAAAACTTCATCCTTAATAAACAGACCTCAACATCTTTCCAACCACTGAAGTCAGGCTAACTGGCCTATAGTTTCTTCTGCCTCCGTTCCTCTTAAAGAGTGGTGTGACATTTGCAATTTTACAGTCCTTTGGAACCATTCCAAAATCTAGTAATCTTTGACAGATCATTGCAAATGCCTCCACAATCTCTTCAGCTACCTCTTTCAGAACCCTGGGGTTCATTTTGCAAGCAGCAGGGGTCCCAGTGTTCCTGGGGAACATTGCTAGTCAGCATGGGTGGCCAGCTGTTCCAGAAGGAGTTCACAAACTCAGAACATAGAACATAGAATAGTACAGCACAGTACAGGCCCTTTGGCCCACAATGTTGTGCCGACCCTCAAACCCTGCCTCCCATATAAGCCCCCACCTTAAATTCCTCCATATACCTGTCTAGTAGTCTCTTAAACTTCACCAGCATCCAATCACAAAAACAACCACCTGATATGATCCTTTGCTTTCAATCGTTTAGCCAATTTTGGACCTATTTTTCCAACTAGTCCTGGAATCCGAGAGCTCCAGTCTTTTGGACCAGTCTCACACGTGACACCTTGTCAAATGTCTTACTGAAGTCCATGAAAACAGCATTTGCTGCACTGCACCCTTAAAGGCATTTTGTTAGCCCTTCAAAAATTCCTTATTAAGTGTCTCACTACAACTTATTTACTCTTGACAGGTCTCTGTCATCCTTCATTCTTTGTAACTGCCATCTGCTTCCTATTTCTCTTTTACCAACACCAAGGTTTCCTGTACTTGTAACCTTTAAAAGAAAATGTTGGTCCTGGACTCTTGCTTTTCACCTATGAATACTTCCAGCTATGTGGATGCAGACTTACCAGCAAGTAGGTGCTTCCAAAATTCCAGAATATAGTTCAAATGCTATATTCAAGTTTGGTGACGACACCACTGTCATAGGCCGAATCAAAGGTGGCGATGAATCAGCATGTAGGAAGGGGATTGAGTGGTGCCACAACAACAACTCCTTACTCAACATCAGCAAGAGCAAGGAGCTATTATTGATTTTGGAAGGAAGAAACCAGAGCTCCATGAGCCAGTCCTCATTGGAGGATCAGAGTTGGAGAGGGTCAGCAACTTTAAATTCCTCCATGTGTTGTCCTGGGCCCACCACATAAGTTCAATTACAAAGAAAGCACGGCAGCACCTCTACTTCCTTATGAGTTTACTAAGATCTGGCATGACGTCTAAAACTTCGACCAACTTCTATAGATGTGTGGTGGAGAGTATATTGACTGTCTGCGTCATAGCCTAGTATGGAAACACCAATGCCCTTGAATGGGAAATCCTACAAAAAGTAATGGATACAACCCAGACCATCACAGGTAAAGCCATGAGCACATCTGCATGGAGTGTAGTCACAGGAAAGCTGCATCAATCTTCAGGGACCACACCTCCCCTCCACCCCATCACAACCCTGGTTGTATTCTCTTCTTGCTGCTGCCATCAGGAAGAAAGTACAGGAACTTCAGGACTCATACCACCAGGTTCAGCAACAGTCATTACCTCTCAACCATCAGGCTCTGTTTAATTATGTATTATTATTTCTTTCTTTTTATATTTGTAGAGTTTGTTGTCTTTTGCACACTGGTTGAACGCCCAAACTAGTACAGTCTTTCATTGATTCTATTATGGTTATTGGTTTTGTATGGATTTATTGAGTATGCCTGCAAGACAATAAACTCAAAGTTGTGTATGGTGACATATATGTCCTTTGATAATAAATTTACTTTGAGCTTTGAACTTTGAACTATCTTTGCCAGGTCCTGTTTTGTTTTAATGAAATTGGCCTTCTCTCAATTTAAGAATTTTATTCTGGTCCATCCTTATCCTTGTCCATAACCACCTACAAATTTATGGTCAACTATCTTCACATATCCCCCCAAATGAAACTCCATCCACTTGACTGGCTACATACCAGTTAAGGTAGAAACCCTTGTTGGTCTATCTACATAGAACGTCAGACGGCTCTCCTGGACACACCTCAAAACTTCTGCCCCATTAGAGCTTTTTATACTTCAGCAATCCCAGTTAATATTTGGAACCCTTAAGTACTTTAGCCCTGTTTTATTTCATCTCTCTATTATTTGTCTATATTCCTGTTCTTCTATCAGCTGCTGTCTGTTAGGAAGGTTGTAGTACACTCCCAGCAAAGTGACAGCACATTTATTGGTCATAATCTCTAAGCACTTGGCCTTGTTTGAGGGGTCTTCTAGAATATTCCCCATCAATGCGCATTTGTTGACTAACAGTGCAATGCTATCTCATCCTTTATGTTCCCCTCTGTCTCCCCTGTGAATCTGTACCACAGGATGCTGAGCTTCCTGTCCTGTCCGTCTTTCAACCATGTCTCAGTGGTGGTAATAATATTGTAGGCTCACATCTTGATTAAAGCTTTGAGTTCATCCGCTTTATGAGTTAGACATCTTTGCATTAAAATGATGTCATTTAGCTTTGTATTCCTATCATGCATTTACCTGCCTGCTCTGCCAACAGGACTTCATTAGCTTTATCTCTTCTAAAGGACTGTGCCTCCCCATCTGAGTACCTGCTCTGAGTCCCTATTAACTCTGTTTAAACCTTCCTGAACAGCAGCAACAAAACCTCCCTGCAAGGGTGTTGGTACCATTCCGATTAATATGCAACCCATTCTGCTTGAACAGGTCCCATCTATCCAAGAATGGCTCCTGTGGTACAGGAATCTAAAGCTCATTTCTCTGCCCATCCCTTCAGCCACACTTTCATCTGACCTAGCCTTCTGTTCCTATTCAGAATGCCCTACTCTTGCTGGTACCACCAAGAAATGAGTATCTGGTTCTCATAGTCAGAGGCACTTCCTATCAGTTGCGCTGCCAGATGATTTGCTTTCGTAGGTTGGATGTTTCCAAGAATACGAACACGAGGAAATCTGCAGATGCTGGAAATTCAAGCAACGCACATAAAAGTTGATGGTGAACGCAGCAGGCCAGGCAGCATCTATAGGAAGAGGTACAGTCGATGTTTCGGGCTGAGACCCTTCGTCAGGACTAACTGAAAGAAGAGATAGTAAGAGATTTGAAAGTGGGAGGGAGAGGGCTCCCCCTCCTGTCTTCTATCATTTCGGATCTCCCCCTCCCCCTCCCACTTTCAAATCTCTTACTATCTCTTCTTTCAGTTAGTCCTGACGAAGGGTCTCGGCCCGAAACGTTGACTGTACCTCTTCCTATAGATGCTGCCTGACCTGCTGCATTCACCAGCATTTTTTGTGTGTGTTGTTTCCAAGAATGGTGTGTTAACAGCACCACCTGCTGGCATCCCTTCATTAAGTGAGAAGGCTGTTGGTATTTCTGACACATGGACACCCTTACATACAAAGAAGCTTCCATAAAAGTACTAAATTCAGAAGTCTGACATATGTACATGCACTCATCCCTGCAAGACTCTCTCTCTCTCTCTCTCTCTCTCTCTCCACTTTTTGTAATTATTAAGTCTGTTTAGTCTCGTGCTTCAGATGCCATTCATTACAATTACTGCGGAGGTGTGGTTCCCATTAGGAGTGTGTATTTTCCAACATGCAGACACAATTGACTTTTGGATATTTGTAAAAACAGAACCTGTTTATCACCTGGGTACAGTCTGTACCAGCTACTATCTGGTATCTGATGAGTCTCAGGAATGTTACTGAATTAGTTGAAACTGCTTCAAAGTTCCATTACTGTTTCTTTCTGCATTCTGCGAATAAAGCTTTTTACGGCAGAGAGCTTGATGGCAGTGGAGCTTAATCAAATGTTTTCATGATGATCTCAGGGGCACTTCGCATCATTCTGGAAACTTGACCATACATTTTCTTCAGGAATTTGCCCTTGTATTAGTTACATATTTTTGGCAGGCTATACAGTGGCATGCAAAAGTTTGGGCAGCCCTGGTCAAAATTTCTGTTACTGTGAATAGTTAAGTGAGTAGAAGATGAACTGATCTCCAAAAGTCATAAAGTTAAAAATGAAACATTCTTTTCAACATTTTAAGCAGGATTAGTGTATTATTTTTGTCCTGTACAATTTTAGAGTGAAAAAAAGGAAAGGAGCACCATGCAAAAGTTTGGGCCCCCTAAGAGATTTGAGCTCTCAGATAACTTTTACCAGGGTCTCCTATTTTAATCAGCTTGTTAGGGCCATGACTTGTTCACAGTCATCGTTAGGAAGGCCAGGGGTGCAAATTTCAAAGCTTTATAAGTATCCTGACTCCTCAAACCTTGTCCCAACAATCAGCAGCCATGGGCTCCTCTAAGCAGCTGCCTAGCACTCTGAAAATTAAAATAACTGATGCCCATAAAGCAGGAAAAGGCTATAAGAAGATAGCAAAATGTTTTCAGGTAGCCGTTTCCTCAGTTCGTAACGTAATTAAGAAATGGCAGTTAACAGGAATGGTGGAGGTCAAGTTGAGGTCTGGAAGACCAAGAAAACTTTCCGAGAGAACTGCTCGTAGGATTGCTAGAAAGGCAAATCAAAACCCCCGTTTGACTGCAAAAGACCTTCAGAAGGATTTAGCAGACTTTGGAGTGGTGGTGCACTGTTCTACTGTGCAGCAACACCTGCACAAATATGACCTTCATGGAAGAGTTATCAGAAGAAAACCTTTCCTGCGTCCTCACCACAAAATTCAGCGTCAGAAGTTTGCAAAGGAACATCTAAACAAGCCTGATGCATTTTGGAAGCAAGTCTGTGGACTGATGAAGTTAAAATAGAACTTCATCAGGTATGTTTGGAGAAAAAAGGGTGCAGAATTTCATGAAAAGAACACCTCTCCAACTGTTAAGCACAGGGGGTGGATCGATAATGCTTTGGGCTTGTACTGCAGCCAATGGCTCGGGGAACATTTCACTGGTAGAGGGAAGAATGAATTCAATTAAATACCAGCAAATTCTGGAAGCAAACATCACACTGTCTGTAGAAAAGCCGAAGATGAAAAGAGGATGGCTTCTACAACAGGATAATGATCCTAAACGCACCTCAAAATCCACAATGGACTACCTCAAGAGGCGCAAGCTGAAGGTTTTGCCATGGCCCTCACAGTCCCCCTGACCTAAACATCATCGAAAATCTGTAGATAGACCTCAAAAGAGCAGCGCATGCAAGACGGCTCAATAATCTCATAGAACTAGAAGCCTTTTGCAAGGAAGAATGGGTGAAAATCCCCCAAACAAGAATTGAAAGACTCTTAGCTGGCTACAGAAAGCATTTACAAGCTGTGATACTTGCCAAAGGGGGTGTTACTAAGTACTGACCATGCAGGGTGCCCAAACTTTTGCGTCGGGCCCTTTTACCTTTTTGTTATTTTGAAACTGTAAAAGATAGAAATAAAAAAAGTAATCTTGCTTAAAATATTAAAGAAATGTGTCATCTTTAACTTTATGCCTTTTGGAAATCAGGTCATCTTTTACCCGCTTAGCTATTCACAGTAACAGAAATTTTGACCAGGGGTGCCCAAACTTTTGCATGTCACTGTCTGTATACTATGATGTCATTCTTCATGTAACACAGTTAAAATGTTATCATATTATTTTGAACACTGGCTAGTTTTCATTATATTTTGCATAATTTTATAATGTTTTACAGTTGTCTTAATTAAAGTGCTACTATCCCTTTCAGTTTTAGCTTCTGCAGTTTGCCGCAAAGCAACTCTGGATGCTAATTACTTAATTCAAAACCATCTCTGAGTGAATTTGAGGAGAGTTTCTGGTTGATGATCTTCCATCAGAATTGATCTGGGCACTGTACAGTGGACACTGTACAGTGAACACTGTACAGTGAACACTGTCAGAGTTTATTGTTATGTTATTTCTGCTGCATCCACCACAGCCAGCAGGAGAGCAGAGACCTTGTGAAATTAGTCTACTAACAACGATCTCTTTTGGGCAAGTGTTGCCTCCTGAAAACATTTGCCAATCCTGATTCTTCAGTGTGAATGACTATGGGTTAAAATTGTCTTAATGCTCCAGTAATTTCTAACCTGATTTTTTTTCACAATTAGCGAAGATCATTTTATGCAATGATTGTCAAGAAGGACATCGACATCAAACTGCTGTAAGGGAATTACTAAAGCCTGGAGTTATTGAATCAAACAGAGAAAGATAATGTTGATGTGAATAAAAAAGTGCCATTAACAAGAAAATCATATACTTTTAAACATTTTATATTTTAATCAGTGAATGAAAATCAAAAAGCTGCAGATGCAGGAAATCTGAAATAAAAATAGGAAAAGCTGGATGGCAGAGTGGCTCAGTTAGTTGAGTTGCCACCTCATTATGCTGGAGAGTAGGGTTCAATCCCGACTTTGGGTTCTGTTTGTGTGGAGTTTACAAGTTCTCTCTGTAACTACATGGGTTTCCTCCAGTGCACCAGTTTCTTCACTAATCCCAAAGGCACCAGATTACTAACTAAATTCACCATAGGCAAAAGAGTGGTAGAATCTGGGGAGAGTTGATGTGAATATGGGGGCAAATAAAGATGGGGTTAATGTGGGACTACTATAAATGGGTGATTGATGCTCAACGTAGACCTGGTGGGCCAAAGGGACTGTTTTCTTGCTTTATCTGTCTGTGAGATCAGCCAACATCTATGGAAAGAGAAATCAAGTTAATCTTTGAGGCCTCAGGCTCTTTCTCAAAACTGACACAGGATCTTGGATCTGAAAAATTAATTATTTTTCCCGTTCCTTCTATACTGGCCGATCTGCTGAGTGTTTCCAGCATTTCCTGTTCTTTTATGTATTTATTAGTTATTCACTGAAATAAACATAGCTGAGGCGCCTCATTTCCATGACTTTCTCTGCAATTAAAGGTACCAAAGGGAGACACTCTGAAAACAGAAAGATAGTCTGAGCTTCTAAATATGAAATGCCTCTCTGTACTGCTGAGACGAGGCAAAAGGAAGGATGTCTGCGTGAATGAGTAACAAAATTATCTCTAACTGGAAAATGAAGTATCTGAGGAAAAGAGGTGCATGTAAGCATTTTGCCAAAAGGGTCTGGGGGAGATTAGTGTTGTGGAGTTCAAGGCTCGAGGGAATCAAGGGAGAACAGTGGATGAAATGTGTCAGAGTATCTGGAGAGTTAGAGGAGGTCAGTAGATGGAAGGGATCAGGGCTTTGGAGATGTGTGGTGGAATGTGTTGGAGCTCAGGTCCAAAGAGTCAGGACTTCAGAGAATTGGGGAGATTGATAGTTTGGCATGTCAGTATGAGGTAGAGGTCAGGCCTGAAGGATAAATGGTGATATGGGACTAATGAGAGATCCCAGTCTGATGCTGTGTTTCAAAGAGCTAGTTGACTTCGAGTGCCCAATGATGATTGCTTCTCATATGACTTGGCCTCATTTCCCTGTATGCTCCAAAAGGCTAATTGCACTGGGAGTATCACAACTTTATGCTCATTGGACACAAATTATGTTTAAATTGACAAAACAAATATTAAAATTTCCATAGTGAAGTCCAGTAATCAGGAAGTAATCATGATCATGTCTCAATAGTAAATGCACCTTCAATGAAGTAGCTCTGGAGTAATGAGAGTGATGCAATATTATCATTTAGTCAATGTTTTTAGAAGGTGGGTCAGGATGGGAGGAAGTGAGGTTGCTCCACTAAGCAACAATCTCCTACCAACAACCTCTTGTGGCCTGGGCAAATGGCAGCAAGCAAACTCTAAGTCAACAAAAATAAAACATGAAAGGTGATGGGCATCCCAGTAATTTACTCCACCAATTTGCTCTCTGGATCAAGTACGAAATGAGAAGAAAAGTCTAGTGCATGATTTTTCAAGCCTAGCTTTCAGTTTTCAAAATGAGATAAAGAAATTGAAGTGCTTTTTGGAGCAGTGTTGTCATTAATCATCAGCAACTTCTCTAATGCTCTTCTCATTATAGACCTGGGCCTGAGTCACATTTCTGAAGAGTTGCAGGAGGATGGAATTAATTCTCATACACTCCTTAATATATAACATAAATTGCTTGCTTCATGAGATAACATTGTGTCCTTATTCAAAACATCAAATTGATTAATTTCCTTGAATATACTTAAAAGCTTTATTGCTTTTACCAAAAATAAATTGGTTGATCTAAAACTATATTGTTCACCACAGAAATATTAACTTCAAAATTTCGTGTCTCAAGGTATTTGTTAAATGCATGATAAAACTGTATGTTTCTAAGGAGTTCTGCCAGAATAACAGAATTTTTGAGGGCCCAGCAGGAAAGTTTAAAATGGCAATGGTTGTTTTTATCAGATGGCAATTGGAATAATTTCTCATTCATAAATCCACATTGATTCTGTACTGTCCTAGACCTATTTTCAAAGTGCATCATATCATGAGGAGGGAGGAGAAGATGGCGGCGCAATGCAGTGCGTGCGGCCATTCCGAATGATAGCGTATGTGTTAACTAGGGGGCTGTGCACAATCCTGATTTGATGGAGACAGCTGTTAGAAGCACGGAGGAACTCCTGGAGAAACTTCTGAAATGCCTGCTTTGCTGCCGCTGCTACTATGCGATCGAGAATCTCCGGAGGGCAAGGCCCCAAATCCTCGGCTTTGCCTATTGCCTGTTGCCGGGGCCAGGGTTGAAGTGCTCGGCAGAGATGGTGCTTGGTGCTTGGAGTTGGAGAGCTGGTCGGAGGCTCAGAGTTTTCGGACGGACTCGGAGTCGGACTGTGGTCGAATGCTTCCAGGATGCTGCATCGGCAAGTTTGCGACACTGGAAGTTCACTGTCTGCGTGAAATGATGGGACTTTCGAGAGACTTTGAGACTTTTTACCGTGCCCTTGGTCTGTTCTTTAACAAATTACGGTATTGCTTTGCACTGTTGTAACTATATGTTATAATTATGTGGTTTTTGTCAGTTTTTCAGTCGGTTTGTCATGAGTTTTCTGTGATATCATTTTGGAGAAACATTGTATCATTTCTTAACGTATGCATTATTAAATGACAATAAAAGAGGACTGCATGTCCTCATAATCTAATCATTAGATTCCAGAATTTTCTTAACTTATGATGTTTGGATAACTGGTCTGTAATTCCCCATTTTCTCCCTCCCTCCTTTCTTAAATAGTGGAGATGTTTTCACTATCTTCCAGTCTCTGGGAATCATTCTAGAATCTATTGAACTTTGGAAGATGAAAACCAGTGCATAAACATCTCTTTTATAATTTGGAGTTGCAGGTTGTCGGGTTCTGAGCATTTGTCAGTTTTCACTCCTACTATTCTCCGTAATCCTCTTTTTCTAATGTTTGCTGATTTTTTTTGGATACTGTTTGTGATTCATGTAAGCATGTATTGACTCTATTCTATCCCCCATAGTTCAGTCCCTTCCTACCTACATCTGCAACTCACCTGCTGCTGATCTCAACAACTTTCAATTCCCTGGCCCCGAACACCTCATTTTCATCATGGATGTCCAGTCACTGTACAATTTTTTTCTCCCATCAAGAAGGCTTTAAAGCTCTCTGACTATTTCTCAACAAAAACCTCAAACAGTTCCCTCCACCATCGCCATTCTCTATCTGCCAGAATTGGTCCTCACCCTCAACAATTTCTCCTTTGGCTCCTCCCACTTTCTCCCTACTCAAGGGGTAGCCATGGGCCCCAGCAATGCCTGCCTTTTCATTGGCTATATAAAACAGTCCATGCTCCAAGCCTTCCCCGGTAATGCTCCCCAACTCTTCCTGCACTACATCCTTGACTGCATTGGTGCAGCTTCCTGGCGCACTTGTGTTTTTGGTGGATACCCGCCAGTACTGGGCAAAGTCAGTGTTCTGAATAGCATCATCTCTGTATGCAATGCTAAAACTAAACATACAAAAACCTGAGAATTAGTAACGATGGAAGTATGTTTCAAAGCATGTTTTCAGAAATGATTGCATAATTTCAATCCAATAACAAGGTGAAGGGTGATACCTATGCTATTGAAGAGTGAGCTCCCATTACTTCCTGTTTGACAAAGAACCTTGTTAAGCTTACTGTTGCAACATACTCCTGATAATTAGGCCAGTCTTTTACTTAAATAGTATGAAATTTGAATAAACAATACAACAAGGAGGAATTTTTTATCACATAGATTATATGTCATTCCCTTTGCCTTTCAACCTGTGTTTTTGGCTTTCCTGTATTATCTGTGGTACTGTTGTCACAATAACTTGAAAAATGATCATAATAAACAATAACCATCAATAACAACTCTGAGCTTGTCTTAAATATAAGAATTGATAAGCAAATAAAGTGTGGAATCCATGCATTTTCAAAATAAAGAAAGAGTGCATAATTTGGATCAGATTAATATCTTCTATCTCATTCTAGAGAATAATAAAATTATTGAGGATATTCATCTTACCAATGAATATTTTTAACTGTGCCATAATTTCAATGTGGGAACTTTTTTTAATGAAATTGTGCTGTTCATTATAGCTAGGCTTCCTGGGAACATCATACTTTTTTAAGAATCTCATTTAACATCAGAAAAATCACATGTAGTTTTCTTTCAAACAAGCTCCTAGCTAGCTAAGATTTTGGAATATAATCACCACAAATGCACCATTTTGATCTGGATATACGTATCTTTTCCTTCACTGAGTTCATATTCCTGCATTTACTACCTACCAGGGCTTTGGGAGCTTTTTAATCATATAGTTTGCAACAGATCAAGAAATCAGCAGGCCACCTCTCTCTCAAGGGAAGCTAGAGACTAAAATAAAAAGCAGCTTTCCCAGAATAATTCCCTGTGAATTAATTTTTAAAAATGCATGTGTACAAGTTGAGGTGTATTCATGAAAGTTAGCTGTGGCAACCAAAGGTTAATAATAAACTAATGAATCAAATGATCCCTCATGCCATGTAGGTCAAGTCTTTGCCATTAACTTTCTATGCCTAAAGAAGGCAAATTCATGCAAAGCTGAAGGGAAAATTACTTTTCTGGGGGGAGCAGCAGATGTTCAGATGCTTTAAATCAGTCTGATTGTGTATTTGCTGTGCCAAAGACCATAAGTAATATCTTGTTCGTGAAATATTGGTGTAGAGTGTCAAAACTGTGCAAATCAGGTTGATCATTTTCAGAAATGTGTTCAAGGACAGATTGAATTCACACATATGCCAGAGACCTGCGTGTTAGAGATGCTGAAGCACTTTCTGGCTCTTGGCTTTGCATAAAGGATCTTATTGAAGTGCAACGTGGTCCTAACAAGAACATGCTCCTTGTTTCAATCGGCATTATCCTCTCATCCAGGGTGCTATTGCTTATGAACGCTTCTGCAATGGTGTTCACTTTAATCAAAGGCTTCCATAAAGGAATGGAGGCAAATATACAGTCTGAGAATGGAGCATTGTTTGAACTGAGTCAGCATAGATACTGCTGCATACATGGCTACTTCTAATTGCTTCTTTAACATAACCCCCTTCTATTCAGGCTTGCCTTTGAGAGTATCCAGTAACTGCTGAGTTGATAAATGAACAGCAGGGAGGGAGCATCAGGGTCAAGATTGGGATAGCTGGTGCATTTGTTTAATGATCAGTTGTCAAGTCAGGTACAAGCTGCATAGCAGACTTTTTACTGTAATTGGATGACCAGCAGCTTGTTTAAGTTCCTATTTAGCTAGCAAAAGACAAATCACCTGGCTCTCCCTTGGTGATCTTCCAGACAACTGTGTCTAACAAGAGAAGTCAAATCCAACATGAAAGCCAAAGAGAGGGCATATAATAGAGCAAAACTGAGTGGGAAGTTAGAGGATTGGAAAGCTTTTATAAACCAACAGAAGGCAACTAAAAAGTCATTAAGGTTAACATGGAATACAAAAGTAAGCTAGCCCGTATTAAGGAGGATACCAAAAGTTTCTTCAGATATACAAAGTGTAAAAGAGAGTGAGAGTTGATATCAGACCACTGGAAAATAATGCTGGAGAGGTAGTAATGGGAGACAATGACATGGTGGACAAAATGAATAAGTATTTTGTATCAGTCTTCTCAGTGGAAGACACTAGCAGCATGGTGGGAGTTCCAGGTGTCAGGGGGCATGAAGTGTGTGAAGTTACCTTAACTAGAGAGGAGGTTCTTGGGAAACTGAAAGGTCTGAAGTTAGATAAGTCAGGTGGACCAGATGTTGCACACCCAGAGTTCTGAAAGAGGTGGCTGAAGAGATTGTGGAGGCATTAGTAATGATCTTTCAAGATACACTAGATTCTGGAATGGTTCCTGAAGACTAGAAAATTGCAAATGTCTCTCCATTCTTCAAGAAGGAAGAGAGGCAGAAGAAAAGAAACTATAGTTAGTCTGATGTCAGTGGTTGTAAAGATGTTGGAGTCTATTATTGAGGATGAGGTCTCAGGGTACTTGGAGGCCTATGATAAAATAGGCCGTAGTCAGCATGGTTTACTCAAGGGAAAATCTTGCCTGATGAATCTGTTGGAATTATTTGAAGAAATAACAAGCAGGATAGACAATGGAGAATTGATTGATATTGTGTACTTGGATTTTCAGAAGGCCTTTGACAAGGTGCCACACATGGGCCTGCTTAACAAGCTACGAGACCATGGTATTACAGGAAAGATTCTAACATGGCTAAAGCAGTGGCTGATTGGCAGCAGGCAAAGAGTGGGAATAAAGGAGACCTTTTTCTGGCTGGCTGCCAGTGACTAGTCGTGTTCCACAGGGGTCTGTGTTGGGACCAATTCGTTTTACGTTACATGTCAATGATTTGGATAATGGAATTGAAGGCTTTGTTGCAAAGTTTGCAGGCAATATGAAGATAGCTGGAGGGGCAGGTAGTTCTGTGGAAGTACAGATGTTACAGAAGGACCTAAACAGATTAGGAGAATGGGTGAAGAAATGACAGATGGAATACAGTGTCAGGAAGTGTACGGTCATGAACTTTAGTAGAAGAAATGAAAGGGTTGACTATTTTCTGAATGGAGAGAAAGTATAAAAACTGAGGTGCAAAGGGACTTGGGAGTCCTTGTGCAGGATTCCCTCAATGTTAATTTGCAGGTTGAGTCTGTGGTGAGGAAGGCAAATGCAATGTTTGCATTCATTTCAAGAGGACTAGTATATAAAAGCAAGGATGTAATGTTGAGACTTTATAAAGCACTAGTGAGGCCTCACTTGGAGTATTGTGAGCAGTTTTAACCCCTTATCTTAGAAAGGATGTGCTGAAACTGGAGAGGGTTCAAAAGATGTTCACAAAAATGATTCCAGAAATCATTAAGTGGCTTGTCATATGAAGATCATTTGATAGCTCTGGGCCTGTATTCACTGGACTTAGAAGACTGAAGAGTGACCTCATTCAAAGCTGCCGAATGGTGAAAGGCCTTGATAGAGTCGATGCTTCCTCAGCTAGGAGAGTCTTAGACCAGAGGACACAGCCTCAGAATAGAGGGGTGTCCTTTTGGAACAGAGATGAGGAGGAATTTCTTTATCCAAAGAGTGGTGGATCTGTGCAATTCTTTGCCACAGGCGACTGTGGAGGCCAAGTCTTTATGTATATATAAGTTGGAGGTTGCTACCATCCAGAGCCCTAAACAGTCCTTCCAGGTGAGGCAACAATTCACCTGTGAATCTTTTGGGGTCATTTACTGTGTTCAGTGTTGCCAGTGTGGCCTCCTGTATATCGGTGAGACCCCATGTAGAATGGGAGACCATTTTGCTGAGCATCTATGCTCCGTCCGCCAGAACAAGCAGGATCTCCCAGTGGCCACCGGTTTTATTTCCACTTCCCACTCCCATTCTGATATGTCTGTCCATGGTCTCCTCCACTGTTATGATGAGGCCACACTTAGGTTGGTGGAAAAACACCTTATATTCCGTTTGGGTAGCCTCCAACCTGATGGCATAAACATTGATTCCTCAAACTTCCGGTAATGCCCCCAACACCCCCCCTTCAAACCCACCACCTTCTCCATTTCCCATCCCCTTTACCCTCTCTCACCACATCTGCTTGCCCGCCCTTTGCCTCCCTCTGGTGCGCCTTCTCCCTTTTTCTTTCTTCCTTGGCCTTCTGTCTCTTTCACCAATCAACTTCCCAGCTCTTTACTTTATTCCTCCCCCTCCAGGTTTCACCTACCACCTGGGGGGTTCTCTCTCCCCTCCTCCCACCTTTTAAATCTACTCCTCAGCGTTTTTTTCTACAGTCCTGTGGAAGAGTTTTGACCCAAAACGTCAACTGTACCTTTTTCCATAGTTGCTGCCTGGCCTGCTGAGTTCCTCCAGCATTGTGTGTGTTGCTTGGATCTCCAGCATCTGCAGATTTTCTCTTGTTTGTGCTTTGATAGATTCTTGATTGGTCAGGACAGGTCAGGAATACGGTGAGAAGGCAGGAGATTGGGGCTGAGAGGAAAATTGGATCAGCCATGATGAAATGGTGGAGCAGATTCAATGGACCAAATGGCCTAATTCTGCTCCTATATCTTATGGTTTTATGGTCTTATTATACTGCTTTTGTCTCTGATACATTTCAGATGATGATAAATCATTACTCTAATGCACTGAAAGTTTAACATGACAATTAGTATAAAGAAAACAGAGTCACAAAACACTACAGCGTAGAAATAGGCCCTGTAGCCCATATAGTCTGTGTGGAACCGTTATTCTGCCTAGTTCCATCAACCCACACCTAGTCTATAGCCCTAGATATCCCTTCCTATACAAATTATATATATATTTGTACCTATCCAAATAAATATATATTTGTACCTATCCAAATTTCCCTTAAATGTTCAAATCGAACCCACATCCATCACTTCCTCTGGCACAACCTCTGAATGAAGAAGCTGCCCCTCAGGTTCCCCTTAAATATTTCACCTTTACCCTTAACCTTTGACTTCTAGTTCTAGTCTCACCAACCTTGGGGACAAAGCCTGCTTGCATTTACCCTATCTACACCACTCATAGTTTTGTACCTATCTATCGAATCTCCCCTCATTCTCTTATGCTCCAGGGAATTAAGTCCTAACCTGTTCAAATCTTTCCCTATAACTCAGCAACATCCTTGTTAATTATCTCAGCACTTTTTCAACCTTATTGATATTTTTACCTGTAACTACGTAGCCAGAACTGCACACAATATTTCCAAATTTGGCCTCACCGATGTCTTATACAACTTCAACATAACATTCCAAGTCCTGTACTCAATACTTTGATTTATGAAGGCCAATATGCCAAAAGCTTCCTTTACAAACCTATCTACCTGTGACACCACTGTCAAGGAATTATGTATCTGTATTCCTGATCCCTCTGTTCAACCACATTCCTCAACGCCTTCCATTCACAGTGTATGGCCTACCTTGGTTTGTCCACCCAAAGTGCAACACTTTCCCATTTTATTAGCTCGTCCAGACCCTGCTGCAAGCCTTACTTGCTATCTTCCACACCCTCAAGCTTGGTGTCATTTGCAAATTTGCACATTCAGTTTACCACATGATTGTCCAAATCATTAATATAGATGACAGACAACAAGTGACCCAGCACTGATCCCTGTGACACACTGCCAGTCACAGGCCTCCAATCAGAGAGGCAAACATCTACTACCACTCTCTGGCTGCTTCTGCTAAGCCAATATCCAATCCAGTTTACTACTTCATCCCGAATGCTAAGTGACTTATCTTTCTGGGCAAGATTTTCATGCAGAACTTGGCTAAAATCCATGTTGACAACATCTATTGCCTTTCCTTCATCAACTTTCCTGGTAACCTCCTCGTAAGACTCAGTAAGATTGGTAAGACATGACCTTCCACGCACAAAGGCATGTTGATTGTTCTTAATCAGGCCCTGACAACCAAATATCCTGTCCCTTAAAATACCTTCCAATAATTTACCCATTATGGATATCAGATTCACTGACCTACAATTTTCCAGCTTATTCTTTGAGCCTTTCTTGAACAAGGGAATAATATCAGCTATCCTCCAGTCCTCCAGCACCTCACCCATGATTAAGGATGCAGTTTCTGCACTAGCCTCCCACAAGTTCCAAGGAGATACCTTGCCATGGCCTTTAGATTTGTCCACCTCTAATTTGCCTCAAGACAGCAAGCACCTTCTCCTCTATAATCTGTAAATAGTTATTATGGAGTGCCGACATGCCACCCAGGTCACTTAATCGGGATCACTAACTGCAATAACCTCTGTCATCTTTGCAGTTGTACTTCATACACCTAAAGCGATAGATGCTAAACCTGAAAATTAAAATATCTGTGCATCAGATGTGTATCGTCCTTACTGATATGGCTGTGAAAGTTGGGTCTTTTCCAAGCTTGAGCAAGGATTGAACAACTCCCGCTTTTGACTTCTCAGAGAAAAAAAGTCCTTTCATTCACTGTGGACCAAGATATCACCAATAATGTGTGCCTTGAGACCAGCTGTACAGACTTTGCTGGGTAGGGTTTGTGGAGGTCCTGTCTCCAGATCATCTTCCTTCTGCGCCTAACTCAAGAAACACGCCCAAAGTTCTAATATAGTGAAAAGTTTTCAAGAAAGTATGTTTTTGCATAGACAGCAAAAAGTACCCTGATCAATGGATCAAAGCCAACCTATTCATCACAAAGAGCCCAGACAAGATTGGTTATGTGAACATCTGAATAAGTAAGTGTAGTTATCCCCTTTGTTCAAGAGCCTGATGGTTATGGGGTAGTATCTGTTCTTGAACCTGATAGTGTGAGTCCTGCGGGGCTTTTGTTCCTTCTACCTGATGGCAGCGGTGAGAAAAGACCATGGCCTGTGTGGTGAGGATCTCCGGGATGAATACTGCTTTCCTATGACAGTATTTCATGTGGATGTGTGCAATGGTTGGAAGGACTTGTAGGATTTTTTGTTGCAAGGCATTGGTATTTCCATACTGGGCTGTGATGCACCCAAGCAATACACTCTCCACTACACAGCTACAGAAGTCTGAAAAAGTTTTAGATGTCATGCCAGTTTTCTGCAGACTCCAAAGGAAGTAGAGGCACTACCGTGCTTTCTTCGCAATTGCATTTTGGTGCTGGGTCCAGGACAGATCCTCTGAAATAGGAATTTAAAGTTGCTGACCCTTTCCACCTGTGATCTCCTGATAAGGACTGGCTCATGGACCTCTGGTTTCCCTCTCCAGAAGTCTACAATCAGTTCTTTGGTCTTGCTGACAGTGAGTGAGAAGTTGTTGTTATGACACCACTCTGACACCTTTTCAATCTTCAACAGCGGTGTCATCAGCAAACTTGAATATGGTGCTGGAGCTGTGCTTTGCCACACAGTCATAGGTGTAGAGTGAGCAGAGCAGGGGTCTAAGTACTCAGCCCTGTGGTGCGCTGGTGCTGATGGAGATCGTGGAAGAGATATTATTGCCTATCCAAACTCACTGGAGTCTACAAGTATGGAAACCTCGGATCCAATTGCACAAGGAGGTATTGAGGCCAAGGACAGACCTTATTGATTAGTTCTGAGGCACGATGGCATTAAATGCTGAGCTGTAATTGATAAAGAGCATCCTGATGTACGCATCTTAATGTCCAGACATTTCAGGATTGAGTGAGGAGCCAATGAGATGGCATCTGCTGTGGAGCTGTTGCTCCCGTCGGTAAATTGGAGCAGGTCCAAGTTGCCTCTCAGGCGGGAGCTGACACGTTTCATCTGCAGTCTCTCAAAACACTTCATCACGGTCGATGTAGGTGCAAATGGGTGATCGTCAGTGAGGCAGGTTACCACACTCTTCTTGATCACCGGTAGAATTGAAGTCTGCTTGAAGCAGGTGGGATACACACACTGCCAAAGTGAGAGGTTAAAGATCTCAGTGAACACACCAGCCAGTTGGTCAGTACATGACCAGGTACCCCGTCCAGTCCAGATGCTTTCCTTGGATTCGCCCTCTTAAAGTCAGCTCTCACATCAGGTTCAGATACTGAGATCAAAGAATCATGTCAGCTCCAAATATTGAGATGTGGTCCTTTCATGTTCTGATAGTCAAGGCAAACATAAAAGGCGTTGAGTTCATCCGGAAGCACAGTCTGTGTTGTCTCTCATGTTGCTTGATTTAACTCTGTAGGAGGTGATAGCATTCAAGCCCTTCCACAGCTGTCGAGCATCCTTCGTTGACTCAAGTTTGGTCCGGAATCTCCACCTTACCTGTGAGATGGCTTTCCAGAGATCAAACAATCTTGTAATTGTTTCTGTGCCTACTGTGACCACTCGTGAGTTGTCCTGATCTCCGGAGCCTTGTTTGTCATGCTCTGCCTGAATGCAGGCAGGAGGAGCAGCCAAGTGATCTGATTTACCAAAATCTGATCCGGGCAAGGAATGGTAGGCAATCAATGCTAATTGCAAATATTTTTGAGTTATCAATCTGCAGGTCAGTTTTAAGTTCTTTTGAATTCACCACACTGAAATGGGTGTTATTACATTTTCCACGCCAATTCTGACACTCATACTGGGATTTACCAGCCTATCCATGTAGATATTCTGGTTTGCAATATAAAGTGGTGACAAATGTCTTCTGCCCTACATACTCTGGCTGTGGCTGCTCCTATGTGGATTCTCATCGTTAAAATTAGCGCACACAAAGCAGACAAAGGAATGGGAGAAACGGAGAAAAGTAAGAAGTTATTTTTAGCATTATTTACTTTACTTTTAGAGGTCTGATTTGATTTTAATATATAGCTCAATTTATAGTGTTTTAGATATCAAAATTTACTTTTCAATATGCACCAAATTTTAATGAATTTGAGCATCTTTGGCATTTTCAATGGCCCTGAACACACTGACAGTCTTGACAGCCCCTGTCAAAGTGCTTCTTTATTTCCTATAGGTTGCCTGTGTTAAGATAGACCTAAACTGTACTGAGCCACACCAGTGTGTTAGTTTCTGGGGTGCTATAGAAGACTGTGCAAGGCACAAAGTTTTGGTGCAACTGAAGATTTGCATAATAATTTCAGCATACATTAGTCATTTTGAAAAATAGTATTGATCACTGTGTTGTATCAGATTTGAAACCATTAGTCTGCAGAATTCTCTTGAACTTTTCAATTACATTTTTACTCTTGTAAGTGAAAATGCCATGTTTTTATTTTGTTGTCTTCCCCCTTCCTTCGCAGTCCCGAAGAAGGTTCTCGGCCCAAAAAGTGACTGTTTATTTTCCTCCATTGGTGCTGCCTGGCCTGCTGAGTTCCTCCAGCATTTTGTGTGTGATGTTTATCACTTGCACTTTTATTTATTTTATTTTTTATTTTTATTTTTTTGCTCAGCATAACAAAACTTACAATTTCCAGATACACTTACATTTACATTTCTTCCCCTCACAGATATCGGGTATCAGAACACTTCCATCAAAATATAGACATCACCACAACATCCTATACAAAAGCCCTTATTAGTACAGCAGACAGGTTTTCATCTATATACTGCAGAAAAGGTTGCCATGTTTTATGAAACTATTTGTTTTTGAGTGTACCATACTTGTCAAAATGTCCAAAGGAATGTATTCCATGATTAAACTATGTCAACCAAGAAGTCCAGGGGCTTTATCGGATATCCAACAAAGTAAAATGTTCTTCCTCGCACAAAAAGTCAGGATGTTAAAAAGTTTTTTCTGATGTGCATTAATAATCGACTACTGGGTAAGCCTAAGAGAAAAGACACTGGTTCCAGTTCAAGCTCCATCTTCAGAATCCTTTCCATTTCACCCAAAATATCACTCCAGTATGCCTGAAGTTTGGGACAAGTCCAAAAGCAGTGAGTGAAAGTTCCAGTATTTACTTTACATTTAGAACACATTGGAGAAACCCCCCATCTTAAATTTCAGAGACGATCTGGAGTCAGGTGGGCTCTATGCAGAATCTTGAGTTGCAATGCTTTAGTTCTATTACAAACTGAAATCTTCTTTGCATTATCACAGATGTCTTCCCATGTTTCAGCTGTAATTTCTACTCCCAGCTCTTCCTCCCAGACCGTTCCCAGCTGCTCAGTCTCTCCACAAGAACATTCCCTCAGGATGCTGTAAAAAGTACCAATAGAGACTTCACCCTTAGAAGGAAACACCCTCTTTTCTACGTCAGAACTATAGAAATCAGTAAACAATGATGTTTTTTTCTCTCATCTGAAAGAAATGAAAATGATCCTTGTTGGGTATGTTAAATTTCTGTACTATTTGACTAAAAGACATCATCGTTCCTTCATCAAACAAATCTTCTAGATGGAAAATACCCTTAGAAATCCAAGGTTTAAATCCAGAATCCATTATGCCAGGCTGAAAATCTGGACTGCTGGTTATTGGAGTGAAGGGTGATGTTTTCGCGGCGTTGCCCTCAATTTGTCACACCGCCCTCCAAACCCTGACTGTGGTAATTGTTATTGGATTTCGACAATATTCCTTAACTAGTTTCATCTTATTGAGGAAAAGCAAATTAATAAGAGGGTAAGGAGCACCAGGCCATTGTCTCCCACACCATCACCGACTTTATCCGCTCAGGGGATCTCCCATCCACTGCTACCAACCTTATAGTTCTCACACCCCGCACTTCCCATTTCTACCTCCTACCCAAGATCCACAAACCTGCCTGTCCTGGCCGACCTATTGTCTCAGCTTGCTCCTGCCCCACCGAACTCATTTCTGCATACCTCGACACTGTTTTATCACCCCTTGTTCAATCCCTTCCGACCTATGTTTGTGACACTTCTCACGCTCTTAAACTTTTCGATGATTTTAAGTTCCCTGGCCCCCACCGCTTTATTTTCACCATGGATGTCCAGTCCTTATATACTTCCATCCCCCATCAGGAAGGTCTCAAAGCTCTATGCTTCTTTTTGGATTCCAGACCTAATCAGTTCCCCTCTACCACCACTCTGCTCCGTCTAGCGGAATTAGTCCTTACTCTTAATAATTTCTCCTTTGGCTCCTCCCATTTCCTCCAAACTAAAGGTGTAGCTATGGGCACCCGTATGGGTCCTAGCTATGCCTGCCTTTTTGTTGGGTTTGTGGAACAATCTATGTTCCGTGCCTATTCTGGTATCTGTCCCCCACTTTTCCTTCGCTACATCGACGACTGCATTGGTGCTGCTTCCTGCACGCATGCAGAACTCGTTGACTTTATTAACTTTGCCTCCAACTTTCACCCTGCCCTCAAGTTTACCTGGTCCATTTCCGACACCTCCCTCCCCTTTCTAGATCTTTCTGTCTCTGTCTCTGGAGACAGCTTATCCACTGATGTCTACTATAAGCCTACTGACTCTCACAGCTATCTGGACTATTCCTCTTCTCACCCTGTCTCTTGCAAAAACGCCATCCCCTTCTCGCAATTCCTCCGTCTCCGCCGCATCTGCTCTCAGGATGAGGCTTTTCATTCTAGGACGAGGGAGATGTCTTCATTTTTTAAAGAAAGGGGCTTCCCTTCCTCCACTATCAACTCTGCTCTTAAACGCATCTCCCCCATTTCACGTACATCTGCTCTCACTCCATCCTCCCACCACCCCACTAGGAATAGGGTTCCCCTGGTCCTCACCTACCACCCCACCAGCCTCCGGGTCCAACATATTATTCTCCGTAACTTCCGCCACCTCCAACGGGATCCCACCACTAAGCACATCTTTCCCTCCCCCCCTCTCTCTGCATTCCGCAAGGATCGCTCCCTACACAACTCCCTTGTCCATTCGTCCCCCCCATCCCTCCCCACTGATCTCCCTCCTGGCACTTATCCGTGTAAGCGGAACAAGTACTACACATGCCCTTACACTTCCTCCCTTACCACCATTCAGGGCCCCAAACAGTCCTTCCAGGTGAGGCGTCACTTCACCTGTGAGTCGACTGGGGTGATATACTGCGTCCGGTGTTCCCGATGTGGCCTTTTATATATTGGTGAGACCCGACGCAGACTGGGAGACTGCTTTGCTGAACATCTACGCTCTGTCCGCCAGAGAAAGCAGGATCTCCCAGTGGCCACACATTTTAATTCCACGTCCTATTCCCATTCTGATATGTCTATCCACGGCCTCCTCTACTGTAAAGATGAAGCCACACTCAGGTTGGAGGAACAACACCTTATATTCCGTCTGGGTAGCCTCCAACCTGATGGCATGAACATTGACTTCTCTAACTTCCGCTAAGGCCCCACCTCCCCCTCGTACCCCATCTGTTACTCATTTTTATGCACACATTCTTTCTCTCACTCTCCTTTTTCTCCCTCTGTCCCTCTGAATATACCTCTTGCCCATCCTCTGGGTCACCCCCCCCCCCCCGTCTTTCTTCCCAGACCTCCTGTCCCATGATCCTCTCGTATCCCCTTTTGCCTATCACCTGTCCAGCTCTCGGCTCTATCCCTCCCCATCCTGTCTTCTCCTATCATTTTGCATCTCCCCCTCCCCCTCCAGCTTTCAAATCCCTTACTCACTCTTCCTTCAGTTAGTCCTGACGAAGGGTCTCGGCCTGAAACGTTGACTGCACCTCTTCCTATAGATGCTGCTTGGCCTGCTGCGTTCACCAGCAACTTTGATGTATGTTGCTTAATAAGAGGGTATTTTGCTTGTGAAGCTTCAATGTCTAGCCAAATTGAGGAGGGGTCCCTGCAAACCCAGTCAACCACATAAGATAAAAAGGAACTTAATTGATACTTTTCGATGTCTGGAAAATCCAAACCCCTTAGACTACTGGGAAGCTGTAACTTAGACATTTTAATACAGGGTCTTTCTTTGTTCCAGATGAAAGAAACAAATCAGCCATGTATTTTTTTAAGTATTTGTTGGATAAAAATGATTGGAATCATTCGTATTGGGTAGAGCAGATGAGGAAGAATGTTCATTTTGAGCAAGGATATTTGGCCAAGCCAAGAAATGGGAATAGTGCTCCATCGCTCAAGATCCTGTTTGATTTTGTCAAATAACTGCATAAAGTTAGCTTTGAACAATTGATCAAACGTAGGTGTGATAAATATGCCGAATTAAACAAAACCTGTCTGCAACCATTTAAAGGGGAAAACACCCTGAGAGTCAGGTACCTGCTGCAGATTCCCCAGAGGCGTAGCCTCTGATTTAGTAAGGTTGATTTTATAAACTGAAAAGGTGCTAAATGAATTGATGCATTGTATAAGGTGGTGCACTGATACAGCAGGGTTTGATAAGAAAATTAGAACATCATCTGCATACAATGTAATTTTGTGACTTTAGTCCTATGTCTGGAGCAGATATTTTGGGATCTCGCCGGATAGCCTCAGCCAATGGCTCGATCACTAGTGTGAAAAGAAGTGGTGATAAAGGGCAGCCCTGCTGGCTGCCCCTCAGAATACTAAAATTATCCGACCTAATACCATTAGTGAGAATCGCAGCCAAAGGGTGATTATAAAGAACCTTCACCCACTTAATAAAACTATGCCCAAACCAAATCGTTCTAAAGAGAAAAAAGATACGGCCATTCGACACGATCAAAGGCCTTTTCTGCATCTAAGGAAACCACCGAGCCGTCCACTGCCTGTTGCTGACATGCCTGAATCACATTAAATAATCTTCTGATATTGTTAGATGACCTACGGCCTTTTACAAAACCCGTTTGATCCTCTTTTATGATAAAAGGTAACACAGTTTCTCATCATAACGCTAAGGCTTTAGATAAGATTTTAAAGTCAACTTTTAACAATGAAATAGGCCTGTAGGAGGCACAATCTTCGGGGCTCTTTCCTTTCTTAAGAATTAGGGAGATATTAGCTTCTCTCAATGATGGTGGGAGGAGACCACAATTAAATGCATGATTGAACATGTTTAGCATAGGCTCTGATAATAACCCTGTGAACTCTTTATAGAATTCACGAGTGAGTCCATCAGGACCAGGTGCCTTCCCACTTTGGGGCTGTCTCACAGCTTCCTGTATCTCATGTATAGATAACGGAGCATTGAGGAGGGACTCTTGTTCAGAAGAAATGCCTAGGAGATCTAAATTCCTGAAAAAGAACTCCATCCTAGATTGTCCATCATTACATTGCTCAGATTGATACAGTTTAGAATAAAAATTCTTAAACACAACATTAATCATTTTAGAATTACTAGTGAGGTCTCCTGACCCATCCCTAATTGAAGGAATAGTCTGAGAGGCATTTTTCTTTCTAGCTAAATAAGCCAAATACCTACCTGGTTTCTCACCATGTTCAAACAATCGTTGTTTAACAAATGTCAATTTTCTTTTGGCTGCTTGTGTAAGTAAGGAGATTAGTGTACAGCGTAGGGCTGTGATATTCTATAACTTGGCTGCAGAAGGCTTATTAATATGATCCTTTTCAGCTGCCGCAAGCCTTGCTTCCACTAGGCGCTGCTGTTCTGCAGCTTGCCGCTTCTTACTAGCAGAGTAGGAGATAATTAATCCCCTTGCATAGGCCCTTGCGGTTTCCCAGATCATCGATGGACTACTAGCTGATTTGGAATTAATAGATAGGAAAGTTTTGAATTTGGAAGTAAAGTAGTCTATAAATTTATTATCTTTTAGAATAAAAGGATTCAGCCTCCAATGTCTAGGTCATGCTGAATTATCTTTGGGCTTAATATTTAAATATACTGCTGCATGGTCAGAAATAGTGATACTTCCAATTGTGCAGGATACAACTAAATCTAGGAGTTTTGGGGGGGGGGGTTAGAAAAAAGTCTATTCTGGTGCAACACTTATGTGGATTAGAAAAAATTGTGAAGTCTTTGTCTCAGGGATGTAACAACCTCCAGACATCCACAAGTCCTAGTTCTCCACATAAGCCCATGATTTGTTTGGTCTGTGAGGAGAGCAATGGGGGACCACTAGGAACTCTGTCCATCATGAGACAATTAAAATCCCAACCTACAATAATGTTTTGTATTGAAAAGCTTGTAAGTTTGGAAAAAGCATCTGTTAGGAATTTGAGAGGATGAGCTGAAGGGCAGTAAACATTGAGAGTATCATATTCCTCTCCATATATTGAAGCCTTTACAATCACAAATCTCCCATACTTATCCTTAATGCAGTCTAATAACTTAAAAGGTAAGTTCTTCCTAATTAAACTGGCCACCCCCCCTCTATCCTGGTATTAAAAGATGAAAAATAGACTTGATCAAATCCACCCTGTTGCAGTTTTAGACGTTCTTTATCATTTAAATATGTCTCCTGCATTAAGTCTATATCCATCCTTTCCTTTTTCTGGTTTAGTAGGATTTTCTTTCTCTTGATTGGTGAATGACTCCCCTTAATGTTCCAAGTGCACAATTTTAATATATTACAGGTTATAACCCTTTATAACAACCATGTGACTCCAGGGGAGAGCTGAGCAGCAATAAGTAAATAAAAAAAACCCACAAAAAAAAACAAAGCGCCAACAGCACTGAACAAGAGGATTTTACCCCACACTTAAAGGGGATCTCTGAACCTTCTAGCACACCATATTCTGCCCCACAAACACATTACCCATCCTATAAGATATCTTGCCGTCGAGTAATGAAAAGGTAAAATAAAGCAACCATCGAGCATGTTATCGTCCATAACCAGGGCTACACAATATACTGTATACATTCTTTAGCCCAACGTGCCCACAAAAGTTTTTGCTTTGTCAGGAGAATCAAATATCTTGGTGGTCCCGTTGTAGGTGATTTTCAGCACCGCTGGGCATAGCATAAAATATTGGATTCCGGATTCTCTCAGCCGCTTCTTTACCTGGTCGAATTCCTTGTGTTTCTGAACAACGACTGCTGAAAAATCTTGAAAAAACATAAACCTGGATCCCTCATATATTAAAGCCTGGACATCAGTCCCGTGGCGTCTCGAAGCCTCCATCACTCTTTGCTTATCACCGAAATTATGGAACCGCATGAGGACGGGTCGAGGGCGTTGGCCTGGGCCCAGTTTTGGCACCAGCGTACTGTGAGCTCTTTCCACTTTAATGTGTCCAGCCCTGGTTTCCAAATCAAGGAAATTAGGCAGCCAGCCCTCAAAAATCTTCGCTGGTTGGCTGCCTTCTGCACCTTCAAGTAGACCGATGATTCGTATATTCTTTCTCTTACCTCTGTTCTCAAGATCATCGATATAGTCAGACAGACTTTGAACTTGCTTTTCTAGTGCCCGGATGCGGCTTTGAGCCTGATCAGTTACAGTTTCTACCGCGGAGACTCGGCCCTCGGCTTTGGTCGTTCTTGTATCAAGATTTTTCAGTTCCAATGTGTGGTTTTGGAGTGTTAGGGAGAGTGGAGCCAGCTTCTCGTCCATCATTTTAGATACGGTCTCCGTAACTTCCTGAATTACTTGATGAAAAGCAGGGTCCAACGTGCTAGCAAAGTTAGCAGTAGCTAGCTCCTCAGCCCCGGGCGAGCGCTCTGTGCAGCCCATCTTGGCCACCTTTTTAGTACCTTTCGATGGCATGGTGTTGAAGCAGCTGAACAAAAAATACTCATCAATGGTCATGAAATTAAATCCGACACTTGAGCATTTTTAAAAAAGTTGAAACGGATAGGTTTATATGCGAAATTATCAGTGTTGCAGTGCTGAGCTCAGCAAAACAGACTTTTCACTGCGCCTCCATCTTAAAACTCCCTCACTTGCACTTTTTAAACTTATAGTTAACCAAGATTGAGAAAAAGAGGGTTCTATATTTATGCTTTGCCTTATATGGTGGAGATGGATGATGTGATCAATTCCAGCAAATTCTGCAAGCTGTTTAAGAGGTGAATGGATGAATAACAGTCTTAATCATGTAGAATGCCTTTTGGGAGGTTTGAAAAAAGTCTCACTGGAAGGATTCAAATATGATTGATAACACTATATATCAGAGAGAATGTAGCAAGTTGGGGAAATACTGTTGTTAGTACTGTTGAGTGGGATGTGTCAGATACAGCTTTAAATTCTTTCTTAACAAAGTGATATATGACGCTGGTTGTGACTTCTGAGAGCTGTTCCTGCTTTGCCAGAGGAAATTTGGCAGAAGAAAAATTTCTGCTGCACTTATGCTGAAGTCGGCTCTAAAACAATTTGTAGCCAAAGTGTTCTTTTGAGATTGTTTGTTTGGTCATCTGAAAATTCTCAGTGGCCCAAAAATTAGAGGCTGTGATAACTTCACATTCCCTTCCAGAGGAGCGTGATGGTTATCTGACAACCATGGATTGTTTTTGAATGAATGATTTACCTCAGTTACCTTAGATCATTTAGTGTGAGCTTTGGTAACTTTTGTCGTAGACCAGTATCTTCCACTTGCTTTGACTAGATCCCAGGCTTCTGGTTGTGAGGAAGAGGCTTTAATAGCTGTGCCACTCTAGATGCTGGATGTAATATGATGGAAAACTTTTGACAGACTGCTGAATGAAGTGGGTGTTATGTGCGTGTTTAATTACTGTAGAATATTCATTTGCATTTGGCATGCAAAGGAATTCTGTCTGCAATTTTGTAACTATCGCAACTAGAAGCAAAATGGAATATGATTACAGTGTAATTTACTTGGTAGAATTATACAAAATTGTTTGTTAATGCTTATGTCAATGGAAGTCCAAGAAGTACATTTAATTGGAATTTTCCAGTTCCCTCTCCTTTAGTAGAAGGTTGAAAAGACTGGAGAAGTGAAAACAACACATGTGTAGAAATTACAGGTCAAGAGGAAGAAGTTTGATGTTATATCATGGAGAGAACTTTAATGTTCAGTTGTACAGTTGATCTTGCATAAAAGGCAGCATGTTTAAAGTATGTTACATCTGTGATTTTGTGAGCCCTACTGTCTATGAATGATATGACTGAAAAGATCCACCCAGTTATAAGCATCTATTTCATTGCTGATGAATGGAATATCCGATTAGCTGACTAGGAGCTTGGCAAAATAATCACCTACAGATGGTGAAACACAGAAACAAGCAGATACTTCCTGTTTTCATTCCTTGAATTTTGATACTTTCAATGATACAAAGCGAGCTGAAATTGCCTTATTTTGAGATGTTTCCTGTGAGATAAAGGTCAAGGTAATTGATTAATTTCCATAGTTTACATCAGATTTCAATGTGTATCATTTTCAATTTTGGTTACCTTCATGGAGCGCAGAAACTAATACAAAATAAGAACTGGTTTTCCTGCAGTTTTGTCAGTTGCCATATGACTCCAGATAGGATTCAGGCATTATTCACCGCAATCTTTTCTTTATGTCTTCCCTCCAAGCAACCTGTTCATCATATCCATCCAGTTTGTTCACTCCATGCACAGCTCCTAGATATGAGATTCTTGAGACACCTACTAGTTAACAGTAGCCAAGAAAAATTGCAGTTGGAATTTTCAACATGATCAGTCTGCAAGGGTAAAGAGCTCGACCTAATTTACATCAATTAGGGCAGGAAATGTCTGAAGGGAACCACTTCACACATAGTGGTTCTCAAAACACCATTTCTAATTTTTACAACTGAACCAAGGATTACTTACACCATGCACAATTATTCTTTTGAATGTCAGTCTAATGTTTAGAAAGTTCTTTTAATGAACACTTGCAGGAAAACATTTGCATTGAGATTTCAACTCTTCATCTTCTGGCTGAGCTAATGTGCTGCCAATACAGACATCCCACCCTGCAAAAACTCATTTCAGGGAGGCAGCACCATCAATTTGCGGGAGACTCCCGGAACTTCCGGGAGAGATGGGATGTCTGCAATAGAGTAGCTCCTTAGCAGCTAGCCAGCTAGTTTAAATAATGTTAGCTATGCTAATGAACGAATGACACCTGTTAAACTCACCTCAACATGTCTTTTACAGTCTTAACCCACCATGGGCAATAGAAAAGTCTCTGTTGCAAACAGTGCAGCGAGCAACACTGTCATTATTTTTGACCCCTATTAGGCAGGGGTACACTTTAGTGTAGTCTGGGGTGACGTATGTTTTATATTTTCTTTTTTTTGGAACACTCTGCCACTCTGACATTTTTCAGAACTCTCTTGCTCTCTCTCTCGCGCGCATGCGCTCTCTCGCTCGTGGTCGCTCTCACTCGCGCTCGCTCTCGCGCTTGCTTTCTCGCTCTCGTGCTCTTTCTCTCTCTCGTGGTCGCTCTCACTCGCGCTCGTTCTCGCGCTTGCTTTCTCGCTCTCGTGCTCTTTCTCTCTCTCGTGGTCGCTCTCACTCGCGCTCGCTCTCGCGCTTGCTTTCTCGCTCTCGTGCTCTTTCTCTCTCTCGTGGTCGCTCTCACTCGCGCTCGCTCTCGTGCTTGCTTTCACGCTCTCGTGCTCTTTCTCTCTCTCATGGTCGCTCTCACTCACACTCGCTGTCTCGCGCTCGCTTTCTTGCTCTTGCGCTCTCTCTTTTTCGCACGTTCTCTCATGCTGGCTCTCAAAAAAATCAATTTCCGTGATATTGTATATAATTTGTGGGCATCAGGGAGCCACTATTAATATGCAGGAGACTCCCAGAACTTCCAGGAGAGGTGGGATGTCTGCCAATAAGCCACTCCCATGCATTACCTGAGCTTTCTGTCAGTGTGTTGAATTTCCAGACCAATGTCCACTGTGCTCTGTTGCTGGACACCTTCGTGGGATGCAGCTGTAGATGGTGAACCTCCACAGTTTCATAATACTTGCATCAAGATGCAGGTTCAGTGACTGTATTTATTTTCACAGCATCCAGGGAGAGAGAGAACTTCCAGGTTATTTACTTCATAATTATTTGAGATAATTTCATATGTTTATTTAGTTGTTTGTAAATGTCTTCTAGTGTTTTTATATTTTCAAAATGTTTAATTTTTAATGTTCTGTGTCAGAGCCAGTGACAAGAATTCAGGTTGTTTGGTAGTTGAGCCTGAGGGCTTGGCTTCATTGCATTTCTGTGGTATGTGGGATTATAAACTCCTTAGATGTGCACGACTCATACTTTGTGCTGGATTCTGTGTCTCTTAGGAAGGTAAGAGCCTGTTTTTTTGTGTGGGCAAACAATGAAGGAAATTCTGAGCCTTTGAATTTGCATGCATATGTGGGTGTTCCAAAAATTATCATCAACTTGGGTTCTTAATAATCAGTTTATGTTAACCGAAGGATTTAAGTTTTAAAGAGTAAAATTCTGAATATACTACTTCTGAATAAGTAAAAGCACTGATAGGTGCCATATTTCTTCTAATTATTATCACTCCTTTTATCTATTTCATATTTAAAAACGCGTGGTTCAATTTCACATCTGCCATATACCATGATGAAGGATTATGTTTTTTTAAGGTTTTGTGTAGGAATATGTTAATATTGCTAATAAGCGAAGAAAATTGCATATCTAATGTGTGTAGTAAAACTATTTTTTTAAACCATCTTTAAAACAGATGGAAAGATGTGGAGCTGTGATACCACAATCTGGGCTGATTTATTTGTCGAAACACTTTTGCTGGAAAGTACTTAGAAGAATGAATACAATCTGCAATGAAGACTCTGAGCCATAACAACAAACTGCCTCAGCAGGATATTTTTGGCCTCAATAAGATACAACAATATTCTTTCATCATCCTTGGAGGTGGAATCAAAAGAAACTTTCTGAAGAATTTCCAAAACTTAGCTTCAATTCAGTACCCTCGAAGTGTACCTGACCTCAATACATTATCAGCCACCATCTTGTACGTGCCTGCAGGTTAGATTATGTGATTGCATAAGTTGGCAGTGTTACCATTCACAGTACTTGAGCAAAGTTTGAAGCCGAGAGGTAATGTTGTAACTCTATAGGACCCTGGTCAGACCCCACTTGGAGTACTGTGCTCAGTTCTGATCGCCTCACTATAGAAAGGATGTGGAAACCATAGAATGGGTGCAGAGGAGATTTACAAGGATGTTGCCTGGATTGGGGAGCATGCCTTATTGAGAATAGATTCCTTGGAGCGACGGAGGATGAGAGCTGACCTGATAGAGGTGTATAAGATGATGAGAGGCATTAATCGTGTGGATAGTCAGAGGCTTTTTTCCCAGGGCTGAAATAGCTAGCATGAGAGGACACAGTTTTAAAGTGCTTGGAAGTAGGTACAGAGGGGTTAGTTTTTTACACAGAGAGTGGTGAGTGCATGGAATGGGCTGGCAGCGATGGTGGTGGAGGCAGATACAATAGGGTCTTCTAAGAGACTCCTGGACAGGTACATGGAGCTCAGAAAAATAGAGGGCTGTGGGTAACCTACGTAATTTCTCAGGTAGGGACATGATCGGCACAGCTTTGTGGGCTGAAGGGCCTGTATTGTGCTGTAGGTTTTCTATGTTTCTATATTTCTATGCTAATTTCCTCAGGATCTTTTGTGCTGGTACAGCAGCTATTCATTAAATGGTGCTCCGATGAATTTGGGAATCAATGTGGGAAAACCCTTGAAAGTCTTTATTCCCATTCATACGCAAATGTTCTTGATATAATTCTTGGATATTGCCCAGATATTTTAATTAATATAGGATGTTTCAAAAGTTAGAAAACTAGGGTTTGTCTAATGCAGTTTATGGTGTGTCAGCTTATTTCAATTCTTGCTTCGAAGATGCGAGGTCTCGAAGTTTTATCTGCATTGCTTAGCTTAACACTGGATTTACACTGAAGGAATGCGGCATTATCAAGGACTGTCATCTTTCAGATTATGTGCTAAATCAAGGCCCTGTCTGTCTGTTACAGAGGGCATATAACTCTTTGAAGATATTTCATCCTCATCCAAAATAATAATAAAATGATTGATTATCATATTTACTACTCTGGTGCTGTGAAGAGTACAGAAATACTTCAGTGGTCTTCAAGCATTGTACGATCTTCTAAGAGTTGGCTCTGGTAATGCCATTGAATGTCTGGAGTAGGGAATTAGACTCTTTCTTTTTGGAGATGCCTGAATATGCCTCGGTTTTGGGAGCTAGTTGTATTTGTTTCGCTTACTGAGAATTTGAGAACAGTGTTGAACATTGTGCAGTCATCAAGCAATATTCCTGCTTCTGACCTTTTTCTGGTTGATTCCTGCAATTAAGCATTTGACATAAGGAGAAAGTTTGAGCAGGATGCATTTCGAAAATGAGAGATGATCTTATTGAAACATCTCAGGTTCTGAAGGCGTTGACAGGGAAGATGCTGCAAGGATGTTTCATCTAAAGTGAGTATATAAAACCAGGGAGCAGGGTGTATTTTAAGACCAAGGGGTTACTATTTCAGATGGAGGTCAGGAAGAATTTCTTCTCTGAGTCACATGGACGAAGGGTCTCGGCCTGAAACGTCGACTGCGCCCCTTCCTACAGATGCTGCTTGGCCTGCTGCGTTCACCAGCAACTTTGATGTGTGTTGCTTTTATTTTTTTAGTTGCTTTTTATGATCAAAATCTCATGGTGGTTTATTGCAGTTCATAGAGCATAATTGATAAAGTGAAGTTCTCAGACTGTGGAAGAATACCTGTAATGAATTCGAACACAGGATAGAATAAACACAACACTTCAGTGGTGACCTCAACCCCAATATCACTGCATGGTACTGCTTGGGTGAGACAGGAATAATACTGAGTTTTGCATGAGTTGAGCTGAAAGAAATGCCTCTAATCTTCAATGAATTGTCATAAAATTAACAATAAATATAATCAAAAAAGAAAATTAAAGGACATTCTGCAGCCGAAATATTTTTGTGCAAAATATCTAAAAGTTTAACAATCATTATGTTCACAGGGAAGAGGCATATTTGCCAGAACAATTGCCACAAGTCATAATGTGATTTATTGAACTAGTCATACCATGATTTATTGCATTTTCAAGAACTCTTTACAACTCGATGAGCCAAATGACCTAATTCGGATCCTATATCTTATGGTCTAAGATCTCAGTTTTTTTTATTATTGCCTTCTTTTTGCACATTGGTTATTTGACAGTCTTTGTATGTTTATGTATAATTTTTTTTGTAAATTCTACTGTATTTTTTTCCTGTAAATGCCTGCAAAAAAAAACATCTTTCAGGTGTGAGGACTTTGGTAACAGAGAGTTGTGAAGTGAACAAAGTCCTTGGATTATCTGTGGAGGATGGGTGCATCATGTCAACAAGACGTTGCAATGAATCTCTCAATAATGTTTATCCCCTTGAATGCGATTTTATCACTGATTTCAAAGCGTTAGTAGATCTGACAGGGCTTCAAGGTAATGTGGATGTTTCTCATGCATTATTTTTGTTCCACAAAGTTAAACATTTAGTATTTTATTGAGCTGAGAATTGTCAAGATGAAACAGAGAAATAGCTGTCAGGTTCCATAGTTGCACTTAGTTATAAATGCCATATTTGGAAATAATCTTGATGTGTAGGTTGTTTTTCAGAACTTTTTTTAGGTTTTTTGTGTGGCTAATCTCATTCAATGTAAATAAACTTTCATGATGTTATCACAGATGTATAGTTTAGGGGAAGGGGCAAAACACATGGGAAAAGTATAGATCATTCGGGTAGATTGACTGAGTATTGGTTGTTACGAGAATACACATAAAATTAAGATGTTTGCTGGCCTGGGCTAGCATCAGTGGCATCAGCAGTTGGTCTGCCACCTGCCCTCAGGGGAAGGAGAGATAAGGAACAATGGAGCAGCGTCTGGAGATGTGTAATGAAGGGATGTGGGAGGAAGAGCTGTCTGGAGCGGCTCCCCCCTTTGAACCCTGAACTGTTTGAAGTGATGGACAGGCGATACCCCAGCAGGGGGATAAAAAGGGACAGGTTCGCTAAGACAGACACACACGCCACCCGAGGTAACGAGACCCTGGAAGCGGTGCGCTTCTCACGAGTGGGTGAGAAGTGCCAGACAACGACAAGGGTGGAAAGGTACGATCAGCGGGAACCCGGTGTGTGTCCGCCCTTGCCTGGGTGCCGGGTTCACTGCAGAGGATCGACCGCATCTGGAGGAGGGGTCACAGTCGGTGACCTCAGGTGACATCACCAAGGACCCGCCCAAATGCTGTTTGTGAGCCATCTCGCTGGTCTGTGAGTGAAGCTGTGCTGAATGATGAGTTGTTCCTATTCTATGTCTCTCTTCCCCACCTTGTCCATCGCCATGACAACGATTACTGCGAACTGAACTACTAAACTGGACTGAACTTTGAGTCATTTTGAAATTGGTCATTTACCCCTAGACAACGATAGAGCTTGATTGATGCTGTTATCTTAATTCTGTGCACATGTGTGGTTATCATTGTTGAATTGTTGCATTTATTATCCTTTCGATTACTGTGTTGCTTGTTTCTTTAATAAAACTTTCTTAGTTCTAGTACTCCAGACTCCAACTGAGTGATCCATTTCTGCTGGTTTGGCAACCCAGTTACGGGGTACGTAACATGGTCAACATTTCTAATCCTCATCTAGCTATACATGGAATTTGTGATTTGATAGAAATCATGTGTCAGTTCATGAACTGATCTACATTTATCAATAATTGCCAGCTTTAGCAAGTTGTTTACCTTGGTGTCACACAATACAGTCTGTGTCTGCTTTTAACTTTAAGCTGAAATCACCCCTCCATGTCACCTCACCATGCATGTAAGTGATTACAGTAACTTGTTTGCTTTTCAGGTACCATGACTTCCAACCAGGCAAGTGTTAACTGCTCCGTAATTATAAATTGCAGACTGAAGAGAGTTTTGAATCAGATCCATTATCGCAGACTTCGTGGTAGTAGTTCACTGGAAAGACAAAAAAATCCTACAAATTGTTAAAAACAAATGGTGCTAAAAAAATAACGAAGTCAAATTTGTGGGTTCATGGACCATTCAGAAATCTGACAGCAGAGGGGAAGAAGCAGATTCCATTGAGTGTGAGTCGTTAGGCTCCTGTATTTCCTTCCCGATGGTAGTAACAAGAAGGTGTGTCCTGGACGGTGAGGGTTGTTAGCGATGGTATGCCACCTTCTGGAGACACTACCTCTTGAAGTGGTGGGCATGCCTTCTTCATGATTGTGTTAATGTGTTGGGCCCACTTTAGATCCTCCGAGATGTTGAAGCCTAAGAATTTGAAGCTATTCTCTCTTTCCACTGCCAACCCCTTGATGAACACTTGTGTGTGTTCTCTGAACTTCCCCTTTCCTGAAGTTCACAATCAATTCCTTAGTCTTGCTGACATTGAGTGTGAGGTTGTTGTTGTGACACTATTCAACTAGCCGATATATATTACTCCTGTAAGCTGCCTCATTGCCATCTGAAATTCTACCAATTATGGTAGTGTTATCAGTGAATTTATAGATGGCATTTGAGTTGTACTTGGCAACACAATCATGAGGGTAGAGAGTGGACTAAGGGTGAATCCTTGACGTATGCCTGTGCTGATCGTCAGCAAGGAGGTGAAGTTATTACCAATCCACACGGACTGTGATCTCCCAGTAAAGAAGTTGAGGATACGGTTTTAGCAGAGGCCCAGGTTTTGAAGTTTGGTGATTGATACTAAGGGGATGATGGTGTTGAAATCTAAGCTGTAATTGATCAAAAGCAGCCTGGTATATGTTTTGTGGTTTAGGTGTTCCAAAAAGCCAGTGAAATTGTGTCTTCTATAGATTCTTTTGGCTCTAAGCAAATTAAAATGTGTCCAGGTCTTTGCTCAGGCCGGTGTTAATTCTAGCCATAACTAACTCAAAAGCAGCTCATAAAAGTAGATTTGCGAGCTACTGAGGAAGCTCACTCTACTGTTCTTGGGCATGAGTAGGATTGCTGCACTCTTGAAGCAGCTGAAACCTCAGACTGCAGAGTGAGAGGTTGAAGATGCCTTTGAACACTCTAGCCCGTTAGTCAACGCAGATATTCAGTAACCTCTGAGGTACACCGTCAGGACCTGAAATCTTGAGATGATTAACCCTCTTGAAAGATATTCTGACATTAGCCTATGAGACAAAGATCACAGTGTCATCGGATCCTGTGGGGATTCTCACAGGCGTGTTAGTCTCCCTTTCAAAGCATGCATAAAAAGTGGGCTTTCAAATCAATAGCAGGCATTACAAGCTTTCCCTCTGTAATGATGTTTGCCTACTTCCACTCCTTCAGAAGTGATCTAGTTATAGTGCATAAATCTCAGTAATAATTTGTGTTCTAATCCAACTCTCTATGTAAGCAATTGGAGCTAGTTTCGAGTAGCCATCTTGGTTGGTATCAAAAAAGCGAGCTTCCATGCTGTATGAGCAGATCGAGACTTTGGAGTTTCCATTTGTTTTAAATTAGTTCCTTCAATGTTGTACTCACAGCTGGAAATGAAGAGTGCTTCTGAAGGTCAGGGTGCCAACTGTTCTCAGATTTTGGTCGCAGGCCATATACACAGAGTACTGCACTGATTGCATCCCTGCTAATTTAGAGCCCAATTCTAACATTGCTTGGAGACTAATCATCTATTTTGGTACACTTGAACAAAGTAGAAAAATTGTAAAATATTATGTTGCTACATGCATAGCATTTAGGGTTGAAATCACAGAGAAATTGTTCACTAGTTCTTGTGTGACATGGCCTCTAAAGGCACTATTAATGCTTCCGCAAGATCCCAAACCTGGTCCTTTATAAGTGCATACAGGTTTTCTAGAAATAGAAACCAAATAAAGCTCACCCACCAGTTCCACTTAAAGATTTGCTCTCTATCTACATTTCGACCTATTTGCTTGTTATTTGCTAAAACAAATATTTGGAGCGGAAGTAGATGAAGGGGTAAACTTATGAGGAGAGATTGAGTCGCCTGGGACTATGCTCTCTGGAATTCAGAAGAATGAGAGGGGATCTTATAGAAACATACAAAATTTTGAAAGGAGTAGGTAAGATAGAAGTAGGAAAGTTGTTTCCATTGTCAGGTGAGACAAGAACTAGGGGACATTGCCTCAAGATTCAAGGGAGAAGATTTAGGATGGAGATGAGGAGAAACTGTTTTTCCCAGAGAGTGGTGAATCTGTGGAATTCTCTGCCCAGGGAAGCAGTTGAGGCTTCTTCACTAAATATATTTAAGATACGGTTAGATGGATTTTTACATATTAGGGGAATTAAGGGTTATGGGGAAAAGGCAGGTAGATGAAGCTGAGTTTACGGACAGATCAACCATGATCTTATTGAATGGTGGAGCAGGCTCAATGGGCCAAATGGCCTACTCCTGCTCCTATTTCTTATGTTCTTATGTTCTTCTTTTTGTCATTTAAACATTGTAATTATGCCATGAAGTATATTTTAAATTACCTTTAATTTCATCATGCTGTATTGATACTGTTCAAAGTTCAAGTTTAAAGTAAATTATTATCAAAGTGCATATATGTCACCATATACAAGCCTGAGGTTTGCTTTCTTGCGGGCATACTCAGTAAAACCAAGGACCATCTGGGTCGGACCAAGAACCAATGGTCAGAAGTCAACAAATTGTGCAAATACAAAAGAAAAAAAACAAATAATGATAATAAATAAATAAGCAATAAATATAGAGAACATGAGATGAAGAGTCCTTGAAAGTGGGTCCATAGGTTGTGGGAACAGTTTTGTGATGGGTTGAGTGAAGTTATCCCTTCTGATTCAAGAGCCTGATGGTTGAGAGGTGACAGCTGTTCCTGAACTGGGTGGTGTGAGTCCTGAGGCTCCTGTACCACCTTCTTGATGGCGGCAGTGAGAAGAGAGCATAGCCTGGATGATGGATGCTGCTTTCCTGCAACAGCATTCCATGTAGATGTGCTCAGTGGTGGGAAGGGCTTTACCTTTGATAAACTAGGCTGTATCCACTACGCTTTGTAGCATTTTCCATTCAAGGGTATTGATGCAACCAGTCAATATACTCACCACCACACATCTATAGATGTTTAGAAACATACAAAACCAGCAGCACAATACAGGCCCTTAAGCCCACAAAGCTGTGCCAAACATGTCCTTACCTGAGAATTACCTAGGCTTACCCACAGCCCTCTATTTTTCTAAGCTTCGTGTACCTAACCAGGAGTCTCTTAAAAGACCCTATCGTATCCGCCTCCACCACCGCTGCCAGCAGCCCATTCCACACACTCACTACTCTCTGCGTAAAAAACCTGCCCCTGACATCTTGTCTATACCTACCTCCAAACACCTTGAAACTGTGCCCTCATGTGCTAGCCATTTCAGCCCTTGGAAAAAGCCTGTGACTATCCACACAATCAATGCCTCTCATCATCTTGTACACCCTCTATCAGGTCACCTCTCATCCTCCATCGCTCCAACGAGAAAAGACCGAGTTCACTCAACCTATTCTCATAAAGCATGCTCCCCAATCCAGGCAATATCCTAGTAAATCTTCTCTGCACCCTTTCTATGGTTTCCACATCCTTCCTGTGGTGAGGCGACCAGAACTGAGCACAGTACTCCAAGTGGGGTCTGACCAGGGTCCTATAGAGCTGCAACATTACCTCTCAGCTGTTAAACTCAATCCCACAATTGGCCAATGCACCATATGCCTTCTTAACCACAGAGTCAACCTGCACAGCAGCTTTGAGTGTCCTTTGGACTCGGACCCCAAGATCTCTCTGATCTTCCACACTGTCAAGAGTCTTGCCATTAATACTATATTCTGCCATCATATTTGACCTACCAAAATGAACCATCTCACATTTATCTGGGTTGAACTCCATCTGCCACTTCTCAGCCCAGCTTTGTATCCTATCAATGTCCTGCTGTAACCTCTGACAGCCTTCCACACTATCCATAACAACCTCAACCTTTGTGTCATCAGTAAATTTACTAACCCATCCCTCCATTTCCTCATCCAGGTCATTTATAAAAGTCATGAAGAGAAATGGTCCCAGAACAGATCCCTGAGGCACACCACTGGTCACCGACCTCCACGCAGAATATGACCCATCTAAAACCACTCTTTGCCTTCTGTGGGTAAGCCAGTTCTGAATCCAAAAGGCAATGTCCCCTTGGATCCCATGCTTCCTTACTTTCTCACTAAGCCTCGCATGGGGTACCTTATCAAATGCCTTGCTGAAATTCATATTCACTACACCTACTGCTCTACTTTCATCAATGTGTTTAGTCACATTCTCAAAAAATTCAATCAGGCTCGTAAGACACAACCTGCCTTTGACAAAACCATGCTGACTATTCCTAATCATATTATGCCTCTCCAAATGTTCATAAATCCTGCCTTTCAGGATCTTCTCCATCAAATAATCAACCACTGAAGTAAGACTCGCTGGTCTATAATTTCCTGGGCTATCTCTATTCCCTTTCTTGAATAAGGGAACAACATCTGCAACCCTTCAATCCTCTGGAACCTCTCCCATCCCCATTGATGATGCAAAGATCATTGCCAGAGGCTCAGCAATCTCCTCCCTCGCCCCCCACAGTAGCCTGGGGTACATCTCAACCGGTCCTGGTGACTTATCCAACTTGATGCTTTCCAAAAGCGCAGCACATCCTTTTCCTTAATATCTACTCGCTCAAGCTTTTCAGTCCACTGTAAGTCATCCCTACAATCACCAAGATCCTTTTCCATAGTAGATACCGAAGCAAAGTATTCATTAAGTACCTCTGCTAACTCCTCTAGTTCCATACACACTTTTCCACTGTCACACTTGACTGGTCCTATTCTGTCACGTATTATCCTCTTGCTCTTCACATACTTGTAGAATGCGTTGGGGTTTTCCTTAATCCTGTCCACCAAGGCCTACTCATGGCCCCTTCTGGTACTCCTAATTTCATTCTTAAGCTCCTTCCTGCTTGCCTTATAATCGCCTAGATCTCTATCATTACCTAGCTTTTTGAACCTTTTGTAAGCTCTTCTTTTCTTCTTGACTAGATTTACAACAGCCTTTGTACACCATGATTCCTGTACCCGACCATTCTTTCCCTGTCTTATTGGAATGTGCCTATGCAGAACCCCATGCAAATATCCCCTGAACATTTGCCACATTTCCCTGAGAACATGTTTCCAATTTATGCTTCCAAGTTCCTGCCTGATAGCCTGATATTCCGCCCCCCCCAATTAAATGCTTTCCTAACTTCTCTGTTCCTGTCCCTCTCCAATGCTATGGTAAAGGAGATAGAATTGTGATCACTATCTCGAAAATCCTCTCCCACTGAGAGATCTGACACCTGACCAGGTTCATTTCCTTAAACCAGATCAAGTACAGCCTCTCCTCTTGTAGGCTTATCTACATATTGTGTCAACAAACCTTCCTGAACACACCTAACAAACTCAACCCCATCTAAACCCTTCACTCTAGGGAGATGCCAATTGATGTTTGGGAAATTAAAATCTTCCACCACGACAACCCTGTTATTATTCCACCTTTCCAGAATCTGTCTCGCTATCTGCTCCTCGACGTCCCTGTTACTATTGGGTGGTCTATAAAAAACACCCAGTAGAGTTGTTAGACAAGACAAGACAAAGGAGCAGAAGTCGGCCATTCGGCCCATCAAGTCTGCTCCTCCATTTTATCATGAGCTGATCCATTTAGTCCCACTCCCCCACCTTCTCACCATAACATTTGATGCCCTGGCTACTCAGATACCTATCAATCTCTGCCTTAAATACACCCAATGACTTGGCCTCCACTGCCGCCCGTGGCAACAAATTCCATAGATTCACTACCCTCTGGCTAAAAAAATTTCTTCTCATCTCTGTTCTGAAAGGGCGCCCTTCAATCCTTAAGTCATGTCCTCTCATACTAGACTCCTCCATCATGGGAAACAACTTTGCCACACCCACTCTGTCCATGCCTTTCAACATTCAAAATGTTTCTATGAGGTTCCCCCTCATTCTTCTAAACTCCAAGGAATACAGTCCAAGAGCGGACAATCGTTCCTCATATGTTAACCCTCTCATTCCCGGAATCATTCTAGTGAATCTTCTCTGTACCCTCTCCAACGTCAGCACATCCTTTCTTAAATAAGGAGACCAAAACTGCCCACAGTACTCCAAGTGAGGTCTCACCAGCGCCTTATAGAGCCTTAACATCACATCCCTGCTCCTATACTCTATTCCTCTAGAAATGAATGCCAAGATTGCATTTGCCTTCTTCACCACTGACTCAACCTGGAGGTTAACCTTAAGGGTATCCTGTACGAGGACTCCCAAGTCCCATTGCATCTCAGAACTTTGAATTCTCTCCCCATTTAAATAATAGTCTACCCATTTATTTTTTCTGCCAAAGTGCATAGCCATACACTTTCCAACATTGTACTTCATTTGCCACTTCTCTGCCCATTCTTCCAATCTATCCAAATCTCTCTGCAGACTCTCTGTTTCCTCAGCACTACCGGCCCCTCCACCTATCTTTATATCATCAGCAAACTTAGCCACAAAGCCATCTATTTCATAATCCAAAACATTGATGTACAACGTAGAAAGAAGCGGCCCCAACACGGACCCCTGTGGAACACCACTGGTAACCGGCAGCCAACCAGAATAGGATCCCTTTATTCCCACTTTCTGTTTCCTGCCAATCAGCCAATGCCCTATCCACGTATTTAACTTTCCCGTAATTCCATGGGCTCTTATCTTGCCTCATGTGTGGCACCTTGAGCCCTTCCTGTTCCTAACTTCCACCCACAGAGACTCAGCAGACAATCCCTCCATGTCTTCCTCCTTTTCTGCAGCCATGGCACCTTCTCTTATCAGCAGTGCCACGCCCCCACCTCTTTTGCCTCCCTCCCTGTCCTTTCTGAAACATCTAAAACTTGGCACTTGAAGTAACCATTCCTCCCCGTGAGCCATTCAAGTCTTTGTAATGGCCACCACAGCATAGCTCCAAGTACTAATCCACGCTCTAAGCACATCTGCTTTTTTCATAATACTCCTTGTATTAAAATAGACACATCTCAAACCATCGGTCTGAGCGCGTCCCTTCTCTATCACCTGCCTATTCTCTCTCTCAACTGTCTCCAAGCTTTCTCTATTTGTGAGCCAAATGCCTCTTCCTCCGTCACTTCAATTTGGTTCCCACCCCCCAGCAATTCTAGTTTAAACTCTCCCCAACAGCCTTAGCAAACCTTCCCGCCAGGATGTTGGTCCCCTTGGGATTAAAATGCAACCTGTCCTTTTTGTACAGGTCACACCTGCCCCAAAAGAGGTCCCAATGATCCAGAAATCTGAATCCTTGCCCCCTGCTCAAATCCCTCAGCCACGCATTTATCCTCCACCTCATTCTATTCCTATACTGACTCCACGTGGCACAGGCAGTAATCCCGAGATTACTACCTTTGAGGTCCTGCTTCTCAACTTCCTTCCTAACTCCCTGTTGTCTGTTTTCAGGACCTCCTCCCTACCTATGTCATTGGTACCAATATGTACCACAATCTCTGGCTGTTCTCCTTCCCACTTCAGGATATCATGGACGTGATCAGAAACATCCCAGACCCTGGCACCTGGGAGGCAAACTATCATCCACATTTCTTTCCTGCGCAAGCAGAATCGCCTGTCTGACCCCCTAACTATAGAGTCCCCTATCACTGCTACATGATCCTCTTCCTTCCCCTACCCTCCTGAGTTTGTCCAAGTTTTAGATGTCATGCCATTTCTTTTCAAACTTCTAAGGAAGTAGAAGTGCTGCCATGCTTTCTTTCATAATTGCACTTATGTGCTGGGCTCCGGACAGGTCCCTCTGAAACGATAACACCAAGTAATTTAAAGTTGCTGACCCCCTCCATTTCTAATTCCCCTGATAAGGACTGGCTCATGGTCCTTTGGTTTCTTCCTCCTGAAGTCAATAATTAACTCTTTGGTATTACTGATTTTGATTGAGAAGTCGTTGTTGTGACTCCGCTCACCCAGATGATCAATCTCTCTCCTATATGCTGATTCATAACCACTGGTGTCTTCGGCAAATTTGAATATGCAGGGGGCTAAGCACACAGCTGTGCTGATGGTGTTTGTGGAGGAGATGTTGTTGTCAATCTGAACTGACAGGGGTCTGCAAGTGAGGACATGGAGGATCCTGTGTAAAGCATTACAGTTTTCCAAAAGTGAAAGTAATATATGTGATAAAACATTAACGTACAGTATTTATTGCTACATAACTACCACTGTGATTGAGTTGTGTGCTGCATTAAGCATTGGGTTATTTCTCGATTTTTGCACCTGAGGTGCACAGTGATACTATATCAACCTCCTGTCCTCATCTTTTCTTGTCGCTGTTTCTTGTGTAGGGTCTTGTCGCTGTTTCTTTGGGGTAAGACGTTGGAATATCACAACAGTGTGGCTTGCCCAAAAGCACTGTGGGCTCCCTCTGCATCGTCATTTTAACAGGCTTGGTATAATTTCTACCCTGAGGAAGGTGTCTTTATTAATAGAACAAATTGTTGACAATAAATCTGTAGCCATTTTACACATTGCCTGTTTTGCTTCTCATCTGGAGGTTTTACAGGTTGCTAATTCACTATTGCTCATTTAAGTTTTACTACCAAAGACTTATTCCACCTTGTAGATTCAAGATCCTCTATCATTTGCCTCATATACATTGCTAGGTGGCACAGAGGTGAGACAAACTATTGTATGTCTAAGAATGATTAAAATTACTGGCACCCTTGTCTGAAATACCCGAAAAGTTCTACAACATTAAAGGCTTGAAATGGCATGAAAACAAATGGTTTCAATATGAGTATTTTTTTTAACTTAAAGAAACACCAAAGAGAAAATGCTGAATCGACTTCATGATTGCCCTTTGACCATACTTTCCACGCGACTGTACCATTTATTCCTGTATTGAACCCTTGGTATAACAGCAATTAGTTTACATAAAAGTGTGTATGAATCTTGTAATTGACAGAGAAGAAAAAGCAGGGCAAATTCCAAACATTCAGGAAGCTGTTTGGTAAAAGAAGGAAAGTACCACCAACATTTGCTGAAAGAGTAAATCTAAAATCCTGTCACTCGTCTGGGGATGTTCGAAATGGCATTGGATTAGCTACTGAGGAGTCAGAAGATGAATTAAGGTAAATTCTCCTTGAATCAATGATTTTTCCTAGCAAAGTAAAGATAAAAAAACATTAAAGTCATGATTAGAGATTCACTCAGCAGCATTTTTATTCATTCACACTAATTGCTGAGATGATAAATTAGAATTAGGATGTAATGAAAAAATTGCATGAACAATTTAAGGAAATCACTGAACAGCAATGTTTGCCGTATGCTTAGGTTAAATTGTAAGGAATTGAATTACATTCTATCTGAATATCTCAATAGAAGACATTCTCAAAATATGATCTGATAATTCAATAAAACTGCAGGGAATTAAACTATAGAACTACAGGAATAATTCTAACTTTATCATTGAATTAAGTTGCACATTTTGATTACAATAACAATGTTCAAATTTTTTTAAACAAGTTTAAAGTACAATTAAAGGTACGATCTTGTCTCACTCGTTTGGGGTTTAGTGCCTGGCATTAGTAGTAATCATATCAACTGGGGTTTCATAAAAAGTTAGTGTATTATAAGTCATTAATAATTAACAGGCTGTACCATATGAATATAAAGTTAGAATATTCCATTTTCAGATATTGCTTTTGTGGTTCTGAAAATTAAGTTTGAATTGCTTAACAAGGGAGAATTCAAAGCTGAGCCACCAACCTTCTGCTTTTAAGTTTCACATTTGCAAACACAAAGGATTGTTGTTTAATTTCATGAACACAGGACATTCTGCAATAATCTTAAGCATTGCACACAAAATGCTGCAAGAACTCAATAGGTCAAGCAGCATCTATGGAGGGGAATAAACAGTCAACATTTTGGGATGAGACCCTGATCCTTATTCCCCTTCATAAAAGCTGCCTGACTTGCTGGATTACCCCAGCACTTTGTAAGTGTCATTTAATTTCAGCTCACATAAATCTTGCCAATTATTTTGTACTACTGCCAAAAGATCAAAAGATCATAGCACATAGGAGCAGAATTAGGCCACTTGGTCCATTGAGTCTGTGTTGCCATTCCATCATGGCTGATTTATTATCCTTCTCAACTCCATTCTCCTGCCTTCTCCCCATAATCTTTGTCACCCTGAGTAAGCAAGAATCTATTTTAAAACTTCTATTTTAAATATACTCAATGACTTGACCTCCTCAGCCACCTGTAGCAATGAATTTCACCGATTCACCACCATCTGGCTGAAGAATTTCCTCTTCACCTCTGTGGTAAATAGACATCTCTCTATTTTGAGGCTGTGCCCTCTGGTCCTAGACTCACTCACAATAGGAAATATCCTCTCCACATCCACTCTATTTAGGCTTTTCAATATTCAATAGGTTTCAATGAAATCCCCCTCATTCTTCTAAACTTCAGCGAGTACTGGCCCACAGCCATGAAATGCTCTTCACATGTTAACCCTTTCATTCCTGGAATCATTCTCATGAACCGCTTCTGGACCCTCTCCAATGCCAACACATCTTTTCTGAGATAAGGAATCCAAGATTGCTCACAATACTCCAAGTGCAGTCTGACCAATGCCTTATAAAGCCTCAGCTTCATATCCTTGATATTATATTCTAGCCCACTCAAAATGAATGCTAATATTGCATTTGCCTTCCTTACCACCGATTCACCCACAAATTAACCTTTAAGGAATCCTGCACAAGGAATCCCAAGTCCCTTTACACCTCCAATTTTTAAATTTTCTCCCCTTTTAGAAACCAGTCTATGCTTTTATTCTTTCTACCAAAGTGCTTGACCATACACTTCCCTACACTATATTCCATCTGCCACTTCTTTGCCCATTCTTACAATCTGTCAAAGTCCTGCTACAGACTCCCTGTTTCCTCAACACCACCAGCCCCTCCACCTATCTTTGTAACGTCGCAATCATGGCCACAGAGCCATCAATTCTGTAATCCAAGTCATTGATATATAACTTAAAAAGAAGCCATCCTAATACTGACCCCTGTGGAACACCACTACTCACTGGCAGCCAGCCAGAGTAGGCCCTCTTTACTCCCACTCTTTGCCTTTTGCCAGTCAGCCAATCTTCTGTCAATGCTAGTATCTTTGTTGTAATATCATAGGTTCTTATCTTGTTAAGCAGCCTCATGTGTGGCACTTCATCAAAGGCCTTCTGAAAATCCAAGTAAACAGCATCCACTGACTTTCCTTTGTCTATCCTGCCTGTTATTTCCCCAAGGAATTCCATTAGGTTTATCGGGTAAGATTCCCCCTTAAGGAAACCATGCTGATTTTGTCCTACTTTATCATGCGCCTCCATGTACACCAAACCATCCTTAATAATGGACTCCAACATCTTCCTAGTCACTGAAGTCAGGCTAACTGACCTATAATTTCCTTTCTTCTGCCTGCCTCCCTTCTGAAAGAGAGTAGTGACATTTACGCTTTCCAGTACTCCAGAACATTCCAGAATCTAGAGATTCTTGAAAGATTATTACTAATGCCTTCACAATCTCTTCAGCTACCTCTTTCTGAACCCTGGGGTGTCGTCCATCTGGTCCAGGTGACTTATCTACCTTCAGAACAATAAGCTTCCAAAGGACCCTTCTCCTTTGTAATAGCAACTACACTCACTTCTGCCCCCTGACACTCTTGAATTTCAGGCATATTGCTAGTGTCTTCCACAGTGAAGACTGACGCAAAATACTTATTAAGTTTATCCTCTATGTCTTTGTCCCCATTACTACCTCTCCAGCATCATGTTCCAGCAATCCAATATAACTCTTTATATTTCTGCAAAAAACTTCTGGTATTCTCTTAGCTTACCTTCATATTTTATCTTTTCTCTCCTTCTGTTGCCTTCTGTTGCTTTTAAAAGTTTCTGAATCCTCTAATATCCCACTAATTTTGCTATATTATATGATATGCTTTCTCCTTTGCTTTTATGCTGTCTTTGACTTCTCTTGTTAGCCATGATTGCCCCATCCTCCCTTTAGAATACTTATTCATCTTTGGGATGTACTTATCCTGTGCCTTCCAACTTGCCCCCCGAAATGTCAGCCATTGATGTTCTGCCATCATCCTAGTGTCCCCTTCCCATCAACGTTGACCAGTTCCTCTCATACCTATGTAGTTCCACTTACTCCACTCTAATACTCTCACATCTGACTTTATCTCTCTCAAACTGCAGGGTGAATTCAGCGTGCTTTCAAATGTAACATCTTCAGTCCTGTATTCATTATCCTTTTAAATTTTGCCCCATGATACACTTCAGCTCATCTTACTGAATAAAATGTTGCCCTATCATCTGCCTGTCTTTCCTCACAGTTTTACTGCACACTATATCTACTTGTATAACAACTGCCCCGTCCTCAGCCCTGTCATTCCAGTTCCCACCCCCCTGCCAAATTAGTTTAAGCACTCCCTAATAGTTCTAGAAAACCAGCCCACAGAGATATTGGTCCCCCTCAGGTTCAGGTGTAACACCTTTTTGAACTGCCATGGCTGATTCTGGCGGATTGGAAGACGGCAAATGTCACGCCACTGTTCAAAAAAGGATGTGGGCAGAAGGCAGATAATTCTAGGCCAGCTATTTTAACATCTGTAGTTGGGAAAATGCCTGAAACTATCATTAAAGAAGAATTACGAGGGGTGATTGATAAGTTCATGGCCTACGGTAGATGGAGTCAATTTTAGAAAACCTAGCACATTTATTTTTCAACATAGTCCCCTCCTACATGTACACACTTAGTCCAGCGGTCGTGGAGCATACGGATCCCTTCTTTGTAGAAGTGGTCCACAGCAGGGGTGATTGATAAGTTCGTGGCTTATGGTAGCAGGAGATGAGTTATTAACTTCAAACTTCCTGCATTATCACTCAAAGAGTTGAACTGCATGTGCACGTAATGAGAGCGTCCTGGACCTCCAGGTGGTCCACAGAAGGGGTGATTGATAAGTTCAACTCTTTGAAGTTTGAAGTTAATAACTCACCTCCTTCGACCTTAGGCCACAAATTTATCAATCACCCCTGTTGTGGACCACTTTCTGGAGGTCCAAGATGCCGACTTCTACAAAGAAGGGATTCGTATGCTCCACGACCGCTGGACTAAGTGTGTAAATGTAGGATAAATAAATGTGCTAGGTTTTCTAAAATTGACTCCTTCTATTGTAGGCCACGAACTTATCAATCACCCCTCATCGTGAGGCACCTGGAAAGAAATGATCCATCGGGCAGATGCAGCATGGATTCAGCAAAGGCAGGTCCTGTTTGACAAACTTACTGGATATAATGAGCACAGTAGATAGAGGGAACAGATGGACGTTATTTACATGGATTTTCAGAATGCGTTCGATAAGGTTCTGCTTGGTTAACTAATAGAAAGCAGAGAGTTGGAATACAGGGGTGTTACTCTGGTTGGCAATCAGTGGTGAGTGGAGTGCTGCAGGGGTCGGTACTGGCCCCGCAACTGTTTACGACGTACATTAACAATCTGGAAGAGGGAACCAAGTGTAGTGTATCTAAGTTTGCTGATGATACAAAATTGAGTGGAAAAGCAAATTGTGCAGAAGATACGGAGAGTCTGCAGAGAGATATAGATAGGTTCAGTGAGTGGGCAAGAGACTGGCAGATGGAATACAATGTTGATAAATGAGAGGTCATCCACTTTGGAAGGAAAAATGGAAAAGCAGATTATTATTTAAAATAGTAAAAAATTGTAGCATGCTGCTATGCAGAGGGACTTGGGAGTGCTTGTGCGTGAATCAGAAAAGGTGTGTTTGCAGGTGCAGCAGGCTATCAAGAAGGCAAATGGAATGTTGACCTTCATTGCTAGAGGAATTGAATTTAAGAGCAGGGAGGTTATGCTGCAACCGTACAGGGTAATGACGAGGCCACACCTGGAGTACTGCATACAGTTCTGGTCTCCTTACTTGAGGAAGGATATACTGGCTTTGGAGGCGGTGCAGAGGAGGTTCATCAGGTTGATTCCAGAAATGAGGAGAGATTGAGTCACCTGGGACTGTACTCACTGGAGTTCAGAAGATTGAGAGATCTTATAGAAACATATAAAATTATGAAAAGGATAGATAAAATAGAGGTAGGAAAGTTGTTTCCACTGGTAGGTGAGACTAGAGCTAGGAGACATAGCCTCAAGATTTGGGGGAGTAGCAGATTTAGGATAGAGATGAGGAGGAACTGCTTTTCCCAGAGAGTGATGAATCTGTGGAATTCTCTGCCCAATGAAGCAGTGGAGGCCACCTCAGTAAATATATTTAAGATAAGGTTGGATAGATGTTAGGGGAACTAAGGGTTATGGGGAGAAGGCAGGTAGGTGGAGATAAGTCCATGGACAGTTCAGCCATGATCGTATTGAAGGGCAGAGCAGCTTCGTCGGGGCAGATGGCTGACTCCTGCTCCTATTTCGTATGGCCTTTTGTTCCTTCCCCCTTCCTTTCAATTGTAGCATTCAAAGTGCTGGCTATATGGAAATTGCTCATCCATGACTGAAAACTATTGATCATTGTGGTGCATTGATAAAAATCTGTGAGGATCAACTGAAACTTGCCAAATATCTTTAGCTTTCTGAGGAAGTAGAGGCATTGGTGATCTTTCTTGGCAATGGACAGGCTATTGATATTCCCTCCTAGGAACTTGAAGCTCAGCCCTCCCAAGCTCAGCGAAGATGATGCGAACAGGAGTGTGTGCACAGTCCCCCGTCCCCCTTCCTGAAGTCAATGATCAGCTCGTTGGTTTTGCTACATTCTTTTTTTTCTGAGGGATTAAGCTGCACCCATAACTATATAATTTATTTCAGTCTTGGGCAAAACATTTGTCATACCAAACTGTGATGCACCTGGATAGGAAGCTTTCTGTGGTGCATCTAGAAAAAATTGGTGAGGGTTTTCCAATCATACTTACTAACATTACTTTGTATCTTCTTGGGCAGTCCTGCAGGATCAAGTATGACTTCCTTCTATTCCAGATTTGTGGATTCCAAGTAGATCACCTGGTGCTTGGCAACATTCCTCATGATAGGCTCATCCAGAAAGTCATGAGATATGGGATCCATGGAGACTTGGCTGCATGGATTCTAATTTGGCTTGCCCACAGAAGGTGGTAGTAGATGAAGTACTCTGCCTGGAGGTGGGCGATAGTGATGTGACGCAATGATTTATTCTGGTTCCATCTACTGTTTGTGATCTGTTAAAAATGAGTTAGACCGTAAAACCATAAGACACAGGAGCAGAACTAGGTCATTAAGCCCATTGTGTCTGCTCTGCGATTCCATTATGGCTGATTTATTAACCCTCTCAACATTATTCTCCTGCCTTCAACTCTTAACCTTTGACATCCTTACTATTCAAGAACCTATCACCCTCTGCTTTAAATATACGCAGTGACCATCTCCACAGCCATCTGTGACAATGAATTCCACAAATTTACCACTCACTCACTGAAGAAATTTCTCCTCATCTCTATTCTAAAGAGATGTCCTTCTATTCTGAAATTGTGCCCTCCCTCACTATTGGAAACATTTTCTCCATATCCACTCTGTTTAGGTTTTTCAATATTCCCTAGATTTGACTTGGATGAGGAACCGAAGGAGTGCGATAGTAAGTTTGTAGATGACATGAAGGTTGGAGGTGTTGTGGATAGTGTAGGTTATCATTATTACCACGTACTATAGACTGGATGCACGGTCGGGTGGAGAAGTGGCATATGGAGTCCAATCCGGAAAAGTGCTAAGTGGTACACTAATATTTACGGAAATTGAAACTAAAATAGTAAATTAAATCTAATTAATCTTTGGTTTTGTAAAATCATATTTTGTATAACCAAGTATTGTAACAGTTGTCATAATGTTACTCTCCTAATATTTTGAGTATGTTAATTCCCAACCTATTAAAAAGTTGATGATGATGATAACTGCATCTTTCAATAGGTTGAAATCAATTTTTCAATTCACCTTCAGATTGTAGATTTTAACAGCAGTTACAACTGTTCAACACTATAAATATTCGATTGCACTCCACTTTTGTTGTCATCTTTAATAGTATATACCATGAATATACACATATTCATCACCAGGAAAGAAAATTGAATTATGAAATTATATTCTTATTACAGTGGATTATGGCTTAATTGGGCCATCAGTTAGTTGGGACACCCACTTATTTGGGACAACTCTTAAAGAACAAAAAGTATTCTAGAAAATAGGTGGGATGCCCTTTGTTTATTTGGGACACTATTCTGCTTAATTAGGATAGGAGACTGCTGCCGACAGTTCCTAACTAGCGTTAGTCACATGCACTTGTGTGGCCATTAGAGACTACACCATGCTTAGAGCCAACAAAAAGTGTCAGTTGTGCGTGTTTGTGTTCAAAATGCAGTGATTTTTGTTACTGATAGTTGGGTAAGAAATAAGAAGTAAGACAACTCAGAACTATTTGCTCACTGCAGTTTCAAGCATCCAGGCTTGGAGATGCCAGAAATGGCAGGGAGTGAAAATGAAACAAATTCACTATGTCAACAAGTTAGGAATTATGAAGAACTTGAAAGTATCGATAATCATCTTGAATGTTACAATGAAACATTCATAGTGTAGTGTCTATGGCCATGCAACTGCACGTGACTGGTGCTAGTTCGAAACGGTTTGGCAACAGTCTCCTGCCTCAAATAACCGGTGGCCCAATTAAGTGGAATTTGTTGTGTATTTAATATTTCAGTAATATATGGACAATATTGTAAATATATTGTTTGATTAAACATTCTTGGTTGTTTAAATAATTCATTATGACTTATGTGTAAAAATACATAAATTGCATGCGTCATGACACGCCCACATGATACGGTCACACCTCGCTTAAAGTAAAAAAGAAATTAAAACTTGCATCTCTCAGCTTCCTTGCTTTTCTTCAATTATGTTTTTATGTTTTGGAGTTAAAAAACATAATAGTGGTGACGAGAAACTTTAAATGAACCTGAAACGACTGCCTGTTGTTGAAGTTCGGGTTTAAAAAAAACCACAGCAGTTTTTTTCTCTTTGGAGCAGCACACTTTCTTTGCAAGAGGAAAAACAATCAGGGAAAAACAAGGCAGTAAAAGGAAGAAGTCACAGATTCATAAACTGTGAGTACCATGCGATAATAATCATAAAACGAGAACAGAAATGGCTGGATACATCGGAAAGATTGACACTTTTTATTAGTGGAATATAAAAAGTATACGGTGGCGAGCATTTGGGTCATAACGACAGACGAGAAAGCTCAACAACAAGTTTTATTTTATATAACAAGATATACTTTTTTCATAATAGAATTATTTGCAATAAACCATTCAATGACTCTGAGTACTTTACAGACAGTACTATTACATTCTACACAGTTTCACAATTTCAGCCACTGACATGGCACTCTATTGGTTTATTTTATTTCACCATTGTTGGGGGGTATACTCCCAACCCCCAACCCCTCCCACTCCCACGGGAGAAGAACCCTAAACCATGGTCCTTCCCCACCGGGCCCTTGCGGTGGCTGCACCAAGTTTCAGTGCGTCCTTCAGCATGTACTCCTGCAGCCGAGAATGTGCCAGTCGGCAGCATTCTGCTGAGGACATCTCCATGTGCTGGTAGATCATCAAGTTTCGGGCCGACCAAAGAGCGTCTTTCTCCGAGTTGATGTTCTGCCAGCAGCGCCAGATGTTTGTCTCCATGTGCATCCTTGGGAACAGCCCGTAGAGCAGAGAGTCCTCTGTGACGCAGCTGCTGGGGATGAAGCGTGACACTAGCCCGTCCCTCCTCCTCCACACCTCCTCCGCAAACCCACAGTGTGAAAAGAGGTGGGTCACTGATTCCGCCCCACTGCAGTCCTCCCATGGGCAGCGGGATGTGGAGACAATGTTTCAGACCTGGACTGCACTCAGATGTCTATGTAGAGCAGTTTGATCCAATTCCTGATTCCCTCCCCAAATCCCATTTTGGAGAGTACATCTGTCATGTACATGTGTGATATCCTGTCCAAGCTGACCAGGCAGGCGTCCACCCCCCTGTCCTGCACATAGGCGATGGTGTCCCTCAGCAGCGCAAGGCTGTCCGAGATCTTCCTGCTTGGTATAGCACAGGTGTGGTCCGGGTGGATCACCTGTTCCAGAGCAGACTTGACCCTGTTGGCGATAGCCTTAGGCAGGATCTTGTAGTCCATATTTAGGAGTGATGCGGGCCTCCAATTTCTACTGTCATCCCTTTCCCCCTTCTGCTCGTAGATGAGGGTAATGATGCCCTTCCTCATGGATTCCGACATGCTGCCAGCTAGAAGCATAGCGTTGTACACTTCCAGTAGACCTGCATGATAGACAACAGGAAGTTGTGGGAGGCTGTGGTGCCTGTGGCCTTTCTGTCATACAGACTGGCATAGAAGGACCTGCAGATCCTCAATCTGTCTGTCTGCAAGAATGTAACGGAGCTGTCCTCCTCCTTAAGGTTGTGGATCACAGAGCTCCCTCTCTGCACCTTTTGGAAGAAGAAGCGTGAGCACGTCTGGTCCTGCTCCACGGTTTGGACCCTTGATCGGAAGATGATCTTGGAGGATTCGGCGGCGAAGTGCTGGGCTTGCCGGCCCTTCACCTCTCGTAATTCCTCCCTGACATCCGCCCCCTTCGACTGCAGAAGGAGAAGTTGCTGCAACTCTGTCTGGAGTTTACGCAGTTCCCTCTGCCCCTGCCTTGCTTTCTGGTTACCTTTGTGGATGAAGAACCTCTTGATGTTCTCCTTGGTGGCTTCCCACCAGTGAACAGGGGAATCAAAGAAGGCCTTCAAGGTTCTCCAACCTGTGCACTCCCTCTCTAGTTCCTTAATGTTCTCTGGAGTCAGCAGCTTAACATTCAGTTTCCACGCCCCCTGCCTGCTTTCCGGTCCTCCCGTAGGTGACAGGTGGCTCGCAGAAGGCAGTGGTCAGAGAAGAACACCGGCGTGACGTGGGTGGATTGTGATAGACACAAACAGACCAGGCAACATGGCCCAGAGAGTGAACCCAACCAGTCTCACACCAACTGGGGCGGGAAGGGGGTGACCATCACACACCCCAGTTACAGTTAGGGTGACCCACAAACACACAAGTGAATAACTGTATAACCCAAGCTAAAATGTAACAATAAATGAACTGGAACTTCCCACCATAATCCCACAGAAGTATTTTAACACAAGAACAATAAACAGTACTGGTCATTAGAAATGCAGGGACGGGCTGTCAGCCTCACCCCCACCCAGAATGTCACTCTACTGAATGGACTGAGCAGTATTTTAAAGCAAATGAAATAGCCAATGAGAAACAAATGCCAGTTTTGCAAAGCACATTGGATTTAAAGCCATGCAGTTTGCTTAGGAGTTTGGCTACTCCAGCCAAACCAGCTGAAATAACCTTTGATTATATCGTAAAAGTAGTGCAGGAACATATAACACTGAAACTATTGTTGATTGCAGAAGGCTTCCGGTTTTATAAGCGAAATCACAAGGAAGGGGAGTCTATTTCAGCATACATGGCTGAACTAATAAGATTATCTGAGTATTGTCAATTCAATGATGGGCTTAGTGATGCACTGAGAGATTGTATCGTTTGTGGAATCTTACAAGAAAGCATTCAAAATCGGCTCCTAACTGAAACACAACTCACATTTTAAAAAGTGGTTGAAATAGCTGGAAATTGCAGATAGATGACCAATTGAGTTGCCGTCAGGAATGAAAGTGAGCAGGAATAAAATTGCAATGTCTAAAGAGAAACCGGCCTGGCCAAACAGATTGTGCTACTATTGTGGCAGGGCTCTCATACACCAGATCAATGCAGATGTAAAGGTGAAACTTGCAGAAAATGCAACAAATTAGGACACATACAAAGAATACGTCAGGCAGACAAAAACAGATGGACTGCACAGGGATGAGAAAAAGATAAAATGTCAAGTTGCAGTTTGAAAGAGAGTACTAATCTGCATGCTGCTGATGGAAAAACTGATAATTATGAGAGTGACACAGGACTACGTAGCCTTGAGATTTCCAGTGTGAAATCTAAAAATAGACAAGCAGTATGGCTTATGCCAGAAGTGAAAGGCAAATTAATTAAAATAGAATAGAATTGTCTGTTTCAGTTATTTCACAAAATGGTATTTCAAAGATAGTGAGCTGAAGCCTCCAGGTATCTAATTAAGAACTTATACAAAAGGAAAGATAATCCTTGTGGGAAGACATTCATAGCAATGAACTACAACTACAACTACCAACAAGCCACAGTGGGCTTGTATGTGGTAAAAACAGGAGGACCAGCATTGTGGGGGCCTGATTAGCTGAGACAGCTACAACCTGATTGGTGATCCATCCAGCATTTACCAGCCACATCCCTTGTAATAGCTCAACTGAAAGTGAACTAAGAAAGGTACTGGATGATGCCACAGCCATGTTCAAGGATGGCATTGGAAAACTAAAACATATCAAGGGTGAAATAGTATTAAATGAAAATGCCACACCCAAGTTTTGCAAATACCATCCGTGATTAAGTAACCAGTGAACTAGATCACATGGAAGCTGAAGAAATTCTTTCCAAGGTTGAGCGAGCCCATAGGCAATACCAGTGGTCCCAGTACCCAAGAAGAATGAGTCTGTCAGGATCTGTGGTGATCCTAAGGTCACTATCAACTCAGTACTGGAAGTAGATCAATATCTTCTGCCCAGGAAAGAGGATATCTTTGCAAACCTTTCTGGAGGAAAACACTTCAGCAAAGTGGACCTAGAGGTCTACAGTACCTAGAGATGGATATAGAAGAATCCAAAGTATTTCTCATCATAAACACATACAAAGGGATTTATTCATATAATAGGCTGATTTCTGGAATAGCATCTTCACCTGCATTCTGGCAGAAAGCTATGGACCAGGTGGTGCAAGGCTGCCCAGGTACTCAGTGTTACCTGGATGACATCATGGTTACTGGTAAAGATGACAAGGAACATCTTGAGAGTCTTAATACAGCGTTAAAAAGATAAGAAGATTATAGACTCAGAGCACCATACAACAAGTGTGAATTTTTTAAACCAAGCATCACTTACTGTGGTCACACCATTGATGCACAAGATTTAAACAAATGCGCTGAGAATATTCTCGCAATGGTGGATGCCCCGCAACCAAAAGACATGTCACAGCTGCGGTCCTTTTTTAGGATTGGTTAATTACTATAACAGGCTCGTGCCAAACCTGGCTACTGTACTCCACCCCTTGACTCATTACTGCAGATTGGACAGAAATGTCAATGAACAAAGCAGTGCAAGGTGGCTTTCAAAAAGGAAAAGGAAATGGTGATGTCAGACACTGTACTCACACATTATGATCCACATCGTCCAGTGAAGCTTGCCTGTGATGCCTCGCCTTATGGTACAGGTGCAGTCATGTCACATGTTACGAGTGATGGAAGTATGGAAGTGAATGCCCATAGCCTTTGTATCATGTTCCCTTACCACTACACAGAAAATTTACACACAGATTGACAGCGAGGCTTTGGGTGTGGTTCGGCATTTAGTGTTTCAACCAGTATGGGAGAGAGTTTTCCCTCTTTACTGATTGTCAACCACTGGTGTCCATTTCCAATGCACAGAAGGTGTTCCACTAACAGCAGCAGCACGAATACAGAGATGGGCTCTGTTTCTTGGAGGACACAATTAAAAGATCGAATTCAAGAGGACGACTAAGCATGGAAATGCGGCTGGATTGTCCCATTTATCCTTGGGAAAGGAAATACCTGAAACATTTACAAAACAGGACACTCCTCTTGATGTGTTCTCCCTGATGCAAATTAAAGATCTCCATACTGCGGCAGAGATGATCCAAAGGGAAAGCAGGAAAGACTCCACACTGTCTCAGGTCTCACTGGCCACCCAAAATAACTGGAATATACAGAAGAAACTCCAGTTCCACCATTCTAACCAGTGCCAAGATGAACTTGCCCTTGGCAGAGGTTGCCTTATGTGGGGGTTGGAAGATTTTGTACCGTCCAAGCTAAGAGCTAAAACATTGGAGGACCTGCATACCGGTCATCTAATCATGATTAAAATGAAAGCATTGGCTCAAAGCTTTGTCTGGTGGCTTAGGATAGATCAACAGATCGAGAAGCTTGGCAGGCACTGTGTGAGATGCCAACACAACCAGAAGATGCCAAGAGCAGTGTCTCTCCCTCCCTGGAAATATCATGGATTGCCTGGCAGAGGATTCATGTGGATTTTGCCAGGCCATTCATAGGCACAGATTTCTTGGTAGTAGTGGATGCAACTACAAAGTGGCCAGAAGTGTTCCCAGTAGACTACACTACTGCTGTGCATACTACTGATGTGTCGAGAAGCCTCTTTGCAGGGACCAGTGTTCCAGAGCATTTACTCGGTGACAATGGACCACAGATTTTGGGAGAACAGTTTCAGTCATTCCTGAAAATGAATGGAATAAGACACATTACATCTACACTGTACCACCCAGCTACAAATGGACAAATACCTGTTCCTGGGTTGTCCCTTGTGTTCACGCTTGGATCTCCTCAAACCCAATCTCAGGAGGAGTATACAGGACAAATACCTGTTCCTGGGTTGTCCCTTGTGTTCACGCTTGGATCTCCTCAAACCCAATCTCAGGAGGAGTATACAGGACAAATACCTGTTCCTGGGTTGTCCCTTGTGTTCACGTTTGGATCTCCTCAAACCCAATCTCTGCAGGACAAACAGCTGAGCCAAATTGAGGACTCCTCAAGCAAGGAGGTGTGATGTTTCACTCCTGGATAAGCAGTCCTGGCGAGATGACTGAAAAATGCAGTGTGTCGGCGCGCGAAGTGAGGGATGGGTTGGTTCAGAATGCTGCTCCATGTCTTGACTTGGTGCTGAACTATGCTGATCTACGGACTTCAGTTCAGAACGCTATTTGCTTACAGTTATTGTTTTCTCAGCACATTAGGTGTTCAATTCCCTTTTTTAATTGGTTCTTTTATTGTTTTAAGGTTTCTTTTTTATGAGCAACATGTGTTTTTTTTCTCTTAGCAAATTGGGTGTTTGACAGCTTTCTTTTCTTTTATATGGGTTACTTTGAATAGTGGGTACTTGGAAAGAGTACCACACAGTGGAGATTGTGTCTGATGTGATCTGGAGATGACACATCCATCAGTTGAGAACAGCAGAGTCAATTGTTAGAAAAGAAAGGTGGCCAAATCTGTCAGAACCACTTCCTGCAGTCCTATAACCAACTCCTACAACCATCATGAAAGAGGCCCCAGAACCTGAGATTGTTTCACATCCATGCGTCTCACCTGCCAAGCAGAGTGACCCCCATTGTCAGGAAAGATGTTATCCCACAAGAGTAAGAAAAACTCCACAGTGATTAAATCTTTATGCCTGAATGGGACAATTTAAAATTTACTATGCTGTGGATGTCTGTATATAGCAGTTGTTTTATATAGTATTCTTTAATGAGTTGGAGTTTATGGCTAAGTGGGGAGGAGTGTTGTGTATTTAATATTTCAGTAATATTTGAGTAATATTGTAAACATATTGTTTGATTAAGCATTCTTGTTCATTTAAATAATTCATTGTGAGTTATATGTAAAAATATATAAATTGCATACATCATGACACTACCATGTGATATGTACGTGCCTCACTTAAAGTGAAAAATGAACTAAGACTCACATCTCTTGGCTCCCTTGTTTTTCTTCCATTTAGGTTTTTTTTTAGTGTTTTTAAGTTACAAAATAGCAAATCATAACAGGATCCACTGTAATAAGAATGTAACTTCGAAGTTCAATTTTCTTTCCCAGTAATGAATTTGTATAATTATGATATATACTACAGTATATTTGTGGTATATACTATAAAAGATGAAGATATGGAGGATGCAATCATCAATAGCATTGTATGTAGGTGCTCTAGGTGTCTGCACTGATTTCGGTTGCTTACAATCAAAGAACACAATGCGGATTAATTCCACTGTTGCTACTTATTAGAAACTAATGCACAGTGTTGTAGTACTGTAGTAGCAGTGATAGTGTTCTACTTGTTCTGTATTTCATTTAAATATGTAACTTGTTAGCCAGTTTGCCTTTTTTAATACCTTTTCAATTATTTTGATTTAACTTTGGCTAATTGGGCCAAAATGTACTGGTCTCAATTGACCAGAATCTACTGTAAATGTCAATATTAATGAAAACAATAAGTTGTTACATAGCATGGCATTTTCAATTGGTTTCAAAAGGCACATTTAATGTCAGAGAAATGTATACAATATACATCCTGAAATTCTTCTTCTTCTCAAACATCCACGAAAACAGAGGAGTGCCCCAAAGAGTGAATGACAGTTAAATGTCAGAACGCCAAAGCCCCCCCCCAACTCCCCCCCCCACACACATAAGCAGCAGCAAAGCAACAACCCCGCCCTCCCCCACCAGCAAAAAAAGCATCGGCACCCCCCACTCAGCACTCAGGTGTGCAGCAAAGCACCAATAAAGAAATAGACTAGCAGTACCCCAAAAACTACTCATTCATCCATTATTCGACATAACACTGGCTCTCTCTTTCCCTCATAAGGGCAAAAGAGGTATCCCCGTTTCACAGCGAGAGGGGAGACATAACAAAACAGCTCTCTGATTTATGGTGTTAAAAGTCTGTTGCGTTGCTCTTTCTGTGCTCTGTGCCCAAAGAACTCGGGTCCCTGGGCACTCAGACAGCAGCCAGCTCACTGCTTTTGACCTTCCGTGTACTCCCATGACACATCAGGCGGCAGCACCGGCCTCGAATCAGCCCAACTCCAGAGCCTGAGGGTGCACTAGTCTTCCAGGCCGCGTCCTTGTCATATCGAAAAGCACCTGGTTGTGAGGCCCTGGGAGTGGGTCCCATTTCCACAAAGAACCGAAGTCAGCGTGTAACTCCAGGTCAGGGTCTTCAAAAGAACCCTGAAAGGGAAAAACAGCTCATTTGGATTAAATTATATTGACACATAGCAATCATTGTGAGTAGTGCCATAGAGCAATACAGCATAGATACAGGCCCTTTGGCCAAATGAGCCCAGGCCAATGACAATGCCTATCCATCTAGTCCCACTTTTCTGCATTCAATCTATATCCCTCTAAGCCTTGCTTAAATTATGCTATTGTACCTGCCTAAACCATGCCCTAAACCATTTCCTCTGGCAGCTCATTTCATATCTTCACCATCCTCTGCGTGGAAAATCCCTCTCATACTCAGTCTATGCTTCCTTCTTTTGGTCTCTTCTATCCCAGGGAAAAGACTGTTAACCAGTTACTTTAACATAATTTTAAACATCTCTATAAGGTTACATATCATTCACCAATGTTTCAAGAAATGAAGACCATAGGACATGGGAGCAGAGTTAAGCATTTGGCCCATTGAGTCTGCTTCGCCATTTCATCATGGCTGATGTATCATCCCTTTCAACCCCACTCTCCAGTCTTCTCTTCCATTACTTTGACATCCTTACTAATCAAGACCCAATCAACCTCCACTTTAAATAAACTCCGTGACCTGGCCTCCACAGCCACCCGTGGCAATGAATTCCACAGATACATAGAAATATAGAAAATCTGCAGCACATTACAGGGCCTTCGGCCACAATGTTATGCCGACCATGTAATCTACTGTAGAAGCTGCCTAGAATTTCCCTACCGCATAGCCCTCTATTTTTCTAAGCTCCATGTACCTCCGCCTCTACAACCTTTGCTGGCAGTGAATTCCACACACTCACCACTGGCTAAAGAAATTCCTCCTCATCTCTTTTCTAAAGGGGAGTCCTTGTATTCTGAAGCTGTGCCCTCTGTTCCCAGACTCCCCCACAATAGGAAACATTCTCTCTATGTCCACTCTATCTAGGCCTTTCAACATTCAATAGGTTTCAATGCAATCCCCCAGCATTCTTCTGAACTCCAATAAGTGCAGGCTCAGAGCCATCAAACACTCCTCATATGTTAACAGTTTCATTCTTGTGAACTTCCTCTTGATCCTCTCCAATGCCAGCACATACTTTATTAGATAAGGAGACCAAAACTGCTCATCATACCCCCAAGTGCGGACTGACCAATGCCTTATAAAGCCTCAGCATTACATCCTTGCCTCCAACTTCCAGCTTGCCCTTAAATTCACTTGGTCCATTTCTGAACCCTTCCTCCTCTTTATCAATCTCCCTGCCTCTATCTCTGGAGACAAACTATTTACCGACATCTTTTATAAAACTACTGATTCCCACATCTATCTTGACTATACCTTTTCCTACCCTGTCTCCTATAAAAATGCCATTCCCTTTTCTCAGTTCCTTCATCTCCGCCACGTTTGTTCCCCGGATGAAACATTCCTTTCCAGGACATCAGAGATGTCCTCCTCCTTCAAAGAATAGAGCTTCCCTACCTCTACCATTGATACTGCCCTCGCCTGCATCTTCTCCTGCACTTACCTCATCTTCCCACAGCCTTAACAGTGATAGAGTTCTTCTTGCCCTCACCTGCCACTCCATGAGCTTCCACATCCAACACATCATTCTCCTCAAGTTCTGCCATCTTCAACAGGATCCGATCACCGAACACATTTTTACGTCCCACCGCTCCTATCTCCGCCTTCCGGAGGGATCGCTCCCTCCATGATTCCCTCGTCCATTCATCCTTCACCACTAATCTGCTCCTGGCACATATCCCTGCAAGTGGCAGATATGCTACACTTGCCCATCCACCATCCACCTCCTCCCTTACCTCCCTTACCTCCCTTCATGCCGCAAATAGCCCTTCCAGGTGAGGCAACACTTCACCTTTGAATCTGTTGGAGTCACCCATTGTATCTGGTGTTCCTGATGCGACCACCTCTACATTGGTGAGACCCGACATAAATTGGGGGATTGCTTTGTCGAGCACCTCCTTTCCATCCACCAAAAGCCATTTAATTCCAACCATTTTAATCCCTGTCCCTATTCCCATTCCAGTATGTCTGTCTGTGGCATCCCCTTTTGACACGATGAGGCCACTCTCAGGATGGAGGAGCAACACATCATATTTCATCGCGGTAGCCTCCAACTTGGCATGAACATCAATTTCTCCTTCCAGTAAAAAGAATTCCTTCCCCCGTCTCTCTTCCTCTATTCCTACTCTGGCGTCTTATTTCTCCTCTCCTGCCTGTCATCTTTCCCTGGTGCCCCTCTTTCTTCCCTTTCTCCCATGGTCCACTCTCCTCTCCTGTCAGATTCCTTCTTCTCCAGCCCCTTACCTTTCCTACCCACCTGCCCCAACCTTTTTACTTCGGCTTCTCCTCCCTTCCTTTCCAGTCCTGACAGAGGGTCTCAGCCCGAAATGTTGATTGTTTATTCATTTCCATAGAGGTTGCCTGACCTGCTGAATTCCTCCAACATGTTGTGTGTGTTACCATTACATCTTTGCTTTTATATTCTAGTCTTCTCAAAATGAATGCTAACATTGCAGTTACCTCCCTTCCCATGACTCAACCTGCAAGTTAACCTTTAGGGAATCCTGCACAAGGGCTCCCAAGTCCCTTTGCAATTCTGATTTCAGAATTTGCTCTCTGTTCAGAGAATAGTCTATGCCTTTGAAAATAGACCTCGCCTGGTCAACTTCACCTTATACCTTAGGCCCACTAATCCTTCCCTCTATTGCATTACACTACTTAGTTCCTTACCATTCATAATTCCTATGATGATTGACTTTCCAAAATGAATCACTCACACTCATCTGTATTGAAATACTTTGCCACACCTCAACCAACTTACCTAATTGGTCAAGATCCTCCTGTAATCTTACTTATTTCACTATTCATGACACCTCCTAATTTCATGGCATCTGCAGACTTACCAATCAAGCCTTGTGTATTTGCATCCAATTCATTTATATAAATAACAAAGAATAAGAGCCCTGTGGCCCACCAGTAGGTAACAACCACTAATCCAAAAAACAATTACAATACCACGCTCTGCTTCCTACCTCCTATTCAATGTTGAATCCACCTGACCAGCTCTCTCTGGATTCAAGATGACTAAAATATAAAAGCCAACGTTTATGGCTCTAGGCTTGTATTTGCTGGAGTTTAGAAGTTTGAGGGAGGATCTCACTGAAACTTATCAAATATTGAAAGGCCTAGATAGAGTCGACATAGAAGGGATATTTCCTATAGTGGGGCAGTCTAGGATCAAAGGGTCCAGCCTCAGAATACAAGGATGAGGAAGAATGTCTTTAGCCAGAGGGTGGTGAATCTATGGAATTCGTTGCCGTGGACGGGTGTGGAGGCCAAGTTATTAGGTATATTTAAAGCAGAGATTGATTGGTTCTTGATTAGTGAGTGTGTCAAAGATTATGGGGTGAAGGCAGGAGAATGGGGTTGAGGGGGATAATAAATCAGCCATGGTGGAATGATGGAGCAGATCCAATGGGCCGAATAGCCTAAATCTGTTATGTCCTATGGTTTCCACGGGACCTCCCTTCCAAACCAGCATACCATGCAGGGCTTTGTCAAAATCCTATCTGGAGTCCAAATAGATAAAAAGATTGCTATCCTTTTTGGTTACCTCTTCAAAAAACTTCAAAATGTTTGTAAAGCATGACTTTCCATATGCAAAGCCATGCTGACTACTCTTGATCAAACTTATCTATCCAAATACTGGTCGATCCCATCTCTCAGAATGTTGGATGATAACTTCCCTACTATTGATATCAGGCTGACCAGCCTGCAAGTTCCCCGCTTGTCCTTGCCACCATTCTTAAACAACGGAACAATATTAGCCACAAGTAATTGAGAACTTCACCAGCAGCTAACAAAGAAATGCCCATCACTGCAAAGGTCACCACAATTTCCTCCCACACAGTCTGAGGATGCATTCAGTCTGGCCCTGGGGATTTATCCACCTTAATGCACTGAAAGGCTGTAAATACCTCCTGTCTGATAATAGGATATCTTTCAAAATATCTGCACTTGATCAGCCATGATTTTCTCCTCACTGAGGAAAATATCCTGCTACTCTAGATGTAGGCAGTTCTGCTGATCTCTAAGGGGACTTTCTACCTAGCCACCATTTTACTCAATATAGCCATCAGACTTCAGACATGAGATCTTCTTTAACCTTACCTGCCAGATCCATTTCCTTCTTAAAAGTATTCTTCATCGCTTTATAGTGTATGCTTCCTTCTTCTTCTTGACCACAGCCTCAGTATCTCTTGTCAACCAACAATATTTGAATTGGATCTATGTCTGATATGTGGTTCAATTAGCTTATAAATGTAGAAAACATTTTCTATTGAACTTTGCATTATCAAAATCCGGATAGAATAAATGGCATTGCATAGAAAACTCAGGTTTCAATTTGAATTGATATTGGATGGCTGAATGTAGTTTTGAAGTTGCCTTGTAATTTGTTAGCTACCAGTGAATTGTTTAAGCTGATATTTTATTTCCTGGGGAAATATAATTGCAGTTGAAAACTGCATATACGGAAAGTTGCAGGACGTTGAGAGCGAATGCAGCTAACATAGGACTGAAGGACTCCCTCCATCATAAACATCTCAAAGCAGTTCTGGAGACTCAAAAACATTAATTTTCATTAGCCAGTGATATTAAAGATTAGTTTTATAAAGACTATTTTTCAGGGACTATTATGACCATATTAGTTCATATATTCCCCTAAACTTAGTTTGATCTCAGTGCTCCTTATTACATAAGGCTGTAGCAAAAACTTACATAACTGACACCGTGTTGTTCAAAAAAAGGGCTTAATCTAGGCATAAATTTACAAAGTTCCATACATTTTCTAAAACTTGTTAAAGTGCCAAAACCTAAGAATCAGAGATGACTGCAGTTCATTACAAATCACACTTCATCAACCATTTCCCCAGCCTTATTTTTGTGCATGGCTTATAAAGGTAATGTATAAACAGGTGAATGTTGACAATAGACAACAGGTGCAGGAGTAGGCCATTCGGCCCTTCAAGGCAGCACCACCATTCACTGTGATCATGGCTGATCATCCACAATCAGTATCCAGTTCCTGCCTTATCCCCATAACCTTTGATTCTGCTATCTTTAAGAGCTCTATTCATCTCTTTCTTGAAAGCATCCAGAGACTTGGCCTCCACAGCCTTCTGGGGCAGAGCATTCCACATATCCACCACTCTCTGGGTGAAAAAGTTTTTCCTCAACTCCGTTCTAAATGGCCTACCACTTATTCTTAAACTGTGGCCTCTGGTTCTGGACTCACCCATCAGTGGGAACATGCTTCCTGCCTCCAGCGTGTCTAATCCCTTAATAATCTTATATGTTTCAATCAGATCCCCTCTCATCCTTTTAAATTCCAGTGTATATAAGCCCAGTCGCTCCAATCTTTCAACATATGACAGTTCCACCATCCCGGGAATTAACCTTGTGAACCTACGCTCCTCTCCCTCAATAGCAAGAATGTCCTTTCTCAAATTTGGAGACCAAAACTGCACACAATACTCCAGGTGTGGTCTCACCAGGGCCCTGTACAACTGCAGAAGGACCTCTTTGCTCCTATACTCAATTCCCTTTGTTATAAGGCCAGCATGCCATTAGCTTTCTTCACTGCCTGCTGTACCTGCATCCTTGCTTTCAGTGACTGATGAACAAGAACACCTAGTGCACAGACCTCTCATTCATTTTGCAATTCCAATTGTCTAACAAGTATTGAAATGAACTGGGGCAAAGGGAAGTCCAGCACAATGTGATTTTCCCTTTGATACAGGTTTGAAAATGCCACAGTCATATGAAGTCTGAAAGAAGCAGTTTTCTTTAATATTTCTTTCAACATTGTTGCCCTTACCTTTTCCTTGGACACACCACCCTGAAAAGGGGAAGGGTATTTCCATAAGTGTAATCAAGATGTCCAAGATGAGATTGAAATTTACATTTTGCAATTTTAATATCAAGCACAGAGTGCTGAAGATTCAGTCACAATTTTTCAGCATCATATATTTTTACATGTATAATAGCTCTGTGAAAGTTATTTTCTCATTTGGTGTAGTTATTTCAATTAACACAGCCTCGTTCCCCCCCATCCCTCCCCACCGATCTCCCTCCCAGCACTTATCCTTGTAAGCGGAACAAGTGCTACACATGCCCTTACACTTCCTCCCTCACTACCATTCAGAGCCCCAGACAGTCCTTCCAGGTGAGGCGACACTTCACCTGTGAGTCGGCTGGGGTGATATACTGCGTCCGGTGCTCCCGATGTGGCCTTTTATATATTGGCGAGACCCGAGCAGACTGGGAGACTGTTTCACTGAACACTATGCTCTGTCCGCCAGAGAAAGCAGGATTTCCCAGTGGCCACACATTTTAATTCCACATCCCATTCCCATTCTGATATGTCTATTCACGGCCTCCTCTACTGTAAAGATGAAGCCACACTTAGGTTGGAGGAGCAACAACCTTATATTCCGTCTGGGTAGCCTCCAACCTGATGGCCTGAACATTGACTTCTCTAACTTCCGTTAATGCCCCACCTCCCCCTCATACCCCATCCGTTATTGCCCATCCGCTGAGTTTCCCCCCTCCCCCTTTTCCTTCTCCCTGGGCCTCCTGTCCCATGATCCTCTCATATCCCTTTTGCCAATCAACTTTCCAGCTCTTGGCTCCATCCCTCCTCCTCCTGTCTTCTCCTATCATTTTGGATCTCCCCCTTGCCCTCTCACTTTCAAATCTCTTACTAGCTCTTCTTTCAGTTAGTCCTGACGAAGGGTCTCGGCCCGAAACGTCCACTGTACCTCTTCCTATAGATGCTGCCTGGCCTGCTGCGTTCACCAGCAACTTTTATGTGTGTTGCTTGAAATTCCAGCATCTGCAGATTTCCTCGTGTTTGCGGTTTTAAACACCAGCCTCACTCATCACATTTCCCAAATATTTAGGACACCAAAGCCAATACAGTCACAGATGGACTGGCATTCTACATGTTGATATTTAGATGGATTATTGAACTGCTTGTATTGGCAAGCACTATTTCCTCTAAGCTGCATAGGTTCACAGCCGCTCAGTAACTGAAATGTTTCTGTGCACATATCCTTTGTTGCCATGCAGTTGGAACTCTCTTTTATGTAGTGTGCCGCGCAGTTTTCAGGCTGTGGAAAAATTTTCTGCTCAGACCTGTGCAGCTGTAGGAAAAATTAGAGAGAAAGTTGTAGCCAAGACCTATTACTATCTTATAACCATATAACCATGTAACAATTACAGCACGGAAAAAGGCCATCTCGGCCCTTCTAGTCCGTGCCGAACTCCTACTCTCACCTAGTCCCACCGACCTGCACTCAGCCCATAACCCTCCATTCTTTTCCTGTCCATATATTTATCCAACTTAACTTTAAACGACAACATCGAACCTGCCTCAACCACTTCTGCTAGAAGCTCGTTCCACACAGCTACCACTCTCTGAGTAAAGAAGTTCCCCCTCATGTTACCCCTAAACTTTTGCCCTTTAACTCTCAACTCATATCCTCTTGTTTGAATCTTCCCCACTCTCAATGGAAAAAGCCTATCCACGTCAACTCTTATCTATCCCCCTCATAATTTTAAATACTGTACCTCTATCAAGTCCCCCCTCAACCTTCTACGCTCCAAAGAATAAAGACCTAACTTGTTCAACCTTTCTTTGTAACTTAGGAGATGAAACCCAGGCAATATTTTAGTAAATCTCCTCTACTCCCTCAATTTTATTGACATCTTTCCTGTAATTCGGTGACCAATTATAGGAAATTGAGGAAAATTTTGAGATCAAAAATCTCAACCCTGGGTCCAGTCCTATCCTTCTCCATAATTATATTGAAACTAATGATATTGTAATGGTGTTATGATCATAATAATGATCACCTACCTGACCACAGTTGTCAGAAAGCCTGAAGAAAACTGAGGACGAATAAAATTGGATAAGAACTTACGAGAATTCAAAGGAAGTGAAATATAGAATCTTAATCTTAAAGATGAAAATAATGAATCCAAATTGCACGTTTTGAAAATTAATACATATTAAGCAGGGTAATAATGTGTATTGTAAGCAAGGTAATAACGTACATTTCTGAAATGTTGACAGGTCTGTCAGCATAGGAACCAGGGCATTATCCCATGACAGTATATTTATCCCAGGGGGTTCATCATCCAATCAAACAACAGCACAAGTGACATCTCAGCAAGGCATCCCAGGAAAAGTTCGAACCCTTCAGGTGAGATGTGTTGTAATGACAGGGCAATACCTAAGATATACATTGACTGTTAGCTTCCGTTTGGATCATTTGTACCAAATCTTTTACGTTATTCTATTTGTGAGTGCAATGGTTGTTTCAAACCAGTTTCAGTTTGGAATGGACTGGTTCTTGTTCATAAAATCCCTCACTTTAGTGGAGTGAAATAATCCTATAATTTGGGCATTTACTGCCAGACTGGAGATTGTTACCTGCAAGGTACAGTCCAGCATAGTGGCCCAAAGGGCCTGTACTGGGCTGAACTGTGCTATGTTCTAATCCAAGACAGGCTGATTGCTTTTACAAACAGTACATATACTGGCACTAGTTTGACGCTGCTTACAAGGATATCGGCACACAGAGACAAGTGGAGCAGCAAGTTACTAACTCTCAGAGATCCACAGAAGAGCGATGGTATGGAAGGTTTTTTAATGCGGCAGCTGTAAAAATTTTTGTGCAGGTTCAGCATAGTTTGTGAGTGCGTGGCCGCATCACGGGGAAAGTCATTTTGTTTGCTTACGTTGACTTTGAACCAAAGCTGAAGAACAGCACACATAGCAGATAATACTGCAGACTCCAATATTTTCAGAAAAACACGTGCTCTAAGCATTTTAACTGCTGCACAGTATTTTGCTAACTATTGCTTATTTAAATTATGCCCTCATGTACACACTCTTAATTCAACTGTAAGATTGGGCAAGGGATGACTTTCAACTGACTGCTGTGATGTTCCATAATATTCGCCACAAAATTAATTTAAATGTGAAGAAAATATAAAGATGGTACCCTTAACAGTACTTATACACTGAGAGGCCACTTTATTAGGTACACCTGTACACCTGCTTGTTTACACAAATATCTAATCAGCTGATCATGTGGCAGCAATTCAATGCGTTAAAGCATGCAGAACTGCTCAAGAAGTTCAGTTGTTGTTCAAACCAAACATCAGAATGGGGAAGAAATGTGATCTAGTTGACTTTGACTGTGGAATGATTGTTGGTGTCACTCAAGATGGTTTGAGTATCTCAGAAAGTGGTGATCTCTTAGGATTTTCACGCACAACAATCTCTAGAGTTTACAGAGAATGGTGTGAAAAACAAAACCATCCAGAGAGCAGCAGTTCTGTGGGTGAAAATATCTGTTAATGAGAGAATTCGGAGGAGAATGGCCAGACTGGTTCAAACTGACGGAACGTTGGTTGTAACTCAAATCACCATGTGTTACAACAGTAGTGTGCAGAAAAACATTTCTGAATGCACAACACGTTGAACGTTGACGTGGATGAGCTGCATCAGCAGAAGATCACAAACATACACTCTGTGACCACGGACCACTGCAACATTAAGTAGTCAAGTATTTTCAGTAGCTCACAATGAAATTCACAAGCAGCAAATGATTTCACATCCCGTAAGGATTCGATTAACCTCGCTTGCTTTAAGATCAGACGTTTCATTCTGGCCTGTTGGATGTTTGACTGCTTTTCTGTTGTAAGAGTGGCTGTCACTGGCTTTTGCCTACTGTGGAGTTTCTGGTAGGCTGTCAAACACACTAAATGATGTAAGTATTTCAGAATGTGCAGACGTCATGAATACCATCTCAACCCAGGGAAGAATGTAAACTGATCCTTAGCAGTAGGTTCCTGTTCTAGTACTACAGGTTTTTTGTCTACATTATGTATTCATTCAAGTAAAATGTTGTTAGACATTGCTAAAAGCAACTTACACATCATATATTCAAAGGTGTCCAAATCTTCAAATATAGTAAGTGTAATCCCAAGATCTAGCAGTAATGAGTATGTTTGATAGGAACTGCACACCTTGCCTTCCAGATGCACACTTGCTGTGCTTCCTTTTACTCTGCAAAGTGGGGGACAGCCAGAATCTTGAGAGGCCATCTCGCCTCTTCGAGCTTTTGTTTCTTATATTCTCCAATACATCCAAGAGCGCAATGAATGCACCAAATCCCATAGTGCAGCTGCTTTACTTGGAGTGCGGTGTGATGGTATAGTAAAAGAAACATCAGATCCAATTCTCCTGTTTCTGCAAAAAGCACAGTGAAATTAATTTACACAGAGAACACAGGAGGAGGTAATGGAAGTAGATATGATGGCAACATTTAAGAAGCAATGAACAGGAATTAGAGGGAGGCACAGGAGACTGCAGATGCTGCAATCTGGAGCAGAAAATGAGCAGCTGGATAAACTCAGCGGGTCAGGCCACATCTGTGGAGGGAAATGGGACAGTCTGTGTTTCTGATTGAGAGCCTTCATCTGGACTGAAAGAGTGGAATGGTGAATATAAAGAGGTGAGGGGGAAGAGTGAGGCAAAGCTGGCAAGTGATAGGTGAATGCTGGTGAGGTGGCGTTGGCTGGCAGATGGAGTAATGTGGAAGGTGAAATAGAGGGATACAGGGCATATGCTGGCAAATGGAATTAGTCTGATTAATATCAAGGGTAAAGTCTTCCCCCCCACCCTAGTGAGCACATCTACATGAAATACAATTGCAGGAAAACGGCATTCATCAGGGTCCCCCTCCATCCAGGTAATTCTCTCTTCTTGCTGCTGTCATCAGGAAGAAGACACGGGAGCTTCAGGACTCACACCACTAGGTTAAGGAATAGTTATTACCCCTCAGCCATTTGGCTTTTGAACCAGAGAGGATAACCACTCAACTTCACTTGCCCCATCATTAAATATTCCCACAACCAATGGACTCACTTTCAAGGACTTTTCAAAGTCAAGTAATTTAATTTTCATTCAAATCATATACGGATGCAACTGAACAAGGCATCATTCCTCTGGGGCCACGGTGTAAAAACATACATGTACATTCAGAAGTAATGAGAGATTTAAAAAAGAACATAGTCACTCAGGAAAACACATTTTTCATCCAAGACCCTGAGCGGCAAGTCCCACAAATTGATGGTTCCCTGCACTCCAACCTGTAGTTCCAGCGATCCAACACCGGGGGGCAGCTCCGACAGGAGAGTCCACCCCCAAGCGAGCATGGATGCCACGCTACAACACCTCCATTGTCTTTCTTCACCTGGTCTGCAGCAGCTGTCAAGCCCACGGCTTGAGGCATAGTCCTCGCTATAACAGAGGTGATTCTGCTGCCACACCTCCTGTCTCACCACCAAACAAGGGAAACGGGCTTGAAGCAATCAATGTCCAACAGGGTCTTGTCATCGCAAAAGAAACATCCAAGACAGTCGCTCGGAGTTTCTCTGCACGCCGCCTTCGTGCTCCAATTCCAGTGCCTTTAGTAGCATGGCCTGCATCCAGGTCAGCTGCTTCGAACCCAATTTGGCTCCTCCTGCGGCCCGACGCTCCCATCATGTTCTTGATATTTATTGATTATTTGTTTATGTGTTTATTATTTATTTATTATTTCTTTTGTTTTGTATTTACACAGTTTGTTGTCTTTTGCACACAGGTTGAATGCCCAAGCTGGTACGGTCTTTCATTTATTATGTTATGTAGTTTTGTTCTACAGTTTTATTGAATATACCAGTAAGAAAATGAATCTGAGGGTTGTATATGGTGACATATATAGTATGCACTTTGATAACAAATTTACATTAAACTTTTTAACTTTAATATTATAGTCAGTGCAGAGGATGTTTTGAGCTGTTCTGTTCAATATCTTACCTTTCCAGTATTATTTAAATGAAAAATTTAGGAGTTTAAAAAGGCCTTTTGAAGTCTGTTAATACAACATCTAACCCAGATTACAATGTTTTTAAATGCTTAGGATTTCTATAAGCATTGTGTTTAAATCTTAAGGATCTATGTCTAAGTGGGTTTTTGCTCTCAGTGCCTCTGTTGTTTAAACCTGCAGGATGTCTGTTCCCATAATTGATAATCTTCTGGGGTTCAGCTCTTCTCATTAAACTCTACGGGCATCTATTTTTGTTGTGCTTAAATTCCTGTGGCCTCTGTTTCTGTTGCTTTTAAACACTGGTCCTCTGTTTCCACTATTTAAATTCTCAGAGCTGCTTCTCCCAGAATTCTGGTATTTTATTTTTCATTTACTGTCCTTACAGATGTCCAACATCTGCAATATTTTACTTCCATATATATGTGGTAATATGTTCCCAGTTTTCTGAGGTCATTAACAGAAACCTCAGCAGCTTTGGAGAAGGTTAGAACCTCACAGCATGAAACTATGGAAAGCAGTTAATCAGATCCAGTAACAGTAAGAGTATTTTGGGTACCTTCAATACCTTTTGCATCAAAGGGGAAACGTCTGTTCTGTAAACCAATCTGTCAGTGGAACTGTTTATCTTTTCTGCTATTAATAAACACGCTACATAATTTATGTTCCGATGGAATTTTAATTTCAAGCTGTCTGAGATACAAGAGACCTTCTCAGATAATTCAGTGTGGGTTGCTGTTCAATTCTCTTTCACTAGGTGTGGGTTACAGTCAAGGCTGCAACAGATGATTAGGGAGAAAAACATCACTTGTGGAGAGGCTTATTGCCACAGAACATAAATGTCAAGTAATTTCAGAGGAAAAACAGTAGATAAGAAACTCATAGGTATGAATCTGATGACAACAATGGAGCTGAGTTTGTTGGCTTCTTGCTTGGTTATTCTACAGGAAAATTGTCAAAAGAAAGTTGTTTGAATTTTCTGTTGTGTACCTCTGTACTGCTATTGTTAACTCTAATTTCATTGTACTTGAGGCAGAATTATTATCTATTTTTCATGTCACTTAAACCTTACTCTAAGGCATCTTTGAGCCTATCTTATTGAATATTACTCTGGCACAAGTACATTCATTCCCTTTACCTTTTTCAAGTGAGTAGGCTTTCAACTTTCTGTCCAGCTATGATATCAGAATTTTTTTTAATATTCACTCATAATGAAAATACCAGTATTTGTTTTTGATCCTTAATTGTTTTTGAGAAGATGGTGGTGAACGGCTTCTTGAATCAGTGCATTCTGTGTAATAAAGGTACACGTACAGTGTTCCAAGGTCTTGACCAAGCAATGATGAAGGAATATTGATATATTTCCAGCTACATAACTTCAAGGAGAACCTGCAAGTTATGATGTTCTCTTGCAGCTTCTGTCTTTCCTTTATGGTAATAGAGGTCACAGGTTGGGGAGGTGCTGTTAAGGTAGCCTTAATAAGTAACTGTGGTGTATTTTGTAGATGGTACACAATGTGATCATGGTGGAAGGTACAAATATTAGGATGGAATATGGGTGAAAACCGCGGGGGCTACTTTGCCCTGGTTGCTGTCACAATTCACAAACATTTTTGGAACTGCGCTCTTTGGCAAATGGAGATTGTTCCCTTGCACTGCTGCCTTGTACCTTGTAGATGCCTTGTGAAAACAAAAGGTAAGTCATTCCTTGTCAATTGCCTAGAACTTGATCACAGTATTATATTCCTGATCCAGTTACACTCTGGTCAACTGATGGTGTGAAGTCGAGAGGTGGAAGTGGCGGGAAGTGATTTGAGTCCCTCTTGTTCCAAGTGGTACAGATGTTACTTACTGCTTTATGTGTCCATGTCTTGAACCGTCAGGACATAGAGCACCTGAGAACTGATTTAGGAAATAATGTAGTATTCAACAAACATATCAACTTCTGACCTTGTAAAGGAGGAAAGATCAAAATGGCCTTGAAGCAGTTAAATATGTTTGAGCCTTGGCCTGAGGAATACTTACAACAGTAAGAGGATTCAGATGAAAAACAACCACACGTACCCTCTAGCATTGGGTATGACAGGCTTCAGTTATACTGGTGCACAAGAAAAACGTGGTGACCTGCTTCAATGACTATTGCCCAGTAGCACTTACATCCACAGTGATGAAGTATTTTGAGAGGTCAGTGATGAAACACATCAGCTCCTGCCTGAGGGGTGACTTGGATCTGCTCCAATTTGCCTGCGGAGCAACAGGTCCACAGCATATGACATCTCATTGGTTCCTCAGTCAACCCTGGAACATCTGGACACCAGAGGTGCATACATCAGGATGTTCTTTATCAACTACAGCTCAGCATTTAATACCATCATCTCCTGAAAACTAATCAATAGGCTCCAAGACCTTGGCCTCAGTACTCCCTCGCAGACCCCAGTCAGTTCAGATTGGCAACAACATCTCCTCCACAATCTCCATCAGCACAGGTGCACCACAAGGCCGTGTGCTTAGCCCTCAGCTCTACTCCCTTTACACTTATGGCTGTGTGGCTAAGCACAGCTCTAATGCCATATTCGTTTGCTGATGACATCACTATTGCAGGCCAAATCAAAAGTTGTGATGAATCAATATGTAGGAGTGAGATTGAAAATCTGGCTAAATGGTATCATAACAACAACCTCTTAATCAAAGTCAGCAAGACCAAGGAACTGAATATAGACTTCAGCAGAAGGAAGCCAGAGGTCCATGAGCCTGTCCTCATTGGAGGATCAGAGGTGAAGAGGGTCAGCAACTGTTAATTCCTTGGTGTTTTTATTTTGGAGGACCTGTCTGGGCCCAGCATGTAAGTGTAATTACAAAGAAAGCACTGCAGTCCCTCCACTTCCTTAGGGGTTTGTGAAGATTCGGCAGGACATCTAAAACTTTGACAAACTTCTATAGATATGTAGTGTATCACAGCCTGGTATAGAAACACCAATGCCCTTGAAAGGAAAATCCTACAAGAAGTAGTGGAGATGGCCCAGTCCATCAGGAGTAAAGCCCTCTCCACCATTGAGCACATCTACATTGAAACTTTGTTGCAGGAAAGCAGTGTCCATCTTCAGTGGCCCCACCATCCACAGCATGCTCTCTTCTCAAGGAAGAAGGTCCAGGAGCTTTAGGACCCACACCACCACGTTCAGAAACAGTTATTTCCCCTCAACCATTAGGCTCTTGAACCAAGGGGAATAACTTCACTCAACTTCACTTGCACCATCATTGAAAATTTCCCACAACCAATGGCCTCACTTTCAAGGACTCCTCATCTCATATTCCCAATATTTATTGCTTGTTTATTTTTTTTCTTTTGTATTTTCACAGTTTGTTGCCTTCTGCACTCTGGTTGAACACCCAAGTTGGCCAGTCTTTCATTGATTCTGTTATGGTTATTATTCTATGGATCTTTTGAGTATGGCCGGAGAAAATGAATCTCAGGTTGTATGTGGTGACATACAAGTATTTTGATAATAAAATTTACTTTGAACTTTGAACAATAAGAAACTCCATGATGCCAGAGTCACATGCCTTCTTGATGTCACCTCACTTCTGGATGTCATCCTTTTTTTATATTTGAATCAAGGTTCCTTGAAAACATTGTCAATGATCCTGCCATCATGTTGCAGTGATCTGAGTGTTGACTGACATGAGTAGTAATTAGCTGGACTAGATCTATCCTGGTTTTTGATGACAGAAAATAAAGTGAATCCCTTATTTTTTTTGTCATATATTTGTGTTTTTGCTCTGCTGCAAATGATGGATACTAGCTCTGTAGCACACGTTACCAGCACTACTGCAAGGATATAGTCATAACTTTCGTCTTTTCCATTTAACAGCTACTCACTTACTTCTTGATACCAGATGGAGGGAGTAATTAAATGAGGACAGGATTCAGCAATAGTGTCAACTTCAGGAGAAGCGGTGTCACTGCTTTCAACGATCAGTTACTTTCCCCCCGCTTCTCCAGTTCACTTTGTATTTTCCTTTGTAAGCTGTTTAGTTTGTGCCTTCTTCCTAAACCTTAAGTTCCCTTTATTCTTTTTCAAGTTTGTTCTTCAGTACTATTTGGTCTGCTTTCATTTTTTTTAATTCTGTACATTTTCCTGGACACTACTGAATGCCATTTCTGATGCTTCACATTACTATTTTCCGGTAGTGCTCACTTTATTTTCCCAAGGTATGCTCTCTGCTTGTCAGTCATACTTTCTCACAAAGAATAGTATTGTATAGTGAACAAGCCTATCAAAAGAGAAGGATAATGTATTCAATATTTATATATGCTATGCTATTCTTTTTGTTTTAACTACTCATAATATATATTTTTCAATAATGATCTTTCCCATTTGTGGAAAAATATACCAAGCACAATTGAATTTTTTACACTTTTATTTATTCATTTACGGGATGTGGGTGTCACCAGCTCAGGCAGTGTTTATTGCCCAACCCTGGTTGCCCTTGAGAAGGGGTGATGAACTGCCATCTTGAACCGCTGCAGTCCCTGGGGTGTAGGTACACCCACAGTGCTGTTGGGGAGGAATTCCATGACTTTGATGAAGCGACAATGAAGGAACAGTGATAAGTTTCCAAGTCAGGATGGTGAGTGACTTGGAGGGGGATTTCCAAGTGATGGTGTTCCCAGGTATCTGTTGTTCTTGTCCTTCTAGATGGTAGTTGGCAGATAGTCTGGAAGGTGCTGCCTTGAGTCTGTGTATCCTACCTTGGGTAGAAAAAAATACAATCTTTTAAATTATTTGTGTTGTATATATGGCACAATAAATTACCATCACATCTTCCCAATGGGCAGAATTGCTTTTAACACGTTGTTTGCATTCCATTGAATACTTGTTCCCTTCAGTGTTAGATAGGTTCAATGAAACTATTAATATTTTCACAGAAGAGGATGGTAAATTTAAATGCACTTCAATGGGTCTTTGTGAATAAAACTTGGACATGGAACTAAAGCAAAATAATGAATACATGTGGTGTTTGAGTCTTGCTTTGGAATGTTGTTAGTAGTTATAATTTGACAGTAAAGGATTTCCAAACATGAAAAAAAACTAATTTTACGCGTTGTGCCAAATTTTAGCACCAGCTGGAAAGAAACATTAAATTTAGTCAACCACTACAGACTCTTACTGTGAAGAAAATGGACAATACCAGAGCCAATGCAGAAGTTGATGGGTCTTCCAGAAGTGCATTAGAAGAATGCATCCAGCAAGAAATCCAATTACCAGGTTTGGGATTCAGGGTAAGTGTTCATTTTTCTCCAGCTCAGCAGATCATCAAGTACTTTGTGTAAAGTCATGAATCATATTTTCAGAAATAAGGCTGCCCATGTTTTCCCCTTGTCATCCAAATGATTATTTTCGTGGTCCTAGGTATATTTTCACAACAATGGATCTGATAATGTATTCACGAATATTGCTCACAAAATAGATGCACTTGTAATATTCTCCTTACTGGAGGCTTCCGATTAATTTAATCACAATGTTAATGTTTCTAAAAGCAGAAACATTCACACAAAAAAAACACTAGCAGCTTTGAAGAGATTCTGAATTTGTGCCCTTCAAGTTTGAATGGGAAGTTTCTCAGTAAGAAATAGCTAATGACCTCTCTAATAGTTAACAACTAACACTGTAAAATGAATGCATCAACTCAACATGGGTTTGGAGCCTCTTCGTGAAAATGAATGACAACAGCACATGTGGAGGCAAAAGGTGTAGGTTGACATTGCGGGTTGAAACCCAGCGTGAGGGCTGAGGGAGCAGAAAGGGAATGGAGGGAGTTGGGATAATCGCTGGAACCATACGGAGAGGGTAAGACGGGCAGATGTAATCAGATGGGGAAGGAGTGGAGGTATAGTGGTTAGTAGGTGGTAGTGGGGAAGGAGGTGATGTGGGGAGAGAGTGGGAATGGGGTGGAGAACAAAGGGCGAAGAAAACTAGTTGGGCAGGTGAGTGTGTGTGGGAAGGAAATACAAAGGGTGTGGGTTACCTGAAATTAGGAAATTGGTTATTTTTGCCATTGGGTTGTAAGCTATACAGACAAAAATATTGATATTTCATTCTTCCAACTTGAGTTTTATCCTCTCAGTAGCAATGGCAAGGGATGATAACTGAAAGGTACATGTGAGAGTAAGTAGAAGAATTAAAATGCCATGCAACAAAAAGTGCAAAATGGTCACTGTGGATAGAGTGTTACTGCTTGGTAAATTAGTCGCCTAGTAGACGAGGTGTAAACATCTTTACCATCGGTTATACATTTACTGTATTACCTGCAGTAGTTTACCTAGGTCATTGAAATAGGAGAGAACAGGGTAAAAATAGATTTCAAGGTGTAACAAACAGACGATAAACAAGCAAGGATTTAGTTAGAAAGAAACTAACTCCTTGATGATCAGTTTCTCGATTAGAAAAATGAGAAATAATACATAACTGTGACTTTGACACAAATACGATGTATTATCTATAAATGTTATGCTAATTATCTTTGAAAAATTTATTACATTATATCTGGCTTGCATTCAGTGTTTCCTATCTGCATAGATGAATGATGAGGTGAAAATAAATTACTATATTATTTTAGATATTAAATTAATTTTTTACTAACATTTATTTCAAACTTTTTCTTATGCTATTTATTATTAGCAATTCCCACTGAAATTTGAATATTGTCCCTTGTTTTCCATCTTTATCTTTCATATATTCACTTATATTGATAATGTGTTAATCTATCCTTCCATTTAATTTTCCCTTCTCCAGTCTCATGATCTGTCGAAAAGGTTAGGCCCAAGGTGAGGAGAGAAAGACAGTGAAGCTGAAGAACATGTTACAATGTTCACTATGACTAGGAAATGGTTAACCTATTTGTTTGTATCTTCTCAGCTGAAAAATGAATGTTAAAATAAACAGTTAGTATAAAATTGATACAATTTTGTTCTGTCTGTAAATTCTGTTGTGTACCATTGTAGATACAATATAGATTGTTTTTCTAGATTGTACTGTGCACAAATATTTAAGTGTAAAAAATGAGTGCTGGAAATGCTTGTGAAGGGAGAAGTAACAAATATTTTAGGTCTAAAACTTAATTAGATATATTCTGATGATTACTATATTAGTTTCCAGTTTCCCTGCATCAGAGATAATTTAGTTTTAATCCTAACTTAAAGTTAAGTAAATCTCTAAAACAGTAGAGATAATTATTTGCACTTTTGATAAATTTACAAATCTCATTATTTAAAACCAGAGGTACCTTCTATTTTATAGGATCCAACAGCTCGATCATCAAGGCCCACCAGCACCCCACCTTCTGCAAGCTCTGGTGGAACCATTGAATCGATTAACCTTGATGCAGTCCCACAGTCACTGAGCCGCCTCGACAACTCTGCAGCTAGGCACAAAATTTCTGTCAAGCCACGGAATCAAAGAGTCTCGAAGAAACGTGGGAGATTGGCACGGGTAATTGTATATTTTGTGAAAGTGATATACATTATTGTTTTTGAAAATCAGCATTGTTTACAGTAAACAAATAAATTGTAAGTATTGTTATTATGCTGGAGGAAAATCATCAATTTAGTTAGATGATAATTTGCTTATCATACAATTAAAATGTTGTTTAAAATGATTTTTAAAAAATTGTTGAAATGACTATACAATTAATCATTAAACTGATAAATTATTTTATATTATTAAATGACAATGGAAATCTTAAAAGCATGTTGAAGCATACCAAATACACATTTACCAGAATCCATTCATCTTAGCTTGCCTATGCTAGCATTGTTTTACCCTAATTTCTTAACTTGATAGAAGGAGCACCTATTGATGATCAGTACTTTTCTTCATCTTAGAGGGTGATGAAGTGTCATGTACATAAAACTATGTCATTAGCTACATATAGACCAGATGAGATAAGAATGAAAAATGCCATAAAGGACATTAGTTTTGAACATAGAACATAGAATAGTACAGCACAGTACAGGCCCTTTGGACCACAATGTTGTGCCGACCCTCAAACCCTGCCTCCCATATAACCCTGCACCTTAAGTTCCTCCATATACCTGTCTAGTAGTCCCTTAAACTTCACTAGTGTATCTGCCTCCACCACTGACTCAGGCAGTCATTCCACAAACCAACCACTCTCTGAGTAAAAAACCTTCCTCTGATATCCCCCTTGAACTTCCCACACCTTACCTTAAAGCCATGTCCTCTTGTATTGTGCAGTGGTGCCCTGGGGAAGAGGCACTGTCTATCCACTCTATCTATTCCTCTTATTATCTTGTACACCTCTATCATGTCTCCTCTCATCCTCCTTCTCTCCAGAGAGTAAAGCCCTAGCTCTCTTAATCTCTGATCATAATGCATACTCTCTAAATCAGCCAGCATCCTGGTAGATCTCCTCTGTACCCTTTCCAATGCTTCCACATCCTTCCTATAGTGAGGCGACCAGAACTGGACACAGTACTCCAAGTGTGGCCTAACCAGAGTTTTATAGAGCTGCATCATTACATCACGACTCTTAAACTCTATCCCTCAACTTATGAAAGCTAACACCCCATAAGCTTTCTTAACTACCCTATCCACCTGTGATGCAACTTTCAGGGATCTGTGGACATGTTCCCTCTGCTCCTCCACACTACCAAATATCCTGCCATTTACTTTGTACTCTGCCTTGGAGTTTGTCCTTCCAAAGTGTACCACCTCACACATCTCCAGGTTGAACTCCATCTGCCACTTCTCAGCCCACTTCTGCATCCTATCAATGTCTCTCTGCAATCTTCGACAATCCTCTACACTATCTACAACACCACCAACCTTTGTGTCATCTGCAAACTTGCCAACCCACCCTTCTACCCCCACATCGAGGTCGTTAATAAAAATCACGAAAAGTTGAGGTCCCAGAAGAGATCCTTGTGGGACACCACTAGTCACAATCCTCCAATCTGAATGTACTCCCTCCACTATGACCCTCTGCCTTCTGCAGGCAAGCCAATTCTGAATCCACCTGGCCAAACTTCCCTGGATCCCATGACATTTGACTTTCGGAATAAGCCTACCGTGTGGAACCTTGTCAAATGCCTTACTAAAATCCATATAGATCACATCCACTGCACCACCCTCATCTATATGCCTGGTCACCTCCTCAAAGAACTCTATCAGGCTTGTCAGACACAATCTGCCCTTCACAAAGCCATGCTGACTGTCCCTGATCAGACCATGATTCTCTGAATGCCCAGAGATCCTATCTCTAAGAATCTTTTCCAACAGCTTTCCCACCACAGACGTAAGGCTCACTGGTCTATAATTACCCGGACTATCCCTACTACCTTTTTTCAACAAGGGGACAACATTCACCTCCCTCCAATCCTCCAGTACCATTCCCGTGGACAACGAGGGCATAAAGATCCTAGCCAGAGGCTCAGCAATCTCTTCCCTCGCCTTGTGGAGCAGCCTGGGGAATATTCAGTCAAGCCCCAGGGACTTATCTGTCCTAATGTATTTTAACAACTCCAACACCTCCTCTCCCTTAATATCAACATGCTCCAGAACATCAACCTCACTCATATTGTCCTCACCATCGTCAAGTTCCCTCTCATTGGTGAATACCAAAGAGAAGTATTCATTGAGGACCTCGCTCACTTCCACAGCCTCCAGGCACATCTTACCACCTTTATCTCTAATCGGTCCTACCTTCACTCCTGTCATCCGTTTTTTCTTCACATAATTGAAGAATGCCTTGGGACTTTCCTTTACCCTACTCGCCAAGGCCTTCTCATGCCCCCTTCTTGCTCTTCTCAGCCCCTTAAGCTCCTTTCTTGCTTCCCTATATTCCTCAATAGACCCATTCGATCCTTGTTTCCTAAACCTTATGTATGCTGCCTTCTTCCTCCTGACTAGATTTTCCACCTCACTTGTCACCCATAGTTCCTTCACCCTACCATTCTTTATCTTCCTCACCAGGACAAATTTATCCTTAAACATCCTGCAAGAGATCTCTAAACATCGACCACATGTCCATAGTACATTTCCCTGCAAAAAACATCATCCCAATTCACACCTGCAAGTTCCAGCCTTATAGCCTCATAAATTGCCCTTTCCCAATTAAAAAATTTCCTGTCCTCCCTGATCCTATCCTTTTCCATGATAATGCTAAAGGCCAGGGAGCGGTGATCACTGTCCCCCAGATGCTCACCCACTGAGAGATCTGTGACCTGACCCGGTTCATTACCTAGTACTAGATCTAGTATGGCATTCCCCCTAGTCGGCCTGTCCACATACTGTGACAGGAATCCATCCTGGACACACTTAACAAACTCTGCCCCATCTAAACCCTTGGAACTAATCAGGTGCCAATCAATATTAGGGAAGTTAAAGTCACTCATGATAACAACCCTGTTATTTTTGCACCTTTTCAAAATCTGCCTCCCAATCTGCTCCTCTGTATCTCTGCTGCTACCAGGGGGCCTATAGAATACCCCCAATAGAGTAACTGCTCCTGTCCTTTTCCCGACTTCCACCCATACTGACTCAAAAAAGGATCCTGCTACATTACCCACCCTTTCTGTAGCTGTAATAGTATCCCTGACCAGTAATGCCACCCCTCCTCCCCTTTCTCCCCCCTCTCTATCCCTTTTAAAGCACTGAAATCCAGGAATATTGAGAATCCATTCCTGTCCTGGTGCCAGCCAAGTCTCTGTAATGGCCACTACATCATAATTCCACGTATGTATCCAAGCTCTCAGTTCATCACCTTTGTTCCTGATGCTTCTTGCATTGAGGTACACACACTTCAGCCCTTCTACCTTACTACCTTTACACCATTTATTCTGCTTCTCTTTCCTCAAAGCCTCTCTATATGTTAGATCTGGCTTTACTCCATGCACTTCTTTCACTGCTCTATCGCTCCGGGTCCCATCCCCCTCGCAAATTAGTTGAAACCCACCTGAACCATGCTAGCAAACCTACCTGCAAGGATATTGCTCCCCCTCGAGTTCAGGTGCAACCCATCCAATCTGTACAGGTCCCACCTTCCCCAGAAGAGATCCCAATGATCCAAAAATCTAAAACCCTGCTCCCTGCACCAATTCCTCAGCCACGCATTCAGCTGGAATCTCCACCAATTCTTACCATCACTGTCACGTAGCACTGGCAGCAATCCTGAGAACGCCACCCTTGAGGTCCTGTTCTTCAGCCTTCTGCCTAGTTCCTGAAACTCACACTTCAGAACCTCATGCCTCTTCCTGCCTGTGTCGTTGGTACCAATATGTATCACGACTTCTGGTTGCTTTCCCTCTCGTACCAGGATGTACAATCTTCCAATCACATTACAGTCACCATGAAGGATATTATCATTTTCATTTCTGATTCATTAAACTAACTAAATTTTAAAATTCCCTGGTTATCATGGCAGCATTCAAATACATACCTCTGGATTATCGCCTCAAGTGAGTTATTATTAATCCAGGCTTTTAAGACTAGCCACAATGCCCTGTATTCCAAAATAATCCAAAAGAGATCCAACTTTCTTCTTCACCCCATAACCATATTCTTCCTTTGATTCAAATAATTACCATTTTCCCTTAAACGAATGATCAAAACCAATCCAACTGACAATGCACTCATAACCTCATTGTAACTTTACCTATGAAATTTTCCTTCTGTTTTGTAGTTCTACGTTCATAAATAAAGTTGCATTCTGCCAGTGAACCACAAGACTGTACTCCTTTTCTTTAATAAATGTCCTTATTCTTAAATAAATTTACCTAAAACTGCATTACCTAAGACCCAAGCAAATTTTCTAGAAACTTACCATTACCTCTTAATTTCTTTGTACCATGTTTATACTTATAAAACCAAACATTTTTAAAAAGCAAGTGTTTTTTTTTATCTACTGTCACAGCAATTTCACGAATTATACATTCGTATCTTTGGGTTGCTGTGTTGATCCTTATTCTTCATCAGCTGTCCAATGTATCTACCTTTACACTCTTGAGTTATTCCAAACAAAGAAATTTACTCAACATTTTCCAAAGTGACCTGCATTTATAAGCTGTTTGCCAATTCTACAGGCACCAGGTTAAATAATTGCCTGGGGTAAGTAGAATAATTCAGTATCGTAGAAAACTTAGAATTATTGGAATTATTATTTATATTCTAGTTACAATGGTTACAAGATTATTCATAAATACAGATTTTTAAGGGTATTATCCCCTTTTTGTAACAAGCATATTATGCCCTTGATATTAAGCTAGAGTGAACTGATTTATCAAAGGTCTACATCTAGATTTTTTTTTATAGAATAATATATCACTAATTTATGACTCTTACCAGCAAAATTGAAATATCCTGGAAAAGTGGGGAGGATTAAGTTACAAGTTTTAAGAAATTGTGTCTATTATATTGAAGATTTAAAAATATATTAAAAACTTTGCATCTTGTAGGAGTTGCAGAATGTGATTGTTCATGAAGTTGAATGTGACCGAGAAGAAAAGGTGCAGATTCATGTGGAGAATGGACAACAACATTATAAAGCAGTGGAAGGGAAACAAAATGAAGAAAAAAGACATCAAAACGATGAGGAACAAAAATGTAGAGAGGATGCAAAGAAGTATAAATTCCAGGAAGAAGACCAAACACAATATGAATTTGCAGAACAAAAGAGACTGGAAGAAGGACGAGAGCAGGAAGGACAAAGAGTAATGGAGGAGCAAAAAATACGACAGGAAGAATGGAGATGCAGAGAAATGGAGAATCAAAAATTACGTGAGGAAGAGCAGAGACAAAGAGAAATAGAGGAGCAAAAATTGCGCGAAGAAGAGCAGAGACGAAGAGAAATAGAGGAACAAAAATTGCGTGAAGAAGAGCAGAGACGAAGAGAAATAGAGGATCAAAGATTACTTGAAGAAGAGCAGAGGCAAAGAGAAATAGAAGAGCAAAAATTACATGAAGAACAGAGACAAAGAGAAATAGAAGAACGAAAATTGCGTGAAGAAGAACAGAGACAAAGAGAAATAGAGGAACAAAAATTACTCGAGCAGAGGCAAAGAGAAATAGAGGAGCAAAAATTACATGAAGAAGAACAGAGACGAAGAGAAATAGAGGAAAAAAAATTACGCGAGGAAGAGCAGCGAAGAGAAATAGAAGAACGAAAGTTGCATGAAGAACAAAGACAAAGAGAAATAGAAGAACAAAAATTGCGTGAAGAAGAACAGAGACGAAGAGAAATAGAGGAACAAAAATTACGCGAGGAAGAACAGAGACGAAGAGAAATAGAGGAGCAAGAATTGCGTGAAGAACAGAAACGAAGGGAAATAGAGCAAAAATTACACGAGGAAGAGCAGAAACAAAGAGAAATGGAGGAGCAAAAACTTCGTGAAGAAGAGGAGAAGCAAAGAGAAACTGAAGAGCAAAAATTACAAGATGAAGAACAGAGACAAAAAATAGAGGGGGAAAAATTAAGCAAGGTAGAGCAACAGTGTCGTAAACTAAAAAGGGAAAAAGTTTGTCAATTTGAGGAGGGACTTTGTGAAGAAGTGAAACAAAATAGGGAACTAGAAAAGCAACATCATGAGAAAGTGAATTTGAAAACAGAAAAAGAAGAAAGATGTTTGGAGACGAAAGAGATGTTTCAAAGTGAAGAGAAAGGAAAATTGCATCTTAGTGCTGCTGGAAACAAACAATCTAATGAAGAAGCACAAAGAAAAGATTTGGAAAAGCAAAATCAGCAGAAGGTTAAACAGCAGTCAGATTTGCAGAATCCACAAAGGGAAGAAGAAGAGAGGCAAAATGATGATAATGTGATAAGTAAAGAAGAGCAACAATCCCTTCAGGCACTGGAAGAGCAGCAACGAAGAGAAGAACTTAGATGGAAAGAGCTGGATGAAAGACAAACTACATCACAGCCATTTTCATTTCAAGTTGCTTCAGGAGAGAAACAAATCATCTTTCCAAAAGTTAATCTGACTCCTGTGACACATCCAAGAAAAACTATACCTTCATTAGATGCTACTGTTTTACATTCTTCTCCGAAGTCAAGTAAAGGTCTCACCTCTTCAAGTTATGTTCCTCACACAGCCATTCTGGTCACTGGAGCTCAACTTTGTGGTACTGCTGTTGATCTGAAACAGATTAAAGATACTGCCTGTAAGTCATTGCTTGGTTTTTCAGAAGAGAAGAAAACCGTTGATTTGCCATTTATTGAAAAAGCAAATAAGTCAACTCCTGATATGAGGAGCAGAATAGGAAAGTTGAAGTTCAATGCAGGACAATCACTTGATGAGTCGAGAGCTTTAAATGAGTGGGCTACCATTAGGGCTAAAATTCTTAAAAGTTCAAATGAGAGACTGCAAGAAAAGGAAAGGAGGGTCCATGGCAGATTTAGTGATGATTGGACTACATGCAAAGTACCAAGTGCCCATGGCAGTTTGAGAAAAACTTTATCTGCTAACGCAAAATTTTCAATAACACCCGCATGGCAGAAATGGGCAGATGGCAATAAAGTTAGTGATAGTGTTAAAGAAAATATATTTCATGAAAAGGAGAAGCAAAATACACCTGGCGAAAATGTGCCTGTGGCTGATTCCATAATGGATTCTTTTGAACCCAGCAGGTCTTTGACATCCAGAGATATTGAGCAGGATGTAACCAAAGACTTAAAAGGTGGTTCACAGTCAGAAAATCACAATATTAGGGTAACAGATGCTGCTGAGGGTTGCAAGTTTGCCAAAGATCTTCCATCATTTTTAGTTCCAAGTCTTCCTGCAACACCAAGGGAAGAGCGTTCACTGCCACAAGCTCAGCTCCCCAATGGTAACCGAACAGCAGCAAATGTGATCTCTCAAACTGAGGGAATGATGGATACATCACCATTTGGGATAAAATTACGGAGGACCCACTATTCTCTTCGGTTCCACTATGAGCAGCAAGGAGAACAAAAAAGGAAGAAGAGATACAGTGCTGGAGATAGTATGGACGGCATTCCAGCCTTCCTAGCTGCAAAAGGGAAAGAAAGTGAATCATGCACTGTTTCTGGTAAGCAAAGCTCTTGTACCACGAATAATAAGAATAGTAAAATGTTGAAAGACAGCTTAAGTAGTATTTCAGACATTTCACAGACCAGGATTACACACCTAAGTAGTGCTGATGTGGCAAAACATATTAAAATTAAACTTGCCGCACTTTCGAATGAGAAACTTTCATCAAGACCACAAATATCTCAAAAACCAGCTTTAGCACCTAAGCCTACACAGTTCACTGCACCTCCATCCCCTCACAGTACCTTAAACAAGACAGATTTTATTGACATTGCAGATCACAAAAACACAAAGTCTTCACTTGATTCAGATATGAGAAAAGAAGATGAGAAGAATGGTACCTCAGTGCAAACATGCAGATTAAAGAATGAAGAAGAAACAAAAGATAAAAAATCTCTTTTCCCATTCATCAACCTTCCATGGAGGGCAGACAAAAAAACAGACTCCATTCAGAAAGGTAGGCAAAGTGTGAACTTGTTGCAACCATTTTGGTTCCATTCTGCTCTATTAACAGTGGTAAGATATTCCCCTTATTTAAGAGGCTCTGCTTTTCAATTCCTCAACATTGAATGATTAAGGAAATTTAAAGTTTGCATTTACAAAACATCTTTTATGTCCCTTAGCCCCCAGCTGCCTGAAAGCACCATACAACCAATTAAGTCCTGTGCTATCAAATTTAGTCATTATAAGAAACATTGCTATCAGATTGTGCACACCAGGTAGTTTGATTTTAGGTGCTAGCTGATTTATTTGAAATAGTACCACATGATCTTTCACATTTTCTTGAGAGAGCATACTAGACCTAAATTTAAGGTGATCTCCAAATAGTGCTATCGACAACAGGGCAGCATTCTGTCCATAATGGACCGAAATGACCTCATGAATTGTCTTTATTTTGTCCCACAGTGAGGAATCTAGTGAATTACTTTTGTATTATTTCTATGCACCCACATCTTGGGTCTTGCTTATGAATTTAACTCTACAGGAATTTAAGTGGCAGATTTGGTAATAGTTAATAGTTGATTGGCCAATTAGTTAATTAACAACAGGCAATAAAAAGAAGGTAAGGTCAACCACAGCCACCTTTGTGAGAATGGGCCAAGAGGGAGTGGGGGGCTGGGGCTGGGGCTGGGGCTGGGGCTGGGGCTGGGGCTGGGGCTGGGGCTGGGGCTGGGGCTGGGGCTGGGGCTGGGGTGTTAGGAGAGAGAGTGGGTCTTTAAAAATTGTGGTGAAGAAGCACAGGATAGGACAGGTCCAATAAACTAGTAAAGAGCTGATTTTGGGAGAATTAAGCAAGATCTAGCAGAAGGTGATTTTGGGTTAGCCTATGTGAAGGGAAAAGAATGAGTAACAAGTGGAGAACTTTTAAGGGTGTGATTGATATCAAGTGTCCAGAAGCAGCATTTTTCTGTTAGGTTGAAGAGCAAGTTTAGGAAGCCTTGGCTGACAAGGAATATTAGGACTCTGGTCAAGAAAAAGAAGGATATGATGAAATCCTGATGTAGGGTCTCAGCCTGAAATGCTGACCGTACTCTTTTTCGATAGATGTTGCCTGGCCTTCTGGGTTCATTCAGCATTTTGTGTTGCTTAGATTTCCAGCATCTGCAGAGTTTCTCTTGTTTGAGAAGGAAACATTTATTGGGTTTAGGGGATTGAAATGAGTGAATAACTTGATGACTATAAGAATAATCTTGAGAAACAAATCAGGAGGGGAAAGAGATGGTATGAGATGAATCTGGCAGGTAAGATTAAGGAAAATCCTGAGGTTTTATAACTATAGTAAGAATAAAAGGGTGGATAGAGAGAGAGCAGGTTCCTTTGGAGTTCAGCTGAGAAAGATGAATTTAAATGAACATTTCTCCTCAGTATTTACTGAAAAGAAATTCATGGTTGTTTAAGGAAACAAGTGGAGGTGTTTTGGAGGACAGTCATATTACCAGATGGGAGGTATTTACAGCCTTATAGCACATTGAGGTGGATAAATCCACAGGGCCTGACCAAGTGCAACCTCAGACTTTTTGAGAGGCTAGAGGAGAAATTTGTTGAGTTCCTCATGGATAAATTTGCTTCATTGTTAGTCACTGGTAAAGCTCCTGAAGACTAGAAGGTGGTTACTGTTGTTCCATTGTTTAAGAAGGGTAGGAAGGACAATTAATGGAACTATAAGTCAGTACGGCTGATATCAGTAGTGGGGAAGTTATTTGTAGGGAATTCTAACTGACGGGATCTAGTAGTATTTGTATATACGGTCTGAATAGGTGGAGTCAACATACCTTTGTGCATGGGAAGTTATGTCTGATGAATCTTTTATTAAGAGGTAAATAAAAAGGTAGACACAGGTGGACATTATCAATTTGGGCTTCAACAAGATGTAGAAACATAGAAAATAGGTGCAGGAGTAGGCCATTCGGCCCTTTGAGCCTGCACCGCCATTTATTATGATCATGGCTGATCATCCAACTCAGAACCCTGTACCTGCCTTCACTCCATACCCCCTGATCCCTTTAGCCACAAGGGCCATATCTAACTCCCTCTTAAATATAGCCAATGAACTGGCCTCAACTGTTTCCTGTGGCAGAGAATTCCACAGATTCTCCACTCTCTGTGTGAAGAAGTTTTTCCTCATCTCGGTCCTAAAAGGCTTCCCCTTTATCCTCAAACTGTGACCTCTCGTTCTGGACTTCCCCAACATCGGGAACAATCTTCCTGCATCTAGCCTGTCCAATCCCTTTAGAATTTTATACGTTTCAATCAGATCCCCCCTCAATCTTCTAAATTCCAGAGAGTATAAGCCTAGACGATCCAGTCTTTCATCATATGAAAGTCCTGCCATCCCAGGAATCAATCTGGTGAACCTTCTTTGTACTCCCTCTATGGCAAGGATGTCTTTCCTCAGATTAGGGGACCAAAACTGCACACAATACTCCAGGTGTGGTCTCACCAAGGCCTTGTACAACTGCAGTAGTACCTCCCTGCTCCTGTACTTGAATCCTCTTGCTATGAATGCCAGCATACCATTCACCTTTTTCACCGCCTGCTGTAACTGCATGCCCACTTTCAATGACTGGGGTACAATGACACCCAGGTCTCGTTGCACCTCCCCTTTTCCTAATCAGCCACCTTTCAGATAATAATCTGTTTTCCTGTTCTTGCCACCAAAGTGGATAACCTCACATTTATCCACATTAAATTGCATCTGCCATGAATTTGCCCACTCATCTAATCTATCCAAGTCACCCTGCATCCTCTTAGCATCCTCCTCACAGCTAACACTGCCGCCCAGCTTCATGTCATCCGCAAACTTGGAGATGCTGCATTTAATTCCCTCGTCCAAGTCATTAATATATATTGTAAACAACTGGGGTCCCAGCACTGAGCCTTGCGGTACCCCACTCATCACTGCCTGCCATTCTGAAAAGGTCCCGTTTATTCCCATTCTTTGCTTCGGGTCTGCCAACCAATTCTCTATCCACATTAATACCTTACCCCCAATACCGTGTGCTTTAAGTTTGCACACTACCTCCTGTGTGGGACCTTGTCAAAAGCATTTTGAAAATCCAAATATACCACATCCACTGGTTCTCCCCTATCCACTCTACTAGCTACATCCTCAAAAAATTCTATGAGATTCGTCAGACATGATTTTCCTTTCACAAATCCATGCTGACTTTGTCCAATGATTTCACTGCTTTCCAAATGGACTGTTATCACATCTTTGATAACTGACTCTTGTATTTTCCCCACCACCAATGTCAGGCTTACCAGTCTATAATTCCCCGGTTTCTCTCTCCCTCCTTTTTTAAAAAGCGGGGTTACATTAGCCACCCCCCAATCCTCAGGAACTAATCCAGAATCTAAAGAGTTTTGAAAAATTATCACTAATGCATCCACTATTTCTTGGGCTACTTCCTTAAGCACTCTGGGATGCAGACCATCTGGCCCTGGGGATTAACTGCCTTCAATCCCTTCAATTTACCTAACACCACTTCCCTACTAACATGTATTTCCCTCAGTTCCTCCACCTCACTAGACCCTTTGTCCCCTACTATTTCCGGAAGATTATTTATGTCCTTATTAGTGAAGACAGAACCAAAGTAGTTATTCAATTGGTCTGCCATATCCTTGTTCCCCATGATCAATTCACCTGTTTCTGACTGTAAGGGACCTACATTTGTCTTAACCAATCTTTTTCTTTTCACATATCTATAAAAGCTTTTACAGTCAGTTTTTATGTTCCCAGCCAGCTTTCTCTCATAAACTTTTTTCCCTTTCCTAATTAAGCCCTTTGTCCTCCTCTGCTGAACTCTGAATTTCTCCCATTCCTCAGGTGAGCCACTTTCTCTGGCCAATTTGTAAGTTTCTTCTTTGGAATTGAGACTATCCCTAATTTCCCTTGTCAGCCACGGGTGCACTACCTTCCCTGGTTTATTCTTTTGCCAAACTGGGATGAACAATTGTTGTAGTTCATCCATGCGATCTTTAAATGCTTGCCAGTGCATATCCCTTTAACCCTTTAAGTATCATTTGCTAGTCTATCTTATCTAATTCACATATCATACCTTCAAAGTTACCCTTCTTTAAGTTCAGAACCTTTGTTACCGAATTAATTATATCAGTCTCCATCTTAATGAAGAGTTCCACCATATTATGGTCACTCTTACCCAAGGGGCCTCGCATGACAAGATTGCTAACTAACCCTTCCTCATTGCTCAAAACCCAGTCCAGAATAGCCTGCTCTCTAGTTGGTTCCTCAACATGTTGGTTCAGAAAACTATCCCACATACATTCCAAGAAATCCTCTTCCTCAACACCCTTACCAGTTTGGTTCACCCAATCTATATGTAGATTGAAGTTACCCATTATAACTGCTGTTCCTTTATTGCACGCATTTCTAATTTCCTGTTTAATGCCATCCCCAACCTCACTACTACTGTTAGGTGGCCTGTACACAACTCCCACCAGCATTTTCTGCCCCTTAGTGTTATGCAGCTCTACCCATATCGATTCCACATCCTCCCGGCTAATGTCCTTCCTTTCTATTGCATTAATCTCCTCTCTAACCAGCAATGCCACCCCACCTCCCCTTCCTTCATGTCTATCCCTCCTGAATATTGAATATCCCTGAATGTTGAGCTCCCATCCTTGGTCACCCTGGAGCCATGTCTCTGTGATCCCAACTATATCATATTCATTAATAACTACCTTCAACAAGGTCCTGCATGATTAAGGGAGCTAGGGCTTTACTCTTTGGAGAGAAGGAGGATGAGAGGAGACACGATAGAGGTGTACAAGATAATAAGAGGAATAGATAGAGTGGATAGCCAGCACCTCTTCCCCAGGGCACCACTGCTCAATACAAGAGGACATGGCTTTAAGGTAAGGGATGGGAAGTTCAAGCGGGATATTAGAGGAAGGTTATTTACTCAGAGAGTGGTTGGTGCGTGGAATGCACTGCCTGAGTCAGTGGTGGAGGCAGATACACTAGTGAAGTTTAAGAGACTACTAGACAGGTATATGGAAGAATTTAAGGTGGGGGGGTTAGATGGGAGGCAGGGCTTGAGGGTCGGCACAACATTGTGGGCCAAAGGGCCTGTACTGTGCTGTACTATTCTATGTTCTATGTTCTATGTAGTCTGGTATGGATGGGTAGGTGCCATAGAATCTAGGGAGAGTTAATCTGGTGGATTCAAAATTGCCTTGGAGGCAGGAAGCAGAAAATGATGGCTGAAGGTTATTTCTCAGAATGGAGGCCTGTGATGAGTGGTGTGCTATAAAGAACCCTGCATTTGGGCCATGTCCTATTCTCGCATCAAGCAGGAGGTGCACACCACCTTGGATCCCACACCACTAAGTTTAGGAACAGTTATTAACCTACAACCATCAGGCTCCTGAACTGGTGTGGATTACTTCAAACACAGTGATTCTATGACCTACAGACTTACTTTCAGGAACTCTTTACAATTCATGTTCTGAGTACTTATTTTTTTGCACACATTGTTTTCTTTTGTATATTAGACGTCAGTCCCCCTCTGTTTCATATAGGTTTTCCTCTGTAGGTCACATTTGCTCAGGAACGGCAGAGGACAGAAACAGTAAAATTGCCCTGAGGACTACTTTATACCCATGTTATCCTACTAAATGTAATAATTAATATTTAGCTAATATATTTGGATATCTATTCCACATGAATTTAAATCCCTGATTTTTCCTATACAGTTTTTTCCCCAAAATGGTTTAAATGTCAAGATTTCATCTGGGTTTTTATGGGATAAAAGTCAGCATTCCAAACATCCTTGATATTTACCATACTTCTTCTCAGATCATTCAAATATTAAGCATATAATGAAAGTTATTTCCCTTAGCAACACACACAAAATGCTGGCAGAACTCAGCAGGTCAGGCAGCATCTTTGGATATGACAGTTGATGTTTTGGGCCATGACCCTTCATCAGGAATGTTGACTGTTCACTCATTTCCATAGATGCTGCCTGGCCCACTGAGTTCTAGCCACACTCAGGTTGGAGGAACAACACCTTATATTCCGTCTGGGTAGCCTCCAACCTGGTGGCATGAACATTGACTTCTTTAACTTCCGTTAATGCCCCACCTCTTCATACCCCATCCATTATTTATTTATTTATCTATCTATCTATCTATCTATCTATTTATTTATTCTCTTTTTTTTTCCTCCCTCTGTCCCTCTCACTATAACTCCTTGCCCATCCTCTGGGCTCCCCTCCCCCTTTCCTTCTCCCTAGGCCTCCTGTCCCATGATCCTCTCCCTTCTCCAGCCTTGTATCCCTTTTGCCAATCAACTTTTCAGCTCTTAGCTCCATTCCTCCCCCTCCTGTCTTCTCCTATCATTTCGGATCTCCTCCTTCCTCTCCCACTCTCAAATCTCGTACTATCTCTTCTTTCAGTTAGTCCTGACAAAGCCTCTCAGCCCAAAACGTTGACTGTACCTCCTCCTATAGATCCTGACTGTCCTGCTGCATTCACCTGCATTTTTATGTGTGTTGCTTGAATTTCCAGCATCTGCAGATTTCCTCGTGTTTACGTTTTTAAATCCACGAACATTTTGTGTGTTGCTCTGGATTAACGACGTCTGTGGGATCTTGTGTGTGTATGTGTGTGTGTGTGTGTGTGAGTGTGTGTGTGTGTGTGTGTGTGTGTGTGTGTGTGTGTGTGTGTGTTTCGTTTCTATTAGTTATTTCCTTTAGAATAGTTTGTGTCAAATTGTCAATTCATTCAAAATGATTTTAAATTAAACTTTTTCATCTATAATTTTCATAATTTGTTATTAACATGACATAATCTGAAAATAAGTGCATCTGTTTAGCTAGTATGCTTTTGGTTAAAAAATACATTTTCATATTATGTTTGCAGAAAAACCAATTCTTCAAAGCAGACATTCCCTGGACAGTTCAAGGCTTGTGGACAAGGTGGAATCTGCCCAACCTCTATGGATTACATTGGCAATGCAGAAGCAGAAAGGATTCCGTGAACAGCAAGCAAGCCGAGAGGAGAGAAGGCAGGCCAAAATAGCTGAAAAACTGATTAAGGGAAACGTAAGCACTTCCAGTTATTCCAAGATTTAAATGTCATAGAGTCACAGCACATAAACAGGCTCTTCGATCTATCTAGTCTGTTCAAACTGTTAATCTGCCTTGTTCCATCAATATGCACCTGGTCCATAGCTCTCCATACCCTTCCTATCTATGTTCATATCCAACATCTCGAACCCACATCCAGCACTTCTGCTGGCAGCTCACACCAATCTGAATGAAATAAGTTAATATTTAACTATTGGACTGAATTAAAGACACTGCATATCAAATCTGGTGGAAGTAATAAATAAAGATGATAAAAATTTACTCTTTTTCTAAATACAGTCATCATTATGAATGCAGTAAAATTAACAATATCTAATGCATTTATCATTAGATATATAGCTAATGTTTGAGTTTTTCAGTTTGCTTGTTGTAATGTTTCCCACATTAAGAGAAATCAAGCTAAATAAGTAGATGTACTCCTCCAAAAAAGATACAATGTGGCATATTTGAATATATCTAGAATTTCTAAGTTCTCTGCTCATTTTGTTGAGGGCAAGCACATAAGAGGAAGAAATATGGCTCACAGCAACCATCACTTCTAATTAAATTAATTAAAATAGTGTCAGAAATGTGGCTTAAGTTTTATAATATTCAGCACAGATTTTTCAATATCAATTTTTGTAACTGCCTCTAATGGTAGAAACAGTAGCCTTTCTATCCTCCTCCTGTTAACCTTCCTGTTCAATCCACCACCACCTCAATCCAGATCTAGTAATGTATAGTGAAATGGTTAATTAATAACCTTTAATATGTAACCTCAATGACAGAGTGAACATCAAACAAAATTTGGAATGATTTGGAAACCATATTTTTAAATCCTGAATGTAAGAACCTATGCCAATATGAAGTGGTTAGCAAGGGTAGTTAAGTAATCAGGATTTAATGGTATTGTAGAAGATTGTGGCAGATGTGTTAAGAAATAACTCAGTTTGGTATTAAAAATTGGGAAATAGAAAGCTAGGGGAAAAGGGGCCCAACCATGGAAAAGTTAGATACAGGTTTCCCCCGCCATCCGAAGGTACAGCGTTCCTATGAAACGGTTCGTAAGCCAGAATGTAGTAAAGTGAATAAGCAATTACCATTTATTAATATGGGAAAAATTTTTGAGCGTTCCCAGACCCAAAAAATAACCTACAAAATCATGCCAAATAACACATAAAACCTAAAATAACAGTAACATATAGTAAAAACAGGAATGATATGATAAATACACAGCCTATATAAAGTAGAAATACTTTTCTGCAGCACTATCTAGCACAGCGAAAATCTCGCGGAAACGCTCTCGGCAGAGACACTCTCTCCAGTAACCTTTAAGCTATGAAGCTGCCAAATCATACCAAATAACACATAAAAATACACAGCCTATATAAAGTAGAAATAATGTATGTACAGTGTAGTTTCACTTACCGGAATCAGGAAGACTCCAATAAATTGCAGTTTTGTCACAGTTAAACACTTGCTCATATGAATAACCACCTGACGCAATCGGCAATCGCCTCTGATCTGGGCCGACATTTACGTGCCGGGCGGCACCTAATTAATTAGTTTGTTTATTTCGGCTTTTTTCTTAAAGATGTGCTGGGTGCGTCCCGGCTACTGGGGCACCACTTCATTCTTCGCGGCCACGTATCAGTCCGCGGCCCGCAGGTTGGGGACCACTGCTTAAACTATGAAGCTGCCCTTGCCTCAGAAACCGATCAAACCACCCATGACTACCTTTAAATTCCACTTTCGCAACACTTTCATCACCATCGTCCAGTGCTTTCTGTTTCAGCTTATTAAAAAGACTGACTGATTTCTCCTTAAGTATAAGAAAACTTAACAGAACACCAGGCTTTGTACACCCATCAATCCACTCAAGCAATAGACTTTCCATTTTATCCATTACTAGATGCGGACTAAGAGAGACCACTTTGCTACGAGCAGAACCAACAGTAACATCGGCAGCTTTCAAAATTCTTTCTCTCTGCTTATAAATAGTGCAAATGGTGGACACAGGCAAGTTCAACGAGCGGACAATGTCCTAACTTGGTTCACCACGATCGAAACGCTTAATTATGTCTAGTTTTACGCTAAGTGTAACACCCTTACGAGCTCTTTTAGGCTTTTCCGATACCTTAGAACTCATCTTGCTAACAGATGCACAAAATAAATCGAGATAAAGCACATGTTTAAGCAATGCTGGCTAGAATGCAGTTCCGGGGGAGGAGCTTGGCTGTTACGGCGCGCACGGCCTTTTTTCGTAACAGTGAAAACACCTTCGGTTAGTGAAAACAGGTAACTAATGTCAGTCTTTCGTAACAGCGAGGTGTCTTAAAGCGAACGTTCGGAAAATGGAGGCCACCTGTATACTAGTAAAAAGAATATTTTAAAAAGCCTTAAGATTGAAAGATTCTTGCATTCACCTAAAATTAGTGGAAAACAAATTATCATACTGTATATCAAAGTTTTCTTAAAGATTCATAAAAAGATTCACAGAAGTTTGGGACAGACAGCTGAAATTATGAAGCCAAATAAGGAAATGATAGAAAGATTAAACAAATTCCTTGGGGAAAATTTCATTCTTTATCACTACACCAATTGCACTAATGTAATACTTAGATTTTCAGAAGCCATTTGACAAGGTGTGACGTCAAAGGTTGTTGTGGAACGTATAAGATCATGGAGCAGGAGGTAACACTTTTACACGGATAGACTGGGGGACTAACAAAAAAAAAGAAGAACAGGCATAAACGGATTTTTTTCTGCTTGGCAAGATGAGTATTGTATTACCGGGCCTGGTGCTAGGGCCTCAGCCTTTTACAACTGAATGATTGCTATATTTACCAATGAAGTAAAGATAGATAGGGAATTCATTTGGGACATGAAGCTACAAAAGAATATAGATTAAATAAGTAGGCAAACTTCTGACAAATGGAGTATGGGGAAAGATGGGATGTTGCCTAATTTTGGCAGGAAAGATTTAAAAAATCATATTGCTGAATGATGAACAAGAGAAAATCTGCAGATGCTGGAAATCCAAGCAGCACACACAAAATGCTGGAGGAACTCAGCAGACCAGGTCTGATGCTGCCTGGCGTGCTGAGTTCCTCGAGCATTTTCTGAGTGTTGCTGAATGATGAGGATGACAGAGATCCTTAGGAATTGTACATTTTAGTCCATGATTCACAACAGGGATAGTAAATAATTAACAAAGCCTGCAATGTTATCACTTACTGCTAACTGTACTGAATATAAAAGAAGGGAGGACGTGCTCAAATTCTATGGAATATTCATACAGCTGGAGTACTGTGCACATGACTGACTCCATATTTGAAGTTTACTAGACTATTACCTGCTGAGGTTTCAATGAGTCAGGGTTGTTTTGAGACAGATATTTCAGATAAAAACAATGGCGCATGCACACCAACATTAATCGTCTGCTCACGAGTGCATGTACAAGTATATCATAACATCCCCCTTTTTATCAAAACAAAGAAAAGGAACAATTGTATTAACAATTAAACTCAATTTCTCTGAAGTCTGCTTTGCAGTGTATTTTCACAGAATTAACTTTCAAAGTATTCATTAATCATGCCTTATGTCTCTTATGCCTGTCACAAATACATACCACTCATTATTTCCGTTTGTATGAGAATATATACAAAATATAAAACATACTAAAATTCGACTTTAACTTCAAACTGCAGACTACACAACCTCAAATAGGACATAGTCCTTCATTGAGTATAAACATGACATTAAAATGCCAAATAGTGTCACAGACTTATTATTCAATTGTTCATGCAATTATTCAATGTGGGACAAAGTCTTCTAGATATTGTGGCCTTTTCACCGTGCGGCAAGAACGAGTTTTTACTGTTTTGTCCCAATCCTGTTGTTTGTTATTTGTATGTTTCAACGTTTGTGTTAGTATTTGTGTTGTGTCATTAGCCTCTGCTAGTGTTTGGCTGTGCGCATTTGATGCAGTAGGCACACTGTAGTCATTGTCATTAGGCTCTGCTAGTGTTTGGCTGTATGCATTTGATGCGGTAGGCACACTGTGGTCATTGATCTTGGTTGTTTGACCTGGTTTTGCCTGTTCATATGTGATTAGCTTTTCAGGCAGATCCTCAGCCGTCTTTCGTAGATGTGTGTGATTACGTTGGTAGATCCCAGAAGGGGTTTGAACTACATATGAACACTCATCAAGGCGCCGACACACAATTGCTTTCTCCCAATTCTTTTTACCTTGCACCAAGGGTTGCATGCGCCCGGTATCCCCTTCTTCGAGTGGGGCAAGATTTTTGGCTGATGTTGTAATTGTCGGCCTGCTGCTGGACGCATTGTTTCATACGCTCGCGTTCACGTACAACTCTGGGTTCCAGTAAACTCGCTGTTGTAGGCAGGAGCGTGCGTGTGCCGCGATTCATCAAACGCTGGGCAGGACTTGTGCTGAGCCCTTGCGAAAGTGTGTTGCGATGGTCTAGAAGTGCGAGGTAGGAGTCTCCACTTGGCAGCTCATGGAGTAAGACGTTTTTGTCGTAGCTCCATCTTTCACAACTTACTTTCCACTGCTGGATTCATTTCAAGTCTGAAGATTTATTATTTTTGCTGAAGGATTTACGATGGCTGATATTCGATCTGGAACTGAATTAAGAAGTGGCAAAACTCTTCCCAAAGCTCAACAAACAAAGAAATCAGAGGAAGTTTCTACTTCAGAAAGAATGCTCTCTTTAATAGAAGCTATTAACGCAAAGATCGGTACGGTGGATACCAAAATCGATAAATTGACGAATGCTAATGAAATGCTTGAAAAAACCATTCTCGTTGTTCAGGAATCTTTGAAGAATCTGGAGATATCTGACGCTTAAGCAGAGCACTCATAGAATTGAAAGAGAACAGGAGTTAATGAGTCAAACTATTAAAGAGCAGGATTTGAATACTGTATGTCTTTTATGGAAAATAAAATTAATGAGACTACTTCGGAATTATCAAGAATTAAGAAGAAAACAATTGATCTGGAAAGCAGAGGTCGCAGGATGAATTTACACATACTGGGTTTGCCTGAAAATACGGAAACCAGTGAGCCATTGAAGTTTTTTTCGAACATGTTATATTCACTCTTGAGTGACATTCTCGAAGCCTGTCCGATATTGGACAGAGCCCACCGAATTCGACGTCCTAAGCCTTCAGCCGAAATGAAACCACGTCCTGTAGTTCTGTGTTTGCATTACTTTACAACCAAAGAAGCTATTCTTCGGGATGCAAGAAAAAGGGATAAGCTAATTTATAACCAAGTTAAGATTCATATAGTTGAAGATTTTACCCCAGTGATTTATGCTGAAAGAATTAAATATCAGGAAGTTATGGCTGAACTTTTTAAGATTAACTGTCACCCTTCTCTGTGTTACCCGGCTCATCTGATGATTACTCCACCCAATGCTCGTCTAAAATGGATTGACTCTCCAGAATACGGTTGGAAATTTATAAAGGAGTTTAAGTCCATTTCATAAGCAATTTGAAAAGTTGATCCTTAGCTGGGAGTTGTTTGTAACGGCTTCGATGTAAGTCCGCTCCACATTTTATGAGTGCCCAGATACGGACTTAGTTGACTCACTTAGACCTGTTGTTGTTTGCTTTAACAGTTAATACAGTTTTGGATTTAATATATATAGATTTACTTATTTTTTCTTCTTCGATTTGAGTTAATCTTTAGATGGGAGTTGTTTGTTACGGTTTCAATGAAAGTCAGCTCCATGTTTTATGAGTGCTTAGTCATGGATTTGGTTGACTTACTTAGATCTGTTGTTGTTTGCTTTAATAGTTAATGTAGTTTTGAATTCAACTTATATATATTTACTTATTTTTTCTTTGATTTGTAAGTCTTTAATATTAGTTGTAGTATAATGGTTGGATTTATCCTTTTTTTTGAATACATGGTTGCGTATTTTAAATGGATTTAAGATGGCCGTCGTTAATTCGGTCTTAATTATTGTCAGTCATAATATGAAAATATTTGAAATGTGTTTACTTCTTTATGTATTCTTTGTTATGTCTTTCTGGTGGTGGTAACGTTTTACTTTGTAAGCAGGGGTTGCTATCTGGAGACAGGGGTTAAAGGTTATTAGGATAGCATGCCATTTCCCTATTGGACAGTTTCTGGGTTTCTGGGGGAGAAGGTGGGTCTATTAGATTATTTTTTTATCAACTGGGCAATCCTGAGGGTTTTTTTTTGTCAATCAACTTGCTTTTCTTTCTGATCGAGTCATGCTTCGCCTTTTCTTTGGATTTAGTTTGCGCCTGCGCATTAGTTCACTTCATAAAATTTTTTTATTAAACTTTAAATATGCATCTTAATAAAATTAGTATAACATCTTGGAATTTAAATGGTATGAACCAACCTATTAAGCACAGAAAGATTTTTAAGAAATTAAAAACACTTCATGTGGATATTATTTTTGCGCAGGAGACTGGTATCTGAAGGCAAGATGAAAATTTTTTTTTTAATTTTGGAAGGGACCCTTATTTCATTCTTTATCAGTAAATAAAATAAGAGGAGTATCTATTTTTATTAATTCTAAAATCCCTTTTGTTTATTTTAATACTGTTACTGATTTAATTGGAAGATATTTAATTGTCACTGGTCTGTTATGTGGTCAAGAGGTGGCTTTGGTGTGTGTATATGCACCTAATATAGAGAGCCCTGAATTTTTTAAGCAGCTATTTTCTGTATTGCCAAATTTAAATGAATATAAGTTGATTATGGGCAGTGACTTTAACTGCTGTCTCAGTCCGTCAATTGACAGATCGTCCACCAATCCGTCGCTTCCTAATAAAGCTGCGACTTGCATTAATTCTCTTTTATTAGAATACAGTTTGGTGGATATTTGGGGATTTAAACATCCTAAAGAAAAAGAGTTTTCTTTTTTTCCCACATGTATACCATAACCATTCAAGAATTGATTATTTTTTGCTGGACACGCGATTAGTGCCCTCTGTTGCTGAGTGTGCGTATGATGTGATTGCGTTGTCAGATCATGCACCTATGAAACTAACTTTGAAGTTTTCTGATAATATTCAGATACCTCAGTGGAAACGTAATGTTTTATTGTTACAAGATTCAACCTTTGTAAATTTTATTAAAGAGCAAATTTCTCTATTTTTTGAATTAAATACAACTGAGGGAATGTCAAATTTGGTTATTTGGGATTCAATGAAATCTTTTCTTAGGGGACAGATAATTTCATACTTAGCAGGTTTAAGAAGGAAAACTAAGGCGGAACTTTTACTGATTACTAATAGGATTAAAGAAATAGATAAAGTTTATTCAGTAATGCCGAGTGAAGATCTCTTTAAGGAAAGGGTGGAACTCCAAACACAGCATGATTTGCTTTTGACTTTTCCCATGAGCAGCAACTTCTTAAATCTAAAAGTCAATTTTATATATACATGGGGACAGGTCAGGCAAATTTCTAGCTGGTCAGTTAAAAGCAAATATGGCTGGAAGACAGATCCTGAAAATATGAAGACCTGGTGGAACTGAAACGGTAGATCCTTATGAAATTAATAAGATATTTATGGATTTCTACTCTAATCTTTATAAATCTGAATTTTCAGACAATATTACTTTTATGAATAGATTTTTGCAAAAATTGAATATACCTAAAATTTCTGTTCAAGATATGAATACATTAGATGCACCTATTAAACAAGAGGGAATAGCAAGGGCTATATCCTCTTCCCAACCAAGTAAGTCTTCGGGACCAGATGGATATACAGTGGAATTTTATAAGACTTTCAATGACACACTGACACCTCATTTATGTCAAGTTTTCACTGATTCTATATCCTCTGGGACACGCCTGAAAACTTTTTATGAAGCTTCAATCTCTTTAATTCCTAGAAAAGATGAAGGTTTATCTGAATGAGCTTCCTATAGACCAATCTCTCTATTGAATGTGGATTTTAAAATTCTTTCTAAGATCTTGGCTAATAGACTTGAGAGTATTTTACCTACTGTTATTTTCAATGACCAAACTGGATTTATTAAAAATAGATATTCACATTTTAACATTCGAAGATTATTAAACATTATTCACTCTTCTCCATCTAAAGAATCTGAATGTGTTGTTTTTCTTGATGCAGAGAAAGCCTTCGATAGGGCGGAGTGGTCTTACTTATTTGAGGTTTTGGAAAGATTTAATTTTGGCCTGGGATTTATTTCCTGGATCAAATTGATCTATCATGCACCTATGGCTGCGGTTATAACTAATAATCAAAAATCTCCCTATTTTAGATTATATAGGGGTACTCAGCAGGGATGTCCTCTTAGCCCTTTTATTATTTGACATGGCTTTAGAACCCCTTGCTATTGCTCTCAGAGATTCTAATACTGTTCAGAGTATTAAGAGAGGGGACAAAATACACAAGGTTTCGTTATATGCAGATGACCTGTTAGTTTATATTTCAGATCCTAGGAAATCTATTCCTTCTATGTTATCTATAATTTCTGAATTCAGCAGTTTTTCTGGGTATAAATTAAATTTACATAAAAGTGAGTTATTTCCTATTAATAATTACTCGGATCCAAATCATCAAGTACCTTTTAGTATTGCTAAAAGTTACTTTACCTATCTTGGTATTAAAAGTACTAAAAATTTTAAGGACCTTTATAAATATAATTTTTTTCCATTAATTGAATACACCAAACAAATGCTTTCTAAATGGTCGCCTATGTCATTATCACTAATAGGTCGAATTAATGCTATTAAAATGATAGTTTTACTGAAATTCTTACATATATTTCAGGCAGTTCCTTCCTTTGTTCCTAAAACATTCTTTGACAGAATAGACTCTATAATCTTATCTTATATTTGGAACAATAAAAATCCTAGATTGAGTAAACCCTTATTGCAGAAATTAAAAAAGGATGGTGGTATGGCTTTGCCAAATTTTAGAATGTATTACTGGGCAATTAATATTCGATATATTACTTTTTGGATTCACTATTCAGACATACATGAATGTCCTTCATGGTTGGATTTGGAGGAAAACTCGGTGAAGGGGTTCTCTTTGGCCTCTTTACTGGGAGCCCCTCTTCCCTTTTTGTTTTCTAAGATTAGTAGACAAGATTTTAATCCCGTAATTAAACATACATTAAGAATTTGGTTTCAGTTTTGTAGATTTTTTGAGTTAAATAATTTTATTCTTTCTAGTAATATCCATCTCAATTATTTTTTTAAACCATCAATTTTGGATAAGGCCTTTTTAATTTGGAAAACCAACGGAATAATAACTTTTTCAGATTTGTTTTTAGGGGATTGTTTAATGTCTTTTTCTCAGTTAGTGGAAAAGTACGATTTATCTAATGTACACTTTTTTAGATATTTACAAATTAGGAATTTTTTACATGGTTTGTTGCCAAATTACCCTTCTGCTTATCCACCTAATGTGACAGATGCTTTCTTTCAGTTTAAACCATTTCAAAAAGGGTTGATAGCTATAATCTATAAATGGTTATTGAATTCATGAATGATACCTAATGATAAAATTAAACGTGCTTGGAAATCGGAATTTCAAGAGTCATTTTCAGATAATCAATGGAGTAAAATGTTTCATTTTGTTAATAACTCATCTATTCATGCCCGTCATTCCTTGATACAGTTCAAGGTAGTGCATCAGGCCTATATGTCAAAGGATAAGCTAGCGCGTATTTTTTCCAATATTAATCCTATTTGTGACAGATGCAGACATTCCACCTCTCCCGGAAGTTCCAAGAGTCTCCCACATATTGATAGCAGCTCCCTGACGCCCGGAAATTATATACAATATCCTGGAAATCGATTTTTTTGAGAGGGAGCGGGAGAGGGAAAGCGAGAGCAAGAGCAAGCATCCTGATTGGTCTCTCTTCGTGCTAAGTAGACCTATCAGTTTTCTCTGTGGGCGAGCTTTACAGTCGACCTCAAAAATAATGACAGTGTTGCTCGCTGCACTGTTTGCAACAGTGACTTTTCTATTAATAATTACATTGCTCATGGTGGGTTAAAATGTAAAAGACATGTTGAGGTGAGTTTAACAGGTGTCATTTGTTCATTAGCATAGCTAAAGTTATTTAAACTAGCTGGCTAGCTGCTAAAGAGCTACTCTATTGATGTCCTACGTGATGAGGCCAAACTCCCTGTAGACTTGCTTAAAGTTGTAATAGAATAAACATGATAATATAAGTACATATTTTACTGTCACATTTTCTGTACATACCCAGTTTGGTTTACAGATTAGACAAAATCACGAAACAAACTATTACATACACCCTTGGAGGTCGACCGGGGGGGGGCGGTATATGGGGTTGTGGGGGACAGGGGTGCTACTTCACTGAAATGAGTTTTTGCAGGGTGGGATGTCTGCAGATGTAATATTGAGGTGGCCACTTTAAACTCATATGTTTTGGTCCTGTATAAAGCTAGTTAGCTTTTGGAGAGATGTTTTTAAAATGCTATCAAAAGTCTTGGATCTGGATTTACAACCTAATTTACTTACATAGAAACATAGAAACATAGAAAATAGGTGCAGGAGTAGGCCATTCGGCAATTTTTGGGATTATCCCATTGGAAGCAGGAAATATTCCTGTTTCCGCTCAATGTATGATAGCCTTTTTGACTTTATTGGCTAGAAGAGCCACTTTATTGAAGTGGAAGGATTCTAATCCACCTACTATCTTTTTCTGGCTTTCCTCCATTATGTCCTGTTTAAGTTTAGAGAAAATAGGAAGTCGGACATTTGATACATCCTTTTTTTTTGGTTAGTTGGTTAACATTGTTTAGGTTAGTTTTTCTTTTGGGGTATATTTTTATATTTTTTTTCTAATTTTTAATGTATATTGTATTTGTATCCTGTACGATTGGGAGGTTTAATACCCATGTGTCAACTGGGTTTATAATTAAATATGTTAATTATAACAATGAAATCCCAATAACTTTGTATAAATATGTTATGTTTACATTATGAAACCAATAAAAAGATTAAAAAAGAAAGAAAAGATAAATTTGAGCAAATATGGTGACCTTTTATTCTATATTTTCATTTGATTTGATTTATTACTCTTCCAATTATTTTATTTTTTTCAAAGTTTTAGATTTGATCAGAAAGTCTTTCCTTTTTTTCTTGGATGTATCCTCTGAATGGATTGCCCAGTCCCCCCTTTTTTTTTCTTTTTTTTTAGTGCGGTGGGTTTTTTTCCTTTCATTTTAAATTTAGTTTTTTTCCCTCTCTTTATGAATTGATAAGAGGAGAATTAGTTGTCCTTTTTTAATTATATATTGCATATTTGCTTATTCCTATGTATGATTATGACAATATCTATTTCATCTTTTGTTTATATTGTTGCTGATATATATATTTGAGATAATTTTCCCCTTGTCTGTATATATGTTTTCTCTAATCAATAAAAAGATTAATAAAAAAGTGTGAGGTAGGGATCTGCTGGCGATTTGTTGCTCTTTGTGAGGATCCACCTAGCTGTTTTAACTGCTGACTCAGCTTTTCCATTCGCTCTGCTATTTCCGGGCCTGCTACGCAAGTGCTCAAAATCCCATTCTCGTGCAAATCTGTGAAACTCCGCTGACGCGTACTGTGACCCATTATCACTAACCACTTGAGCCTTTAATTTGCAAATAACGGCTGCGCTGGTCATATCGCAAAGAAGATCTACCTCGAAGAAATTGCTGTAGTAATCAACGGTGACGAGCTGTGTTCCCTCTAAGCTGTGTGCATGTGTGCGCGCACACACGTTTTTCAACCAGCGCACAAAGGAAATTAATGTGCGCACAAAAGGTTAGTTACCGAAAATAATATAGTAATTAATAATTATACTTATTGAAAATAATAGCTAAATGTTTCTGTTAACTAGTTAGTTGACTAAATACTGTCACAAGAAATTGATAAACATCACATACAAAGTAGCTTTACAGGTTTTAAGTGATGTCTTTGATGAACTGGCTGCACTGTGCAAATTCTGCCAAAGAGTGGCCTGACACCGATTGATTCACTTCATTTTGCACGAGGCAGAATTAACAAGATAAGAAAGCAGTATCTGGGAGACAATGTTTCGTGGAGTGACAAAGTTAAAGTTTTGCTAAGCCAACAACGTGTAGAAAACGTCACAGTAGATACAAGTTCGCTGTTGACTTTTATAAATAGTCTTTGTGTTCATTTAGAAGAAAGATTTCCTGAAGATAAAGTACAAGAATGGTCAGCTTTTGATTTCTCCGCATTTGCAAATTGTGACTTCACATTTGGCAATGAACAAGTTAATGCCTTATGTCTAGATTTTCTAGCTGAAAATACTGTAATAGTTAGACAGTTTAATGATTTCAAATTTTCCATGCAAGAAAAAATTAAATCCAAACTGATTTCAAACTTTGCTCAGCTAGTGGCATTTATACTTCAAAATGAACAGTTTTGCGATCTTGCACAGTTGATGGACAATGGGGGATCCTTTCTGCGTCTAGTGCAAACTGTGAGCGAGGTTTTAGCCTAATGAATCAACTCAAAAACAAGCTGAGAAACCATTTAGGTGAATGTTTGGATATGTTAATGAGAATCAAAAGCTATCAATTGGATGGAAGTTCTATTAGTCTAGATAGAGTTTACAAAGAATGGGTAAATGGCAAAGACAGGAGAGAGAAAAAATAACTGAGTGACTTAAATATGTATGTTATTTTGTTGTTGTTCTGTGCAGTTTTATGTCAAATATTTTGTAAACTTACATAAACTGTGCCACTTGTGCTTTCAGTGCGCACATACTTTTGTCACAGGAAAAAAATTGCACAACCTAAGATTTTTGTGCACACTGGCTACTAAAAATTAGATGGAACATTGGTGACGAGGTATTCTTTTCCTTTGAATGTAAACTGGTCGGTACCTATCTTTTCCCACGGCCGAGCAGGTACCTCATGACTTACAAGCAATTCTTTCTGCTGACTCATTTCGTATGTATGACAAATATCACATGTAGCAATATATTCCTTGATGTCGTTGCTCATGTCTGGCCAAAAAAGATATTTGCGTGCGTGTCTGAGGCATCCTTCTATGCCCAAGTGAGACGAATTAATTCTTTCCTTCATTTGCTTTCGCTCGCTTTGCGGTATGACGACACACTCACCTTTTAAGATTAAGCCGTCTTGGACTGCGAGCTCATCCCTATAGCTATAGTAGGGTGTAAGTTGCTCTGGTAGTGTGTCACGTTTGCTCGGCCATCCACTGATGATTACGCGTTTCAACATCTGTATTGTGTCATCTTTCGTTGTTTCTATGCAAATCTGCTCTCGACGCTCATCGCGGATTGGCAGGTGCGATAGCATGTTGACTTGGTCGAGGCTGTTCTCCTGGCCTGGAGTACCACTAACTGCTCACAATAGTGTATCCGCAAGGTGCATGAACTTTCCTTGACAGTAGGTGATGTCAAAGTCATAGCTCTGCAGGCGAAGAAGCATTCCCTGCAGATGCTTCGGTGCCTTCACCAACAGCTTCTTAACTATCATTTCGAGCGGCTTGTGATCACTGAGTACCCTTGTGAAGCAGCCAAAAGAGTATTGATGAAAATGCTCAAGCGTGAAAACGATTGCGCTGCGTAACGCGTTCCTGTGTCCGTTAGCGCTCTGCTTGCATATGCGGTCGGACGTCCATTCTGGAGGAGTGCTGCCCCTAGGCCTTTGTTGCTGGCGTCACATTGGATAGAAACATAGAAACATAGAAAATAGGTGCAGGAGTAGGCCATTCGGCCCTTCGAGCCTGCACCGCCATTTATTATGATCATGGCTGATCATCCAACTCAGAACCCAGCCTTCCCTCCATACCCCCTGACCCCTGTAGCCACAAGGGCCATATCTAACTTCCTTTTAAACATAGCTAATGAACTGGCCTCAACAGTTTGCTGTGGCAGAGAATTCCACAGATTCACCACTCTCTGTGTGAAGAAGTTTTTCCTAATCTCGGTCCTAAAAGGCTTCCCCTCTATCCTCAAACTGTGACCCCTCGTTCTGGATGGTTAGCTCTTCCTTAGAATTGTAGTATGCTAACACCGGTGCTTCGGACACCATCTGCTTGATATTAAAGAGAGCGTTTTGCTGCTCAGCTGACCACTCCCATGCTACATCTGGCTTTGTCAGCTGTCTTATTGGCTCAAGGGTATCTGAGAGACTTGATAGAAAACGGCTCAGGTAGTTGACAAATCTGATCAATCGCTGCACTCCCAGCACATCCGTGGGTGGTGGCATGTTGAGAACGTCAGCGACCTTTTTAGGATCAGGATGAAGTCCGTCACTTGTGACGAGATGCCACAAAAAGGGTATCTCTGTCGCTCTGAAGACATATTTGTTCTTGTTGAGCCTGATATGCTGCCCTGCACAACGCTGTAATAGCTGCTCAAGTTTCACATCGTGATCGGCGATTGCCTTTTCCTGCGTTTCCCCTTTTCCGTACACCAGAATGTCGTCTGCGACGCAGATCGCTCCCGGTAGTCCTTCCAGCGCCTGATGCAGCCTGTGCTGGAAGATCTGTGATGAAACGCTGGTTCCAAACGGGAGTCTGAGCCATCTATACTGCCCGAAAGGTGTATTGAAAGTGGTGAGCATGCTTGATTCACTGTCCAATTTCACTTGCCAGAATGCAGAACTCGTATCAAGCTTGTTGAAAACCCTAGCCTGGTCAAGATCTGGCAAAATGTCCTCTATCACCGGAAGGGGATAGTGTTCTCTCCTTAGCGTTTTGTTCAATGGTCGAGGGTCAATGCATATACGAAGATTGCTGTTCTTCTTCTCTGCCACCACTAACTGGCTAACCCACCTTGTCGGTTCATGGACTGGAGCTATCGCCTTGCTGTCTACCAGTTGATCAAGCTCAGCTTTCACTTTCTGCTTCATAGCGTGAGGTAGACGTCGTGGGGGTAACACTGTGCGTTGAACTTCCTCATCAATCTGCAGGTGGGCTGCACCCGGAAGCTCCCCGAGCGCATCATCGAACACCTGCATAGCGTTCTTCTGGTGTACATTGTTTTTCTTTGTGTAGATGCATGCACCCTGCAAAAGTTGTCATCGTTGACTGTAATCAGCTTCATTTGCTGGATGGCCCTGCTTCCCAGCAATGGTGTAAAGTCGTCAGCGACCACGACAAATTCAACAGAATACTTGCGGTTCGTCATGGGGTTACACAATTTCACTCTGCACATCCCTTCTGCATCCATGGTGGTCTTATTCCACATCATCAGCTTTTTTGTACCTTGTCTTAGTGTGTGGTCTACTCCCTCCAAGTATTTGCGGGGTAAAATGTTACTGCTCGCCCCGCTGTCGACTTGGAAGTCTGTAGGCTTTCCATTGATGAGCATCTGCGCGAATACATCATCATTTGTCTTCAAACTGTTGACCACCAGTATGACGTTGTCGATAAACTCGGTGCTGCTGTCACTGTCGGTTTGGTCACCGCTTTGTGCTTCCACCCCATGCACGGGCTTCTGCTTGCACACCTTTGCAAAGTCATTTTGAATGCCACACGCCTTGCACGCCTGTCCGTATGCTGGGTATTGTTCCTTGTCTCTTGCATGTTCCGTGCCACAGTACGCGCAAGGGTTCACTTCGCTTCTGTGGCTGTCCAAGGTGCCTTTTGCTCTGGCTCCACCACTAGCACCAGCCTTCTGTCCAGGATGCTTTGAACCTTTGAACCTTTCTTGTTAGTGCGACGTTTAATCCCATGGACAGTAGCGGAACTGTTATCTGTACTGAATGCTTGTAGGTGTGATTCAGCCATTTCTGTGCTTTTACAGATGTCAATGCAGTCACCGAGCGATAGCTTTCTCTCTTGTAGCAGACATTTTCTGGTTTGGGAGTCGTTAATGCCCAGTACGATCTTGTTTCTCGGCAGACTGCCTGACATACACGAGCAAAAATGACATGACTTTGCAAGAGATCTAAGGCTGGCAAGAAACGATTCAAAGGTCTCACCTTGTTCTTGTTGCCGCTTGTTGAACAAGTACCGTTCATATGTCTCATTTTTCTCACCAATAGCATATCTGTCAAATGCAGCTAAAATCTTTGTGAGGTCTTGGCCTTCAGCCTTGTCTGCGAACACAAAATTGTTGTAGACCTCAAGTCCTGACCGTCCATTTGTATGTAAAAATAATGCCGTCTGGTATGCTGGAACTTGTATGTGCAGGTGTGCTACGACACTCTAGTTCGTCCACATCTGCCGCCATGTCTTCCATCCGTCTATCACTCCGCAGTTGACCGTCGCGGGCGGATGCCGCTGACTGGGGGAGGACTTCCACCCTGACCATGGTTCCCCGGCACAGGGTTGCCCACGGGTGCTGGATGCCGCTGAGGTTCTGCTGTCTCACCTCCGGGCATTGTTACTGCACCCGTCTCTATTTGTGGCTGGTTGCTCGTCTCGGTTGATATTTTTCTACTCTTACACTCACCCACCGATGTTTCAGAGTTGTGTTATTATTATACTGTCAACTGCAAGTTGAAAAATCGGGCGCTGCAGTTGAAAAAAGCAATTTTTCGAGCCCCACCGCTGCTACCATGTTTCAAGACAGATATTTCAGATAAAAACAACGGCGCATGTGCACCAACTTTAATCGTCTGCTCATGAGTGCATGTATAAGTATATCATAACAGGGTTAACTTGAATGGAACATAAGACTGAGGGTTCTTGACAGGATAAACCTTAAGAGACTGCTTATTCTTATGTAAAAAGCTGGAATGAAGCATCATTATTCTAAAGAAGGCAACCACTTATTTTTAATATTATACAGTATTATAAAATCTCTAGATTCCTGTTGAATTTAAAGGGAGCACAAGAAACAGGACCCAGTGAGTCAGACTCCAAACCATTGGTCGGGCAGCATCTATGGATGGGAATAAACAGTTGACATTTCAGGCTGAGACTGTTCATCAGGACTATCCAAACTGTTGACTGTTTATAAATGCTGCCAGGTCTGCTGAGTTCCTCCAGAATTTTGTGTGGATTGCTCAAGATTTCCAGCATCTGTAGAATCTCCTGTGTTCAAATCACTGAAATATCTGAACCATAGGATAGTGAATTATTGGAATTTTACTGTAATAGAGTTTAAATAATATTTCAAAACAATGATAGAATAGGTTGATAGATGGCAACTGAAGTCTGAGGCAGAGATATATCAGTGATTCCTAATGGGTGCGGTTATGTGTCTAATGGAGCTTTAGGGGAAAATAGAAGCATCAAGGGGTGTTCAAGATTCTTGGCGAGGGGTAAGCAGCACCCTAACTTGAGGCACAAGACCTTGTCAACTCACTGCCATCGTCAACATCCAACAGGCGTTCCCAGATTAATTTTTTATTTTAATTTAGCCCCATTAATGATGGATAAATATGTACGGCGGGATCTCTGAGTCTGAAGGCAGTGAAGCCTTGAATTCTAATCCTGCTGAGAAACAGAAGCTACAGAAAGCACGTCAGTACAATGTTACATGCCTGGAATATGGTTTTATTCCGTTCCCATCACATCAGCAATGCCCCATGTGTCTTAGTGGTAATACTATACTGTCTAATGAAGCCATGAAACCATCAAGATTGCAGGAACATGTCCATAAAAGACACCCTGAAAAGGCTATTTATGGTATGACTCAGTTCCAGAAGATAAAAGAAGCATTTGAAAAGCATTGCACACTTGAGTTATTTGCTAAGAAAGCTAAAAATAACCTTTTTAGTGGTCTCATTGCTTATAACATTTCGAAAATGATTGCAAACTGTGGAGAATCTCATACAATTGGTGAAAGCTTAATAATGCCTGCTGTATCAGAAGTGCTCACCACTGTCCTCAAAATGGATACCAGTATTTTAAAATCCATTCACCTGAGTAATAACTCTAGCTCATTGATGAAATGAGTGATGACATTGAGTATCAAATATGCAGAAAGCTACAAAAAACAGAATTTGGGATACAACTGGATGAATCAGCTGTGTGAGACAATAAGGCATTGCTAATGGCACATGTATAATTTATCAAAAAAGGAAAAGTTTATACGAGGGGTGATTGATATGTCCGTGGCCTAAGGTAGAAGGAGTCAATTTTAGAAAACCTAGCACATTTATTTTTCAACATAGTCCCCTCCTACATGTACACACTTAGTCCAACAGTCGTGGAGCATACAGATCCCTTCTTTGTAGAAGTGGTCCACAGCAGGGGTGATTGATAAGTTCGTGGCCTAGGTAGAAGGAGATGAGTTATAAAGCTCTCATTACATGCACATGCAGTTCAACCCTTTGAGTGAAAATGCAGAAAGTTTGAAGTTAATAACTCATCTCCTTCTACCTTGGGCCACAAACTTATCAATCACCCCTGCTGTGGACCACTTCTGGAGGTCCAAGACGCCAACTCCTACAAAGAGGGGATCCGTATGCTCCATGACTGCTGGACTAAGTGTGTAAATGTAGGAAAAATATGCTAGGTTTTCTAAAATTGACTCCTTCTACCTTAGGCCATGAACTTATCAATCACCCCTCATAAATAGATTCTCTTTTGTAAAAAGTTAAAAACAAATATCAATGGAGAATCAATCTACAATGAGCTCAAAATATATATTGAGAATAAAAGTATTCTGATTAGGAACATGATTTCCTGTGCAACAGTTGGAGAACCATATATGATAGGTCACCATGCTGGTTTAGTGGCATTTATGAAAAAAGAAATTCCGAGCTTGTTTGTAATCCATCATGACATCTCACCACCAAAACCTTAGCCAGCGACTTCTTACAAGTATGATTCTTGGTGAAAACTGCCCAGTGGATTATCAGCACCCAATTGCCCACCATTGAGAACGTCTACCATAAACGCTGCCTGGGCAGAGCGAAAAGCATTATCAGGGATGCATCTCACCCTAACCATGGACTTTTCACTCTCCTCCCATCCGGTAGGTGCTACAGGAGCCTCCGCTCCCGCACCAGCAGGCACAGGAAGAGCTTCTTCCATGAGGCTGTGACACTGCTGAACCTCACATCACAGCGCTAAGCAGTATTGCATCCATATGGTACTGTCTCAATACTTTTATATTTGTGTGCTGTAGCACTTTTTTTATTCGCAGTTATTTTGTAAATAACACTATTCTTTGCATTTCTGGTCAGATGCTAAATGCATTTCATTGGCTTTTTATCTGTACTCAGTACAATGACAATAAAGTTGATTCTAATCTAATCTAATCTAAAGCTCATCCATTAAGTAGCAGAATACTTTGCCAGTTATGCCAAGATAATGGTGAAGAGTTTGAACACTTCTTCACACTGAAGTGCATTGGCCGCCAAAAGGCCGCTGTTTAAAATGTTTCTTTAATCTTTTTGACACTGGTTGAACTTTTGTTCAAAGTCGACAAGAGCTTGCGAGACAAGATTGAACTTCTACATGAAGATGTAACATACCTAGCTGATCTTTATGACAAAATTAACATTCTAAATATGAAACTGCATGGTGAGAATTTCAGTTTAATCCAGTCAAAAAGTGCGGTGTCCACTTTTATTGGAAAATTGGAAATATATAAGCAAAACTTAGGGAGAAGAATGTTCTCACAATTTCCTTGCATGGGAAGTATGGCACTCTCTTTCACAGATGATGGTTTGCAAAAGTACTGCTTACACCTGCAGTCACTGAAGAAGGATTTTTAGAATCGATTCAAGGATCTCAACGATCTGGAAGTTCCGGTTTGGGCAATTTACCTATTTCTTTGCAAGGTGCAAGAATAGGTAGAGAACTTGCAAGATGAAATTATTGAAATTCAGAATGATGAAGAAGCAAAAATGCTTTTCAAAAATTTCAGCTTTTGCGGTATGTGGCTACACTGTCATAGGAAATTCCCCGGTCTTTGGAGAAGAGCCAAACTGCTCTTCATTGCATTTCCATCCTCCTACCTTGTTGAAAGAGGCTTCAGTGCAGTGAACCACATACTCACAAAAAATAGAAACCACTTGGACATTGTTTACGCATGAGACTTGAGGCTTTTGCTGTCACAACTTGAACCAGATATTTCAACTCTTGCTAAAAACCATCAAGCTCAAGAATCATTGATATTGAAGCTGCTGTATAGCACCCAGGTACTGTGTAAGCCAGGTTTAAAGGCAAATAAAAATTTAAAGCAGAATTATTTTTCTCATGGTAGATATGTTTTTACACAATAGGGTGCCAGAAAGTAAACTGTACCCACGAGGGCCATTGGAGTGTATGAAAATGCTTCGGGGGCCATTAGGCTAAAAAAGGTTGGGAAATACTGAGATATACAAATCACTATTTATCAGTATGGGGACTGATAGAGTATAAACCAGAAGTAATAAATTAGGTTTAAAGTATTTCGAAATGGGACAAGAAAAACAGAATGAGAGAATCTTCATCACACTTAAATCTGAAGGAGTGGAACACTGGTAAAATTACATTTTCAAAAATGTAATTAATATTGTTTGGCAATTACAACCGACCAGATTAAGCAAGACCAAGAAATATGAGGTTGTACACCTGACTGTAGTAACCTTTACTTCAGTGGCTTGTTTTTGCTGAGTAAGTACATCAGCTTTGTACTCTGATTTCTGTGTGTAATTGTGCATGTATGTTTTTGCACATCGTTGCTGTGAATCGAAAGTCTAAAGTCTATAACCATTGTTTGCTCCTAATGATTTGAATGCCAAGTATATAGGTGTGAGTGTCTTTCACCAATATTTCAATACAAGATCTAAATTACATTGATTTCTTTCCCATGTACTAGCAGAATATTTGTATTTTTAGCTGGACTAGGCTAACTGTTTTATTCTGGCATTATATGCAGATGTGGCAATGCTAACATCTGGTGTCATATCCTGATAATTGGCCTTAATCAGATCTTAATCAGACTATAATATAGGAGCAGAATTGAGTGATCTGGCCTGCTGAGTCTGTTCCACGATTCAGTCATTTCCCTCTCAACCCCATTCTTCGGCCATCTTCCAGTAACTGTTATTAATCAGGACTCGATCGACCTTCACTTTAAATATGCCCAATACCCTGGCTTTCTCAGCCTTCTGCGCCAGTGAATTCCATAGATTCACCACCCTCTGGTTAAAGAAATTCTTCCTTTTCTCTGCTTTAAAGAGACAGCCTCTATTAAGTGGGTTGCTCAGACCATAAAAGATACTTTCAACTGAAACTAAGGCAAGCTATAACCTTCTTTTGACTCAAATGTCCAAACAATTAAAATGTCAGTGTTTAAGTACCTGAGGAAAATGTTCTGTGGTGTAAATCTCTGACAAAAGTCTTGTGAAGGGGAGAGATAGTTAAATTGAGTCACACTACCACAGACATAATTAGAGAGGATTTGTTACAGATGGCCTTAAATCAGCTGGCACATAGAAATATGCTATGTTCTTTCACTGTGGGCAAAAAAGCAGGAAACTATTTTTCCAATATAACTGCTAGAAACTGGCATTGCAGCATGTTTATTCGAAATTAATGTGGTTGTGTAGCTGTAGAAGAGAATGATTAGTGATTAAGACAATCACCTCTGGAGCATCAGAGGGAACCTTTTGCAACACATACATAACTGGAGGAACTCAGCAAATCAGTCAGCATCTATGAGGGGGAAAAACAAACAACATGTCATCGGAACTGGAAAGAAAGGAGGAGAAGCAGTAGAAGCTGGTAGGTGATGTTTGAGACCAGCTGAAGGGAAAGGTGGGTAAATGAGGGGGAAGGTGGGTGAATCAGGGGAAAGGTGGGTAAATGAGGGGGTAGGTGGGTGGATAAGGTGATAGGCAGAGGAGGTAAAGGTCTAAAGACATTAATAGGAGAGGTCAGAGGAATATGGAAGAAGGGGGAACCAGAGAGAGATGATGAATAGGTGAGAAGAGAAGGGTATAAGTAATCTACCAAAAGTTAAAAGTTACCAGAACTTTTGATGGACATTAACAGAAAATGTTTTTTCTTTCAAAACCGAAATATGATTTGGGAAAAAAAAAGTTTGGTATTTTGTAATGGCTTAGTTTTGAAATAGAGATTGTTAGTCTCAGGCTATTTTTGTTTTTAAATGCCAATAGCTCATACAGAAAGTGGCTGTTCATTGCTACCAGAATATTACAAAAAAAGAATAGATTCTCAGGTCATCAAATATTAGAGGGCAAAGCTTTAAACTGAGAGGGAAAATGTAAAGGATATTTGAGGCAGGTTTTTTAATTAGTTGGTGTCTGCAATGCATTGCTAGGGGAAGTGGTGGAAGCAGATACAAAAGCAACATTTAAGAGGCAGTTATACGGACACGTACACGGGCAGGAATGGGGGAATATAGACCATGGGTAGGCAAATGGGATACCTCTGGACTGGCATCATGACTTGGCATACGCTGTTTACTGAAGGGCCTGTTCCTGTGCCGTAACTGTTCTAGAATTGTCCTTAGTGTCTGCAAATTACAATCTTTTCCCTATTGTCCTTGAACATTTTAGTCCTTAAGCGATAGGATAAAAGCTGTTAGATACAGTCAAGACTAATTAAATTGAAGTGGAAAAACAACCTATTCACTCTTTAATTAGTGTGGGAACTTCCTTCAGGGATGGACCAATTGTTTGGAGAGGGGAGGGAGTGTGGACTTGTCAATAGAATGTCAGGAATACTCCAGAGATAATCCTGAACTGGATGTCTTTCCTCAGCTGACATTTTTATGTACATAAAGTATTATGCTGAAGATCAACATGTCAAGGAATGAGCCTTGACTGTAATAAAGTTATAAAATTTATCTTGTCATCCACAGAACATAATGCAGTCCAGGCCCTTTGGCCCGCAATGTGCCATCCTTTTAACCTACTGTAAAATCAATCTATCCCTTCTCTCCTACATAGCCCTCTTTTTCCATCATCCACGTGCCTAAGAGTTTCTTAAATGTCTCTACCACCAGCCTAACAGCAAGTTCCACACATCACCACTACATGTAAAAAAATCCTTACCTCTGACATTCCCTCTAAACTTTCCTCCAATCACCATAGAATTATGACCCCTTGTATTTGTCATTTCCACCCTAGGAAAAAGTCTTTGTCTATCCACTCAATCTATGCCTCTCATTGTCTTGTGTACCTCTATCAAGTCACTTCTCGCCCTCCTTCGCTCCAAAGAGAACAGTTCCAACTCATTTAACCTATCCTCGTAAGATGTCTCTAATCCAGGCAGTATCTTGGTTAATCTCCTCTGCACTCTTTCTGAACCTTCACATCCTTCCTATAATGAGGCAACCAGAACTGAACACAGTATACCAGATGTGATCCAAGCAAGGTTTTATAGAGCTGCAATATTACCTCATGGCTCTTTAACTAATGAAGCCCAGCGCACTATATGCCTTCTTAACCCTAGCATGAAGTGATTCACTTTGGAAGATTGAACTTGAAGGCAGATTTTTGATTAAGTGGTAAGATTCTTGCTGTGGAGAACAGAGGGGTATCTTGGGGTCCACATCCAGAGACACTACAATTCCTCTTTTTTTCCCTCACTACTAAAAATCCTACCATTGACCCTGTAATCTGCTTTCAAATTCAACCTTCCAAAATGAATCACTTCACACTTTTCCTGGTTGAATTCAAATGCTATCTAACGCTGAATCACCAACATAAGTAGTTATATTTCAAACAAGTTGAACACCGAATTACATGCAAGACACATTGAAGAAACTACCTTTTACAATTTGTCAATTCAGATAACAGTCTCCAGCTCTACAGACATTAAAGCAGGCACCCATTATATAAGTTCACTGAAGAAATCCACTCAAGATGAAGAAAAGAAAATTGCAACCAATATTGTATCCAAGGTGGAACGCCGTGAACATCTGAAAAAATCTGCCACACTCCCAACTTCTGTCACAGGTAATTGACACATTTTTTTTATTTAAGAAAGAATACATTTCAAAAATAGTTTCTATTCTGAAAATAATCAAATAGTTCTATTGCCTCAAAGCTGTTTCCTGAATCATTGTTTTGTTAATATTTCTTCTGCATAGTGTAAAAAGCTCAAGTCTGAGTTTTGACTGATTACAGAGATTTCACTTCCAGTGTGATTGTAACCTTATTACCCTTTTTAGTTAAGGACAGTCACCCTGAAAATCCTCATAGATAGATACTTTATTGATCAGAAAGGAAATTACTGTGTCACAGTAGCATTACAAGTGCACAGATATACAAATATTAGAAGAGAAGGAAGAAGGAATAAAAAAAAACAAGTTACCTCAAACAGTCTAACAAGAGGGGGTCATCACTTCCCTGGCTATAGGTTGACATGATAGAGCCTAATGGCCGAGGGTAAGAACGACCTCTTATAGTGCTGTTTGGAGCAGCTCAGTTGTCTTAGTACATTACTAAAAGTGCTCCTCTGTTCAGCCAAGGTGGCATGCAGAGGGTGAGGAACATTGTCCGGCATTGCTAGGATTTTCCATAGGGTCCTTTGTTCTACCACAGCCTCCAGTGTGTCCAGTTTGACTCCTATAGCAGAGCCAGCCTTTCTAATCAGTTTCTTGAGCCTGCTGGCATCACCCATGTTGATGCTATTGCCCCAGCAAAAGGCAATGTTTTATAGGGTAGTAAATCTGCCACCTTAATCTGAATCAGCAAACTGCTCTCTAAAATGCCAAGATGACTCATTACCATAAATGCAGGTAAATGTCGTCCTTGCCAACAATGTCTTCATCTACAAACGAATTTTAAAACATTAAAGTAACACACACACAAAATGCAGTAGAACTCAGCAGGCCAAGCAGCATCTATGGAAAAGAATAAAAGAGTACAGTCGATTTTTCAGCCCAAGACCCTTTAGCAGGACTGTTCATTTTTAATGATACAGAGATGTTAATAATTGAAAGAAAAAATGAAATTGGTTGCATTATTAATTCTCACATTCAAATGAAAATGAATTTTCTCTGTTTCTCAGCCTTATAACAAAGTTAAGGTTTAGTCAAGAGCACAATACCAAGTTAAGAGTATTTTGAAAAGGAAAATTCTCAACATCTTTGACTATTATCTTTTACCTTGAATGCCGTACTGTACAGTCCACTTTCAACATGTGGGCAAGAGTCCCTGCAGAAGGGGCCCAATTACAAGGAGAGCTAAAGCTAAGCGGAAATGCAAAAAGTATGCTAAGGTACTGGCAAGGGATTAGGATTATTAGAGGGAATTTATGGTAACTGAGGGAAAATGTTACAATACCAATAGAAAGCAGCTCTTCATCTCACTATGCTGAATTTCATCAGTCACCAAAATCTTAATCTGTAGTTGTGCTACTTAGATGTAGTATATAAACAATGACCTTCAGCATTTATACATACAAAATTTTGAAGTTAGAAGTGAATCCTTACTGTCAATAATAATCTGGTAATAAGTTTTAACTATTGACCTAATTAACTGTATAAGTGCCACTAGTAAACAGTTGCTTATCATTGAATAAAACTGTGAAAAAATCCACAGCCTGGAAAAAAGTTATAATTTACATGTCTATGAAGGATCTCAGTCATCCAGGTCATTGTATATCAAAAAGTAGTAAATCAAGGCAACTGGACAACAGAACGCAGTTGCCTTGATTTACCACTGCGTGATAGGATGTAATTTACAGTTTACCCACTCCCCAGGTGGTTGGTTTTGTGCTGTTTTTTTAAAGAAGCATGTTGTATTTCCATGTTCTGAGTTAAATAGCCCAGGTGTGCTGGTAAAAAAAAGTATCCTCTGCAGACAGTTTGGTACATTTTGTTAACTTGAATGAGAATCACTACGTATTGCACTGTGATTTTTTTTTGTTTAGAAGTCTCCAGATAACACTATCTGTAACTACAATTAATCAGTATTTCAAATACACTTGGATTGAATGGGAGGAAAACTGAAGTCATAAAATGATTTTCTTTACAGTAAACTTTTCACACCTTTAATCAGAATGTGTTTACCTTATATCTTACTCTTCAATACATTCATTGTTGTTGATTTTTTAAAAAAAATTCTCTTTACTAGTTGAAATTTGTGATTCAGTAGCTTCAACTCCGCCAGTAAAGGAATTGCCGAAGAGGTTCTCAACTCTTGATGCAGCACCAGTATCAGTGGAACCTGCCTGGTTAGCCCTTGCCAAGAGAAAAGCTAAAGCTTGGAGTGACTGTCCTCAGATAATTAAATGACTCCAAATCATCTGGGAACTGCCACCATGTCCTGTACAACCATCACTAAATAAATAGTGCTAAAGTGTATTTTTTGCATATAGATCAACAATTTTTTTAAAAAATCGCTGCATGTGCTGCAGACATCACCTTTCACAGTAAGTCAAGAATGCAAATACTATATAGTTTGTAAATGTATATTTCCATTTGCAGGCTCTGTAGCTTTCTCAATATGCAGTTTAAATTTGAACATAAAGGAATTGCAATTGCCACTGTATACATTTAAATGTGCTCTTCAAATGTTTGAGGTCCAGCTGCCACCACTTAACTTATCACCCAAATTTTCTTCCAGAAAAGATCTTTTGTTTGCTTTCAAATTTCCTTTTGACTTGTAATACTACAAGATTTAAAAGAATTCAATGCAATATTAAATATTTTTATAATTATATATGAAATTTAATTTTATTTATTATATTACATGCCTGTGATTCTAGAACACAAAGGTTTCCTCTTAATTATTAACTGGTTAATATGGTCAATACATAAAACAAGGTTTAGCGATTAATTAACTATATACCAGAAAACAAATTTAAAATGTCAAGATAATTATAGTAACAAATTACACAAGGTAAGTGATGAAAAATTATTGCCTCCCTTACTCCATTATCATTTATGTTTTTTTTATTTTTCCTGCTGAACAAATTTTGTGTAAAGAAGAGGTCTATATGCTCATTGAATATGATTGTGAAGGCCTGCATTGTAAATTGTGCGCATTTCCTCTGAAACATAATGGTAGTTTATCACTTTAAGTCTGTCTCTGACTATACAAGCATGTTTTATTTTGCACATTATGAGGAACAGTGTTTACAAATGTGATACTTGTATACTGCTTCTCAAGTTATTATACCTATGACTACTACATCAGCCAAATAAATTGTACTCACTAAACAATGGGCTTTTCAGAAATATCTTCAGCTGGAAGAAATTTAAACAGGATTTACTACTTTTTATTTTTATTACTGTGGAGGGGAAGATCTTGACATTATTCAATTGCAAATTAGTTTCTTAACTGATATATCTTGTAGTGATTTTTTAAAAATTGATCCATATTTGATAAAGTAGATACTGCAGCATTAATACACAGACCTAACATACAGGCCCTTTCTTCAATCACTGTGGTTCAAAGTATTCATAAATTCAAAAATGATTATGCTAAATTTGAATTGCTCCAAGTGTATTTTCCATTATTACTATAATAAACTTGCAAAGGATGGTAAAAGACAAGAAACAAATAGGATTACAGTGATCAAAAAGCATCTGAAATAGTGTAATTAATGATAATTTAAGATGTAGTACATGTAAAAAAAAATTCAATGGGTAAATAGTTTAATTATTAGTTCCTAGTTAGTTAAACTAATGTTCATTAGCACTAGTTACATGTCCTGTTCTTCAGGAATCAAACTAACTGAATGAGAAAAGCTGACTTTCATTAAATGTACACAGCCTTCATTCCAACAGAAGTAAAATAATATTCTGCCTACCTGAATGTAAAATTTAAATTCACAGGAATAATCAGATTTTACCTTTACCAGAAAGAATATCACCCTTCAATGAGTTTCCAGCAATGCTTTTAAAAACTAAGCAGTTATGTTTGGAGAACATCAAAGGGAAAACAGATTTGTGACTGAAATTATGGCAGGAACTTTAGAAATGGCAGTAATTTTGCCTATACTGCATCCAAGAATAGAAAATAGCAAACTGGATAATTCAAATTAAATAGTCATTCTTTCTTGCATTATAATATATAAACAGCTATCCACCACATACTCTTGACCTGTATTTCTTTTGCCAATGTATGCACATTATTATGATTTTTTAAAAAAATTTTCATGGAACTTGATTTAGTCTGGTATTTGAGAAGCTACCACTTGTTTCTTTTTCTTGATGAATTGATGCACATATAAAACAAAGATGGAATTTTAAGTACTATCTGAAATAATGTAAGTGTATACCATGCCATTTGTTATGTAATTTCATAATATGGCATAAAATATCAAGAAAAAAAAACAAACTGCACAGTTTTTATGTAGCATGTCCAGATATAAACATTAGCTTTTCTAATACAGAATTTCTTGAGCCTTCTATTAAAACATCTTTCCAGGTAGAAGGCACGTAAATGCTATTATCATGTTGTCAACATACAGATTTTCATGAATTTGAATGATATAATTCTGCTATTTGAGCTTTATAAAAGATCAGATTAAGTGTGAAAAACAAAAGTGCAAATGTGCATATAGAGATATATGAGGGGTGATTGTTAAGGTAGAAGGAGTCAATTTTAGAAAACCTAGCACATTTATTTTTCAACGTAGTCCCCTCCTACATTTACACACTTATTCCAGCGGTGGTGGAGCATACGGATCTTGGACCTCCAGAAAGTGTCCACAGCAGGGGTGATTGCTAAGTTCGTGGCGTAAGGTAGAAGGAGATGAGTTATTAACTTCAAACTTTCTGCATAATCACTCAAAGAGTTAACCTGCATGTTCATGTAACGAGAGCTGTATAACTCATCTCCTTCTACCTTAGGCCACGAACTTATCAATCATCCCTGCTGTAGACGCTTTCTGGAGGTCCAAGATCTGTATGCTCCACGACCACTGGACTAAGTGTTTAAAAGTAGGAGGGGACTATGTTGAAAAATAAATGTGCTAGGTTTTCTAAAATTGACTCCTTCTACCTTAGGCCACAAACTTATCAATCACCCCTCATTATGCAGATAAACCAGCACAGAAAACTATCCCAATACTCCAATAAAAAAAGTACTTGGAGTGCCAATTTATAAGGTCAGAAACTGAAATGCAGCATGTTTCTTGTCCAAACCCTTTGCTCAAGCTACTTTGCACTAACAAACATTAAGTACTATTGTACTGTCACTTTATATTCAAATTCAATCACAGAATTAGATGAGCTAATTATATGGAGTTCCCATTTATTTAGCACTGAAAGAAGCAAGCACTGTGTAGTTAATTTTAATATAGAATAAATTATCAAAATGTTTGTTCATGGACAAAATTCCTACTTTTTTGGAATACAAAACTTTTGTCATTGTGAATATTTTGTTTATAATTTTACAATTTCATTTATTGTTTAAAAACATTGTAGACAACTATTTCAGAAATCATACAAGTATAAATGGCAAAGTTAAACATAATCAAAATAACTTCTTAATATTTTACTCATCCCATTGTATGTGATTTTATGACAAAATGTTACTGTTACTTGGCTTTATTTTTTAAAAGTGTTCAAGGTGCAATTGTTTCTAATTGTATTGTCTCTTTAGGTTTACATTACTTTGAATTTCCAACACTGCACATAATCCTGTGGTGTATAATGGAAAGTGTTGTATGAAATAAATACCTTTTATTGATCAAACTTTATTTTACCTTTCGTCTTTTGCTTATTAAGGTTTCAAATTCCATTAGAAACCTCTCTTGATATTATCCAGATATACACACTAGTTGATCAGAGCCTTGCCATAGAATCTAACCCTTGTGATTCCACACCAGCCAGACCTGGTACTGGACTGGAATCCCCATTCATTTGAAGCTTCCCGAATCAAAGATTAGAAGAATTTTTTTGGCAGGCTGAAATCAACATGTTTGATGGTGAGGTCCCATTCTTTAAGAAGAGCTCGGGATGTTTCAGCTTCTTTTAGGCAGGCAGTAATCAACGCGGGCCAATAAGAAAGAAGGTGTAAGCGGACTGGCCATTGTTGGAGAAGTGCATTGTTAATGTTCTGGGTTTGGCTGAACAGGCTTCAGTGAGAACAAGCTTGAGCAAGCACAGGCAAAGGTTCTTAGTAAGTTTCTAGTGAGTTTCTTTTCCTGTTACTACATAGTTACTTCATGTGCTGAGAATGGATCCAGAAGTAGTGGTATGTTCTTTGTGTGAGTCGTGGGAAACTTCTAGTCTCCCTGAAAACAAATCTGCACAAAGTGCAGGGAGCTGCAGCTCCTTAGAGACCATGTTAAGGAATGAGCTGCAGGTGGATGACCTTTGGCTCATATGGGAGATTGAGGAGGTGATAGATAGGAGCTACAGGAAGGTAGTCATCCCTAAATTGCAACAGCTGGATAACTGAGATAACTCAGGAAAGGGAAATGGAATATTCAGCTAGTGCAGAGTACCCCTGAGGCTGTTCCCCTCAATAATAAGTATACCACTTTGGATACTGTTGGGGAGGGGACCTACCTGGGGGAAGCTGCAGCAACCAAATCTCTAGCACTGAGTCTTGCTCTGTGACTCAAAAGGGAAGGGGGAGGTGGTGGGAGAGGAGTGCAGTAGTGATAGGGGATTCCATATTTAGAGGGGCAGAAAGCAGATTCTGTGGATGTGAAAGGGACACATTTGCCTTTCAGATGGCAGGGTCGGGGATGTGTCAAATCAGGTCAACAGTGTTCTAAAGGGGGAGGGTGAACAGCCAGAAGTCATGGTGCATATTGGCACCAATGACATTGGTAGGAAAAGGGAAGAGGCCCTAAAGAGAAAATATAGGGAGTTGGGCAGAAAGCTGAAAAGCAGGACCTTTAGGGTAGTAATCTCTGGATTGCTGCCTGTGCCAAATCCCAGTGAGGGCAAGAATGGGATAATTTGACAAATAAATGTGTGGCTGAAGAATTGGTGCAAAAGGCAGGGTTTCAGGTTTCTGGCTTCATTGGGATCTCTTCTGAAAGATATGATCTGTTAAAAAGGATGAGTTACACTTAAAGTCATCGCAGTCAAGTTTGCTAGAAATGTTGGGGAGGATTTAAACTAATTTGGTAGGGTGATGGGGACTGGAGTGATAGGGCTGTGGTTAGGGCAGTTGGTATACAAGTGGATGCAATATGCAGTGAAACTGAGGAAGGACATGTAAATGATAGGGCAAAATTGCACTCAATGGGATGAGTTAAAATGTAACAGGGCTAAAATCAAAAAAAGGTGATGAATATAGGATTAAAGGTGTTATATCCAAATGAAAGAGGTATATGCTATAAGGTAGATGATCTTGTGGTGCAGTTAAGAGATTAGCAGGAATGATGGTCTAGGCATCTCGAGTTGTGGCTGAAAGATCATAGTTGGGATTTTAACATCCAAGGATACACATTGTATCAAAAGGCAGATGGTGTGGGGTGGCTCATTTAGTAAAAAATGAAATCAAATCCTTAGAAAGAGGTGACATAGAATCCTTGTGAGTAAAGAAACTGCAAGGGTAAAAAGACCCTGATTGGAGCTATATACAGCTCTCCAAACGGTAGGCAGGATGTGGGCTACAAATTACAATGGGAAATAGAAAAGGTATGTAAAAAGGGCACTGTCATGATCAATATGCAGGTAGATTGGAAGAATCAATTTGGTGCTGGATCCCAAGAGGAAATTTGTAGAATGCCTACAAGATGGCTTTTTAGAGCAGCTTGTGGTTGAGTCCATTGAGGGAATGGCAATTCTGGATGGTGTGCAGTGCAATGAACTGGAATTGAGGTTTCAGAACCTGGACCTCTGTACCTCGACTTCCTAACTGGAAGACTACAATCTGTGCGGAGTGGTGCTGCAGCAACAACCTGGCACTCAATGTCAGTACGACAAAAGAGCTGATTGTGGGCTTCAGGAAGGGTAAGATGAAGGAATACCTACCAATCCTCACAGAGGGATCAGAAGTGGAGACAGTGAGCAGCTTCAAGTTCCTGGGTGTCAAGATCTCTGAGGATCTAACCTGGTCCCAACATATTGACGTAGATATAAAGAAGGCAAGATAGTGGCTATACTTTATTAGGAGTTTGAAGAGATTTGGCATGTCAACAAATACACTCAAAAACTTCTATTGTTGTACCGTGGAGAGCATTCTGATGGGCTGCATCACTGTCTGGTATAGAGGCGCTACTGCACAGGACCAAAAGAAGCTGCATAAGGTTGTAAATCTAGTCAGCTCCATCTTGGGCACTAGACTACAAAGTACCCAGGATATCTTCAGGGAACAGTGTCTCAGAAAGGCAGCGTCCATTATTAATGACCTCCAGCACCCAGGGCATGCCCTTTTCAAACTGTTACCATCAGGTAGGAGGTACAGAAGCCTAAAGGCACACACTCAGCAATTCAGGAACAGCTTCTTCCCCTCCGCCATCCAATACCTGAATGGACATTGAATCTTTGGACACTACATCACTTTTTTTTTGAAAAGGTATTTCTGTTTTTGCACATTTCTTTAAAATCTATTCAATATAAGTAATTGATTTACTTATTTATTATTTTATTTATTATTATTTTTTTCTCTCTGCTATATTATGTATTGCATTGAACTGCTGCTGCTAAGTTAACAAATTTCACATCACATGCCGATGATAATAAACCTGATTCTGAATTGATTAGAGAGCTTAAGGTAAAGGAATCCTTGGGGCAGATGATCATAATATGATTGAATTCACCCTAAAATTAGAGGAGAGGCTAAAGACAGATGTATCAGTATTACAGTACAATAAAGGGAATTACAGCGGCACACGAGAGGAGCTGGCCAAAGTTGATTGGAAGGGGATACCAGAAGAGATGACAGAATAACAATGGCTGGTCTTTCTAAGGGAAATTCAGAAGGTGCCATAAAGGTACATCCCAAAGATGAAGAAGTATTCTAAAGAGAGGATGAGGTAACTGTGGCTAATAAGATTGCATAAAAGAGACAGAGGGTAGCAAAAATTAGTGGGAAGGTAGAGGATTAGGAAGCTTTTAAAAATCAACAGAAGGCGACTAAAAAAAGCCGTAAAGAGAAAAAAGATGAAATATGAAGGGCAGTGAGCCAATAATATGAGGATATAAAAAGTTATTTTCAGATGTATAAAGAGTAAAAAGGAAATGACAGTGGATATCAAACCACAGGAAAATAACGCTGGAGAGGTAGTAATGGAAGACAAAAAAAAAACGGAGAACTCAATAAGGATTTTGCGTCATTCTTTACTGTGGAAGACACTAGCAGAATGCCAGAAATGCAAAAGAGTCAGGAAGCAGAAATGAAAGTCGTCGTTATTACTAAGGAGGTGCTTGGGAAGCTGAAAAGCCTGAAGGTTACCTAGTCACCTGGACCAGATGGACTACACTCTTGGGTTCGGAAAGAGGTAGCTGAAAAGGTTGTGAAGGCATTGGTAATGACCTTTCAAGAACCACTGGATTCTGGAATAGTTCCCAAGGACTGGAAAATTACAGATGCAACTCCACTCTTTAAGAAGGGGGTCTGTCTTCAGTGGTTGGAAATAAGTTGGAGTCAATTATTAAGGATGAAGTTTTGGGATACTTGGAGGCACATAGGCAAAAGTCAGTGTAGTTTTCTAAAGGAGAAATTTTGCCTAACAAACCTGTTGAATGTCTTTCAGGAAATAACAAGGATATTCAGTGAATGTTGTTTAATTGAATTTTCAGAAGGCTTCGACAAGGTGCCACACATGAGGGTGCCTAACAAAATAAGGGCCAATGGTTTTAGAGGAAAGATACTCGCATAGATGGAAGATTGGCTGACTGGCAGAAGGCAAATAGTACGAATAACGGGGCCTTTTCTGGTTGGTTGCTAGTAACTAGTTTTGTGCCACAGGGGTCAGTGTTTGGACAGCTTTTTTTCATGTTGTATGTCAATGATTTGGGTTAAGGAATTGATGACTTTGTGGCCAGGTTTGTGGACTACATGAAGATAAGTTGAGGGGCAGACAAAATAGAGGAAGCAGGCTGTCTGCAGAAGGACTTAGAAAGATTGGGAAATGGACAAAAATCACAGATAGCACAAGGAATAAAGGTGTGGACTATTTTCTAAATGGAAAGAAAATTTAAAAATCAGAGGTGCAAAGGGACTTGGGAATCCTTATGCAGGATTCCCTAAAGGTTAACTTTTAGGTTGAGTCAGCAGTAAGGAAGGCAAACACAATGTTAACGTTCTAGAGGACTGGAATACAAAACTGCTTAGGCAATATAAGGCACTGGTCAGATCATACTTGGAATATTGTGAGCAGTTTTGGGCCCCTTATCTAAGAAATGATGTGCTGGCATTAGAGAGGGTCCTGAAGAGGTTTCCGAGAATAATCCCAGCAATGAAAGGGTTAACATACAATGCCTGAAGTTTCATAGAAACATAGAAACATAGAAAATAGGTGCAGGAGTAGGCCATTCGGCCCTTCGAGCCTGCACCGCCATTTATTATGATCATGGCTGATCATCCAACTCAGAACCCAGCCTTCCCTCCATACCCCCTGACCCCTGTAGCCACAAGGGCCATATCTAACTTCCTTTTAAACATAGCTAATGAACTGGCCTCAACAGTTTGCTGTGGCAGAGAATTCCACAGATTCACCACTCTCTGTGTGAAGAAGTTTTTCCTAACCTCGGTCCTAAAAGGCTTCCCCTCTATCCTCAAACTGTGACCCCTCGTTCTAGACCTCCCCAACATCGGGAACAATCTTCCCGCATCTAGCCTGTCCAATCCCTTTAGGATCTTATACGTTTCAATCAGATCCCCCCTCAATCTTCTAAATTCCAACGAGTACAAGCCCAGTTCATCCAGTCTTTCTTCATATGAAAGACCTGCCATCCCAGGAATCAATCTGGTGAACCTTCTTTGTACTCCCTCTATGGCAAGGATGTCTTTCCTCAGATTAGGGGACCAAAACTGCACACAATACTCCAGGTGTGGTCTCACCAAGGCCTTGTACAACTGCAGTAGTACCTCCCTGCTCCTGTACTCGAATCCTCTCGCTATAAATGCCAGCATACCGTTCGCCTTTTTCACCGCCTGCTGTACCTGCATGCCCACTTTCAATGACTGGTGTATAATGACACCCAGGTCTCGTTGCACCTCCCCTTTTCCTAATCGGCCACCATTCAGATAATAATCTGTTTTCCTATTTTTGCCACCAAAGTGGATAACTTCACATTTATCCACATTAAATTGCATCTGCCATGAGTTTGCCCACTCACCCAACCTATCCAAGTCACCCTGCATCCTCTTAGCATCCTCCTCACTGCTAACACTGCCACCCAGCTTCGTGTCATCCGCAAACTTGGAGATGCTGCATTTAATTCCCTCATCCAAGTCATTAATATATATTGTAAACAACTGGGGTCCCAGCACTGAGCCTTGCGGTACCCCACTAGTCACCGCCTGCCATTCTGAAAAGGTCCCGTTTATTCCCACTCTTTGCTTCCTGTCTGCTAACCAATTCTCCACCCACACCAATACCTTACCCCCAATACCATGTGCTTTAAGTTTGCACACTAATCTCCTGTGTGGGACCTTGTCAAAAGCCTTTTGAAAATCCAAATATACCACATCCACTGGTTCTCCCCTATCCACTCTACTAGTTACATCCTCAAAAAATTCTATGAGATTCGTCAGACATGATTTTCCTTTCATATTCTATTGTTTTCCAACTACTTTACAAAACTGTTTAAGCTCTGTCAGGTTGTATGGGGATCATGAGTGAACAGCCCTTTTCAAGTCCAGCCACAAATTCTCAATTGGCTTGAGGTTAGGACTCTGACATGGCCACTCCAGGATAATAACCTTGTTGTTTTAAGCCATTCCTGTGTAGCTTTGGCTTTATGCTTGGGATCATTGTCTTGCGGGAAAACAAATCTACTCCCAAGTCACAGTTCTCTTGCAGATAGCATCAGGTTTTTCTCCAAGGTTTGCCTGTATTGTGCTGCATATATTTTACCCTCTACCTTCACAAGCCTCCCAGGGCCTGCTGTAGTGAAGCATCCCCACAGAATGATGCAGCCACCACAATGCTTCATGGTGGGGATAGTGTGTTTTTGTATGGTGTTTGGCTTATGCCAAACATAGCGTTTAGACTGATGGGCAAAAAGCTCAATTTTGGTTTCATCAGACCACAGAACCATCATGCAGCTGACTTCAGAGTCTCCCACATGCCTGCTGGCAAACTCTAGCAGAGATTTCATGAGTTTTTTTTATAAACAGTGGCTTTCTCTTTGCCACTTTCCAATAAAGCTGTGACTGGTGAAGCACCTGGACAACAGTTGTTGCATACACAGTCTCTCCCATCTTAGCCATTGAAATTTGTAATTCCTCCAGTTGTTATATGTCTCTTGGTGTCTTCCTCACTCGCCCTCTTTTTGCACAGTCACTTCGTGTTTTTTTTTTTGCAGACAGCCTGCTTGAGGTAGATTTACAGCTGTACCACATTCTTTCCATTTATTGATGATCGGCTTAACTGTACTCCAAGGGATATTCAGTGACTTGGAAATTTTCTTCTAACTTGTGCTTTTCAATAAGCTTTATGTGAAGTTGTTTTAAGTGCTGTTTTGTCTTCATTGTGTAGCTTTGACCAGTGTACTGGCTCACCAGCAGTTGGACCTTCCAGATACAGGTCTATTTTTACTACAATCAATTGAAATGCCTTGACTGCACACAGGTGTTCTTCATTTAACCAACTATGTGACCCTAAAACCAAATGGCTACACCACTGATGATTTGGTGTGTCATACTAAAGGGGGTGAATACTTATGCAATCAATTATTTTGTGTTTTATATTTGTAATTAATTTAGATAATTTTGTAGAGATGTTTTCAGTTTGACACCAGCCTTTTTATGTTGATTAATGTAAAAACCAAGCCAAACTAAATCCACTGTGATTTAATGTTGTAAAACAATAAAACATGAAGACTTCGGGGGGGGGGGGGTGAATACTTTTTATAGGCATTGTATAAGGAACACTTGATGGCTCTGGGCCTGCACTTGCAGAAGTTTATTTTAAAAAACTGAAGCCTATTAAATATTAACCAATTCCCCCCCCCGGATCAATAAAGTATGACTATGACTATGATATTAAAAGATCTGAATAGAGTGGATGTGGAGAGGAAGTTTTCTATGGTGGGGGAGTCTAGGATCTGAGGGAACAGCCTCAGAATTGAGAGACGTCCAGTTAGAATAAAGATGAGGAAAGATTTCTTTAGCCGGAAGGTGGTGAATTTGTGGAATTCATTGCCATGGACAGCTGTGCATGCTAAAGCATTAGGTATGTTTAAGGCAGAGGGTTGATAGATTCTTAACTAATCATGGCATTAGAGACTATTGGGAGAAGGCAGGGGAATGGGGTTGAGAGGGATGATGGATCAGCCATGATGGAATGGCAGAAAAGAAAACATAGGCCAAATGGTTTATTCTACTCCTATGTTTTATGTCTAAGCAAAATGGTGATTATTCCTTGCTGTATTAAAGTACTTCTGATTATTAAACAAAACATTAAATTATACACAAAAGTTTTAACAGATTTTAAATGTCTGTGTGTTTGTTAAAAAGTTAAAATGCCTCCCTGGTTTGATGGGAAGAAATGTTCTGTCCTCAGGAACACCACCTATCAGACATTGCAGATCCAGCCGTGTTTCTGGAATATATATTTCCCGAAGTGTGATTAATGGATAAACAGATATTGCTTAGGAGTGTGTTGTGGTTGAATGCCATATTTGACTTCACAATAGACCAGCTGTAGCCTGAGTATTTTCAAAGTATTTTCATTCGCCACCAAACACTACTGTTCATGATAATGATTTATCCTTTTACAATGTCAAATCAGTCATCACCACAAACTCCACCACTGGTGGTCTCAAGCCCAGCTATGAGAGAAAGGTTGGGCATGGGGCTAGCAACCCCATTCATTAAAAAACCCAGAGCTGCAAAACAAAAAATGCCAACAGAAGCTCCAAAGACCTTATCCCTGGGAGAGGAAGGATCTTAAAGAAGATTGGCTACACCTGACAACTTAAAAGACTGGCCCAAGTCAGAGAACTCTGGCGAGCAGCTGTCCGTGGCCTATGCCCCAGAAGGGCTGATGGGCTTAAGTAAAAGTAAGTCATCACCCAATTCCAGACATAATAGTACATTCACACCCTCCATCACAATGGCAATATGACTCCTGTACGAAATATCTACAAAGATGCTGTTCTCTGCAAAGGTCTGCCAAACCTACTGGATTAGAGGATAAGGACAGCAAGCTCATAGGAACACCATCTTTTCTTTGTGACCCAAGTTAACACCATGCTAATTTGGATCTAAGCCATGAAACTTGCAGCAGAAAAAGATTTTGGGAATACCTTCACTACAAAGATTGTAGTGGTTCAAGGTTAGCACCACGTCCTCAAAATTTATAAGGGAAGGGAAATAAATTCTGGCCTTGCGAATGTAAACTACACTCTCCAAATGAACTAAAAGTATAAATCATAATCATGAACAACACAGTGTTTGGTGGGAAATGAACTACTCTTTGGCACCATCTAGTGGCATTCCATTATGGAGTTATTATGGAGCAACATTCAAGTATTTATCCATTAGCAACAGCTGGATTCTACTCAACAAGCAAGCGTAAGTACATTTACTAAGGAGTATGTTATTCTTTTTTAAAAAAGAAAAATTCATTTTAATATGAACTTTGTTTGCAAGCTCAGCATTTGCTGTCATTAGCAAACCCAGCTTTGCTGTTTATGTGAAGACAGTTCAATAACATTAGAGTAAGATTTTGATCCAGTAATATTGGGAGGATGATGTATGTCCAAGTTAAACAGTGTGTTGAGACATGAAGATAAATTTGGAGGCAAAATTTTTATCATGCAGTTTATGTTTCTAGACACTGAAGACAGGATTTAAAACATTCTGTGGAAGTCTAGAGTTGCTGCAGTATGGCTTCTGAACATTAAACAAAGATATCATAGTGTGCTGGTAGTAAAAGGAATGACAGCCTAAGCCACTGAATTGAGCGAGCAGTTAGTTAAAATGGGGGTCAGTCTCCAGATCAAGCAGCTGCTTTGTCCCAAATGATTTTGTGTGTCGTGAAGTGCTACACCTAAATCTTTCTAGGCAATTAGATTTTATTCAGTCACATATTTTCAAAACACCAAATTATCACCTACTTTAGTATTAGTGAATGATTCTCCAATGCAACTGGGTACTAGAAACTTCTCAACAAAAGATTTCTCATAACTAAGCATCATTTGTTTCACTATTTTGAAGAATAACTTCACTATGAGTCTGAAGATTCCTAAATGGACATTGATCCCGTGAACACTACCTTACTTTTTAAATATATTTGTTTTTTCACACGATTTTTAATCTATTCAATATATGCATACAGTAATTGATTTACTTATTTATTGTATTATTTTTTTCTTCTTCTATATTATGTATTACATTGAACTGCTGCTGCTAAGTTAACAAATCTCATGACACAGGCTGGTGATAATAGACCTGCTTCTGATTCTGAGAGAAGACTGCAGATGCTGGAATCTGGACGAACAGTAATGTCTTGGAGAAACCCGGCTAGTCATACAGCGTCTTTGGGCTGGAATAAATTGTCGATGTTTCAGGTGAAAACCCTGCATCAGAACTTATGGCAACCTAAGGTCACAATGCAAAAAGCCGACCTTTCTTTTGCCTCCACAGTTGCAGCAAGTTCTCCTAGCCATTTGTTTTAAACATATTAATACTGTTTATAACATTTTGATTTATTATATTTCAGATTCTATTCCATACATATAAATTGTAACCTTTCGAAATCACAAAAGATAATTAAACTATTTACATAATTCCATAGGAATTAACACACAAATACAGCAGATTCAGGTTTATTGGGAGACATCGGCACCAGTACTTTTTGGCCCAATTAGCCGCAGTTTCATGGAAATAGTTAAAAGGTATTAACTGAATAATAGGTTATGTATTTAAATGAAATACAGAAGAAATCAGCACACTACCATTACCTCCACAGTACTATAAAACTGTATTAGTTCCTAATAGTTATCAGAGTAATTAATCTGCCATGTTCTTATGATTGACTGTAAATGAACAAAATCAGCGCAGATACCTAGTTCAGACTGCCTTCCTATAATGATTTAGATTATTGCATTTTCCAAATCTTCATTTTCATTGTACATTCAAGATACCTTCAAATTTTTTGCAATTTCTAACTTGAAGTAGTGAAGTCGCTTCATTTTCGATCTCAGCCATTTCTGGCATCTCCAAGCTTGAATGCTTCAAGCATCAGTGAGCAAAATAGTTCCAAATTGTCTTGCTGCTCATTTTTCTCCAACTCTCAGTGACAAAAAAGCACTGCTTTTTGAAGACAAACACACAACTAATGCTATTTTAAAAAATAGATTGTTCTAAGCATGGTGTAATGTCTAATAGTCACACAATTGCACACGACTAATGTTAGCTAGGAACTGTTCGGCAACAGTCTCCTGTTCCAATTAAGTGGCATAGTGGTTCAAATAAAGGGAATCCTGGCTATTTTCCTGATTTAAGTTTTGTTCTTTAAACAGCTGCCCTGATTACCTGAAAGCCCAATTAACCAGAATCCACTGTACTTTATTAATATAAAGTTAATGTCTTTTGCTTAAAATATTGCAATATTAATAACCAATAAATTTTGTTTTGCTTCAGGGAGCTTTGTTTTGGTCTGCTAGTCAGTCCTCTAGAATTTTGTACAGATCTAAACAAAGCACCATTATCCCAAGAACTCATTACAAAAAGCAAGAGAATAAAATGAGTCATCATGGCTACACCTTGGTTGAGATGGTTGCAGTACAATGACATAATGAAGAAAGGAGACTAATTCTCAAAAGAAACATAACAAGAAACTGCAAAGTCTGAATAAACCTTTGTAATGTAACCGTGGAATCATACCAAATAGAAACCAGTTCTTCGGCTCGACTAGTCCATGTTTGCCAAAGTGCCTTCTGCAGCACATCCCATTTGCCTACATTTGGCACACATCTCTTTAAATCTTTCCTATCGATGAACCTGTCCAAATGTTGCTAATTTATCTGCTTCTACCATTTCCTCTGGCAGTTCACTCCATATTTCCACCATCCTGTGTATGGAAAAACCTTCCCCTCAAGTCTCCTTTAAATCTTTCCCCTTAACTCTTTTTCCTCTAGTTTTAGATTGCCCTACCTTGGGAAAAGACTGTGACCATACCTTATCTATACCCTCGGCTCCTTTCACTGTAGAAAAAAAAAATCCCAGCCCCATCAAGTCTGTCCTGCACATCCTTGTGAATCTGTTCTGCATCCTCTCTAGCTTCCTACAGTATGACAAACCAGAATTGCTCATAATAATCCAGTTCACTGTTCTAAAGCAGATGGCTCAACATCATTGTCTATTCACTGACAAAATATTTAACAATGAGGTCTGGTTCTTATAGTTCTCCCTTGTACAACTTAAAATAACATCACCATTACACAGAACTTACACGTATCACAGTGTCAAGATAGTAATAATAAACAGAAGTGGCTTATTACTTAGCTTAAAATTTTATCATGAAATCTAATGTCATTTTAATATCCATCTTTCATTAGTAATAGTAATCTTTCACTCACATCTGAAAAGTATGCTGATTGTCAGAGTTGCAAAGAGGATATTGTTCGAAATCCATCTAATTTCATACTTTTCTAAGTAACTCTGAATATTGACGATATGCTTTTTGATGTGATATTGGTTTCACAAAAAACTGCTGTAAATATAGTTCACATTTCACCACTGCCAGTGTTTGAATTATGACCAGCATTCATAATTCCTAGGCAAGTTTTGCATAGAACGTGGAATTAATTACTCAGTGAAGTACTCACATTCACTCAAGGGTTTTTTTTTGTTTTGTTCTGCTGTAGACATCTCCAAACAATAGACAAAGTTATTTCTACAACCGACAATAAGTTTTTTTTCCCATAAGACTGGTGAAGAAAAAACTTCACCTGAAAGGGAATATGAAGTAATCAATTCTCCTGTTGCAGCATCAAGGATCCATAAGCTTCCATCTGTAGAAATCACAGCAACCAAAGTTCCATCATGAAAATCAGAGTTGGGAAAAATAAATGGAACTGCATATACTTGCTTAGTTGTTTCAAACTTCCACTCTAGATTTCCATCTTCATTCAAGCAATACACAAAAGAATCATAAGATCCGAATATGATTTTCTGATCTGTCGCAGAAAGGTTAAAGATGCACGGTGAAGAAAAGATAGGGCCTCCTGTTGAGAATTGCCAAAGCTTCAAAAGAAAAAAAATTTGTTAAACAGCACATTTTACTTATATAAGAATTTAAATCCACACAACCTCACAGACAATTCTACATCTTAAGTAGCCACTATTGCTTTGTAGTTAAGTACAACACAAGCACATGAGAAGAATGTTGTAAAGTGAGGACTTTGGAGAGACAAGCGTTGACCAGAAAGTATTTCCTTTAATAGATCCTCTGTATCTAAGGATTGAAGGGGCTCAGTTCTAAGGTGTCCTCATTAAACGTATTAAAGAATCAATTTAGATCACTGCCTCAAGTCTTCTCCCAAATCTACTACCTTCTGAATTAGACTAGTGTACCACCCGAGTGAATCCCGCCTACTCAACAAATGTACTCATGAACTATTTCTTATAACATTAGTCAACAAACACATACAAATACTTGGAACAATAAGGTCTGAAAATTCAAGGAGTTACTTACATTTATTTTAGACATATTTAAAAATGTGGCCAAGTTTACTCCATACCAAGACAAAATATTTGTTACATATTTAATAGCAATTCAAACAGTACCTGATCACCATTATGGCTAAAGCAATATAGGGTCCCGTCAACACAACCTACATACACAGATTGAGAACTACACTGTGGTGAAGAAAATAAGGGCTTGCCACAGCAACGTTTCCAAACTGCACTTCCAGTGTCCTGCATTTAAAAAAATTCGTAGTCTAAATACTGTTGTTTCTTGTATTTTTATTCATGATTGCAGAAAAAATAAAATTGATATCCACTTTAAACATAGAATATTTATACATAGATACAAGGGGGGAGGGAAACCAGAGTGTAGGAACAGATGTAGGGGAGAAGGAAGAAAAAGAAAATAGTAAAGTTGTTTGCACCGTTAGTGATAAACAGAGAGTAAGAGGTGGAACATTTCTTAAATGCATTTATTTTAACGCTAGGAGCATTATCAGAAAGATGGATGAGCTTAAAGCATGGATTGATACTTGGAAGTATGATGTGGTGGCTATTAGTGAAACATGGTTGCAGGAGGGGTATGACTGGCAACTAAATATTCCTGGATTTCGTTGCTTCAGGTGTGATAGAATCGGAGGGACAAGAGGGGGAGGTGTTGCATTGCTTGTCAGAGAAAATATTACAGCGGTGCTCTGGCAGGATAGATTAGAGGGTTCGTCTAGGGAGGGTATTTGGGTGGAATTGAGGAACGGGAAAGGTGTAGTAACACTTATAGGGGTATATTATAGACCACCTAATGGGGAGCAAGAATTGGAGGAGCAAATTTGTAAGGAGATAGCAGATATTTGTAGTAAACACAAGGTTATGATTGTGGGAGATTTTAATTTTCCACACATAGACTGGGAAGCCCATACTGTAAAAGGGCTGGATGGTTTGGAGTTTGTAAAATGTGTGCAGGATAGTTTTTTGCAGCAATACATAGAGGTACCAACTAGAGAAGGGGCAGTGTTGGATCTCCTGTTAGGGAATGAGATAGGTTAGGTGACGGAGGTATGTGTTGGGGAGCACTTCAGGTCCGGTGATCACAATGCCATTAGTTTCAATATAATTATGGAGAAGGATAGGTCTGGACCCAGGGTTGAAATTTTTGACTGGAGAAAGGCTAACTTTGAGGAGATGTGAAAGGATTTAGAAGGAGTGGATTGGGATAATTTGTATTATGGAAGGATGTAATAGAGAAATTGAGGTCATTTAAAGGTGAAATTTTGAGGGTACAGAATCTTTATGTTCCTGTTAAGTTGAAAGGAAAGGTTAAAAGTATGAGACAGCCATGGTTTTCAAGGGCTAGTGGAAACTTGGTTCGGAAAGAGAGAGATATCAACAATAAATATAGGCAGCATGGAGTAAATGAGATGCTCAAGGAATACAAAGAATGTAAAAAGAATCTTAAGAAAGAAATTAGAAAAGCTAAAAGAAGATACGAGGTTGCTTTGGCAAGTAAGGTGAAAATAAATCCAAAGGGTTTCTAGAGTTATATTAATAGGAAAAGGATAGTGAGGGATAAAATTGATCCCTTAGAGAATCAGAGTGGACAGCTATGTGTGGAACCAAAAGAGATGGGGGAGATCTTAAGCAATTTCTTTTCTTCAGTATTCACAAACGAGAAGGATATTGAATTGTGTAAGGTAAAGGAAACGGGTAGGGAAGTTATGGAAACTATGATGATTAAAGAAGAGGAAGTACTGGCGATTTTGAGGAACATAAAACTGGATAAGTCTCCGGGTCCTGACAGGATATTCCCTAGGACCTTGAGGGAAGTTATTGTAGAAATAGCAGGGGCTCTGACAGAAATATTTCAAATGTCATTAGAAATGGGGATGGTGCCGGAGGATTGGTGTATTGCTCATGTTGGTCCATGGTTTAAAAAGGGTTCTAAGAGTAAACCTAGCAATTATCGGCCTGTGAGTTTGACGTCAGTGGTAGGTAAATTGATGGAAGGTATTCTTAGAAATAGTATATATAATTATCTGGATAGACAGGGTCTGATTAGGAACAGTCAACATGGATTTGTGCGTGGAAGGTCATGTCTGACAAATCTCATTGAATTTTTTGAAGAGGTTACTAGGAAAGTTAACAAGGGTAAAGCGGTGGATGTTGTCTATATGGACTTCAGTAAGGCCTTTGAGAAGGTTCCACATGGAAGGTTAGTTAGGAAGGTTCAATCGTTAGGCATTAATATCGAAGTAGTAAAATAGATTCAGCAGTGGCTGGATGGGAGACGCCAGAGAGTAGTGGTGGATAACTGCTTGTCAGATTGGAGGACGGTGTGCAGCGGTGTGCCTCAGGGATCTGTACTGGGTCCAGTGTTGTTTGTCATGTACATTAATGATCTGGATGATTGGGTGGTAAATTGGATTAGTAAGTATGCAGATGATACTAAGATAGGTGGAGTTGTGGATAATGAAGTAGGCTTTCAAAGCTTGCAGAGGGATTAAGGCCAGTTAGAAGAGTGAGCTGAAAGATGGCAGATGGAGTTTATACTGATAAATGTGAGGTGCTACATTTTGGTAGGACTAATCAAAATAGGACATATATGGTAAATGGTAGGGCATTGAAGAATGCAGTAGAACAGAGGGATCTAGGAATAATGGTGCATAGTTCCCTGAAGGTGGAATCTCATGTGGATAGGGTGGTGAAGAAAGCTTTTGGTATGCTGGCCTCTATAAATCAGAGCATTGAGTATAGGAGTTGGGATGTAATGTTAAAATTGTACAAGGCGTTGGTAAGGCCAAATTTGTAGTATTGTGTACAGTTCTGGTCTCCGAATTATAGGAAAGGTGTCAACAAAATAGAGAGAGCACAGAGAAGATTTACTAGAATGTTACCTGGATTTCAGCACCTAAGTTACAGAGAAAGGTTGAACAAGTTGGGTCTTTATTCTTTGGAGTGTAGAAGGTTGAGGGGGGACTTAATAGAGGTATTTAAAATTATGAGGGGGATAGATAGAGTTGACGTGGATAGGCTTTTTCCATTGAGAGTGGGGGAGATTCAAACAAGTGGACATGAGTTGAGAGTTAGGGGGCAAAAGTTTAGGGGTAACATGAGGAGGAACTTCTTTACTCAGCGAGTGGTAGCTGTGTGGAACAAGCTTCCAGCAGAAGTGGTAGAGGCAGGTTTGATATTGTCATTTAAAGTAAAATTGGATAGCTATATGGACAGGAAAGGAATGGAGGGTTATGGGTTGAGTGCAGGTCGGTGGGACTAGGTGAGAGGAAGCGTTCGGCATGGACTAGAAAGGCCGAGATGGCCTGTTTCCGTGCTGTAATTGTTATATGGTTAATATATGCAATCCCTCTGAAAAAATACCATGGATATAATTTGTCCAGAAGTTAATCTACATGAAACTTTAATGCTTCTGATATAACTTGAATTTACTCATTAATTATGAATGGAAAATTCTTTACATTGTCCTAATTAAAATATAAATTCTGTCAAATGTATTTATCTAATTGTATGATATAGTATTTGAACTACTAAATAGATTCTCAGACAAATGTGGTAGCATGCACTGAAGGGTGGGTAGCACATATATACTTACTGGATTGACAGCTATCAATGATTCCCCGAGTGTTGCCACATAAAGTAATCTTGGATATTTGTTTAAGCAAGGAGTTGAGAACACTGCACCTCCTCCACAGTGCAATTTCCAGACACAAACTTTATCCTATTCATAGATGGAAAACTTGTATGAATATACAGAATTTTAGTTGTGATACTTAAAAGGAATATTTTATGTTTATGATAAACAATAATCTGTTTGTCACGAACAGCCTGATTTGAAAATTTTGATAAAACTATCCACTGAATTATTAGCTTAGACAGACATGCTCTAAAGCCGAATTTTGATGAAAATTTAATTCCTAAACTACTGGATTCAAAACTGCTTAACACACCTCAGTATGAACACAGAGAAATCCCATAATCTTGCAAATGTCTCTGAAGCAACACAAACAAAATGCTGGAGGAACTCAGCAGGTCAGACAGTATATATGGAAATGAATAAACAGTCAACATTTCCAGTCTAGACCTTTCATTAGGACTGGAAAGCAATGGGATACAAGCCAGAACAACAAGGTGGTGGGAGGGGAAAGAGTAGAAGCTAGAAGGTGATAGGTGAAGCGAGGTGGGTGGGGAAGGGGGAATAAAGAAAGAAGCTGGGTAGTGATAGGTGAAAAAGGCAAAGGGCTTGAGAAAAAGGAATCTGATAGGAGAGGAGAGTGATAGGAGAACCATGGAAGGAGGGGAGCACCCGGGAGAAGTGAAGGGCAGGTGAGAAGTGAAGAGGTAAGAGGGGGACAGTGGGGAATTGAAGAGGGAAGGGGAAGGTGGAAAAAATACCAGAAGTATGAGAAGTCCATGTTCATGTCATCAGGTTGGAGGCTACCCAGGCAGGAAATGAGGTGTTACTCCAACTTCAGAGTGGCCTCATTGTGACAGTATAGGAGACCATGGACCAACATTTCAGAATGGGAGTAGGGGTTGGAATTAAAATGGTTGGCCACTGGAAATCCTACTTTTTGTGGATGGAGCAAAGGTGCTCAACAAAGTGGTCCCACAAAATGCTGGAGGAACTCGGCAGGCTAGGCAGCATCTACGCAAAAAAGTACAGTCAACGTTTCGGACCGAGACTCTCTGGGAGGACTGGAGAAAAAAAGGTGAGTAGATTAAAAAGGTGGAGGGAGAAACACAAGGTGATAGGCGAAATCAGGAGAGGGAGGGATGAAGTAAAGAGCTGGGAAGTTGATTGGTGAAAGAGGTATAAGGTCTGAGAAGAGGGTAATCTAATAGGAGAAAACAGAAGGCCATGGAAGAAAGAAGAGGGGAGGAGGACCAGAGTGAAGTGATGGGCAGGCAAGGAGATAAGGTGAGATACGGAAATGGGGATGGGGAATGGTGAAAGGGGGTCATTACCAGAAGTTTGAGAAATTGATGTTCATGCCATCAGCTCCTACAAACTATGTTGGGTCTTACCAATGTAGAGGCCGCATCAGGAGCACTGAATACAGTAGAGAGCCCAACAGGTTCACAGTGAAGTGTTGCCTCACCTAGAAAGACTATTTGGGGCCCTGAATGGAGGTGAGAAAGGAATTGAATGGACAGATGTAGCACTTCCTCCACTTGCAAGGATAAGTGCCAGGAGGGAGATTAGTGCAGAGGGGCGCATGGACAAGGAATCAAGGAGGAAACAATCCCTGCTGAAAGCGGAGAGTGGGGGAAGATAAAAATGTGTTCGGTGGTGGGTCCCATGGAAGATAGGATAGGTTGTGGAGCATGATGTGGAGCAGAAACTCATGGGATTATAGGTGAAGACAAGAGGAATTCTATCCCTGTTAAGGCAGCAGGATGATAGGGTGAGGGCAGATGTTCGGTAGAGGAGATGCAGATGAGGACCTGAAACATCAAATGTTTATTCATTTCCGTAGATGCTCCTTGATCTGCTGAGCTTCTCCAGCATTTTTTGTGCTGCTCTGGATTTTCAGCCTCTGTAGAATCTCATGTTTATGAAGTGTCTCCGAATCCAGCGCATACAATCGTCTCTGTTGTGTCAGTGTGCATACCACAATCTACTTGCTGTTGAAATCTTTGTTTCCTTAAAGTTTCACTATTTCAATATTTTCCTCCTATTTTACAGTGTTTATGAAGCTCAGCTCATTCAAAAATATGCTAACTACTTCAGGAATATCTCAAAGTTTGGCAAAGCCTTAGATTTCAGTTTTTTAATTCTTGTGTCCAATGTCTTCGAAGTATTTTGCTCCTAATTAGCTTTATGATCAAAAGAATCTTTTCCTAAAAGTCCAATGAAATGCATTATTTTAACTAAAACAAATTAATTCCTGTTAACTGCATTTTCATTATGAATAAATGAACTGCTTAGATTCCTTACAAGAATATCCAAAGCATAGACATGATGATCATGTGATCCAATGAAAACCAATCCCACATCAGGATCCACAATTGGAGAACTTTTCACTGAATTTTGTGTGCAAAACGTCCAGTATGTTTCCCCATCAATTCTTCTTAGCACATATATGGAACCATCATAACAACCTGGAAAATAAATCACAATAGCAATTACTGCTACCCTTGCTTTAATATTTGAAACCAGTTGTTAAAGCCAGTCCTCCGGGTTACAAAATGATGGGTTTTGTTACACAACTGCTGTTTTTATTATTCCTTCATGTGTAAGAAAAGTTCCCTGGTATTTGTTAATCTTTCTGTTTCGCCTGTTTTTGTATTAGGAATCAGGACAGTGTGTAAAAAAAAGTTTTGGTTTCAAAATATTGCTTTCTGCTCGTGATCATTTTATACATCAACACAAATTGCCTTGAGCTTAATTTAAAATTTAATATAAATATTAGAAGATCTAAAAATTCTTCAGTGTGATGGTGACATAGTGGTTAGTTCAACAATTTACAGTACAGGCGATCTAGATTCAATTCCTGTCGCTGCCTGTAAGGAGTTTGTACATTCTCCCCGTGACCATGTGGGTTTCCTCTGGGTGCTCCAGTTTCCTCCCACAATCCGAAGACATACTGGTTGGTCAGTTAATTGGTCATTGTAAATTGTCCCATGGTTAGGCTAGAATTAAATTGGGGGGGGGTTGCAGACAGTGGGGGTTGAAGGGCCAGAGGGCCTATTCCACACAGTATCTTGATAAAAATAAAATAAAGGCTCCAGGATCTAGGATGAGTGAGCCTAAGGTCATTCTTGTTTCAATTATTATAAACAGTAGATGTCAGGTTTCGTACCCACGATAATAAAGTGTCCACATCTGGATATACAAGCCGATGACTCAATGCGGTCTCCTAGAATCCTTTCCCATTTTATTTCTCCGGAAAGAACATCAATTGCTTGCATCCTGTGAGAGTGAGATCCAATGTACACAGTTACATCTGAGCCATCGTTCCCTGATATTACCAGGAGAGGTGATGCATCCACACATTTGGCAGTATCAGATTTCCATCTGACTTTGAATGATACAGATCTACAATTAGATGAAAAATTATCTGGAAAGGATTCCTTGTATATATATGATGGATTTACTATTTGGTTTTCAAAGGACTCCAGCCAATTTCTCTTCACTGGTATTTTCTTTTTATTTAATGATATATCTTCATTCATAATTTCAGACACACTAAAAAAATCAGGTTGTTTCTTTTCTTTTCCATGTGAAGTGCCATCCATCAATTCATTATTTTTTTGCATTTCAAGCCTATCTACAGAGTTATCATAGCTTACATATGTGATTCTACTCCCTCTACTAATGGCAGTAAAGCTACCATTCATGGCTACTGATTTCCACTGGTTAATGTGTTCTGAATGAAATCTTGCACTTTTATCTTTCATCTTTTTTGGTTTTGTTCTCCTTTTATCATCCAGTTCTTCATTGTTCTCAACTTCAAACAATATTGCATTGGTAATATAATTGTAAATATCTAGCAATGAGTTGTTTAAAATGACTTCAGTAAGTCCAAATATTCTTTGTCCGACAAATGTCTCAATTTCTTTGACAAGCCTTAAAGCTTTCAAGGAGTCTCCTCCACTGTACAGAAACATGCAATCATCAGCAACGTCCATCAGGTCTTCTGGAAGATCGAGAACCACCTGCAACCAAGAAGATTGCATAAGAAAATCACACGGACCTATAATTTCTTTAGTTATACCTGAAAGCTAAAGATAATTCATTTATTACAGCAACATTTTACTCTTTACTATCTAGCTTCACAGAATTCTCTGAAAATGTATTTTTTTTAAAAGGAAAGAATGTATTTTTAATAAAAGTTTGACTTTACTGAAAGATTGTGAGATCCTTTCCACAGTATGCCCTTCAATATTGTTCTCTCTTGCTTACATAACCAACAAATTCTGGGAAAAACAAAAATCAGACAGAACTCTAACAAAGCAACTAAGTTGGAACTAGAGGCTTTAAGTTGAGAAGACTTTGGAAAAGATGCAATAGTGTTACCAAAATGATTAATGGCATGAGGTACCATAGTTATATGAACAGACTGGAGAAGCTAGGATCATTCTTTTTGGAACAGACGAGGTTGCAAGGAGATTTAATAGTGATAGCTAAATCCATTAAGAACAGCACAAAATACTGGCACAGAGGTCAAGAACTTGCAGACAGAGAGTGAGTATGATTAGCAGAAGAACCGAAAGTATTAGCTAGAAGAACGATATTTTTAGATGGCAAATAATAAAGGTCTGCAATGAGCTACCAGATGAATGGTGAAAGCAGAACTAATTACAGGGTTCAAAATGCAACCACATCAATATCAACAAGTAAAGAATTTACATTGTTATGGAGAGAGGGTAACAGATTGGGACTAACTGGGTTACTCTTGAAAACAAGCAGTGAGGACTCAAAGCTAAATTGCCCTTCTGTAGTGTAATCATTCTATGAACTTTAATTTCATACATATTCTCCACTGAATCCAAGGCCATACAATCCTTTTAAAAGCTTGGGGTCAATGAAATTAGGAACATAGCAACCATAACTTCACTGAATGGCTGAACAAACCTGAGAGTTGAAAACTGTTTTCCCCATTTCTATGATAACCAATGATTAAAGGATTTGTTTGTGATCCATTATTTATTTTCTGATATATAAATAAGAAAATAATACCAATAATAGCAAAATTCTTAAAAGCTTACCTTCCATAGTTGATGAATACCTTCCCAGAGTTCTTTTTTCCCTAAAATGCGAATTGAATTTGTGTTTTTTGCTTTTGATTTTTCTCCGTATGTCTGAATCAAAATAGTTCGGTCTATTTTGCCTAGATGCAAGAGATTTTTTTTAAAAGTTGAATGAACATTAGCTCGGTTAATATATAACACTCAGTGTCCACTTTATTGGGTACACCTGTACACCAGCTCGTTAATGCAAATATCTGAACAATCAGATGGCAGCAACTCATGCAGACATGGTCAAGAAGTTCAGTTTTTGTTCAGACCAAACGTCAGAATGGGGAAGAGAATGGGATCTAAGTGACTTTGACTGTAGAATGATTGTTGGCGTCAGATGAGGTGGTTTGAGTAACTCAAAAACTGCTGATCTCCTGGGATTTTCACACACGACCGTCTCGAGAGTTTACAGAGAATGATGTGATAACAAAAAACATCCAATGAGTAGCAGTTCTGTGGGTGAAAATGCCTAGTTAATGAAAGAGGTCAGAGAAGAATGGTCACACTGGTTCAAGCTGACAGGAAAGTGACAGCAACTCAAATAACCACATGTTACAATACTGGTGTGCAGACAGCATCTCTGAATGCACAACCTGTGAGACCTTGAAGTGGATGGGCTACAGTAGTCAAAGACCATAAACCAACACCTCATGTACCTAATAAAGTGGCCACTGACTATCATAGTAATTAAACTACAAGATTTCTAAACCAGAAATATGGAATAACAATATAAATCTGAGTTCAATTCCACTACACAACTCCAACCCACGCATAACTGCCGGAGAACATGTTTGGTTAAGCAATTTTTTGTAAAAATCTATCCAGATGGTGATGAACTTTAGGGAAGGAAATCTACCCTGTAACTTTAATTAAGTGTGACTAGATCATAGCAATGTGGTTATCTCACAACTATCTTCTAAAATGGCTTTGTTATCACCTTCACAAGGACTGTTAGTGGCAGGCAATAAATTCTGGCCTTGCCACTGATTTCTATCTCACGTAAATAAACAACGGAAGAAAGTGTTAAATAAGGCAGTGGGTAAAGTGTTTGAATTTGGAATACAGCGAGATATGCAAAAAATACCTTATAATATGTACTTTTCTGTGATATTTCATGCATTCAACCAAGAGATTGAACCATGTCTGATGCCTACTGTAGATGTTCAGTTATCAAATTGGATGTCAACACCAAAGATCAAGTATGGATGTTTGTTAAATTACAATTTGAGGGTATATAAATAGCAAATGTCATGTGTTGGGAAAGGCAGTATAACTCAAATGAGAAAAAGAAAGCCTCAACTGGTCATCAAAGACAATGCAGAGTTACTCAGAACAAGGCTGATTTTTGAATGAGCTGAGCTTCATAAACACTGTAAGATGGGAGGAAAATATTGAAATAGTCAAACTTAAAGGAAACAAAGATTTCAACAGCAAGTCGATTGTGGTATGCACACTGACACAACAGAATTGATTGTATACGCTGGATTCGGAGACACTTCATTGGGACTGAATAAGAATTTTTGAACTGAAGTAAACTCTACCTTCAGCAGAAAGCTAAGTTCTCCCCAGCTTGCAGAGAGACACTGAGAGTTTGATAACATTGTACATCGTACCCTTGTTTGAATAGGGGAGGAGGGCTCACCGATAAAGACAGGAATGAACATCCATCAGTAATTAAGTCAGGGCCTAGCAAAGGGAATAACTGGTAAGGACTGGACAGCACATCCATCTGTAATTAAGCCTTGATCTAGCAGACTTGCTTATCTGTAACTAAATTTTGCACCAACAGACTTGGTGGGCGTATCAGTTCAAATAACATCTTGCAACAGTAATGTATGGGGCTTACTATGTATAAATATACGGCTGTAACCTGAGGGAACAGGCCCATTTGTCGGATGGTGGCTGTACTTACGTGCCTTCCCTCTGACAACTGGGTCTGAAACTCCTGCAGGAGGGTGCGCAATAAGAACTATAAGAAGCTGGCCTCCCGAGTTTTATTTAGATTCTACTTTAACAAAGATGGAACTTTTCTTGAATCACAACTCATGTCACATCTTGAGGTGCATTCACACATGATCCCTTGATACCTCACTCCAACAACACTGACTATCACTCTTTCACAGTTATCTGAGCTCCACTTCAGGCTGGCCGGTGGTGTAGTGGCATTCTCACCGGACATTGAGGTGAGTGGACCTGGCTTTGAATCCGGCTGGCTCCTTGCACACTTTCCATCCATATTGGGTTGAGCATTGAGCTAGCAACTTGACCTCATAAAACAGTAGACAAATGCAAAGGAAATGGCAAAGTTCCCGCCATTTGAGCCACAAGACATGGAGAGCAACAATCAATCAATTAATAGCTCCACTTCATTGCCAGATTTGGTTCTTCAACAAAAGATATTTCTTCTTCCTTTCAGAGCAAATCCTAATATTCCTCCAGATCTTTCTCCCCTTTCATATTTCTCCTTCAGTCATACACTTTTTGTCTTTTGCTTTCACTACCATTTCTGATCTTCCCCTCCTTCTCAAGCAATCAGTACTCAGCAGAAGCCTCAAGGGATGCTGGGCCCAACAGGACGATGTTTAATTCTTTTTCCACTGCTTTCACCTTTATGTTCATTTCTTTATTCAAGAATCACAACCCACACTGATGACATTTTCTCTAAATGTTCAGATTTCTTGATTGACTTGGAAGCCCCCCCACCACCCCAGCCCAGACTCTGACTCTTTCTAGAACTATTCACCAACAAATAATAATGTGACAATGACTATCTTAATGTTTCCACTGCACTTATTCATTATAATCTATCCCCTACCTGAACAGTAGCACTCTGCTCACTAAGAACATATCCTAGTCTGCCATCAATAATGTAAACAAGAGTACTGCTATTGTTGTATGGTGAACCAACCTCTTCATGAATGAGTACTAGCTCTCTGATATCCCTCATACTTACCTTTGAACCAAGCTCCCCCACTACTCTCTCCCAGCAACTTAGCTTAACTTTCATGGGGATATTTGAGACCTCTGAATTCCTCTAGTTTCCTAGTCACAGCTGTCTCATTTTCACTATTGAGATCCAGCCTACTACATCTCTATCCATCACCAGGATGGCCCAAGGGATCTTTGCTGCTTTCTTGATCAAATATCCAACTACATCTCCTTTCCTGGACCACCACTCCTTCATCTGGATGAATTAATTCTTACAAAAAACAAATTCTCCTTTAGCTCCACTAACCCAGCAATTCATGGGTTCAGACTATGCTCATTTCCTTGGAGATATGAAGTAGACAGTATTTAGCCTGTTCTTGTTTCCTGTGGTAGGGTTGCTTAAAACTAAAAGAGCAGAGATTTACCCACCTTCTTCCTACCCTGTCTGAGGACAGAATTCTGTTTTCACCTTTCACTCAATTTGCATCTGCAATAATTTCCACAAGCTTCAATACAATTGCACCTCCCAATGAAACTGCAGCAGACATCCCACCCGGCAAAAACCCATTTCAGGGAGATAGCACCACCATCTCCGCACCCCACCCCCCAGCAACCCCATATCCCCCCCCCCAACCAGTCGGCCTCCAAGGGTGTATGTATATATATACACACACATACACCTTGTTGAGTATTTTGTTGGCAGTCTCAATGCTAATAGCTAAATGCTAATGCAAATAGCTTTTCTATTTCTTTTGCAAACTTTCCTTGTACTGTGATGTGGCTTGCTTGGCAGATTTGAGCATTTTGCCAGAAGTCTCAACCTCATAGCAGTCTGTGTCAATGAATTTGTTAATTTTGCAAGACTTCAGATTCATAAGATTCACAATTATATATTATCATGGAGTTGTATTTTTATTCTATTACAGCTTTAAGCAAGTCTACAGGGAGTTTGGCCTCATCACGTAGGACGTCAATAGAGTAGCTCCTTAGCAGCTAGCCAGCTAACATAAATAACGTTAGCTATGCTAATGAACGAATGACACCTGTTAAACTCACCTCAACATGTCTTTTACAGTTATTTAACCCACCATGGGCAATAGAAAAGTCACTGTTGCAAACACTGCAGCGAGCAACACTGTCATTATTTTTGACCCCTATTAGGCAGGGGTACACATTAGTGTAGTCTGGGGTGAAGTACGTTTTATATTTTCTTTTTTTGGAATACTCTGCCATGGTGCTGCAAGACACTAAACTGAACTGATGGACAATGAAAGAGAGAGACAGAGAGGTCGATTGTAAAGCCTGCCCACAGAGAAAACTGATAGGTCTACCTAGCACAAAGAGAGACCAATCAGGATGCTCTCTCTGTCACTCTCTCACCACGTCTCTCTCCCTCCCTCAAAAAAAAATTTGATTTCCGGGATATTGTACGTAATTTCCCGGCGTCAGGGAGCCACTATCAATATGTGGGGAGACTCCCGGAACTTCCAGGAGAGGTGGGATGTATGCTGCAGTAAATTTTCATAAATATTTGCTTACAACCTCAATGCTAACTCTGTTTCTCTCTGCTCAGGTAATCCCTAACCTACTAAGTAAATCCAGCAATTCTATTTCCATGATGTGGAAAGTAGGCTTCTGCTCCAATATAACATCTGTGCTGTTCTCCAAATCCAATCAGTTAGTATTCTTTAAGACAGTGCTCCATTTCCTCAGCTAAAATATGGATTGGACTTATTAACAATACAAATTAAAATATTACATTGAAGAATGCTGGATCAGATATAGAAGATTTCATTAAAATTTGTAATTTACCATGAGATGTAAATGGCATTGAATTGATCTGTACAACATCATCTGGAATTGCATGTGAAGGGAGCAGTTTTCCAAGATCAGAGAGGATATCTCTGCAGAAATTAGTAGAATTCTTGTTCTGTTGTTCAGGTAAACCACTGGGCACAACAAACAGAATCATCTGATCTTGATCACATATAGTCAACACACAAGCTTCCACTTGCTTCAAGCTTTCAGCTACCTAGAATTATTTAGAATTTATTATAATATTTTCATCATTAAATTCAGTAATCTCTTAACAAAAGCAATAAAAAAAATCTCATGCAAGGAAGTCATCTTCAAAAGGTAGATCGTGCCACAAACCCTTTGAAATAGAGAATTCACAAGATTTATAACCTTATGAGAATAGAAATCAAGTTCAAGTTCAGTTTATTGTCATTCAACCACACACATGTATACCACCAAATAAAATATTTCTCCAGACCAAGGTGCACATCGCAATACATAAAACACACACGCACAAAACAAAGTAATATTACCACAAATAAGTTAATAGATAATAAAATGTATTTACCACACAAAAAGTAAACAGTATAACAATACTGGCACTTCGTATGTGATAAGACCTGGGTGAAGGCAGGAAGTCCAGTAGCCTTTTGGTCTGGGGGAAGAAGCTGTTGCACATCCTAACAGTTTTTGTCTTTAATGTCTTTTTTATCTTTGACCCAAATGAAAATTTCTTTCTCAAGACCATGACCCCCATACTCAATTAGCAGCTGCTCATATTAACATTACAAATACTTCGTTGATTCTTGAATTGCTCAATTAGATCAATCTCATTCTTCTAAATGCCAGTAAGGACAAGACAAACTTCCTCAGGCTCTCCTAATGGGTCAAATCCTACAAGCCAAGAATCAATTTAGTGATCTATGGTGGACTGAGTCCAAACCTTTTATAGATATGGAGATCAGAATTTTACCTCATACTCTGAGGTCTTAGTGAAGCCATGTGCAAAAAAGAATTTTCTTTTCACTCAAACTCATTACAATAAAAATGCCAACATACCATTTGCCTTCATTCGTGCTGTATCACTGTACTTCCTTTTTTATGAACCAAATACCCAATTCCACCGTACACAATTACTTGTTTCTTGCAACTAATGATTTGAACTGCAAACATCCAAGTGAAACATATTCATTCCTGTGGTACCTAGTTGGTAACTACCAATCTGAAACAGAGCTATTCATGCCTTCCATTTTGTGGGCCTTTAGCCAATAATCCATTTCTGCTAATATGTTAACAAATCTCTACCAACGTATGTTACCTAATTTGTAAATATACAATATCTTGAACAAGTTTTACTGTATCGTATATGATGGAAATTGATTTACAATGGAGTTACCTGCTGTATACTTTCAAGATTTATACGTTTCCCATGACGTTTAATTTGGTTGTCTTTACGACCTAAATAATACATCTGTCCATCTTTAACAACTACCCAGTCGCCAGTGGCTCGCATTATTCCTGAGAGCACAGTTATTTCATCATTTAAAAAACATACACGTTCTTCACCACCTGGAGAAAAATAACATACAAAATCTAATTCATTACTACATAACATTTTTAACAACATATATAGAATTCCACTTGTAATGCATTAACATGGCCACTTGCCTTAGTATTCACATGGTTATTTTAATATGCAGCATTATGAAGACATGTCTCCAATTATGTATGTGATAACATTCTGCATTAAGAAGCATAGTATGTGAAAATTTAGTTGCATACAAGAGATCACAAGACCGTAACTGAAAAAGATACTGAATAAAGGGGGAGACGAACAGGGGGTGGTAAAGGAGGGGTAGCATGTTTGCCTTTATTAGTCAAGGTGCTGAGTTCAAGAGTCAGGAACTCTGTTGCAGCTTTGTTAACTGTCTTTATGCTACATCTGGAGTATTGCATTTAATTCTGATTACCTGGATGTGGAGGCTTAGGAGAGATGCAGAAGAGGTTTACAAGGATGCTGCCTGGATTAGAAGGCATGTGTTATAAAGAGATTTCAGGCATAACTTGGGTTGTTTTCTCTGGAGTGGCAGAACCTGAGGGCAGACCCGACAGAAGTTTATAAAATGATCAGAGGTAGACATAGAGACGGTTGGTACCTTTTCTCCCTAGAGTCAAAATATCAAATTACCTAACACTATGAGACAAGGAAAGTTCAAAAGAGGTGTGCAGGGTGAACGTTTTTCATTTTTATATAGAGATTAGTGGGTGCCTGGAATGCACTGCCAGGGTGGTGGGGGCAGATGTGATAGAAGTATTAACAAACTCTTAGATGAATATGCAGAGATTAAGGGATATGCACCACGTGCTGGTGGAAAGAATGAGTTTAACTAGGCATCATCAGCTTAGTTAATTCCTGTGCTGTATTAACCCACAATTTTTCTGCATTTAAATACAAAAACATTAAAAATTTATTAAATATCAAGTAGTTCTTAAGATGAACAAAGTTAAGCTTATCTTAAAACACACAAAAACATTCCAAATATATAACTATTTTAACTTAAAATTTGCAAATGCGCCTCAATGTCAGAGTGTATTCAGGAAATAACCAGCAGAGTTGCCTGCAAATTTAAGATTTTTGTATTCTGCAAAAACCCCAAGTATCACAGCATTCTGGATGGAATGGCACCAACAGCAAGATCTGCCAAAGAATGGCAAAACTCAGATGTGATCAATCAGAAGGATTACTGTAATATCTTTCTCAGAATTATTTGAAACTCCTCCTTCCAAAGACAAAAGTCTGCAACAAATTATTTCACAGTGAAGATGCAAGAGAAAAAAAAGTCACTACCTATGAAAACTTGCCCTTCTCCTTCTTGGATTACCTTGCCAGAGTCATCTACAACATCTAAAATGGTTCCTAAAAGAGGAAATCCTAAAGGCACATGGTCTTCATACCTAAAGCACAAACAGAAATAACAATTAATATCAAATCATATTTAAGATGTTAGCAACTTCCAGCAATCACAAGTATCAATAAGCTTTTTTTAAGAAGAAACTGATTCTGGGCTTACTTTATGCTTATGCCAGGGTAGTTAGATAACATAATAACTACAAGTGCTTTACAAAGACCATCAAAAACTATACCAGTTACTTAGTATGTTTAGAATAATATATTTCTTGGGGAACAGAACAGCACTTGGCATCAACAGCCTATCTTTTAAGGGACATCAAATTATTGTAATGAAAAAAAGCAAAAAAAAAATCTTTACGGGCTGGATTTTCCCATCTTTTGCTTCAAGTTCCATTTGATTGTCAAAGACAAGAAAATACTTAAAATTTTACTTTATACACTAGGGAAAGCCCTTCTCCTGCTCAAAGGTTACTGGGGCTGCAACTCCTTATTGAGTAAGTCATTACATCAAGGCTCAGTTGCGTATTCTGGACACGAAGCATCTCACTAAAATCTGAAGAAAAGTACAGCTATTTGTTTAGTAACCTAGCCAACATTTTATTATAAAATCAATAGTACCAGAATAGAGTTCCTTACTGTTCTCTGTTACTTCAGTAACATGTATTGAATTTAGAATTTATTTAAAACTTGTATCCATCCCACAACGTGAAGGAGTAAAAATCTTTGCATTATGACTCCATTGTAATGCACAGACATGTGAATCGAAAAGTCTAATGGCTTGTAGAAAGAAGCTGTCCCAGTCCTAGCATTAATGCCGCGGTAGCATTTGCCAGATGGAAGCAGCTGAAACAGTTTATGGTTGGGGTGACTAGTGTCCCCAATAATCTTCCAGGCCTTTCTGCACCTGCTGCTATAAATGTCCTCAATGGAGGGAAGTTCACATCCATAGATGCGCCGGGCTGTCTATACCACTCTCTACAGTACCCAGGGATCAAGGTTGGTGCAGTTCCCGTACAAGGCGGTGATACAGCCAGTCAAGATGCTCTCAATGGTGCCCCTGTAGGCCTTGAGAATTTGGAGGCCCATGCCTAACTTCTTCAGTCGTCTGAAGTGGAAGAGATGCTGTTGTACTTTTTTGCTACACAGCTGGTGTACACAGTCCATGTGAGATCATTGGTGACGTGTATACAGAGGAACTTGAAAATACTCAGCCTCTCAACTGCAGACCCATTGATCTTGATCGGGCCGAGCCTGTCTCCATTCCTCCTGTAATCCACAATCAGCTATTTTGTTTTTTGGACATTGAGGAAGAGGTTGTTATCCTGGCACCACTGTGTCAGGGTGTCAACCTGTCCTCTGTAGGCTGTCTCATTACTGCAAAAATAAGTCCAATCAAAAATTGGTGCCACAATGGGACCCAGCATAGACCCCATGAGTTGAATAGCCTCTGAAGTTATTAGTTCAGCATGGAGTGTTTCTGGACACTTATTTCCCACGTTTCATATTATACATTATGTAGGCTTACTGTCTTGTACTATGTGGGATTTCTTCAGGAATTTTGTAGTACGTGGCCCAACATGACACTTCGGTAATGCCATATAGATTGTAAATTTGGGTTTTGTTTCCTTCTTCACGCCAACTGTTCAGTACACACAATGGAGGAAATGGTTCACCACCAAGTGCTAACACACGCAGAGGTGAATTATCTGAAAGCACTACAGAGGCCAGAATTTTGGATCCAAAACTTTTAATTAATGTCGGTGTAACCTGAAAAAAGATAGAATTAATTTGTCATTATATTTCAAGATTCACATTATAAAGATCTACACTAGGATTACAGCAATTTGTTGCTTGATTCCTAATTTTACATCCTCATTTCTTGAGAATCAAACCCATAATGAGATACAATCCTTTGAACATTGGCTAAACTTTCATTTTCAAAAGGTTATTCCTCAAAGATGAAGTTAGGTGGCAAGTATTATTGGCTAATTAACTTGAATGAACATCACAGCCAATACAATCTTGTACTTACATAAACATCATTAAAAAAATATTGGCTCAAAAAGTAGTGGATAAGCAACAGCAGTTCAAATCAAATGGCTGTAATCTACAGTAGTCAATATTTGGTGAAAGATCAGATAGTAATCTATTTAGTGCATTCAACCTATTTCAACATTCAGTGAGATCACGGCTGAAAAGCTGAAACCAAATTCTACATTACCAACTAACTTTGTTGTGTACCCCTTCACTTCAGTTTTGTAATATTCCTCTTCTTCAGCCTCATCACTTAATATCAAATGACTTTGTTTTTTGCAAAAGCTGCAAACTTATACATTCTTTGCATATACAGTCTTTCCTGACTTGAAATACTAAATTTTATGCTCAAACAGTGTAAATAACTTCTCGCTCTCCTCTCTATTAACCACCTATAATACCTTGAGAACTACAGTTAGGTCATTCATTAACTATTTAAATTATCATGGACAATTTAGTGTGATCCCACAACTATTTTCAGCAATGTACTGTAAGTGGTTAACCACAATTCTATTCAGCAAACTTGCTCCATGCAATAAATATTAGCACTCTGCTAATCAGTTTGTTTTGTTTTAATACTTGATGATATTTTTACAAGTAGATTCATGTAAAGAAACTATAATTAGGCTTACAAATAAGTTGCAAGCCAATGTTATGTGACAAGCATAATGATAGCTTCCATACCACTCTGATACCACCATACCTGCATTACAGACACCTTGTGATGATTAAAAAGAATCTCTGTTAGTCTCTTTGGCATCATTTTAATAACTGGTGGAACAATAAGCAGTGTGGCTCCACTGCATAAGGCCATAAATATTTCAATAATTGAAGGGTCAAATGTCAGAGGAGAGGACATAAAAATTACATCATCTGATGAAACATCAAAGATTGACCTGCAAAACAAAATTAAATAGAACAAATAGAAAGGTAAATAAAGCTGCAATAATGAAGCTTGCTAAGTTCAAGATTTTAAGAAATATTTTACTGCAGTAAGATCACAGTGAATGTGCAATTGGAAGTAATTTGACATTGGAAGAAAGATGGCAAACTTCCATTTTAAATTAATAACAAAACAAGGAATTCATACTTCAATCTAGTCTGAGTATGGCTTTTGGTTTAATCAAAACACCAACTGTTAAACTATTTTACTTATTTGTTGGCCCTAACATAATAGATTCAATAATAACAAATAGCTGGAATATTACTAAATAAGCCTAGGTGAGAAAAACCTCAGCTCATGAAAACAGGATTGGGCAAGGTAAATCTCAACCCTTCAGGCTTACCAGATTTTCTACCTTTCCATTACAAAAAGAATTGCATCGACTGTGATTTCTCAATTGTGGGATCAACTCCTACTTTGAGCATTGGAGAATGATGCCGCATGGTGAAACTCCAGGTTAGTATGAAGATAGTTCTCACTGTGACAGGCTTTACTTACTTTCTCTGGGGGATGCAGAAGATTTTAAGGCACTATTTAGAAGAGCAGCAGGAAATTAACTTAATTGCGTGACCAATATTTATCTCACATGGCACTACAAGTGTGGTTTAATCTCAGTTCTGTATTGTAGTAAACCTACCAACATATCATTAAAAATAATCTGCCTTTCATCACAATAGTGCTTGTGAATACCTGCTACAACACTGAATCGAATGAAAAATTATTTCATTGGCTGAACAGTTTTGGACACCCTGAGATAGATAAACAAATGTTAGATAAACAAATATCATTTATTTCTGTTTTTAATAGACCTGAAACAAATGTGCTAGTTTTATTTTCCAAGCTTGTTAAAACTTAAGATTCCATTTTAAGATTGCCTCTAAATTTAAATTTCTAAATAGTTCTTGTATCTTCCATCTACAGTACTGTGCAAAAGTCTTAAGCAGCCAATTTTTTTTTTTAATATACAGTTTCAGATGGTATAGCCTCCACAGAGTCCTGATCTCAACATCATTGGGATTACCTGGAAAGTGAAGCAAACAAGATAGCTGAACTCTGCAAAAAAACTGTAGCAAGTTCTCCAATATGTTTGAAGCAACCTACCAACCGATTTTCTAGGAAAACTGCACGACTGTGTACTTAAGAAAAATGATGCAGTTTTAAAAGCAAAGGGTGCTCATACCAAATATTGATTTGATTCTCTTTTTTTAAACTGTTTTCTGCTCTTTACAGTAATTTTTTGATATTTAGAAACTTTTCATTTCATTATTTTTGAAAGCATCTTTGCTTCAGAGAATTTTTTTTTACAAGTGCCTAAGACTTTTGCACAGTACTGTACTAGTAAGAAGGGGTGAAATGAACAGCCTCTCTCCCCGACAAAGATTTCAATTGACACCTTCAAGATACACTATCCAAAAGCACAGGCACAAGTTTGACTGACAAGGGCAGTTTCAAAAATATCTTTGAAAGAAATTGTAATAATCTTTGATGCTACCTCAGATTCCCCGGACAATTTTATTAGCATGCCTGAGTTTCCATTTTTCACAGTAGGTTCTTTGTCACAATATGTTTGTTTTAGTTGTCAATATGCATACAGACATTTATCTGATTGAACTTAGTTTGTGGGTCTTTGTGTGTAGTTTTTCACTGATTATACATTTCTTTGTTCTACTGTGAATACCTGCAAGAAAATGAACCTCAAAGTAGTATTCGGTGATATATACATACATTGACAATAAATTTACTTTAAACTTGGGAATTTTGAACTATGTATTTGACCCAAGAAAGATTTGGAAACTTAAAAATTACTTGAATAAATTTATCCTGCTGAATATGTTCTACCTCTTAACTATTATGCGCTTTCTTGGTGACATATTCCAAAAGGTTAGTTCTCGGATGCATGCTTGTGATTTCCATCTTTACCTCGTCACCAACTCTATATAATTATCGTTGAATTTATCACTGTCACAAAGCTTTCAGTATCTATGACCAACTTTCATCAGGCAAAGACATGATGAATGGTTAGTTTGATGAAACATATTTCCCAAAACCAGAACCCTACATCTCCACCACCAGGTTCTGCCTGATTTTTTGAATTCTTTCCACATTTGAAGCTTGGAAAAATAGAGGGCTATGGGTAACCTAGGTAATTTCTAAAGTAAGTACATGTTCAGCACAGCATTATGGGCCAAAGGGCCTGTATTGTGCTGTAGGTTTTCTATGTTCTGTGTTCTATGCATCTGCAGCAATTTGCCTCTGTCAAACATCTTACTCGATATCCAGTAATGAATGAGAAGGAATATCCTCCAACTAAATACTGGGAAAACCAAAACAACTGCCATTAGTTCCTATCACAAAATACTATTTCACAGATAATGATCACATCATTTTCCATGTCAATGTCAGAAAATTAACCAGATTATTGGTAACCTGTGTGTAACACGAAACCAGTTCAGCTTTAAACCAAGCACTTATTTCATTCTTAAGATAATCTGGCCTTTCTTTAAGAACATCAGATACACTTCAGCCAGATCTATTGCAAAAGCCATTATCCATGTCTAATAATTCCAATGTAGCATTAGCTGTTCTGTCCAAAACCCCAAAGTCACCAATTACTTTTGCATTTCCTCAAATTTAATTGCTCGTTATTAGCAGTCAGGCCTTCAACCACCTAGATCTTAGGCTGTGGAGTTCTGGAATTTCCTTGCTGGAACATCTGTGGCTCTCTACATCTCTTTTTCCCTTTAAGATATTTGTAAAACCTATCTCTTTAGCCAAGATGTTTTGGTCATTTGCCCTAATATCACATTTGCAGCCTGGTGTCAATTTATTTATAAGAATGCCTCTTAGACATGTTGGTGTTACATTCATACAGCAGATTCTGACCTTCTATCATATTGTGTTTCTTTACCATTGACCCAAGATCTTGCTGTGTCACAATGATAAAGTACCTGGTGTGCAATGGCACCCCAGACTGAAAAAAATGCCCCACAGAGACATTGACTACTACTACTTCATAGAGAGAGCAAATTATCTTGTTTCTCAAGAATGCCAAGGCTGATGAGCATTCTTTCCTGACTCTGCTCTGATTCCCCATATCCCTTAATACTTGACTAACATTAAACCACAAGCCTTCCATTAAGTTAACAACCTACCAACATCAATGATCATCAAGATATATTCTGTGCTTCTAAACCTTAGGTACAAAGCATTTTCTAACTTCTCTACTGAAATGTAGCTTATTGCTTCTTGCCCAAAATTCCCCAAGCAGTGGAAATTATTCAGTTGTATCCAATTTATCATATCTCCTTAACACCGTGACATTGATAAAATCTGAAATTCAAAGTACAACATCCCTTGTGGTTAAACTTACATGAGATTCTGTATATTGGGAACAATGCATTGATGAGGTACTCGAACAATTTTTGGAGCTCCTGTAGTACCTGAAGTTTGCAAAATATAGGCCAAAAATCCACGGCAGTCAACATATTTATATTCATGACTTCTTTTATCCGAATCAGTTGTCTGCAACCTCCCTTCTTTTAAAGCTTCTACATTGCTGCAAATGACATTTTCTTTGCTTTTGGGCTCTGAAGCGAAGGAATCCACATCCGTCAGCAGCCACTGAATCTTCACAAGCACGAAATTTAGTTTTGGTATATCACACTCAACATTAATGGACAACCAAGCTGAAAATGAGTCTCTGAATTTCTGTAATATAAAGTTATGATACAATATTATATATTGTCTTTCAAAACAATAGACTTCAAAAAACTATAATTATTCAATAAAAACAAAGCTAATATGGCTGAAAACAAACATGATGTAAAATGTTTATTTTATGTTAATAAATAAATAAGCAAGCAGTGATATGTGCATAGAACATAGAATAGTACAGCACAGTACAGGCCCGTCACCCCACATTGTTGTGCCAACCCCCAAACCCTGCCTCCCATATAAGCCCCCATCCTCCATATACCTGTCTAGTAGTCTCTTAAATGTCACTAGTGTATCTGCCTCCACCGCTGACTCAGGCAGTGTATTCCACGCACTAACCGTTCTCTGAGTAAAAAACCTTCCTCCAATATCCCCTTGAACTTCCCACCCCTTACCTTAAAGCCATGTCCCTTTGTATTGAGCAGTGGGGAAGAGGCACTGGCTATCCACTCTATCTATTCCTTTTAATATCTTGTATACCTCTATCATGTCTTCTCTCATCCTCCTTCTCTCCAAAGAGTAAAACCCTAGCTCCCTTAATCTCTGATCATAATCCATACTCTCTAAACTAGGCAGCATCCAGGTAAATCTCCTCTGTACCCTCTCCAGTGCTTCCACATCCTCCCTATAGTGAGGCCATCAGAACTGGACACAGTACTCCAAGTGTGGCCTAACCAGAGTTTTATAGAGCTGCATCATTACCTCACGACTCATAAACTCTATCCCTCAATTTATGAAAGCTAACACCCCATAAGCTTTCTTAACTACCCTATCTACTTGTGAGGCAACTTTCAGGGATCTGTGGACATGTACCTCCAGATCCCACAGCTCCTCCACACTACCAAGTATCCTGCCATTTACTTTGTACTCTGCCTTGCAGTTTGTCCTTCCAAAGTGTACCACCTCACACTTCTCCGGGTTGAACTCCATCTGCCACTTCTCAGCCCACTTCTGCAACCTACCAATGTCTCTCTGCAATCTTTGACAATCCTCTACACTACCTACAACACCACCAACCTTTGTGTCGTCTGCAAACTTGCCAACCCACCCTTCTACCCCCACATCCAGGTTGTTAATAGATCACAAAAAGTAGAGGTCCCAGAACCAATCCTTGCGGGACACCACGAGTCACAACCCTCCAATCTGAATGTACTCCCTCCACCACCACCCTCTGCCTTCTGCAGGCAAGCCAATTCCAAATCCACCTGGCCAAACTTCCCTGGATCCCATGCCTTCTGACTTTCTGAATAAGCCTACCGTGTGGAACCTTGTCAAATGCCTTACTAAAATCCATATAGATCACATCCACTGCACTACCCTCATCTATATGCCTGGTCACCTCCTCAAAGAGCTCTATCAGGGTTGTTAGACACGGTCTGCCCTTCACAAAGCCATGCTGACTGTCCCTGATCAGACCATGATTCTCTCAATGCCCATAGGTCCTATCTCTAAGAATCCTTTCCAACAGCTTTCCCACCACAGACGCAAGGCTCACTGGTCTATAATTACTCGGACTATCCCTACTACCTTTTTTCAACAAGGGAACAACATTCGCCTCCCTCCAATCCTCCGGTACCATTCCCGTAGACAACGAGGACATAAAGATCCTCTCCTAGCCAGAGGCTCAGCAATCTCTTCCCTCACCTCGTGGAGCAGCCTGGGGAATATTCCGTCAGGCCCTGGGGACTTATCCGTCCTAATGTATTTTAATAACTCCAACACCTCCTCTGCCTTAATATCAACACGCTCCAGAACATCAACCTCACTCATATTGTCCTCACCGTCATCAGGTTTCCTCTCATTGGTGAATACCAAACAGAAGTATTCATTGAGGATCTCTCTCACTTCCACAACCTCCAGGCACATCTTCCCACCTTTATCTCTAATTGGTCCTAACCTTCACTCCTGTCATCCTTTTGTTCCTCACATAATTGAAGAATGCTTGGGGTGTTCCTTTACCCTACTCGCCAAGGCCTTCTCATGCCTCCTTCTTAAGCTCCTTTCTTGCTACCCTATATTCCTCAATAGACCCATCTGATCCTTGCTTCCTAAACCTCATGTATGCTGCTTTATTCCACCTGACTAGATTTTCCACCTCACTTGTCACCCATGGTTCCTTCACCCTACCATTCTTTATTTTCCTCACCGGAACAAATTTATCCCTAACATCCTGCAAGAGATCTCTAAACATTGACCACATGTCCATAGTACATTTCCCTGAAAAAACATCATCCCAATTCACACCTGCAAGCTCTAGCCTCATAATTTGCCCTTCCCCAATTAAATATGTAAATGAGAATAAAAACCAAAATGTTGGAAACCCTCTGCAGGTTAGGCAACATCTGAGGATATAAGAACAGTCATGTTTCAGTACGATAGGGTTAGTGAAAGAATGAAATCCTTTACTTATAACTTCATATTTCTCAACTAAGCCCCCTCTCCAACAACTCAGTTTCAAAGAAAACCATTCTCAACTTTTCTTCACATTTAAAATTTTCTGGTCCTATTAACTACAGTGGATTCCAGTTAATCGGGCCATTGGTTAATCAAGGCAGCCACTTATTTGGGACAACTCTTAAAGAAAAAAAACTAATTGAGAAAATAGCCATGATTCCCTTCATTAACTTGGGACACTATGCTACGTAATTGGGACAGGAGATTTTTGCTGAACAGTTTCTAAATAGCATCAGTCTCATGCACTTGCATGGTAGTCAGACACTACACTGTGCTTACAGCAAACTTTTTAAATAGCATCTGTCATGTGTTTGTGTTCAAAAAGCAGTGATTTTTGTCACGGATAGTTGGCAAGAAATGAGCAGAAAGACAATTCAGAACTGTTTTGCTTATTGAAGTTTCAAGCATTCAGGCTTGAAAATGCCAGAAATGGCCATGAGTGAAAATGAAATGACTTCACTACTTCAACAAGTTAGGAACTATGGAGAATTTGAAGGTATCGACAAACATCTTGAATGTTACAATGAAATTGAAGATTTGGAAGATGTCATCACTGAAAGCATCGTATGAAGGCAGACCATTATCTGCACTAGGTGTCGGCGCTAATTTTGTTTATTTACAGTCAATCAAAAGAAATGGCAGCATACACTGGATGAATTCCTCTGTTGATAACTATTAGGAACCAAAAACATGAAAAAATCTGCAGATGTTGAAAATCCAAAGCAACTCACACAACATGCTAGAGGAACTCAGCAGGTCAGGCAGCATCTATGGAAATGAGTAAATAGTTGATGTTTTGAGTTGAAACCCTTCTTCAGGACTGAGCATCTCTCTCCCACTTCCCTCTCAGTTCTGAAGAAGGGTCTTGGCCCAAAACGTCAACAGTTACTCTTTTATATTAGGAACCAATACAGTTTTACAGTACTGTAGTAGTATTGGTAATGTTCTAATTTGGTCTGTATTTAATTTAAATACGCAATTTGTTACTCAGTTAAATGGTAATTTGTCTTTTTATACCTTTTTAACTATTTCCACGAAATTAAGGCTAATTGGAGCTGTTCAATTGGGCTAAAATGTACTAGTCCTGATGTATCGCACAATACCTCAACAGGTTCTCTAGTGTAATCGCACCTTTTCTGCAGCCAATTGCAGTTCCAATTTGTCATTCTCTCTTAGATGCCACGTAGCTTCCGTATAATATGGCAACCAGAATTTAATGCAGTACTTACGGTTTGGGCTAACATTGCAAAGACTTACCATTGTCAACCTACTTTTATATACTATGTCTCATATCCTTCCATTTAATGTATATTCTGTGACCTCGTCAAATGAGTCACTTGAAACTTTGCTGTATTGAATTTTAGTTGCCACCCAACTACTCAGACTTTCACCTTTTTTTTTAAAATTCATCGTTAATCAGTTTTGATTTCATCTGCAATCTTCTTCCTTAAGAGCCTACTTTAAAGTCTAAGTTTTTAATATATGTATTATAAAAGGCAAAAGAACAAGTATTCTGCCTTGAGGAATGCAAATGGCACCAGCCTAGCAATGCTGAAATCATTGCTTCTGCCATTCTCATTTAGTTGCCACAGATTTATATTTATTAACAAGCCCATCTAAACTCAAACCCACTCTGACACCTCATCAAAAAATTCAGTCAAGTTCATCAAACAGTCCCTTCCCAAAATAAATACATACTGAATTATCCTGATTAGATTGTGCCATTCTCAAATTAAGGCAATTATTTCCCTTCAGAATCCGTTTAATAGCTTGCCAATCGCCAAAGGTAAAATAATCACTGAATTTTGTAATCACTTGTTTTTTCCCTTCCTCTATGGTAAAACAGAAACACAACGTCAGTAGCCTACCAGTCCTGAAAGTATTGAAAAATGATGATCTGTGCCTGTGTAATTTCATCTGAGAATTTGAAAAGTAAACAGTCAAGAAAGTAGCAAGTAGAATGTGATGTAAGGAATTTCAAACTTATTAACTAAAGGACTAATTGAAAAATAAACACAGATGTCATGCGCGATTTTGGTGTAGTGCAGAAAGTAAACAAAGTTTCAGTAAACAATTAAAAATGCAAGCAAAATGTAGTTATTTACTTCAACAAGGTTAGAATCTATGAAAAGAAAATTATGCTAAAACTGTTCATGGTTGTAGCAAAATCTCATTTGGTGTCACATTTAGTTTGGGCTTGCTACTTAATGGAGATTATACTGCTTGAAACCAATGAATCAAAGATGCATTTCTTGGGATAATGAGTTCACAGGAAGAGATACTGGTTAAGGTAGCCTATGCTTACTGAAGTTTAGAAGATTCAGCAGACATCTCATGAGGCATCTAAGAAGGACTGTTGGGGTAGATTGAGAAATTTTATTTCTTCTGAAGATTCAAAAACTCCTACCACCACCATTTGCATCTTTTTGTTTCTACCCGATCGTAAATAATCCCAATGTTCTGTCCATTCCTTACCCTTCTCTGCAACTAAAAATAACATTAATTTCTGGATATTCCTAGTTCTGCTGAAAGGTCATGGACTTGAAATGTTCACTTTTTCTCTTTCCACAGATGATGCCTAACCTGCTGAGTATCTGATGGATTTTCAATTTTTGTAGGTTTCCAGCATATACCATTTTTTCCAGAACTAGGCAGAGTAAGGAGCATTTAGAATAGAGACAAGGAGAAATGTATTTTTGCAAAGGGCTTTTAATCTGTGAAATACCCAATGGAGACAGATAAATCTCTTGGTGCCAATTGAAACACAAGATTATCCAATAAGAATTTTTTCTTCTATTTAAATCACTTCACAATTTAGAAAACTAGAACAAAATGGCCTGTGTCCCACAGAAGGCAGAAGACCGTAAGACATGGGAGCAGAATTAGGACACTCAGCCCAACAAGTCCACTCTACTATTTCATTATGACTGATCCCAGATCCAATTTAACCCCACACACCTGCCCTCTCACCATATCCCTTGATGCCCCAACCAATCAGGAATCTATCACTTTGAATATACCCACAGACTTGGCCTCCACTGCAGCCTGTGGCAGAGCATTCCACAGATTCAACACTCTTTGCCTAAACAACTTTCTCCTTACTTCTATTCTAAAAAGTCTCCCCTCAAGTTTGAGGTTGTGCCCTCCAGTTCTAGATACCCCCACCAGAGGAAACATCTTCTCCACATCCACCATTTCTAGTCCTTTCAACATTCGGTAGGTTTCAATGAGATCCCCACACATTCTTCTGAATTCCAGTGAATGCAGGCCCAAAGCTGCCAGACACTCTTAATACGTTAACTCCTTCATTCCTGGAGCTATCCTTGTGAACCTCCTCTGGACTCTCTCCAATGAGAGCACATCTTTCTGAGCTAAGGGGCGCAAAGCTTATGACAATATTCCAACAGCAACCCGACTAGTGTCTTATAAAGCTTAGACATTATCTCCTTGTTTTTATATTCTATTTCCATTGAAATAAATGCCAAATAAAAGCATGTACTCTAAAATCAAAGGACACTTGAAAAAAAGAAGTGGAATCTGTTAATAGATATTGTTATTATGATATTCACGATATTTGAATTTTAGAGGAGAAAAGATCAAGCTGGGTCTGGAACAAATAATTAACAATAAACATTTGAAGGAAGGGACCCAAGTGACAGTATATGTAAAGAAAACAGACTCTTATAAACCTGGTGTTACATGCAAGCAATATATATTTAGGTAAACTCACCGCTAAATGAAATGTTTAAAAACTAAAAAGATCACAAGAATTTATTTTTAAACAAGTGAGGACTTAATTACTTCCCAGTAAAGCGAAAATTGATTAAATAAGTATTTTTAATCAATATTATTTTCTCATATCTTTACAGCACAGCAACTCACTTGTATCATATCTTTCTGAACAAGGATGTATTTCAATTTGCACATTTGAATAAAATATGCTGAGAAACGAGGTGAACTTTCCGGATCAACTGGACAAAAAGCTGCTCCCGCTTGAAGAATTCTAAAAGTGCACAGAGACATCAAAGACCATTATTTCTGAAATATTTACTTTCAGCCATATGTTGTCCAGTATAGTAAGTGGGTTTAAAAAATAATCTTGCAATGCTCTCTGTTTAATTATTTCTCTTCTACAGAAAGGCCACTTAAGTACATGTGGCTCATGAGCAATGACAATGTGGATAAAACATCTGGGTAAAGATGAGTTCTTTCGGCAGATCGTGTGTTGCTCCAGATTCCCGGTTGTAATGATCATCAATATTCTGGAATTGGCAAGCAACCCAGAACAGAAAAATCTCTCGCCACCCATTCCCATTTATCCATCCCATGAATGCTTAACCACACTGACCCCAGCAATATGAACTACACAATGAACTATCGCACTTCCCACTGGAAGTGCATGCCGAAATGAATGGTGCTGTGCAGGAGTGTTTCTCGTTTACACTGATTTTAAAAAGTGTTGGATATCATCACTAATTTGGTCTTGCCTTGAGTGTACGAAAAGAAAATCGATGACGGATAAAAAAAACTGAAGTGAGCAGTGTAAGAAATGGAATATTACCCTAAAATGCAGCTGGGCAGGTTTACAGTTGGCTGGCAATACAACCCAATGGCATAACCTCGGCTGAAATCACAGTGTAGCTGCAGCCGCTCTCTGAGCTCGTCAGCCAGGCCGATAACCCGGCCATAGGTGTAGGACAACCGACCGCCATCCGCACCGCTGTCGTAGCACACAGCGGTCCTCTCGCCACGACCCGCCGCCGCTCGCAGCACCAGATCGTGCAAGCCGCTGGCTCTCGCTACCGGACGACCGGGGGCGTCATCTCCAACCTCTCCCTCGGCCGTTTGAAACATCACTGAACGCTTGTCCACATGAGGTCTCCGACCCTCCCTCCCGTCAGCAACCGCCACAGCCTCACTCGGTCGCAGGTCACACCGTCCATTGGCTGCGACAACGTCATGACGTACTATATGACGTTGAGATAACCTCGCGCGCATTAAACGTCATGTGCTGCACTGGAGATTCTTGCATCTAGTTTGCATGCTGATATCGTCTTTATGTCGAATTCTGCAAGAAATTCTAAATTGTACCGTATACTGTTTTATATATAAAATGAGTCCAAAGATTGAGACACAGGATACTGGAATTTGGAGCGAAACAAAATGAATTGCTGGAGGATTTCAGCAAGTTGAGCAGTATCTACAGAGAAAAAGGAGTTAACGATGTTTCAGTAATTAGAATTTTTTACACAAAGGAAACTCGACCAAAGGGGCACTCTGTCCGCAGGATTAGCAAATTCACAGATGACATGGAAATTTATGGGTTTTTTTTGCTGGCCACAAGTGGGAACAGACGCCGCTAATATAATTAATGAGTCAGTAAGGTGTATGGAAAAAATTAAGAATTTTATCCTTGTGTCAAGTGTGTACATATGCAATGAATGACAAGCTCCTGGGAAGTTCCAAAGAATAGAAGTCGTTAGACCCCCAGAAAGTGTAGTTGACATATTGTAGGAAGGATGTGATTGCACTAGAAAGAGCAGAGAAGATTCATCAGGATATTGTTTGGGACAGTGTTTCACTCTCATGCAGAGACTGGATAGACAAAGGCATGTAGTAGAAAAGGCTTGTGGTCTGAGTGCTGGAAAGAGGATCGATATTTCGTGGTCAGCATGAACATGGCGGACTCGGCCCCATTTCTGTGCTCTATGAATCTGAAATGGAAATAATGTATTTTTAAATTAATACCTCCTTCTTAGATTACCCTAAGGTAATTTGCAGCTATGAAATGCCTTAAAAGTGTAATCAATGAAAGATGAGGTATTTTATGTGGTCGTCAGTTTGTGCGAAACGAGCCCACACAAAGTGCAATGTGATGAAAAGCACAAAATGCTGGAAAGACTCAGCAACAAACTGATGAAGAATCTTTGACAATAAACGGTTTACTCTTTCTCTCACAACAGATGTAGCCCAACCCGCTAAATATTTCCAGCATTTTATGTTATTGTTTTAGATTTACAGCATCTGCATCTTTTTTTAGTTTTTCTGATATTGCCCAGAACACTTGGAATGAAACTAGGCTTGGTACAGTGAGAAGGGATCTTTCACACCCAGCTGAGAGGGTAGATGGAGACTTCTATTTAATAACTAAATTGTGCCTATAACAATGCATCGTTACTTCAGTACTCAACAAAATTTACTTTTTTTCTGTTTTGAACGAGAAATCTGAATTGCATTTGATTACTAAAATAACGGGATTGGTATTCGAATTTATAAAGTAAGTAATTATCATTAGTCATAGAATAATCCGGCATGGAAATAGGTTCTTCCGCCCAGCCGTTTGCCGACATTTGGCCCATTTCTCTCAGTCTTTCTATGTATCTATTATTTTAATTTAAAAATATTGTACCTGCCTAAACCACTCTCTGGCAGTTTGTTCCATTTACTCCCACCCTCTGCTTGAAAAAGTCGCCGCTCAGGTCCCAAAGTGGCAATGTTTTCTCTTGGGTTATGGAACAGATGTTTTTAAAGATTCAAAGTGAGAATCAGAATCAGGTTTATTATCACGGGCATGTGTCAGGAAATTTGTTAATTTAGCAGCAGCAGTTCAATGCAATACATATTATAGAATAATAAATAAATAACAGTATATGTATATTGGGTAGATTTAAAATCGTGCAAAAAGAGAAATATTAAAAAAGTAAGGTGTTCATGGGTTCAATGTCCATTTAGGAATCGGATGTCAGAGAGGAAGAAGCTGTTCCCGAATTGCTGTGTATGCGCTTTCAGGCTTCTGTACCTCCTACCTGATGGTAACAGTGAGAGAAGTGCGTGACCTGGACGCTGCTTTCTGAGACACCGCTCCTTGAAGAAGTCCTGGGTACTTTGGAGGGCGTTACCCAAAACGGAGCCTACTAAATTTATGACCCTCTGCAGCTTCTTTCGGTCCTGTGCAGTAGCCCCTCCCCCCTCCATACTAGACTGTGATGAAGCCTGTCAGAATGCCCCCCCCCCCACCCCACGGTACATCTATAGAGGTTTTTGAGTGTATTTGTTGACATACCAGATCTCTTCAAATTCCTAATGAAGTATAGCCGCTGTCTTACCTTCGTTATAGCTGCATCGATATGTTAGGACCAGGTTAGGTCCTCAGCAGTCTTGACACCCAGGAACTTGAAACTGTTCACTCTCTCCACTTCTAATCCCTCTTTGAGGATTGGTTTGTGCTCCTTCGTTTTACCCTTCCTTAAGTTCACAATCAGCTCTTTTGTCTTACTGACATTGAGTGCCAGGTTGTTGCTGTGACACCAATCAACTAGTTGGCATATCCTGCTCCTGTACACCCTCTCATCTCCATCTGAGTTTCTACCAACAATGAGTGTATCATCAGCAAACTTACAGATGGTATTTAAGCTTTGCGTAGTCATGGGTATAGAGAGAGTAGAGCAGTAGGCTAATCACACACCCCTGAGGTGCACCAGTGTTGATTGTCAGTGAGGAGATGTTATCACCAATCCACCCAGATTGTGGTCTTCCAGTTAGGAAGTCAAGGATCCAAAAGCAGAGGGAGGTACAAAGACCCAGATTTTGTAACTTCTCAATCAGGATAGTGGGAATGATGGTCCAGTAACATCATAAAGGATCCCACCCACCTTGCTCATGTCTGTCCCACTTCTATCAGGGGTTGGGCTACATACCATCCACACCGGGAACTCCACCCTTACTCTCCCCAAGCAGCAAGGCTGATCAACACCACCATCTACTAAACCACCCCTCCACAACCACTGCTTTACCATTTTCCATAGATAGAGGGATGTCCATTTAGAATGGAGATGAGGAGGAATTTCTTTAGCCAAAGGCAGAGATTGATAGATTGTTGATTAGCAAGGGCATGAGGGGGCACAGGGTGATGGCAGCCAATTGGGGCTGAGAGGGAAATGGATTAGCTATAAAATGCCAGAGCAGACTCAATGAGCCAAATGGCCTAATTACAGTGGCATGCAAAAGTTTGGGCACCCCTGGTCAAAATTTCGCTAAGCGAGTAAAAGATTACCTGATTTCCAAATCGCATAGAGTTAAAGATGACACATTTAATATTTTAAGGAAGATTACTTTTTTATTTCCATCTTTTACTGTTTCAAAATAACAAAAAAAGGAATGGGACCTGAAGCAAAAGTTTGGGCACCCTGCATGGTCAGTACTTAGTATCACACCTCCTTTGGCAAGTATCACAGATTGTAAATGCTTTCTGTTGCCGGCTAAGTCTTTCAATTCTTGTTTGAGGGATTTTTGCCCATTCTTCCTTGCAAAAGGCTTCTAGTTCTGTGAGATTCTTGGGCCTTCTTGCATGCACTGCTCTTTTGAGGTCTATCCACAGATTCTTAGTGATGTTTAGGTCTGGGGACTGTGAGGGCCATGGCAAAACCTTCAGCTTGCACCTCTTGAGGTAGTCCATTGTGGATTTTGAGGTGTGTTTAGGATCATTATCCTGTTGTAGAAGCCATCCTCTTTTCATCTTCATTTTTTTTAGTGTGATATTTGCTTCCAGAATTTGCTGGTATTTAATTGAATTCATTCTTCCCTCTACTAGTGAAATGTTCCCTGTGCCATTGGCTGCAACACAAGCCCAAAGCATGATCGATCCACCCCTGTGCTTAACAGTTGGAGAGGTGTTCTTTTCATGAAATTCTGCACCCTTTTTTCTCCAAACATACCTTTGCTCAATGCAGCCAAAAAATTCTATTTTAACTTCATCAGTCCACAGGACTTGTTTCCAAAATGTATCAGGCTTGTTCAGATGTTTCTTTGCAAGCTTCTGATGCTGAATTTTGTGGTGAGGATGCAGGAAAGGTTTTCTTCTGATGACTCTTCCATGAAGGTCATATTCGTGCAGGTGTCGCTGCATAGTAGGACAGTGCACCACCACTCCAGTCTGCTAAATCTTCCTGAAGGTCTTTTGCAGTCAAACAGGGGTTTTGATTTGCCTTTCTAGCAATGCTGAGCAGTTCTCTCGGAAAGTTTTCTTGGTCTTCCAGACCTCAACTTGACCTCCACCATTCCTGTTAACTGCCATTTCTTAATTACATTACAAACTGAGGAAACAGCTACCTGAAAACGCTTTGCTATTTTCTTATAGCCTTCTCCTGCTTTGTGGGCATCATTTATTTTAATTTTCAGAGTGCTCGGTAGCTGCTTAGAGGAGCCCATGGCTGCTGATTGTTGGGACAAGGTTTGAGGAGTCAGGGTATTTATGAAGCTTTGAAATTTGCATCACCTAGCCTTTCCTAACGATGACTCTGAACAAGCCATAGCCCTAACAAGACCTTGGTAACAGTTATCTGAGAGCTCAAATCTCCTGGGGTGCCCAAACTTCTGCATGATGCTCCTTTCCTCCCCCCCCACACTAAAATTGTACAAAACAAAAATAATACACTAATCTTGCTTAAAATGTTCAAAAGAATGTTTCATCTTTAACTTTATGACTTTTGGAGATCAGTTCATCTTCTACTCACTTTAACTATTCACAGTAACAGAAATTTTGACCGGGCCCGGGGTGCCTAAACTTTTGCATGCCACTGTATGCTGCTATATCTCTGGAAATGCTACTACTGTGCCAATGAACCTGTACCAATTCCAGCGCTGTCTATAGAGTGTGTACATTACTACGTGCTCCAGCATCATCACATATTCCAAAGGTGTACAGGTTAGTAGGTTAATTGGTCACATGGGTGTAATTGGATGGCACAGATTGGTTGAAGAAAGGGCTGTTATTGTACTGTATCTCTAAACAAGTAAAGCAGCTCAACTTACCAAAAGCAATAGCCCAATTACCAGAAGTGCCAGTCTATGTTCTTCTTAAACAGTGGATCATGGAACTAGAGTCCATCATGGTTTTGTCTCACCTGACAATACATCAAACAACCAGTATCCCCAAAGCACCACCAAGATAACGAGAATGACATACATTTGTACATCTAAATCAAAGAGCTTCTAATCTAAGACATCAACAGAATTAATTTTCTTTGAAGATGTTGACTTCTCTACTGTGCTTTCCAAATATTTATTGTTTTTATTTAAAATTCCAAATAGAATTAAAAATGTTTCAACCCCCCCCAATGTAACAAAAAATTATTCAATTTCAAATTCAAATATAGTGGACAAAATTATCATACACACATCTGGATATCATACAAGCAAAAAGGGTGGAACTAAATATTTTATGTAATTTATTACATAACATCTTGCAATTTTCCACCATGGATTTGCTACACCCACTAATGCTTAACATTGCAATAGTGGAATGCAAAATGATTTAGTCGGAAAATACAAATGAAAAAGTGATTTCACTTTCTTTTACCAATTGTCAATATTACAAATCAGATAAATATTGGAACAATGCATTAAAACAACAAAAAAAGGACTTTTAGAAAAGAAGTACATTTGTTCTAAAGGTACAAACTATTTAGACAATTGATCTTATGGGACAAAACATTAACTTTAAAAAAAGCCTCACTGTTATGAGATATATTGAGCCTACTATCTACATTTTTCATACAAGTTTTTATACAAGATGAAAATAACAACACATTCATAATGTACAATGGTTGATAATTGATATTCTAAAATCAAAGATACGGGGATTGAAAGCTTCACCATATAAATGAAATACTTGTAATTAGGAATAAAAGGCACATTTGATATCTAAAGGCCATCCAGTTGTACAAAGTAAACTACTTTTGTGTTCAACGATGTACACAGCCTTTGGCAATTTAATTAGCTAATGAATTGTTGAGCAGCCAGTTTAAGAGCCTATGGACAGTCAAAGGCTTAACTCAAATGAAGTCTTATATAGCTAAAATTTAAAAAAATCTTAAACAAGTCTCTTCACCCAACTTTACTATCTCTTTGATCTGGTGGCATTTACAAAACCCTGTGCCTCTGTTACATATGAGACAAGAAGCAACATTGCAAAATTTAGCCATCTTAAAAAAAGAAACAAACCAATGAAGAAATTTTAAAATATGTTCATTTTCCAAGGGTATTCTAAACTCTTACAGTCTGGTGTTTCTCCACAATAAGTTTATGTCAGAATTTCCAAAATATTGTAGTCAATATCTGAAGATGTATTTCTCTGATATCAAATGATTTCTAATAAATGCACTTCATAAGACGATCCTTGGAATGTTTACAGTCAAGTGATACAGTCTTCAACAGTTCCATAGAGGTGCAAAGAAAATGTAATAGAGGACATGGATTTGTGCAAGGAGAACTAAATTCTGGCACCTTCAAGAAGAATGACTGGATGGTGACATACTGACAAAAATAAACCTGAATAACAACAGGGGCATAATTAATGCAAATTCACCATTCAAGCTCCACAGGATATTTTCCTGTGAGACAAGCTGTACAATGACCTATTTGTCTCACTGATGTTTTGTCATTTTCAGTATCATATAGTATGGAATTTGTTTGCCTCTTAATTCCCTCTTGTACAGCAGATATCAATCCATCAACAGAAAGATAAATCACACTAGATGCACCTTCAAAACAAAAGGGATAACAACAAGTGGTTATTATTAAGTGAAGCTGCAAACTGTTAGTCATCATTTTATGATGACTATATGGATAAAAGCAGCACTGCCCACAACATGAATCTTGTACAATATGAATAAAGATTGAATGAAAGAACTCATGCAAATGCATTATTAATAAGTAATAAAAGTCTCAAATCTAATGCAACACAAAGTACATCAGAAAAGTTATACATTCTTAATTTGACAAGTAACAGAACGCCTTCATGTTCTTAGAGGATGCCTTCACACCTTAAATAAAAATTACTTAATAGTACAACTATATAATCCAAGCAACTTCACCACTCCAGTTCCACAGGGTTACACAAATTCATTTTCTCACCATATTTTGGTAATTTTCAGTATTATTTAGTATGAAATTTGTTCAATAAAAATTGTTTTCAGTAAAGTTTGTGCTAAAATACCTAACAATGTGCCAGACTGTCCAGTAATAGTGCTTTTAGAGGCTGGCAAAAATTGAGAAATTTATGGTTAAAATCCCTCTATTTCCCTTCAACTAATCTATGGACGATCTACTTAATAAATACAATATGCACATTTATTTACATAACAAAGTACATGGCTTTTATAATTGGCAGCAGGAACGAACATTTCTGAAAAATAAAATAATACCAACAGAAACAAGAGGAAAAATCTGCAGATGCTGGTAATCCAAGCCACACACACAAAATGCTTGAGGAACTCAGCAGGTCAGGCAGCATCTATGGAAAAGAGTACAGTTGACGTTTTGGGCCAAGACCACCATAGATGCTGCCTGGCCTGCTGAGTTCCTCCACCATCTTGTGTGTGTTGCATAATACCAACAGATGAAGTTTATTTATTTTGTTTAGATACAGCGCGCCAACAGACCCTTCTGGCCAAACAAGCCTGCACAGCCCAATTACAGCCATGTGACCAATTAACCTACTAACCCATGTCTTTGGAATGTGGGCGGAAACATTAGCACCTGGTGGAAACCCAAGCAATCACAGGAACAACACACAAACTTGTTACAGACATCAGCAGAATTGTAGGAGTTACACCAACAGCTACGCTACCGTGCCACCTCTGATTTTGTACCTACTTATGTAATTTCAGAAAATATGTAGGTCAGTAAGCCCCAGAAGCTGTTTCAGTGCTCCTAGTAATTCTCAAAGGGAGGCTCAAGTTAAAAAAAAAAGAAGAAAATGCAGCTTGCATTACCATTATTTTCAGTGGACCAAAATGTACTCATCTTTGACTGTCAGCTCTTTAGATAAGCCAAAGGTCAAACACGAAGGCCACTTTGCTGCAGGACTCACCACTAAGTCTGGCAGCTACACAAATGTACTGAGTTGAAGAACCACATGCACTTTATATTTAGTCCCTTAACTTTATGCATTTATTAACTGGTGCTATTAGTGCAATCCCGTTCATCTGAAGAGCACAGATTAATGGTTTGCTCAGTTTTCTTTCTTAATATTTTAATTTACCAGTCCTTTACAACCATTTTTAAATTTTGATCAATGATATCTAGAGCAAACCAAGTGGTGAACTCTCACTATGAGGATATTCTGGAGCCTCGTGATCTACCCCCTAGTTAATAACCCATTCTGCTTCACAACCACAGCACCAGGGCCAATGGTCCTGTTGTGGCACAAAAGGGAAATGGAGCCAGGAAAATAGGCTATATAACAGAAGAACAAAATTGAGCCAATGGGCCCATCAAGTCTGCTGCACCATTCAGTCATGGCTGGTGTTGTTTCCAATCCCATTCTCCTGTCTTTTCCTTGTAACCCTTAACCTTCTTACCAATTAAGAATCTTTCAGTCTCTGCTTAAATACACCAAATGACTTGGCCTCTATGACAATGAATTCCACAGACTTGCCACCCCCTGGCTGCAGAAATCCCTCCTTATCTCAGTTGTAATAGATCGTCCCTTTACAGTGAGGCCGTATCTGCAGATTCTTGGGAACAGCGTCTCTACTACCACCTAATCCAGACCTTTTGGTGTCATAGTGCAAGGGTCAAGCTGGATGGACAATTTGGCTCAATGTATAGATACATGTAGATTCATGCTGATGATCATCTATGGTGAATTGTTGTGAATCTTCCTATGAACAATAATGAATATTAACACCATTTACCTTGAGGTTTACCTCCAGTAAGATAAGGTAATAGAAAGATTAAAAATGGGGAATTAATATAATAAAACAGCAATAAAGAAATGTCAGGATAAGGGAATGCAAAACAAATTAAAGACTGACAAAGTACAGAAGTAAAAGTAGCTACAATTCTACACCACATCCATCGTAAAATCTGTGAATCATTTCAAAAATCAGTAACTAAAAAATCACCCAACTCAAGAGTTAGGCACTAATTATAACTGCTTATAAAGTATTTAGAATGTGAATAATAAACTATTAATTACACAAAGTAGTAGAGTTCTAGTTCAAACCATTACTAAATGTACCACACAAAACCTTTTACTGTTTCTGCTTGAATTTTCAGATTTTTTATAGTTTATACTTTATTGTCGCCAAACAATTGATACTAGAATGTACAATCATCACAGCGATATTTGATTCTGTGCTTCCCGCTCCCTGGATTATAAATATTAAAATTATTAATAGTAAAAATTAGTAAATATTAAAATTTTAAATTATAAATCATAAATAGAAAATAGAAAAAATGGAAAGTAAGGCAGTGCAAAAAAACTGAGAGGCAGGTCCGGATATTTGGAGGGTACGGCCCAGATCCGGGTCAGGATCCGTTTTGTTACAAGAAAGAGAGTAAGTATACCTTCAGTGGCCAGTTTATTAGGTACATCCTGTACCTGATAAAGGAGTCGCTGAAGGGATGTTCGTGGCCTTCCACTGCCATAGCCCATCCACTTCAAAGTTAGGTGTGTTGTTCATTCAAAGATGCCTTTCTGCACACCACTGTTGTAACGTATGGTTATTTGAATCACCTACATCATCTTGTCAGCTTGAACCAGTGTTAACTCTGACCTCCCTCATTAACATGGTATTTTCACCCACAGAACTGTTGCTCACAATGTTTTTTGTTTTTCTGCACGATTCTCTGTAAACTCTAGACCACTGTGGATGAAAACCCCATAAGCAGTTTCTGAGATACTCAAGCTATCCCATCTGACACCAACAATCATTCTATAATCAAAGTAACTTAGATTACATTTCTTCCCATTCTGATGTTTGTTCTGAACAACTGAGCCTCTTGAAAATGCTGCATATTTTTATGCATTTAGTTGCTGCTACATGATTGACTGATTAGATATTTGCATTAACGAGCAGATAAATAGGTGTACCCAATAAAGTGGCTGCTGGGTGTACATAAAGACTTGATGTCCAGGCTAGAAATCCAGAATACAGCTGTCCAAAAATAAAATTACACAACTGTCTGAAAACAGAGTATGTTTGAAGATACAGTCCAATTCAATATTGTACTTACTGTACAACACCAGAACAATTTTGCAATTAGTTCTCTAAGGCACTAGTTATTAGCACTGCTGCTCCATAGCAATGTGAATGAACCCAAACCCCACTCAAATCATTCAACTCTGCTACTTCTGATTTTCTGTATTTTCTTTTCATTACTTGAACTAAAGAGACTAGATTGGGCATCTGACAGAGGTCTAAAAGGGCATAAAAAATGTCATATTGGGCCTAGCTATTCATTTCTATACATTAAAATACTGGACAGAACTATTGCTATTTCATTAATTTAGTTATTGTTTTCAGTTTCCAGTTTACTTAATTATTATCATCACAATTCTTGAGCTCAATCAAAAAACCTTGAAAGCTCATTTGGATTCAGAGTTGCAAGTATGGAGGCTTTACAAGGTATTGGTCAGATCGCACTTAGGGTATTGTGAGCAGTTTTTGTTTCCTTGAAAAGGATGTGCTAGCATTAGTGAGACCAGAGAAGATGCACGAGAATGATCCCAGGGTTAATATATAAGGAGCTTTTGATGGCTTTGGGCCCATTCGGTGGTGGGGGTGGGGGGGGGGGGGGAGGTCATATTGGAACCTATTGAATATCAAAAGGCCTAGAAAGAGTGGACATGGAGAGGATGTTTCCTATTGTGGCGTATATAGCACCAGAGGGCACAGCCTCAAAATAGAAGGACGTTACTTTAGAAGAGAGACAAGGAGGAATTTCTTTAACTGGAGGGCGGTGAATCCATGGAATTCATTGCCACAACCAGCTGCAGAGGCCAAGTCATTGGGTATATTTAAAGTGGAGATTAATTAGTAAGGATGTCAATGGTTGCAGGGAAAAGGCAGGAGAATGGGTTGAGAGGGGTAATAATCAGCCACGATGGAATGGCAAAGCAAACTCGCAATGATCCCTTGAAGGTGTGTGCATACACACGTCTTTTACTAATAGCACACAAACTCTACCTCATTGACATGTTAAGCATATTTCACAATAGTATACAATCCCATTTTCTTTTCTGGTTTCTGTTACAGACAGTGCTGACAAAGTGGAGTTTGCGATGATTTGTCTACAGATTTTAGAGCTGGGTGATTTATACTGTTTTTATTGAAAAAGTTATTCAGTGCAAGTATTGTCACGGGACAAAAAACTGAACATCATAAGATTTATTAGAAATTACAAATTAGAGGGAACATTCCAGGCTTGATGGGCCAAATGGCCTATTTCTGCCCCTATGTCTTATATCATATTACCAGCATTAAAAATTTCCTAAGATTTTTTTTAAGAAAATGAGCTTAAAATGAAGCACATTTTTCACTATAAGAAACTAAACTGGAATAATAAACATAGAATAATATTTTAATCATAAGAAATACATTCCAAACAATAAATATGTTTACTGCTGCCCAAAAAGTGGGTCTACATTGCCTGTTTCGCAATATAAAAACTAACTGAAGCAACATTTAAGGCAGGATTTATGAACATTTGGAGAGATATAATATGATTAGGAATAGTCAGCATGGCTTCGTCAAGGGCAGGTCCTGCCTTACGAGCCTGATTGAATTTTTTGAGGATGTGACTAAACACAATGATGAAGGAAGAGCAGTAGATGTAGTGTATATGAATTTCAGCAAGGCATTTGACAAGGTACCCCATGCAAGGCTTATTGAGAAAGTAAGGAGGCATGGGATCCAAGGGGACATTGCTTTGTGGATCCAGAACTGGCTTGCCCACAGAAGGCAAAGAGTGGTTGTTGACAGGTCATATTCTGCACGGAGGTGGGTGACCAGTGGTATGCCTCAGGGAACTGTTCTGGGACCCTTCCTCTTCATGATTTTTATAAATGACCTGGATGAGGAAGTGGAGGGATGGGTTAGAAAGTTTGCTGATGACACAAAGGTTGGAGGTGTTGTGGATAGTGTGGAGGGCTGTCAGAGGTTACAGCGGGACATTGATAGGATGCAAAACTGGGCTGAGAAGTGGCAGATGGAATTCAACCCAGTTAAGTGTGAAGTGGTTCATTTTGGTAGGTCAAATATGATGGCAGAATGTAGCATTAATGGTAAGGCTCTTGGCAGTGTGGAGGATTAGAGGGGGTTCAAGTCCATAGGACACTCAAAAGCAGCTGTGCAGGTTGACTCTGGGGTTAAGAAGGCATACGGTGTATTGGCCTTCATCAATTGTGGAATTGAATTTAGGAGCCGAGAGGTAATGTTGCAGCTATAAAGGACCCTGGTCAGACTTCACTTGGAGTACTGTGCTCAGTTCTGGTCGCCTTACTAAAGGAAGGACGTGGAAACCATAGAAAGTGTGCAGAGGAGACTTACAAGGATGTTGCCTGGATTGGGGAGCATGCCTTATGAGAATAGGTTGAGTGAATTTGGCCTTTTCTCCTTGGAGCGATTGAGGATGAGAGGTGACCTGATAAAGGTGTATAAGATGATGAGAGGCATTGATGATGTGGATAGTCAGAGGCTTTTTCCAAGGGCTGAAATGGTTGCTACAAGAGGACACATGTTTAAGGTGCTGGGGAGTCGGTAGAGATGTCAGGGGTAAGTTTTTTTTACGCAGAGAGTGGTGAGTGCGTGGAATGGGCAACGGTGGTGGAGGCAGATACGATAGGGTTTTTTAAGAAACTTTTGGATATGTACATGGAGCTTAGAAAAATAGAGGGCTATGGGTAAGCCTAGTAATTTCTAAGGTAGGGACATGGTCGGCACAACTTTGTGGGCTGAAGGGCCTATATTGTGCTGTATGCTTTCTATGTTTCTATGATAACAGCAACCAAACTGGGATCACAAAAATGAACTTTAAAATGGAAATACACTCCAATCAAACAAACTAGACAAAAAGCATGAGACCTCAGCTAAAAAAGACAGATTTATAAAGAAAGAAAGAAGAACCGAAGGTTAGAGCAATTACTCTGAGGAAAAATTAGGACTCGCAAAAGCTAAAAGGAAGTTCTTTATGGTAGATTGGCCATGGAAGAATGATCAGGTTTTAGCCAAGAAAGCGAAGGCTGAACTGGAGTTATGCTAGAGTAGTTGACCATGGAAGGTAGAGGAATAGCCGAGGAGGGATAAAAGTAATAAACTGGGCTTGCTTTATTTTTTTTAACAATCAGAAAAATGTTTTGAGTCACTCAATTTCAATGAGTAAATGCTTTCATTGATTTTTAATAAATTTTGAAAGTCAAGGACATATGGCATCTGTCAAGCTTCTTTCCATCTCAGAAGTTTTGATGCCCAGGGTTGGTTGTTCATGACAGTATCTTGAGCAGGGCTCTGCCAGTGTGTAGTGCTTTGCCATTTGGAGTGGAGTGCCTACTGGCAATAAATTAACATTGACTGATCCAGAAACGCAAGTTAATACAAGAAAATGAACAGAACATCAGAAGGGTCATTTGGAGTACAAACTCCATAGTCAATCCAGCTGTCCCAACTCTCTACTCTTTCCCAACATCTTTGCAATCTACCTTTAATTAAATGGGTACTTAACTAAATTTTAGAACTCCTGAGTGTTTCCACAACCCTTATAAGCAGCCAAGTTCAGATCACACCCTCTCTTTTTGTAAAGAATCTTTCCTGCATATCCTCATAACTCATGTCCATTATATTGAATTTGCTTTATCTGGTTCTTCTTCCATTCACTTATGGGAAAATTTTTTATTTGTTTACTCTTGCTAAACTGGTTGTGATCATGTACAATTTTTAAAATCCCCTCCCAACTTTCTTTGTACATGGGGTACAGCTCAAACTCCTCCAAACTAACAGTATAGATTAAGTTCCAAGAAGCATTTAGATAAATCTCCACTGTATACTCTCCAGGGCCTTTACATTCTCCTGAAGTGCACTGGCAGGACTGGATTCAAAATACCTTTTATGCTTTCTAATATTAGCGGTAACACTGCTTACAGCAAATTGTTAATCAATAAATACGCAGAGCAATGCCCAGGCAAGTATTTTTTTTAAATCTTAGAGGCAATTGAGTTTGTATCTTTTGCACATTTATCAGGGATAAGCCGTGAAATTATCAAAACTGTTAATGTTCTGGGAAGGACAACAGAGATATGAAATCCAAAACAAAAAATAGATTGTTGGAGAACCTGCTGGATCAAGCAGCATCTGTGGTGGCAAAAGATATTAAGCTGTTTCAGATCTCACCCTGGATTAGGATTAAATTTGCTGATGAACGTTGTTTCATTGACAGTGGTCCAAATCTAGAACAAAATCAAGTGGAATTTCACTTCTGACCCAATAAACCCCTGTAAAATGGAAATTGCTGTATTGTTAACTTACTGACATGCAATTACACTTTTCACGTCAAAAGAGATAGTTCAACAAACCTATATATCCTGCAAGGTCTTCAAATTCTGGTTTGTTGGCAATCAATTCTTCTTTTGTTGGAATGTTAATACCCATATAACAAGGGAATCTTATTGGAGGTGAAGCCACACGAATGTGTACCTTTGAAAGCAAATTTATACAATTTAGAAAAGCAAGGTATCTTAGTATCATTTAAAATATTCCATCATTTTGAAAGGTAAGCAAAGCTCAATAAAGCTCTATGTCAACATTGATATAACTGGTACTTTTTTTGAAGTTCAGTTATTTTCATTTAAATACATATTTAATGCTATGCATGTAGTATAATCGTATTACATTTTTTAAAAATGTTCCAAAGCTTCTTTTACTAATACCTCTTTGGCACCAGCTTCCTTCAGGAGTTTAATAATTGGAGAAATTGTATTTCCACGCACAATTGAATCATCTATTAACACAATCCGTTTTCCAGCAAAATTATCACTCAGGGCTCCAAATTTTTGTGCTACTCCTAGTTGCCTCAGTCTTGTATTTGGCTGAATGAATGTTCTGCCCACATAACGATTTTTGCATAGTACTTCAACATATGGTAGTCCGGCCTGTAGAACAAAAGGAACAATATCAATATTCCCCCCAACCAAATTAATACTATCTCACCTTTATATTTATAAGATACATCTTTAAAATATTTGGGAATAAGTGGCTAGCAGGAAGAGAATTATACTTTCTTCAAGAATGTCATTCTCTTAATTACTTTGGGGAAATCTTCAGTGTTTCGAGTCACTGAAACCTACTTGTATAGCATCTAAGACAATACAATATAATTTATAGTCAAAGCATAGCAACTGTAGTAGCTAACTTGAGGTAGTAACAGGGTTACTGAGAATGTCAGAAGGCATTAAGTGTGCACTTGACAAGCTCAGATTCGAAAGTAAATCAGTAAACATGGATAAGTAATTTTTCAACTCTCAAATTAGCAAAAAATTTAAAAACATTAATAAATGTAAAAAATCTGATTCTTCATCCCTACTTCCCATATGCAGCATTGTTGTCAAATAAAAATGAATTAAAGTTGTACAGTTAATTGCTATATGTTTACTTTTTATATTTTCACACACAAAACCTTTAGTGGCATTTTATTGACACTGTTCAGATAACACTCCGAATTTTGTGCAAATCCAAATTATCAGACTGATATTAAAGAAACAAAATGATAATTAAATATTCATCTGTTAGTTTTTAAAATTCTGCTAATCCTATTTAAATGCAATTCCTGGGATTTAAAATTAGCTGCATTGCACCTTATGGATTAATGGTCTGAATGCCAATCAATAGGGGATGATTCAATTTTGTCGGTGACACAGAAAAGTGAAACATTCTGAACTATGGAGACAGTAATCGAGTTCAGAAGACTGGTAATATGGTAAAACGGAATAAATTCTGATAAATATGCATTTTGGTTAAGAATAAAGTGACCAGACAAACCAATTATATAGTTTTAAAAGGATGCAGGAACAGAGAGAACATGAAGTGTTTGCAACATAATATTCTGTACATGGTAGGATCATTTGAGATCATTTTAAAAAACATACCGAATCCATGGCTTCATTAATAAAAACAAAGCACAAAAGTAAATACCCAAGTCTTCAAAAATCCCATTTATTTCTGCATTCATTTCTGTGCACTAGCATTTGAAAAGAGACTAAAATAATAAGACAAGACTGAAGCAGCTATGGGCATTCTCATCAAAACTGAGCAAGTAATTTTTTTAAAACTTAGCAGCCTAAAATCATGAACATTTTTGGTAAGGTTAAATGAGGAAATCGTCTCTTATTAATAGTTAGGTTGTAACTACAGGAAACAAATATAAGCCAGCTAACAAAAGAATCAGGAAGTGACATAAGAAAACTTGTTTTTAAACATTGTTACTTATATGAAGTGATCTCATCAAAGCTACCTTGTTTGGTGAATGTAACTTGAATAGTAACTTTCTAAAAAAGGGTTTAATTGGATGGCTCCACTAAATAGCCAGCTATCAGAATAATCCTTCAGGTGGCCTGCTCCTAAGTTTTATAATTCTAACATGTTTAAGAGTCTGGAGTTTACATACCTCCTGTGCATAACCAAGTGCTGCTGGAGTTGCGGATTCTGGAACGGTGCTCACTAAATCTGCATCTACAGGTGCCTCAATAGCAAGTTGCCGCCCACATCGCTGCCTGACTGTATATACCATCTGCCCTTATTAATCAAAAAAAAAATACAAATGAATATTGCACAGGTATCCACTGAAAAGCATAAAAAACATGTAAAAACAAAGAAATTTGGATAATAATTCTTTTGCCTTTAAACAAATCAAATTATTTGTACACCACTCTACACACAAAGTACAAATTTTATTTAACATTGAGTGCATAAGCAAGGCATACTATTTATTATAAATTACTATAAATGGCACATTTGGATGGAGAGGTAATGCAAAGATTTTTATTCATATATATGAAGGATATAAGTAAAAGTCAATTCAATTGAACAAAAACAAAATGTAGCAACACACATCAAAGTTGCTGGTGAACGCAGCAGGCCAGGCAGCATCTTTAGGAAGAGGTACAGTCGACATTTCGGGCCGAGACCCTTCGTCAAAATGTAGGTTTGTTTAGTAGGACCACTTGTACTGTAACTATAAACAGAACTGTCAAAGTACAACCAGCCAAAATGTAATTACTACAGCAGACAAGTATAGTTTTTATTCATTTGAAGGGTAATTTGTAACAACACACAAATCACCTTTATTACAAGATTTCAAAAATACTTTCTAACTACAGCAATGCTGAATGAAGATTTAGTGAACCAGGTTACATTTTACAACTGTATTAATTGGAAATTTTTTTTAAAATGGCTGTCCAAAGAATTCAGATGAAAATTCATTATTACCTTCAAATATGGAGTCAGGTCTGGCAAAATAGACATACTCAAAGATACAGAATGCAGGTGGATCTCCCCGAGCTCTTGGTACAACATCAAGTGTCTGGATTCCATCCCTAGAAATCTGTACTATTTCTCCTGGTAATATTTCACGGAAATACCTAGAAAAAATAGTAAGACGAATAATAGTTATACATTTTCAGTGAAGTTTGAAAAAAAATCATAAATGGCACCAGGTAGTAATGTCAAAACATAAACATTCATAGTAGATATAAACATATTTCTGAAAACCAGTCTCATTTATTGCTCCAATCTCTTTCTAAACACCTTCAAGCATGTAATCTCGCATTGCCCTTATTCATTCCAGAAACGAGACCAAAGTCAATCACACAATTTTTTTTTTACACTAAATGACAACTTCCCGATACAGCTTCCCTTTCATCTTTACCATTTCAGATACACTGTCATTTCAGATACATCATCAGTTGTCATTTGCAAATGTATCTGCAATTCATACAACACATTTATCCAGGTCATTGATAGAGAAGAGAAATGAGTTTAATAGAGATCCTAAGAGCTGTTCTGGAATTACTAATGGATAAATTCAATCTGGGTAATTACCACTCAACCAATGTGCACTTAATCTTCAGAGCAAGGTGTCATCGATGATGACATTAAGGGCCATTTACTCACTAGTACCTGCCCTTCGATGTGTATTTTGAGTTTTGTCGGGATCACGCTGCCTAAGACGTCATATTAGCCTTACTTCTAGCATCAATTAAAATAAGTTTAGAGGAAAGAAAAGAGCAACTCCCCCTCACATCAAGGAAGCATTTGATAGTATGGCATCAAGGAGCCTGGTAAAACTGATGTCATTGGACATCAGAGGAAAAACAATCCAATCGTTGAAGTCATAACACATATTAAGGAACATGGGTATGGAGATCAAGAAATCAAACCCTACAGATTCACAGTAGCTTCTCAGGGCAGTATCGTAGATCCAATTATTTTCAGCTGCTTCATCAATTAACTTCCTTTCCTTAGAAGCAGAGCTGTTTCCTAATGCAAACATTTTTATTCTCTCCGTTTTGATCTGAGGTTTCCATCTTTTTCAAGACCACTGTTATACAGGTACTTAAGAAAAACAAGTTAAGGTGTCTTAATGACTACTGCCAGTGGCTCTGATATGAACCATAATGAAGTGCCTTGAGAGTGCTTTGTGTCATGGCACAGATTAGCTTCAGCCTCCCAAATGATCTTGATCCACTGCAATTCACCTACCGTAGAAGCAGGTAATTTTCGTGGCCCTATACTCATCTATGGGCTATCTGGATAGTAAAGGCACCTATGTTAGACTATTGTTTACTTTAGTACAACTCTCCCTTCAGTATTATAACTTCAACTCTACTTGCTACACCGGGGTGGCAAACTGATGGCGTGTCACATTCAGTATCACCACTCTATTCTTTAAACCCAGCCCATCAAAAAACTACACAAAATGATTATTTCTACTGTCAAATGAAGCAGCAAATTATTTTTTACAACCCAAGAGTACGGAGATGTTTTCACAGGAAACAACTCACGCTGGTATGGTGCCAGCTAGATGGTTGTGAGGACAAATCAGCAAACATAGTGCACAACTGCATGCAGTAAGCAAGACCTAGACCAGTTTCAGATATGAAGTGATAAATAGTAAATAACAATATGATAAATGGTAATTAAAGTGATATGCAATGACCATCTTCAACAAAAGCTAGCTTGCATGCAAAAGATTTAAATAAAGCTAACAGAAAACTTAATACTCCATTATTGCTCTCATCAAATAATTCAAGGGATATAAAATTTTAAGGCAATCAATAACCAAGATAGAAGAAGGCATTTTCTTTAGCTGCGAAGTCAGTAAATAGGAAGCACAAATGAAAAATAAAATAATTGTGGAAAGATTACTGAGTAGTTAAGAAGAAAATTTCTCCATTTTGGCAGATCTGGAAATAATTACCTACCAAGCTAAGACAAAGTAGAAACTCCAGGAAATGAGATATGTCTAGAAGCTGTCCAGGGCTGGCAGGGAGGTGCTACGATGAATCGCTTCATTCTGCACTGTAAATTTCTATGGTGAACTCTCACTTGCCCTAAATCTCCTGATATAGGTTATATTAAATTTTGTTTGATGCTTCTGTGAACTGTTTTGTTGTGTGTTATGACATTAAAGACATTGCATAAATGTATTCTGTTGTACAGAATAATGCACAGATCTTACAGTTTTACATAATTCAATAATCTGCACCAACATGAGAGAGATTAATAGTTCTACTTTATCCCTACCAAGAACAGCATGATCAGAAAACCAAGAGTACACCTGCACTCATTTGTTAGGTCCTTACCTTTTCTATGCCTAGTGACCAAAATGTGTAGTCTTAAGCAATAGCAGATAATGTCAAGGTGATAAGGTTTATAAGACTTTGAGAGGCATAGATATAGAGTAGGCAGCCAGTATCTTCCAGAGGGGGCTGACTGTGGTACACCATGCTTTGTGAATAAGCCTGTTGGTGCCAGCTTCAGAGGCAGATTCATCCCTTGGAAATACCTGCCTCAGCAATCAACATCACTCAGCACATGTTCTGCCTTTATTCTATCAGCATGTGTAGCATTCATGTTATTAATGCTAGGAAAGCTACAAACCTAGTTAAATCAGGCCCAAATTAAAATACATAAAATAAATCCTTACCTAGCTCCAATAGATTGGAAACTACATGATTCAGAAGAAACCACCCATCCTTCAGGATGCATTTCAATGTCTGGTTTTCCTACAGTCAAAAGAAAAAGCATCCAAAAATTGCTAACCAATCTCAATTTCAAATGCAGATAGTTTTGACCCAAAATAACATTAAAAATGTTCACAGAATGTAATTTACTTGTCCAATGAAGAAATAAGTTGTTTCCTGTCCAACTGGCAACTGCTAACTCTTAAATTACTTCCCTATCATCAAATCAATTGCATAGTTTAATTCCTAAATCCAAAGCCCCCAGTGAGTCAAAACATTTTCCTACTTAGCACCCAGAACAAATTCTACCCTCAATTCCCTGCATTTCCTCATAGGCCAACCACTTATAGACTTAACCAGATCTTTTTTCCCCATCCTGTTATAACTTGAACCAAGCTTTAAATTCACACGTGGACCTCAAACTTTATCAGGACAAAAAGTCAGCAACCTGAAATGCCTGAAATTTTTTTTCTCTCTCTACACATACTGGCTGCCAAGTACTTCAGGGATTTTCAATTTACTGGGATTTATTGTACCACTAACTCACTATTATTTGTATCTGATCATTTCCATTTGAGTGGCAGAATGTTCCTAGATGCCTTATGTGATGAGAATACACATAGATTAAGATGTTAGCTGGCCTGTGCTAGCACCAGTGGGATCAGCAGTTGGTCTGCCACCTGTCTTCAGGAGAAAGAGAGATAAGGAAAACAATGGAGCAGCATTTGGAGATGTTAATGAAGGGATGGGAGAGTTTAACGGAAGGAGAGCTGTCAAGATCGGCTCCCCCTTTGAACCCTGAACTGTTTGAAGTGATGGACAGGTGATACCCCAGCAGGGGGATAAAAAGGGACAGGTTCGCTAAGGCAAGACACACACGACACCCCGAGATAACAAGACCCTGGAAGCGGTGCGCCTCCCACAAGTCGGTGGGAAGTTTTGGAAGGCTGGTCGCGGGACCAAGCCATAGACGCACAGGGTGGAAAGGCATGATCAGCGGGAACCTGGTGTGTGTCCGCCCTTGCCTGGGTGCCAGGTTCACCGCAGAGAAAACAATCGTATCTGGAAATGGAGGGGTCACGGTCGGTGACCTCAGAAGACATCACAAAGGGCTCGCCCGAAAGCTGACTGCGAAGAATATCGAAGGTCTGTGTGGAAGCCGTTTGAATATTCATTCGTTTTGCTCTCTCTCTCCCTCCCCCACACTGTCCATCTCCCACGGCAGTGGTTACTGCGAACTGAACTGAATTCAATTGAACTGAACTTTGCGTCACTTTGAAACTGGTCATTTACCCCTAGACGACGATAGAGCTTGATTGATCCTGTTATCTTAATTCTGTGTACATGTGTGTTTATCATTGCTGAACTGTTGCATTTATTATCCTTTTGATTAGAGTACTGTGTTGCTTGCTTCTTTAATAAAACTTTCTTATTTCTAGTAATCCAGACTCCAACTGAGTGATCCATTTCTGCTGGTTTGGCAACCCAGTTACGGGGTTCATAACACCTTACCAGTTCAGAATTGCAATATAGTACAATACTGTTCACTTCTACATACAGAATTTTATTTGTTAGTGTTATCTCTTGCAAGTCATTGCACTTGTGATTTCTTGACTACCCGGCAACCTCAACTATTATCTTGGCTTGGAACTGTTTGTTAGCCTTACTAACCTCATCAGATCACTAAAATTAGAGCCCAAGATTTAAATAGGGGAAGAGAACAGAGCATGTGTTGACAATAACCAGAGTACAACTTTTAGAAAGCGAAAGCTTGTCTGAGTTTGAAAATCAAATACAATTTTTCAGAGGCTCTTCTGGACATTGAGCAGCCTAATAAAATACACCTTTTTTAAAAAATAGTTGGGGCCATTACATAGGGCATTGTTCTATTCTGAACAGTTGTTACGTAGAGAATGAATACTTTATTTCCTTTTACACCAGGTACACTAGGGTGATTTGGGCTGTCTTCTCCATTTGTTTTGTCTTCCTGTGCCAAGATTTCCACTACAGGTACCACATTCTCTCTCTGGGGAATATGACTAAACTCAACACATCATCTATGTCATGTAATGAGCTACTCATCCAAATTGGAAGCATTCATTGAACAAATAGTCTCATACTGACTGGCCACGAATTTAATACCTTCTATATAATAGTCAGGGCATAATATGTACTGTCTTAGCATTTTGAATTTCCTCACAAATTAGTTAAGGCCACTGACATTTTATGAAGCAATAAAATTCCAAATTCCCTTCAACAATCAATGAAATATCACCCCATAATGAACAGGAAAGATAACAAATGAAGTACATTCTCACTTTTGTATAGTGAATAGTGCCAATCTAATCCTAAAATTCCAAAGGTAATTCAAATTTAAAACATTTGGACTTCCCACTTCTCCATTGCCAGGCACCTACTGACCCTGATATCCACTATAGATAAAATTAGTACTCTGAGCAAAACTCTTCACTTTCATTATTCCAGCACTTTCCTGCAACTTGGGACAAGAAACAGAGTCTGAATTTTTTAAAAAATAGAATTTTGGCTCTTTTTCAATAAATGAAAATTAAAAAATGGATATTAGACAATCACAGCAAATTGGTTAGATACAGTTTAATTCGTAGATTTTTTTCTTACCTGAACTTCGCAGTTCAGAAACTGGTACAAGGCAGCCAATGCACAAGGGACGATTTCCATAAGGGTCACGGACAGCATAGATTACATCCTTATACATAAGCAGTATTGAGTAAGAGGTAGATGTTGCCGTCATCAAATTTCTAATCCTAAAAATGAAGTCCAACATTGGCCTTAAAACTGCTTTTGTCTCTTCTCCAGTTCTGATGAAATGAACTGGTTCGCTTTACACAGATGCTACCTAACCTGCCAAGAGTTTTCTGGATTTTCTGTTTTATTTCATATTTTCAGCATGTTTTTTTCTTCATTTTCATCAAAACTGGCCATATGGGCCTCCTAATTATAAGCTATTAATTTAGAGGGAAACCACAAAATTCTATTCATTAGATCACACAGCTAGTTTTCATGGACTATAAACTAATGCAGTGCATTCCAGTTAACTAGGCCATCGGTTTATCAGGACGACGCTGATTTGGGACAACTCAAAGAACAGAAACTAATCAAGAAAATAGTCTGGATTCTCTACATTTATTTGGGACACTATGCTGCTAAATTAGGACAGGAGACTGTTACCGAACATTTTCTAACTAGAGGCAGTCACATGCACTTGTGTGGCTGTTAGACACAACACTGTGCTTAGAGTGAACAGTTTTTAAATAGCATCAGTTGCATGTTTTTGTTCAAAAAGCTGTGATTTTAGTTGCTGATAGTTGGAGAGAAATAAGCAGTAAGACAATTCAGAACTGTTTTGTTCACTGCCGTTTCAGGCATTCAGGCTTGAAGATGTCAGAAAGCGCTGGGAGTGAAAATGAAATTTTACTACTTTAACGAGTTAGGAATTACGAAGAATTTGAATTGCCTTGAATGTTATGTTTTAGAGGATGCAATCATTGAAAGCATTGATTGAAGGCAGTCCATTATCCGCACTAGTTGCCTGTGCTGACTTTATTCATTTACAGTCAATCATGTGAACACGACTATTATCCTCTATCGATAACTATTAGGAACCAATAGCTTTATACTACTGCAGCAGCATTGATAGTGTTCTGATGTGTTCTGCATAATTTATTACTCAGTTAAACGGTAGGTAGGTTATCTTTTTTTTAAAAAACATACCTTTTTAACTATTTCCATGAAAATTCGGCTAACTGGACCAAAATGTACTGGTCCCAGTGTGTCCCAATTAACTAGAATTCACTGTACTTGAAACATTTTCCACAAATGTTACATTTGAAAAAAAAAATCCCTCCCCTTAACATACATATTTCAACTCAATGTGAAAAAGTTGCTTTTGAAAAAAAATTCTATTAATCATTCTATTGTTTCAAATTTGAGAAGCAATTTACAATGGCATAACATCCAGTTAAATCGAGAGAAGTTCATCATTCCTGAAACATTAATTTTTTCTCTCTCTACTGATGTTTCTTGATCTAGTGAGCATTTAAAAAAAAACTAGTATACATTAATTGATTTTTGTATTTCCTTTCTCAACAAATCTTAGCCAAAATCATGAAGAAGAAACTTTCTGTTATGTTTTTTAACTTGGCTACCGAGAACACTATATTTGTTCTTTGGCAAGTAAGCTAAAATATATTTATGCATTCAGATATTAAATCTGATTCTATCTAACTCATGTACCTTCCAATCAGCATCTAGCATTGCTGAAGGTACTAATTCACTGGATTTGCCATTGAACTATTTGTTGATGCTCCAAAGCAGAAAATGATGAAATCTAGATACTTCTATAAACCACAAGGATGAAAATAGAGTCCATAAGTATCTTTTAATGAGGGTATTCTGAATACTAATTTCACTGACAGGGCAAGTACTACTTTACATAGTGAACCCTGTACTCATAAGTTGCTTTCTATAATAACCACAAAGTAAAAGAAATTTTGATATGTAGCTCATAACAAACCTTCTTTGTATTTCATGAATTCATGTAATTTGCATAATTCTGTGAACAGCCGCATGGGGTAACATTTCAGCTGTCAAGCTCCAGTATCTGGGCTGATGCCATGAGAATACACCATGCAGCATGCTAGCTGCGCAGCACTGCATTCGCTAGTGAATATGCAGTACTCCAGGTAAATCTGCAACTTAACTCCATGAAGGCACTTAGGTTAGTTCATGATTTTTCTTCTTGCTAAATGTTCAATAAATGACAATACCCTTTTCAACAAACATAGCAAATAAACTATTTTTAATGTAACTTTAATATTAATGACTATTCCAAAGTTCATACAAAATTCTTTTCCCACTCAGTAATTTCTATATTGTACACATAAAAGACATTAATATTTTATTTAATTTAATTGATTGATTTAGGGAAATTTGCAAAACATAAATATTAATACATGATTATAAAAATATATCTATCTGCATAATCTTTAAAAGTCATATTACATGACTTTTTTCAAGTTGGCAATGGGAAAGTGTGAAAAAAAATTGATGCTTAGTTTGAAAAATGTCAAATACATTAACACACCAACTCAAGCTCTGAATTGCTAACCACTCAATTATCTACTTTTTTACTACTCTTAGTACACTTCAATATTAGGTTAATCTGTTGTACATGCAGCCAAATCCCTCAATTTTCCAGTTGCTAAAATATTTACTGATTATGTTTAAAAAGATGATGGAAAACATATTTGTTAAATATACTGTTGGGTCCAACTGTTTAATTTTAATTGCATTTTCTTTGCAGTTAACAATCAATTATCTGATTGTATTTTAAGTAGCTTTATATGCATGTTTTATATCCCTCTAGCAGCTATACGAAGTATAATTCAGAAGTATCTTTGTCTCTTTCATTAAGTGAATGTTTATTTTCTCATTGGTTAATTTTTACTGCAGTATTGACCATGCTGCAAAATGAAGCTGCGAGTCTGAGAAAAGTGATTTCCTGTACCTGGCCACCCAGTCTGGTGTATCAGCTTCTTCTTTTGGAGGTGTCAGAGCCAGAAGTTGTGTAATAAGTTCACTGTCAGAACTGGTTGATAAGCCAACCCCATGACGTAATACCTGCAATAGCAATTGAGAAGCAATTTATTTTACTCCAGTTGAAACATACAACAGGTATGAATTACAATTTTATTGTTCAACGTGAAGCTTTAAATTTGCAATTACTTACATTGGAAGAGCACACAAAAAAAATGTGCCACCATTCAACAAGATGTTATATTCCCTTCCACCTAATCCCCATCTCTTGTCATCCCCAATGCCCGAGTGTAAACAACTTTGCCTAGAAACAGTACTTCCTTTGTTCCAGCAGCACATGGACATAAATACAACTTCCAGAAAGGAGTGCATTGCAACTACACCTGGGCTAATTTTCACCACCAAGGCTGTAATTTAACTGGCCTTCATGGCATCAGAGCTTACTGGCACTACTCAGCAAGGAAGGAACGAACATTGTCTCATAGAACCCCAGACATGAAAAAGTTGACCATCAAGAATAGCTAAGAGGTTAGTTATGTATCCTTTGGAGTTAGAAAAACAAGGATCAAGGGACAACTGCGCAAGTGCGTGGACGTCAGCGAGTCAGACCAGCGCGAAGAGTTTAAAAGGAGACAGTTTTATAGAGCGGGTCTCGGAAACAGCGGATGTTGAAGTACAGGTAGACAAAGTAGGAGGGCTTTGGCAAAACAGGTCGAGGCAAGATAGGTTACCTGTGAAGAATAGAAATAGGAATCATGTCTGTGAGGCCAGTGTTCCGTACTGGGTGTCGGATGTGGGAAGTCCAGGAGACTCGCAACCTCCTGGAAAGCCACATCTGTGCCAGGTGCGTCGAGCTGCAGCTCCTTAGGGACTGGGTTAGGAAACCTCCAGAAGAAGTGACTGGGTGATAGACAGGAGCTATAGGCAAGTAGTCACACAGGGACTTCGAGAGACAGTTAAGTGGGTAACAGTCAGGACAGAGAAAGGCAAGAGTCAGATACTAGAGAGTACCCCCTTAACGGTAAGTACTCCTGTTTGAATACTGGGGGAAGCAACAGTGGCTGCGCATCTGGCACAGAGTCCGGCCCTGTGGCCCAGAAGGGTAGGGAAAGGAAGAAGGCAGCAGTAATAGGGGACTCTATAGTTAGGGGGTCAGACAGGTGATTCTGTGGACGCAGGAAAGAAACACGGATGGTAGTTTGCCTCCCAGGTGCCAGGGTCGGGGATGTTTCTGATCGTATCCATGATGTCCTGAATCAGGAAGGTGAACAGCCAGAGGTTGTGGTACATATTGGTGCCAAAGACATAGGTAGGAAAAGGGAGGAGGTCCTGAAAACAGACTACAGGGAGTTAGGAAGGAAGTTGAGAAGCATGACCTCAAAGGTAGTAATCTCGGGATTTCTGCCTGTGCCACATGACAGTAAGTACAGGAATAGAGTGAGGTGGAAGATAAATGCGTGGCTGAGGGATTGGAGCAGGGAGCAGGGATTCAGATTTCAAGATCATTGGAACCTCTTTTGGGGCAGGCATGACCTGTCCCAAAAGGATGGGTTGCACTTGAATCTGAGGGGGACCAATATCCTGGCAGGGAGGTTTGCTAAGGTTATTGGGGAGAGTTTAAACTAGAATTGCTGGGGGCGGGGGGAACTGACCTGAAGAGATGGAGGAAGGGACTGTTGCCTCACAAATAGAGAAAGCTTGGAGACAGTGGGAGAGGGAGGATAGGCAAGTGATAGAGAAGGGATGCGCTCAGACCGATGGTTTGAGATGTGTCTATTTCAATGAAAGAAGCATCATGAACAAAGCGGATGAGCTTACAGCACTGATCAGTATGTGGAGTTATGATGTGGCCATTACAGAGACTTGGATGGCTCAGGGGCAGGAATGGTTACTTGAAGTGCCATACTTTAGATGTTTCAAAAAGGACAGGGAGGGAGGCGTGGCACTGTTGATCAGAAATAGGGTCACGGCTGTAGAAAAGGAGGAAGTCATGGAGGGATTGTCTACTGAGTCTCTGTGAGTGGAAGTTAGAAACAGGAAGGGATCAATAACTCTATTAGTAACAGGGACATCGAGGAACGGATAGGGAAACAGATTCTGGAAAGGCGTAATAATAACAGGGTTGTTGTGATGGGAGATTTTAATTTCCCAAATATTGATTAGCATCTCCTAGAGCAAGGGCTTTAGACAGGGTGGAGTTTGTTATGTGCGTTCAGGAAAGTTTCCTGACACAATATGTAGATAAGCCTACAAAAAGAGATGCTGTACTTGATCTGGAATTGGGAAATGCACCTGGTCAGGTGTCAGGTCTCTCAGTGGGAGAGCATTTTGGAGATAGTGATCACAATTCTATCTCTTTTACCACAGCATTGGAGAGGGACAGGAACAGAGAAGTTAGGAAAGCATTTAATTGGAGTAAGGGGAAATATGAAGCTATCAGGCAGGAACTTGGAAGCATAAATTGGGAACAGATGTCCTCAGGGAAATGTATGGCAGACGTAATCTCAATGACTCTCCACATGGCTTTAGACCACCTGGACTACACAAACACCCACGTCAGGATGCTGTTCATCAACTATAGCTCAGCATTTAATACCATCACTCCCACAATCCTTACTGAGAAATTGCAGAACCTGGGCTTCTGTACCTCCCTCTGCAATTAGATCCTCGACACCCTAACAGGAAGACCACAATCCGTGCGGTTTGGTAATAACCTATCTTCCTCGCTGGCGATCAACACTGGCACACCTCACGGGTGTGTACTTAGCCCACTGCTCTACTCTCTATATACACATGACTGTGTTGCTAGGCATAGCTCAAATACCATCTGTAAATTTGCTGACGATACAACCATTGTTGGTAGAATCTCAGGTGGTGATGAGAGGGTGTACAGCAGTGAGATATGCCAACTAGTGGAGTGGGGCCGCAGCAACAACCTGGCACTCAACGTAAGACGAAAGAGCTGATTGTGGACTTTAGCAAGGGTAAGATGAAGGAACACATACCAATCCTCACAGAGGGACCAGAAGTGGAGAGAGTGAGCAGTTTCAAGTTCCTGGGTGTCAAGATCTCCGAGGATCTAACCTGGTCCCAGCATATCGGTATAGTCATAAAGGCGGCAAGACAGTGGCCATACTTTAGTAGGAGTTTGAAGAGATTTGGCATGTCAACAAATACACTCAAAAACTTCTAGAGTTGTACCGTGGAGAGCATTCTGACAGGCTGTATCACTGTCTGGCATGGAAGGGTACTGCACACGACCAAAAGAAGCTGCAGAAGATTGTAAATCTAATCAGCTCCATCTTGGGTCCTAGCCTCCAAAGTACCCAGGACATCTTCAGGGAGCAGTGTCTCAGAAAGGCAGCGTCCATTATTAAGGACCTCCAGCCCCCAGGGCATACCCTTTTCTCACTGCTACCATCAGGTAGGAGGTACGGAAGCTTGAAAGCACACACTCAGCGATTCAGGAACAGCTTCTTCCCCTCTGCCATCCAATTCCTAAATGGATATTGAATCTTTCCACATTACCTCACTTTTTAAAAGAAATATACAGTATTTCTGTCTTTGTACATTTTTAAAAAATCTATTCAATATACGTATACTGAAATTGATTTACTTCTTTATTAATTATTATTATATTTTTTTCTCTCTGCTAGATTATGTATTGCATTGAACTGCAATATTTGGATAATGTTCCTACCCCCTGAATATTATCACATCACATGCTGGTGATATTAAACTTAATTCCGATTCTGATACGTGGCAAATGTTCAGGGGATATTTGCGTGGCATTCTGCATAGGTACGTTCCAATGTGACAGGGAAACAATGGTAAGGTACAGAAAACGTATTGCACATAGGCTGTTGAAAATCTAGTCCAGAAGAAAAGCTTACAAAAGGTTCAAAAAACTAGGTAATGAGAGAGATCTAGATTATAAGGCTAGCAGGAAGGAGCTTAAGAATTAGGAGAGCCAAAAAGGGCCATGAGAGGCCTTGGCGAGCAGGATTAAGGAAAACCCCAATGCATTCTACGAATATGTGAAGAGCAAGAGGATAAGATGTGAGAGAATAGGACCAATCAAGTGTGATAGTGGAAAAGTGTGCATGGAACCGGAGGAGATAGTGAAGGCACTTAATGAATACTTTGCTTCAGTATTGACTATGGAAAAGGACCTTGGTGATTGTAGGGATGACTTACAGCGGACTGAAAAGCTTGAGCATATAGATATTAAGAAAGAGGATGTGCTGGAGCTTTTGGAAAGCATTAAGTTGGATAAGTCACCGGGACCGGACAAGATATACCCCAGGCTACTGTGGGAGTCAAAGGAGGAGATTGCTGAGCCTTTGGCAATGATCTTCGCATCATCAATCAGACAACAGAGGTTCTGGAGGATTGGAGGGTCGCAGATGTTGTTCCCTTATTCAAGATAAGGAGTAGAGTTAACCCATGAAATTATAGACCAGTGCATCTTAGTTCAGTGGTTGGTAGCTTGAAGGAAAAGATCCTGAGAGGCAGGATTTATGAATATTTGGAGAGGCATATGATGATTAGAAATAGTCAGCATAGCTTCATTAAGGGCAGGTCATGCCTTACGAGCCTGATTGAATTTTTTGAGGATAAACACATGGATGAAGGTACAGCAGTAGATGTAGTGTATATGGATTTCAGCAAGGCATCTGTCAAGGTACCCCATGCAAGGCTTATTGAGAAAGTAAGGAGGCATGGGATCCAAGGGGATCTTGCTTTGTGGATCCAGAATTGGTTTGCTCACAGAAGGCAGAGTGGTTGTAGACAGGTCATATTCTGCATGGAGGTCGGTGACCAGTGCTGTGCCTCAGGGATGTGTTCTGGGACCCCTTCTCTTCGCGACTTTTATAAATGACCTGGGTGAGGAAGTGGAGGGATGGGTTAGTAAATTTGCTGATGATACAAAGGTTGGGGGTGTTGTGGATAGTGTGGAGGGCTGTCAAAGGTTACAGCCAGACATCAATAGGATGCAAAACTGGGCTGAGGAGTGGCAGATAGAGTTCAACCCAGATAAGCCTAATGTAGTTCATTTTGGTAGGTCAAATATGATGGCAGAATATAGTACTAACGGTAAAGCTCTTGGCAGTGTGGAGGACCAGAGGGATCTTGGGGCCCAAGTCCATAGGAGACTCAAAGCTACTGCGCAGGTTTACTCTGTAGTTTAAGAAGGCATATGGTGCTTTGGCCTTCATCAACCGCGGGATTGAGTTTAAGAACCGAGAGGTAATGTTACAGATATATAGGACCCTGGTCAGACCCCACTTGGAGTACTGTGCTCAATTCTGGTCACCTCACTACAAGAAGGATGTGGAAACTACAGAAAGGGTGCAGAGATTTACAAGGATGTTGACTGGATTGGGGAGTATGCCTTATGAGAATAGGTTGAGTGAACTTGGCCTTTTCTCCTTGGAGCGATGGAGGATGAGAGGTGACCTGATAGAGCTGTATAAAATGATGAGAGGCATTGATTGTGTGGATATTCAGAGGCTATTTCCCAGGGCTGAAATGGCTAACACAAGAGGGCACAGTTTTAAGGTGCTTGGAAGTAGGTACAGAGGAGAAGTCAGGGTAAGTTTTATTTACACAGAGAGTGGTAAGTGCGTGGAATGGGCTGCTGGTAACGGTGGTGGAGGTGGATACGATAGGGTCTCTTAAGAGACTCCCGGATAGGTACATGGAGCTTAGAAAGATAGAGGGCTATGGGTAACCCTAGGTAATTTCTAAATTAAGTATATGTTTGGCATAGCACTGTGGGCCAAAGGGCCTGTATTGTGCTATAGGTTTTCTATGTTTCTACATTTCTATGAGTATTCTTATTGAAACATATAATATCTTAAGGAGTCTGTTGAAATGTTTCCATTAGTGGGAGAATTTGAATGAAATTGCATAGTTACAAGGTAAGGGGCAGAGTATTCATTCAAAAGTGAGGTGTGCTGGAAGTTCTCCTGACTATCTGGATTTCTCTACTGCGTACAGTTGTGGAGGCTACATCACGAGATATTTAACGGGAGCATAGATAAATATTTGAATCATGGGGAATTCATGGAACTGCCAGAAGAGTTAAGACCTGGGACACATCAGTCATGATTAACTTGCAGGTAAAACTTGAAAAGCTTGTTCTCATATTACATAGAAACTATTGGGATTCTTTACTACACACAATTGTTTGTAATGTTAATCAATTCTGGGGGAACAAGTTCAAAGTACAGCTTGTTCCAAATAAAGGAGAATGTGAAATTTCCATGGAAGTAACTGATTTGATGGCAAATGTTAACATTTGATTCAGCCAACTGTCCAATTTCTACAATGAATAAATTTAAATAAGTCTTCTGAAATTGATGAACACAGAGATTCTGTTGAGGCTAGAGACCTTGAGCAACACACAAAGTGCTGGAAGAACTCAGAAGATCAGGCAGCATCTACGGAGGGAAATAAACAGTCGACATATGAGACCCTAAATTAGGACTGGAAAAAAAGGGAGCAGAGGCAAAAACAAAGCAGAAGGAAGAAGGAGAACAAGCTGACAGTTGATAGGCGAGACCATGTGTAGGCGAAGATGGGTGTTAAGGGGAGAGGCAATATTAAGAAGATGGAGGGGAGAGATGGAAGAGATAAATGGTTGAAGAGCAAGGAATCTGATAGGAGAGGACAGTGGACTATGGAAGAAAGAGAAGGAGGTAACCGGAGGGAGGTGATGTGCAGGTGAGAAGATAACCAGAATGGGGAATTGAAAAATAGAAGGAGAGAGTCAAGGGAGACTCTACCAGAAGTTGGAGAAATTGATGTTCATGCCATCAGGTTGCAGATGGAATGAAACTGCAGGGTTTTGCAAAACATAACCTGTTTTAACATTTTCCTTAATATTGACATTTGAGTATTATTATTTTGAGCTTCTAAGCTCTATATCAGACAATCCAAGAGCAAGATACCTTATCAAAGCTGTAACAGAGGTGATGAGGATAAGATTATATGACCTGTTTGTCATAAGTCAAGCAAAGGAGAACTGTTCTGATTAAGCTTCTAGTGCAAGGGCTAAGAGACAAAGACTCAAGGCTTTGAGTAATACATGAGGAAGAACTTTTCTTTACTGAAGTGCAGTGAGTAGAATGATAAGCTAGTCAAACTCATCTATAATGTTGGTGAAAGCCAAAATGATCAATGATTTCAAAAGGAAGTTGGATAGGCATGAGGGAAAAAACTGAACAGGGCTGAGAATAAAACAAGCAAATGGGACTATTCTACAGGAGCCAGCACGTTCTTGATGATCTAGTGCTTAGGCAATGCTCCAACTTGAACACTGCGTCTGTGCTGTGCGTCTGCATGTGCCTCTGTGCTGTGCGTCTGCATGTGCCTCTGTGCTGTGCGTCTGTGCACGTGCGTCTGTACGTGTGCGTCTGTGCGTGTGCGTCTGCATGTGCGTCTGTGCTGTCCGTCTGTACGTGTGCGTCTGTGCTGTGCGTCTGTACGTGTGCGTCTGTGCGCGTGCAAGTCTGTGCGTGTGCAAGTCTGTGCGTGTCTGTGCGCGTGTGCGTCTGTGCGCATGCAAGTCTGTGCGTGTGTCTGTGCATGTGCGTCTGTGCGCGTGCAAGTCTGTGCGCGTGCAAGTCTGCGTGTGTCTGCATGTGCGTCTGTGCGTGTGCAAGTCTGTGCGTATGCGTCTGTGCGCGTGCAAGTCTGTGCGTGTGTCTGTGCGCGTGTGCGTCTGTGCTGTGCGTCTGTGCGTGTGCGTCTGTGCTGTGCGTCTGTACGTGTGCGTCTGTGCGTGTGCGTCTGCATGTGCTTCTGTGCGCGTGCAAGTCTGTGCGTGTGCGTCTGTGCGCGTGCAAGTCTGTGCGTGTGTGTCTGCATGTGCGTCTGTGCGTGTGCAAGTCTGTGCGCGTGCAAGTCTGTGCGTGTGTGTCTGCATGTGCGTCGGTGCGTGTGCAAGTCTGTGCGCGTGCAAGTCTGTGCGTGTGTGTCTGTGCGCGTGCAAGTCTGTGCGTGTGTGTCTGCATGTGCGTCTGTGCGTGTGCAAGTCTGTGCGTGTGTGTCTGTGCGCGTGCAAGTCTGTGCATGTGCGTCTGTGCGTGTGCGGCTGCATGTGCGTCTGTGCGTGTGCAAGTCTGTGCGTGTGTGTCTGTGCGCGTGCAAGTCTGTGCGTGTGCGTCTATGCGTGTGCAAGTCTGTGCGTGTGTGCGTCTGTGCGCGTGCAAGTCTGTGCGCATGCAAGTCTGTGCGTGTGTGTCTGCATGTGCGTCTGTGCGTGTGTGTCTGTGCGCGTGCAAGTCTGTGCGTGTGTGTCTGTGCGCGTGCAAGTCTGTGCGTGTGTGTCTGTGCGCGTGCAAGTCTGTGCGTGTGCAAGTCTGTGCGCATGCAAGTCTGTGCGTGTGTGTCTGCATGTGCGTCTGTGCGTGTGCAAGTCTGTGCGTGTGCAAGTCTGTGCGCGTGCAAGTCTGTGCGTGTGTGTCTGTGCGCGTGCAAGTCTGTGCATGTGTGTCTGTGCGTGTGCGTCTGTGCGTGTGCATCTGTGCGTGTGCGTCTGTGCGCGTGCAAGTCTGTGCGTGTGTGTCTGTGCGCGTGCAAGTCTGTGCGTGTGCAAGACTGTGCGCGTGCAAGTCTGTGCGTGTGCAAGACTGTGCGCGTGCAAGTCTGTGCGTGTGCAAGACTGTGCGCGTGCAAGTCTGTGCGTGTGCGTCTGTGCGTGTGCAAGTCTGTGCGTGTGCGTCTGTGCGCGTGCAAGTCTGTGCGTGTGTGTCTGTGCGCGTGCAAGTCTGTGCGTGTGCAAGACTGTGCGCGTGCAAGTCTGTGCGTGTGCGTCTGTGCGCGTGCAAGTCTGTGCGTGTGCGTCTGTGCGCGTGCAAGTCTGTGCGTGTGTGTCTGTGCGCGTGCAAGTCTGTGCATGTGTGTCTGTGCGTGTGTGCGTCTGTGCGTGTGCGTCTGTGCGCGTGCAAGTCTGTGCGTGTGCGTCTGTGCGTGTGTGCGTGTGCGTCTGTGCGCGTGCAAGTCTGTGCGTGTGTGTCTGTGCGCGTGCAAGTCTGTGCGTCTGCGTCTGTGCGCGTGCAAGTCTGTGCGTGTGCGTCTGTGCGTGTGTGTCTGTGCGCGTGCAAGTCTGTGCGTGTGCGTCTGTGTCTGTGCGCGTGCAAGTCTGTGCGTGTGCGTCTGCATGTGCTTCTGTGCGCGTGCAAGTCTGTGCGTGTGCGTCTGTGCGTGTGCGTCTGTGCGTGTGTGTCTGTGCGCGTGCAAGTCTGTGCATGTGCGTCTGTACGTGTGCGTCTGTGCGTGTGCAAGTCTGTGCGTGTGTGTCTGTGCGCGTGCAAGTCTGTGCATGTGCAAGACTGTGCGTGTGTGACTGCATGTGCGTCTGTGCGCGTGCAAGTCTGTGCGTGTGCGTCTGTGCGTGTGCAGCTGCATGTGCGTCTGCGTCTGTGCGCGTGCAAGTCTGTGCGTGTGCGTCTGTGCGCGTGCAAGTCTGTGCGTGTGTCTGTGCGCGTGTCTGCATGTGCATCTGTGCGTGTGCAAGTCTGTGCGTGTGTCTGCATGTGCGTCTGTGCGTGTGCAAGTCTGTGCGTGTGTCTGTGCGCGTGCAAGTCTGTGCATGTGCGTCTGTGCGTGTGTGTCTGCATGTGTGTCTGTGCGCGTGCAAGTCTGTGCGTGTGTCTGCATGTGCGTCTGTGCGTGTGCAAGTCTGTGCATGTGCGTCTATGCGCGTGCAAGTCTGTGCGTGTGTGTCTGTGCGCGTGCAAGTCTGTGCGTGTGTCTGTGCGCGTGCAAGTCTGTGCGTGTGCGTCTGTGCGTGTGCAGCTGCATGTGCGTCTGCGTCTGTGCGTGTGCGTCTGTGCGCGTGCAAGTCTGTGCGCGTGCAAGTCTGTGCGTCTGCGTCTGTGCGTGTGCGTCTGTGCGCGTGCAAGTCTGTGCGTGTGTGTGTCTGTGCGCGTGCAAGTCTGTGCGTGTCTGTGCGCGTGCAAGTCTGTGCATGTGTCTGCATGTGCGTCTGTGCGTGTGTGTGTCTGTGCGCGTGCAAGTCTGTGCGTGTCTGTGCGCGTGCAAGTCTGTGCATGTGTCTGCATGTGCGTCTGTGCGTGTGCAAGTCTGTGCGTGTGCGTCTATGCGCGTGCAAGTCTGTGCGTGTGTGTGTCTGTGCGTGTGCAAGCCTGTGCGTCTGTGCGCGTGCGTGTCCGCGATGATGTCTTTTTCATGGCTTTTTACAAGGCGTGGAGCGAGAGAGAGACTGTGACATGACACACCTCACACAGACATTTTCACAGTATTTTCCCCTTTTTACTTTACGAGGTCGAGTTGTGATCTCCACACTCAACCCGGCACGGATGGAAAGCTTACTCAGGAGCAGACCCCACTGGTTTCGAACCCGGGAACCTCCACTCTCAGGTCCGGCACCGATGTCATTGCGCCACCAGCCGGCCCGTCAAATATGTTTTCAATGTATGGCCATATTTCAGGGGCAACAAGAGTTATATTTACGATTTATCTATCTAATGGCACAAGGTCATGCGACCATGAGACAATTACTAGCAATCACACAAGACTCATTAGCATTGCAACAGAGGCCTCTTCTCTACAAGGAAAGGAAGAGACCATTAGTTGCGGTGTCTCACTGACTTCAAACGATCCTTTATGCTCTAATTTTTCAGCAACCATAAATCCATGAATGAAAGATTAATATAACAATGAGGTGCAAAGTTACACCATTGTTTACTTTCAGCACAATTTACCTCAAGGCTGAGTTAAGTGTGCTAGACAAGAAACAGCAGCTGAACAATTAGTCATTGGCCTCATCAACCCCCACCAAAAACTTCAATTGTGTCAGAACACTATGTTTCCTACTTTATGCACACCTCACTACAGAAATGGAACATCAGTACTGTTTGAGCTCAAGTTTGTGAAACGGGAGCTGTATTGAAAACTGCGACACAAGGCAAGTTCAGTCCTGAAAAAGTTTCAGCCTGAAACGTCAACTGTTTATTCATGCTGCCTGGCCTGCTGAGTTTCTCCAGCATTTTGTATGTGCAGATCTGGATTTCCATCAGTTACAAAATCTCTTGTGTTTACATGAGGCAAGGGCTACTTGCAAACAAACATGATACTTAGGTAATGTATTTACCAGGAAATGAAATTTGGACCTGGATCTCATCTCAGTTATTCATCCATAATCATTTGTGTTGTAAACATTTACTAAAAGACAATAGTTCAAAATACATTTTCATTTATTATTACTTCATCAGATGTAATTAGACCAATGCCATACCTTCATTTTTAATTGTTTTGCATTGATCAATTCTCCATTGTGAGCTAAAGCAATCTTTCCATGAAGTGTTTCCACCACGAATGGCTGACAGTTCTGTAACTCGGAAATACCCGATGTAGAATATCGCGTATGTCCTATACCCAGATTTCCACTGCGAAGCTTTTTTATCTGTTCTTCATGAAAGTTATTGCTTACGAGGCCCATTCCCTATTAAAAAAAAACATTTTTAGAGCTGCTCTTGATTTCCGTAACGTTGAGTTAAAAACTATCACAGTTTCAAAGGGGAACAAAAAATCCTCTTAATTCATGATATTTACAATGTTTCTCTGAAATGTATTTTGGAAATTAAACGTAAGCAACTGCATTCAATGCATATTTATCATAAAGTTGTGTTTCTACTCTGTGAAGTACCACTCCAAAATACTGTCAATAACTGTGGATTTGAACAATACCTCAAATAAGTTAAAAAAAAAAGAAATAAAATTTATTGTTACAATTTACTCTAACACATGCAAGTGCACTTACCTGAGAGGGAATTTTTGGGTAAGCAACATGGAGTAAGTTGAGAAAACCCATAATGAAAGCAAATAATAGATCATGGACATAACAAGAAATTTTTTAAACCAGTGAGCAAAGACCCAAGTTCATCCTGGAGCATCTTTACCTTTTAGTTACAGCCTCTATGATGAAAGTATTTATTTAGACTCAATGTTAATCACAGTTGCACAACTTATTCATGTAATGGTTTGAACTCTGCAGATTTGCTTTTCATGGCATTGTAAATTCCTACAAAATTGCAATTTAGTTAATTTTGATATGTGTACTATAATTTAGACAAATGAATGGGCAAGGAACATAATGTGGAAATATGTGAAGTTATCCACTTTGTTAGGAAGAAAAAGGCAAAATAAATTGTGAGAGACTGAAAGACATTGGTATCAGAGGGACCAAGGTATGCTACACAAATCAGTGAAGGTTAACGTGCAGGTTCAGTAATTAATGAGAAAAAGCTAACAGCATGATGGTCTGACTAGCAAGGGGATTTGAATACAAGAGAACTGTGGGCTTGCTCTAATGAATTTGAGCCCTGGTGAAACAAAACATCAATGCATGTAAACTAGATCTAGAATGTTTTATTTAGGTGTGATATTCCTATACAAGGAACGGTACATTTGCAAAGGAGGGACTACAGTGAGAATTCTCCAAATTGTTTCCTAACATGGCAGGTTTGAGACTAAGTAGACTGTATATCATGGGTTTAAAAAAAAGAGCTGAACTCATTGAAATAGAAGTTGCACTAATGCCATATCTTCAAATGAGGCAAGTTTCATTTGAACCCTATTAATTTAAAATGTTTCTTTTTGCTTCTAGACATTACTACTATAAGAACTCTTGAACTCACCACTGGTTAAGAGTTGAAAAAGAGAAAATGCTTGCCATGGAGATTACTCGATCTTTTGAAGAGCATTTTTTCTTGGGCCAACAATGAAGTCTTTTGTTTCATTGCTGACTGAAAATCAGACTGTAAGACGTCAGAGCAGAATTAGGTCATTCTGCCCAGAGTCTGCTCCGCCATTCAATCATGGCTGATTGATTATCCCTCAACCCCATTCTCCTCCCGTCTCAGCATCAGGAACAAAGGTGATGAACTGAGAGCTTGGATACATACATGGAATTATGATGTAGTGGCCATTACAGAGACTTGGCTGGCACCAGGGCAGGAATGGATTCTCAATATTCCTGGTTTTCAGTGCTTTAAAAGGGATAGAGAGGGCAGAAAAAGGGGAGGAGGGGTGGCATTACTGGTCAGGGATACTATTACAGTTACAGAAAGGGTAGGTAATGTAGCAGGATCCTCTTTTGAGTCAATATGGGTGGAAGTCAGGAACAGGAAGGGAGCAGTTACTCTATTGGGGGTATTCTATAGGCCCCCTGGTAGCAGCAGAGATAGAGGAGCAGATTGGGAGGCAGAGTTTGGAAAGGTGCAAAAATAACAGGGTTGTTATCATGGGTGACTTTAACTTCCCTAATATTGATTGGCACCTGATTAGTTCCAAGGGTTTAGATGGAGCAGAGTTTGTTAAGTGTGTCCAGGACAGATTCCTGTCACAGTATGTGGACAGGCCGACCAGAGGGAATGCCATACTAGATCTAGTACTAGGTAATGAACCGGGTCAGGTCACAGATCTCTCAGTGGGTGAGCATCTGGGGGATAGCGACCACCGCTCCCTGGCCTTTAGCATTATCATGGAAAAGGATAGAATCAGACAGGACAGGAAAATTTTTAATTGGGGAAGGGCAAATTATGAGGCTATAAGGCTAGAACTTGTGGGTGTGAATTGGGATGATGTTTTTGCAGGGAAATGTACTATGGACATGTGGTCGATGTTTAGAGATCTCTTGCAGGATGTTAGGGATAAATTTGTCCTGGTGAGGAAGATAAAGAATGGTAGGGTGAAGGAACCATGGGTGACAAGTGAGGAAGAAAATCTAGTCAGGTGGAAGAAGGCAGCATACATGAGGTTTAGGAAGCAAGGATCAGATGGGTCTATTGAGGAATATAGGGAAGCAAGAAAGGAGCTTAAGAAGGGGCTGAGAAGAGCAAGAAGGGGGCATGAGAAGGCCTTGGCGAGTAGGGTAAAGGAAAACCCCAAGGCATTCTTCAATTATGTGAAGAAAAAAAGGATGACAGGAGTGAAGGTAGGACCGATTAGAGATAAAGGTGGGAAGATGTGCCTGGAGGCTGTGGAAGTGAGCGAGGTCCTCAATGAATACTTCTCTTTGGTTTTCACCAATGAGAGGGAACTTGATGATGGTGAGGACAATATGAGTGAGGCTGATGTTCTGGAGCATGTTGATATTAAGGGAGAGGAGGTGTTGGAGTTGTTAAAATACATTAGGGCAGATAAGTCCCCGGGGCCTGATGGAATATTCCCCAGGCTGCTCCACGAGGCGAGAGAAGAGATTGCTGAGCCTCTGGCTAGGATCTTTATGTCCTTGTTGTCCACGGGAATGGTACCGGAGGATTGGAGGGAGGCGAATGTTGTCCACTTGTTCAAAAAAGGTAGTAGGAATAGTCCGGGTAATTATAGACCAGTGAGCCTTATGTCTGTGGTGGGAAAGCTGTTGGAAAAGATTCTTAGAGATAGGATCTATAGGCATTTAGAGAATCATGGTCTGATCAAGGACAGTCAGCATGGCTTTGTGAAGGGCAGATGGTGTCTAACAAGCCTGACAGAGTTCTTTGAGGAGGTTACCAGGCACATAGATGAGGGTACTGCAGTGGATGTGATCTATATGGATTTTAGTAAGGCATTTGACAAGGTTCCACATGGTAGGCTTATTCAGAAAGTTAGAAGGCATGGGATCCAGGGAAGTTTGGCCAGGTGGATTCAGAATTGGCTTGCCTGCAGAAGGCAGAGGGTGGTGGTGGAGGGAGTACATTCAGATTGGAGGATCGGCAGATAAGGAGATAAGAGAGGGAAATAGGAATGGGGAATGGTGAAGGAGCATTACCGGAAGTTTAAGAAATTGATGTTCATCCCATCAGGTTGGAGGCTACCCTGATGGAATATAAGGTGTTATTCCTCCCACCTGAGTGTGGCCTCATCACAACAGTAAAGGAGGGCATGGACATACATATCAGAATGGGAATGGGAAGTGGAATTAAAATGGGTGACCACTGGGAGATACCACTTCTTCCGGTGGATGGAGCCTAGGTGCTCAGTGAGGTGGTCGCCCCGATATACAGTAGATGACCATAACAGACTCACAGGTCAAGTGTCGCCACACTTGGAAGGACTGTCTGGGGCTCTGAATGGTAGCAAGGAAGATGTAGTGCCAAGGGTAGCACTCGTTCTGCTTTCAAGGATGTGCCAGGAGGGAGATCAGTGGGAAGGGATGACGGGACAAATGGTAAGGGAGTCGCATAGGGATCCCTGCAGATAGCAGAAAGTGCAGGGAGAGAAAAATGTGCTTGCTGGTGGGATCCTGCTGAAGATGTCAGAAGTTGCAGAGAATTTTGTGCTGGGCACGAAGGCTGGTGGGGGTGGTAGGTGAGCACAAGAGGAACTCTATCCTGGTGGGGTGGTGGGAGGATGGGGTGAGGGCAGACGTGCATGAAATGGAAGAGATGTGGTTGAGGGGGGTGTTGATGGTGGAGGAAGGGAAGCCCCTTTTTTTAAGAAAGAGTACAACCCCTTAGCTCTGCAATGAAAAGCCTCATCCTGACAGCAGATGTGGTAGAGATGGAGGAATTGAGAAAAGGGGATGGCATTTTAACAAGTAACAGTGTGGGAAGAGGTATAGTCCAGGTAGCTGTCAGTCAGTGGGTCTAGTGTCTAGAAAGAAACCGAGAGCTTTGAGGCCTTCCTGGTGGGGGATGGAGACGCAAAGGGAGTGGACATCCATAGTGCAAGTAAGGTGATCGGGGCCAGGGAACATGAAATCATTGAAAAGATAAAGTTTCCAGTCGTACAGAAGGGTCTTAGCCCAAAATGTCAGCTGTACTCCTTTCCATAGATGCTGCCTGGCTTGCTGAGTTCTCAGCCCAAAATGTCAGCTGTACTCCTTTCCATAGATGCTGAGTTCCTCCAGCATTCTGTGTGTTTGCTTGGATTTCCACCATCTGCAAATTTTCTCTTATACATGAAAATAGGGTAGTTGTCATGGGGGTCTTCAACTTCCCTAATATAAACTGGGACCTCTTAGTGCAAAACCTTTAGATTTGGCAGAACTTGTTAGGTGCATTGGGAGGGCTTCTTTAATAAATACGTACATAGTCCAATAAGAGGAGAAGCTGAATCTGACCTGGTGTTGGGCAATGAGCCTGGCCAGGTGACCGACGTTCTAGTGGGTGAGCAGTCAGGGAACAGTGAATACAACTGCTTAACTTTTAAGATCACTATATATAAGCTATGTATGCCAGAAACTCAGACAATTTCTACATTTGACTTCTACATGTTAACTTCTATAATTTTCATTCCTCGATGCCCCAAAGAAGAATGAAATTAGTTTGTAAATTGAGTAAACAAATAAAATCTACTAAATTAACTACTTTATATTGTAAAGATCAATATGATGTAACAACTAACACATACCTTGTGTGTCATATATGATGGTGAGGAACTCCCATTACTTGTCACAATTCCAGCACTTTCCTGACCTCTGTAAAATATTTTTGGAAGTTTCAACAATAATTATAATAAGTACTTGGTTTAGAAACGAGATCAAGTGTTTTTACACTGAAATCAATTACCCTCATCACTCCATAACTTTTGAGTTTTCTTAAGTAGAAATTCAAGCCACTAATAAAAATATAATGTACAATTAACACTCAGGAGTTACTTCTATTCCAAGAGGATCTTGTATCAAAAAACTCTCCAATGTAAACAAATATTCTGAAGGTCTCATGCATGCAGTACTGCTTCCATACCTGTTTGTTATATCTGGCAAAATATCACACAATAGCCAATTTTATCACTTCTTGACAATCTCTTAGTATTACAAACCCGAAATTGGCAATAGAGTGTAATACCCAAAAGCTCATAGATAAATCGCTTAATATTTTTTGTCTGCTACAGGAAGTTTGGATCTCTCTTGTTAAACAATTGTATTCCTTACTACTGCCTTAAAAATTGATAGGCAAGACACTTTGGTGTATCTTGCATTGCACATTTGGTTTATACAATTGAGATTAAATTCAGGCTAACAAATTAAAAGCAACATTACTGCAGTTGTTTTTTCTATGACACTGGAAATCTAAAATAATAATCAATACAGTTTACTCAATGAAAAGTAAAGACAACAAAATTAATTATTACATCCGGAGAAAGATTTACGGGTCAGAGGGATAACAGAGGGAAGACATTTCAGAAGGAAATGAATTATTTCACAATTTTATATTGATAGGAATAGATTAAACTATTAACACACAAAAAATGTGCTCTGTGTAAGTAACACAATGAACTTTGTAGTACAAATAAATCATGCAGTTGTTGATAAATAGGTTTAATCTAACAAAGAGCAAACAACATTGTTACGCAGTTGTTTTTTCACTGGATAACCATCAGGCTATAAAGTCTTAGTGTCAGTAACCCCTTTCTCTGTATAACCCTAATATATTTGACTAACCTCGAACATCCTAGTCCAACAAAGAGGTAGAACTATTCCAAGTAAATATACATTTAAATTTCATATTAATATGCTTAACATTTGTTCTCAATCATTTCTCACAAAGCTTTACACTAATGCTTCAACTTAAACATGATGAACAAGCACCATAGTGAACTTGTCTTTCCAGGTATTCTGCAAAATTAAATGAAGTAGATTTACGAGGTATGTTCCTCAAATCAGAATGTGCACCAAAATTGTTTCCCACATACAAACAACCTTAGCTGAAACATACAGATACCTGTTATGAATGTTAAGCATGGGTAATGCAGTCTAATCAGGGCTTTGATTTGTTATTTTGAGACAAAGTCCAGCATTCCATTCACCTTTTGAAGCTTTTCTTAGCCTGTCCCCATATTATTAAAAAATAATATCTGCAAACACTGATTCTCATCCCATTTCCAGAAAGACCTCTAATATTTCAGACTTCATTCTATAACTCCTACTCACACATCCGGCAGGCACAGCTTAAGTTATTCACTGCCTTTTACCACTCTCATTCAGACAGCACCAACACTTAAATCATTCTCTCTGCATCACCATCCTATCACAAATCTTCCCTTTCATTCTCTCCGACACCAATGCCCATATCTGTGCAATTGAAATTTCAGAATCAGAATTATCATCGTCTTATATGATGTTGAATTTGTTCGTGTTGCAGCAGCAGTACACTGCAAAAACCAAAATTATTAATTGCAAAATGAATATTGTTAGGTATGTGTATCTGCAATACGCAGACCAGCAAGGACAAGCATTGGTTACATTAAACAAAGACATTGCCTCAAGTTTCTTTTAATTTGGGTCTGATTATTTAGTAGAAAACATGTGGTCAATTTGATAATACTTAATACATAGTAATTTGACTGCTCCCTGCCGGAATCAGAAGCCATTTCTGGCTTCAACTCACATTCCACTACAAGAATTTGCAAACTTTCTAATCCAGACTCTGATCTTTGGCTTCCTCTTCATTTGTTCTTCTGAACAATTGCTCGGGAATTGACAGCAGCTTTTCTGTATTATTTCTACCATTCTTATGAAAGTGCAAATAAAAGTTACAAGAAGGACCCAACATAGTCTTTAATTTGCAAAGATCCTGAATGCTGCTGAGAAGGGCAAACTTAAATTGAATGCTGAAGATCTACAAGATAAAACAGCCACTGAACATACACAAACCTTTCCATATTAACTGGTCTCCCTGGCTTCAGTTCCACTCTGATAACGATGTTTGTCATAGAGCAACAAATATCACAATCTATTTCTTATTATCAAACAAAAATTGATGCATCTTTGTAGTGCATTTCTAAGGCAAATTTCCAAATATTTTTCAAAAGAAATAAGTTTTGGAATGTCTGACGGGAAGAAAAGGAGTGAATAGTTAGAATTATGAAAGCACTCAGGAAGCAAACTGTAACAGAAAAACTTTTTTTGCAGAACTAATTGCCTAGAAAGAACAAGTCAGTCAGGAACACTATTTGTGTAACCTTTGAATAGCTTTTCAAATAGGAATGTGGAGGATACAAGAACTAAACTACCCCTGATGCAATCAGTGATCATGCATAATTGCTAAACAACATAATTACACTGGCATTAGAAGCATTTCCAATCCATCGGTAGTATTGCAGGGTTAACTGAAAAAAAATTAAATGAAATGCACTCAGTTTTTTGGTTTATTTTTTTCTTATAATTTAGCATGTTACACCTGAGTTTTAGTGGAAGCACCGGAAGGAATCTGTGCTGGGAGTTTTTCCTTGGCATGAAAGATTCTAGTCTTTAAGCTCTTCCACAGCACCAAGAGTTTGATCAAATCTGGTCACCAGTACATTTTCCCATTAAATATTTTATTTGAAATAAGTACTCATACAGTGATCATAACATCAAACTCACTACACGGAACTGTGAGAAAAGCGCACACCAAATTAGAGACATGGAACTCAAGAGGAAAATCATTTTGCTACTGCACCTATTTTCTATGTTTCTATAGCAAGGTAAATATTTATTGCCAATTCCTACTGAAAAGCTGGTGGCAACCCACCTTCTATAACTGTTGTAGTTTTCTGGTTAAAGTACTCCATAAAGCTGTTTGTTGGATAATTCCGAGACTTAGATCCAGCAATCATGAAGGAATTATGATGCACTTCCAAGTCAACATAATGTACAACTTGGAGAATCAGAAAGAATCAGAATCAGTGGTGAGGAAGGCAAATGCCATGTTAGCATTCATCTGAAGAAGTCTAGAATACAAGGGCAAGGATGTGATACTGAGGCTTTATAAGACACTGGTGAGGTTTCACCTTGAGTATTGTTAATAGTTTTGGGATCCTCATTTTAGAAAAGATGTGTTGGCATTGGAGAGGGTCCAGAGGTGGTTCACAAGGATGATTCCAGGAATGAAAGGGGTATCATACGAGAAAGGTTTGAGGGCTCTGGGTCGGTACTCGCTGGAATTTAGAAGGATGGGGGGATCTCATTGAAACCTTTCGAATGTTCAATAGCCTAGATGTTCAATGGCCTAGACGTAGTAGATGTGGAAAGGATGTTTCCCACAGTGGGAGAGTCCAGGACAAGAAGGCACAACCTCAGGATAGAGTGGCGCCCTTTCAAAACAGATGCAGAGAAATTTCTTCAGCCAAAAGGTGGTGAATTTGCGGAATTTGTTGCCACATGCAGCTGTGGAGGCCAGATCACTGGGTGTATCTAAGGCAGAGATTGATAGGTTCTTGATTGGACATGGCATTAAAGGTTACAGGGAGAAGGCTGGGAACTGGGGTCGAGATTAACAAAAAGGATCAGCCATGATTGAATGGCAGAGCAGACTTGACGGGCCTAATTCTGCTCCTATGTCTTATGGGCTTATATGGAAACCATCCACAACTCACAATGCCTACAGCGGGCTCGGAAAAATCGCAGTGAACTCATCCAACCCCAGTAATAACCTGTTCAATCTCCTAACATCTGGTAGGAGGTACAGAGATATCTTTGCATGGATATTCAGACTGAAAAGCAGCTTTCACCCCCACCCCTCCCCGGGGCTATCGTGCAAATGAGCAATGCCCCTCCATCCACCTATAGTTCACAGGCAGTATGGGCAACCTCCAAGTACAATACATGGGCATAATTTTACTTACTGTGATAAAGTGCAGAGTAGGCCCTTCTGGCTTTCGAGCCACACAGCCCAGCAACTGCCGATTTAATCCTAGCCTAATTAAGGGACAATTTACAAAGACCAATTTACTTACCAACTGGTACATCTTTGGACTGTGGGAGGACACCGGAGCACCCAAAGGAAGCCCATGCAGTTACACAGAAAATGTACAAACTCTTTACAGGCAGGTGCAGTAATTGAACAACTAGATCAACCGGTACAAGGATTGCTGGTACTGTAAAGCACTGTACTAACCACTACGCTCTCATGTGTCCCCTTGATTCTATTTAATGTTAAACCATTGTATTTTATAACATCGACATGTGCAACACTTGAATGGTGTGGCCACTGTTTCTTTCAATTTTAGAACTATTGGTTTTTTTAATTCTGCTGTAACTCAAGATATCACTCTAAATTACTCAGACATTATTTTAAATTTAGTCATTGTGCTTTTATGCTGCTTTGCATTGAACAAAGTAGCATTGCAATATCATTGTCCTCAGCAATGACGATAAAGCTCTCACTAACTGTACCTAATAAAGTGGTCACTGAGTGTATGTTTGTGGTCTTCTGTTGCTGTAGCCCATCCACTTCTAGGTTCGACATGTGTGTACAGAGATGCTCTTCTACACATCACTGTTGTAATGCATGGTTACCTGCGTTACTGTAACCTTCCTGCCAGTTTGAACTAGTCGATCTTGATCTCTGACCTCTCTCATTAACAAGTCATTCTCGCCCACAGAACTGGATGTTTCTTTGCACAATTCTCCGTAAATTCTAGAGACTGCTGTGCATGAAAATCCCAAATCAGCAGATTCTGAGATACTCAAACCACCTCATCTCTGACACAAACAACAGGAATTCTGCAGATGCTGGAAATTCAAGCAACACACATAAAAGTTGCTGGTGAATGCAGCAGGCCAGGCAGCATCTCTAGGAAGAGGTGAGTCCTGACGAAGGGTCTCGGCCTGAAACGTCGACTGCACCTCTTCCTAGAGATGCTGCCTGGCCTGCTGCATTCACCAGCAACTTTTATATCATCTCTGACACAATCATTCCATGGTCAAAGTCACTTAGATCACACTTCTTCCCTATTCTAGTATTTGGTCTGAATGACAAGTGAAGCTCTTGACCATGTCTGCATGTGTTTACGCATTGAATTGCTGCCACATTTGGCTGATTAGATATTTGCATTAATGAGCAAATGTCCCTAATAAAGTGGCTACTGTAGAAGTTAATGTAGCCACAGAATATCATCGATGGAAATTGAACATTTAAGATGGTGCTGGAATGACAATCAACCAGGCTTCATTATTCTGGATGGGACTGAGCTTCCTGCATGTTGTAGAAACAGTACTCAACCAGTCAAGTGAAGAAAATCCTACTATGATCTTGATTTCTGGCTTTTAAATGCTGGATAGGTTCCGAGGAACCAGAAAGCAAGTAATTTTTGATTACTTTAGCCTAAGTATTTATGCAGCTGATCTAGTTGAGCTTTGAGAGAAAGATGGCACTCCAGACAATTCAGTGAACAATTTAGTAGTAAATGCTGTTAAAGCAGAGTAAATCACTTCACTTGCCTCATTACTTAACTGTTGCCACAACCTATAGACTAACTTTCAAGGACTCTTCATCTCATGTTTTCGATAATTATTGCTATTTATTACTCTTTTTGTTTTTGCATAATTTGTCATCTTTTACACCCTGGCTGGTCTGGCGTTTCGTTGATTTTAGTTATTAGGCTTATTGAGTATGCCCACAAGAAAATGCATCACAGGGTTGTATATGCTGACATATCTGTACTTTGACAATAAACTTACTCGGAACTTTGAAGGTAGGTGTTTTTTTTTGGAGATGGTCACTGTCTGGCACCTTTGAGGGATGCCTGTTACTTATTACTTGGCCCTTGCTTGCATGTTGTCTAGATCTTGCTGCATGAAACATCCAGCAACCATAACAACTGTCCTTTGTGCGAGACATACATCCCATTAGTGAATGAAATAAAGAACAAGAGAATATATAAGGATAAATAAGATATATGTGTAAGAGAAAGCTTGCGTGCAGAGAAATATTTGGTTGGAATGGTGTGTATGTTCCACATGATCAATAACTAGATTACATTGGCGGAAGCTAATACATGTGATCAGAACATTGCTCTGGAAAATAGACCATAAAATTAGTTAATTTTATAAAAATTAACTAATAAAATAGTAAGGGAAAAACTTCATCCAAACACAGGAATGCAACTTTCTTTTATGCACAGGACTGGCACTTTAAGTGTATGAAAATGCGACGCACTAACTTAATAAAACTCTCCCATCTGTAGTTCAGCTAATTAAAGGATGTAGGGATAGGGCAGGAAAACGAATCTTGAAGCTATTAACTTTGTTGCATTTAACACTATGAACTAGTTGCAATAGATTCAACCAAGAGGCCAAAATGATGTTTACTGTAAATATTGAATATCACTACTGCACTGACAAATGTGCAAAAAGTTTATAAGAAGCTGATTTTCACTGAGCAAACCATCAGTTTGCAAATGGTGGCAGTAAATTTATTTCCCCCCGGAATCAATAATGTCAAATTAGTCCGGCGGTAACATTACAGTAGCTCTATTCCTCTCTCCACAGATGTTGTTGGATTTGCTTGTGATCGAATTTCAGCACATGCGTTGGTCTGCTTTTGCAGTTAAAAGACATAACACGAAAAAAATTATACTACCCGCCCCATATATTTAAATAGTCTCGTCAAGAAGATCAGCCGGAAGGTCTTAAGGCTTGAAAAGTTTCTCTGCCTACACGTGCCACCTGATGAATTGCCCAGCCTTGCATTTTCTGGTTTGGTTTCGGATCTCCAACAGCTGCAATGTTTAACGAGTTTGTGCAAAGACTGGAACAAAAAGAAAACACCGATTTCCCCACTGTAAAGGGGGATGAATCTGCAGAGGCTCCCGGTCTGCACCAGGGACTTACCTGTGCTGCAGCGCTACCAGACCCAAGGCGATAACGTGCGGGACGTTCAGATGGGTCGGCCACGTGCCGGCCGCCACACAACCGAACACGCCGCACTCCTCACCGATGCCCGACTCTTCAAACTCCATAACCCCTGCGCACAACTTCGCCCAACTCCCTCCCTGCTGAACCTCTACTACCCTGACAGTAACTACGGGGAGAGGGGGGTAAAAACCACATATATTTCCCCAACCACACCAACACGCGACCACTCGCTGCTTCTGTTATGAGAGCAGTCAGCCAGCTGTTCCCGCCGCAACGGCGCATGCTCGGCCCAGGAAGTTGGACCGCACCAGCGCTGCGAAGGAGCCCCCGGCGCAAATGAATGCAAAAGAAACTCTGACTTTCGCTACTGTACTTCAGAACCAGAATCAGAACTCCTTTAAAAATGTAAACTAACGTCGTCCAACCTTATTTTCAACCGCTTCCCGCACAGGTTGCTTTTGTTCCCGAAACTCTCGCTTCTCCTCCCCCACACCCTTCTTTTGGCAGAACCCCTCCCTGAAGTCGGGTCGGCGGCCCCTCCCCCCGGGCCCCGGCCTCTCCTCACATTTAAACCGCGGCTGCCTTCGCGGCGATCGGTGGTTGGAGCCGGCAGACCAGTGGCGAGTATCGGCAGGTAACACGACTCGGGGACGGGAGGGCCTGCCGGCCTGCCTCTGCCTTGGGGCACCGCACTGCGTCCTCTGGACGGTGCGGTTCCACGTGGTAATGTCGGTGTGGGACTACCCTCTGCGTTTATTTGTATTTTCAACAAACCCTGACCTGCTCCTTTATTTGTAGGCTGCTGACCGGGCGTTTGCGGATTTTTATTTGTCGTAATCGTACGATTTGATTCTAAAATGTGTGAACAGGAAGTCTGAATGTTCTGTGGGTTGCAAAACGCGCGCGCGCAAAATCGAGCAGATAACTTTTTATTTGATTTTATGTTTCAGAGTTGTAAATTTTACGCAAGATGGAGAATATTGAAGGTAAATGGAAAAGTTTTCCTGTTTGATAATTTCTCCTTCGCAATGTGCCACCTTTTGGTAATTGGTTACTATATTGTCACATGTACAAAGAGAAGCTTGTGCTTTGTGTGCCATACACAGGTTAACAAAGATAGTTAAAAAACAAAGGAAATGCAGATTATGTTGTGGTTAAAGGGAAAATACAAGTAGGCAAAAACAATATAAGGACTACAACGAAGTAAATTAGGCGACTGAGTTCATCTTTTCACGTTTGAGAGGTCCGTACAAAAGTGATAATAGCGCGATAGAAGCTGTCTGAGCCTCGTGGTCTGAGCTCACATGATTTTGCGGGAGGAGATTTTGTTAAAATGCAAAGCAAGAGGAGAACAGCTTCGCGAACTTTAATGTTGTCTTGGGTTGCTCTCTGGCGCATACCTTGATGAAAATTGAGGCTGTCCTGGGAAACGGTCTCGACCAACAGCTATTACCAATCCTAGCTAGAGTGACTCTAGGGTGCAGGACTTAACCGGCCTGAAATTTAAAAAAAATGATTTGGCTATTTTAAACACAAGCTTCTGCAGATACAATAAAATGATGGAGAAACTCAGCGAGTCAGGTAGTATCGATGGAGGGGAATAACACTTCAGTTCGTACTGAGCCCCTGTATCAGGCTTGGAAAGGAAGGGTCCGAAACGAGAATGTAGGGGGTGGGAGGAGTTCAAACTGGCAGATGATAGGTGAAATCAGGTAAAGGGGGAATAGATGGAAGTGGTAAGGGCTGAAGAAAGAATATTGGAGGTCAGTGGTCCACATGGAGGTGAGGTGAAAGGGTGGAAGGATACCCAGAATGGGGAATAGAAAAAGAAGGAAGGTGGGGGGAGAGACTACCAGAAGATGGGTAAATTGGTGTTCCATGCCATTGGGTTGGAGGCTGCCATAATGGAGTATAAGGTGTTGCTTCTTCAATATGGAGTTTTGCCTCATGATGGCAGTAGGGGAAGCCTTGCATAGATATGCCAGAATGGGAATGTGAAGTCAAATTGAAATGGCTAGCCATCGGAAGAGCCTCCCTTTTGCTGCAGAGAGAGAAGAGGTCCTTTGATGTAGAGGAGGCCACATAGGTAGCACTGAGTATAATAGATGACCCTGACAGACTCACAGGTGAAGTTTCGTTTTGGATGGATTGCTTTGGTCCCTGAATAGTAGTGAGGGAAGAGATATAGGGGCAAGAGTAGCACTTTTCCCTACCCACTGATTTCCCTCCTGATACATAAACCCTGTAAGTCTGACAAGTGCAACAGCTTGTTAAATGGACTATTGTCTGTAAGGCTGTTTCTTCAGTTTCATCCAATGATCTTTTTAAACATCTGAAGTTAAAATATTTTTTCAGAACATAAAATAGGGAAAAAACTGAATGAAGGAAAGACCAAGGAAGTCTATGAACTACTGGGTTGTCCAGGACAAGTGTTGATCAAATCCAAGGACCAGATTACGGCTGGAAATGCAGCCAGGAAAGACCAAATGGTTGGCAAGGCCGCTATCTCCACTAAAACTACCGTGTCTGTCTTCAGACTACTGCAGGACGCAGGTAAGAACAGAAGAGACCTTTTGTTAAAATTAGATAGTTCCCTGAAAATGAAAGTGCATAGGGTGATGAACAATCCATATGATAAGTTTGCCTCATCTGCCAAGACATGGGAGTACAAGAATTGGGTTGCCTTGTTACAGTTGTACAAAACTTTGGTTTGGCTTCATTTAGAGTTCTGGTCAGCACACTCGAAAGGTAATGAGAGGATGCAGAAAAGATTCACAGGGTGTTTGCCTGAATTGCGAGTCTTGAGTTATCAGGAGTAATTGGATCGGCTCGGTCTGTTTTCCTTGCAGTGAAGAAAGCTGGAAAGTGATGGGGAATAAGGGTATAAAATTAAAAGGCATGGCTAAGCAAGATCGCCAGTAACCGTTTTCCGTGGCAGGAGCCTCTAAAACTAGAGGATATAGATTCAAAATGGATGGGGGGCCAGTTTATAAGGAGTCCGCCGGGGTAGATTTTTGTCGGCATCTGGAGGTGTTGGGGGCATGAACAGTAATGTTTAAGTATATTTTGGGCTGCTACTTGAATGAGCAGGGCATAAAGCTACATGGAATGAATACAGGAAAGTAGGAGTGGTATCGACAGGCATTATGGTTGGTTTAAAGTAATGGTCCATGGAACCTGTTTCTAACTGTACAAATGAGTCAAAGAGCATTGCTGCTGAAGTCTTTTTGGAAGAATTTATTTTTGAAGACCAGCCTTTACTTGTCACATAAGGCAATTGCAGCATAGTGAAATGTGTTGCTTTTTACATCAATAACCAACATATGTGAGGATTGTACTGAAGGCAGCCCGCACAGGTCGCTATGCCTCTGACACCAACAACTTATAAACCCTAAATCAAATTACTTTTGAATCTAGGAAGAAACTAGAGCACCCAGAAGAAGCTCACGGGGAGAATGTACAAACTTCTTGTAGACAGCCGTGGGAATTGAACTCTGATGGATGATCACAGATGCTGTAGAACATTTGCACAAATTGCAATGCTACCATGCTAATTATTTCTGTTGTTCAAAAGGGATAAAAACTGCATTTGAGAAGCAGTGTGGAGAAACGGCGTTTGTCGCAGCGAATTGTCACATGATTCCGATTGAGTGGGTCTGTAGAAGAGTTGCCACTGGCTCTTTTCTGAAAAGAAATCCTGGTGTAAAGGAAGGATTTAAGTTTTTTCCTCCAAAGATGGAAATGTTCTTTAAGGTATTTGTAACACTTTCTCCTCTTGTTCTTTTTTTTTGCCGTTAATCTTTATGTGGGTGGTCCTTTTTATTCTCCAGCTGCATGAAAAAAAACATTGTAATGATCTCTGCAATACAACATTAAATATCATTTAACCAGTAAGTTTAAGTCTGAGGCACAGAGTATTTTTAATTAACTTTTGAGTCTCTTTTGCATCCTTGGAATGTTATTTTAGAAAGAATCGTAAGAAACTATAGTAGAGATGATGCATGGAACCATTTTCTACAAACCTTGCTGTGTATTTATCAGTTGACAGTTAAAATAAATTTTAAAACTGATTTGGGCTTAATAAACCAATGAAGTTGTCTATGCTATAAAACTTCATGGAGTATACAGGTGGACTCCAGGGACTTTTTTTTTCTCAGTGATGTTATCAGGTTGGCTTGAAGCTGCTTATGATATTTTAAAGATGCATGATCAATAATAGAGGGAATATAATCCTGCTAAGTGCAAAAGGGTGCAATCAATGAGAATACAAATAACGCAATAAATGGTTGTGCACGAGGGAGTGTGGCAGAACAGGGGCCTTTGTCGAAGAATCTGGAGTCAATGGTGGTAGATAAGTTGTAAAAGCAGAAAATAGGTGATTTCCCCATCATCAGATGGGGATTGGAACATAGGGCAGTTTCCAAGATTTAAGGGAAAAGTGTAGCTAAAAACATTCTAAAGCAGTGCTTCGGCCACAGCTAGAGTTCTGTGTACAGTTCAAATGACCACTCTAGGAAAGATGTAATTAAACTGGAGAGGGTGCAAAAGGTTGTACTAGAATGTTGCCTGGGATGGAGCATTTTGGTTGGTTGCTTCTCCTTGGAATGGAAGAGAAACCTATAGAAGTATACAAAACTCTGAGGGCCCTGGGTTAGGTAACGGACATATCTAAGACTAAAGAGCATCTAATTAGGATAAGGATAGGAGGTTTAGAGGGGATCTGTGGAACAAGTTTTTCCCCATCCTAAAGATGTTTAGAATTTGGAATAGTCCCTGAAGGCAGATACTCAAGTCAAATAAGTATCTAGATCAGCACTTCAATTACGAAGACAAAGAAACCTTCTAACTAAGTGCAGGTAAATGAGATTAGTATAGATGGTTGTGGTCAGCATAGACTACTGATTTGTGCTGTACAGTACTATTTGACTTTAAAATGAAATTATTGGTGCTGTCATTTTTGTAGTGGAGGAAAGCCAAGTGCCAATATTTGACAGGTGAGTTTCTCAAGAAGTGAAGTAACTAGTGAGGTTGAGGGATAAATATCAAATAGGGCAGAGGATCATCACAATACTGCCTGTGGTCTTTTGAGCCTTTTGTTAAAAAATACATCTACCTGAGAGCAAATATCTGAAGGTCAGAACCTCTAACCATACAGAGATCCGATTGTTCTACAGTCAGCCTAGACTAAAGCAACAAAAGTTTAATGAAGGTTGATGCTAGGAGATTTTCATGTCAAATAACTAATTTCTAAGTTTCTTTTAGGATGATGCCAACAATGATCCACAGTGGTCCAAAGAACAAGTGATTGAAGCTCATTTTAACTGTGGAGGGCTGCAAATTGAGCGGTGTGAAGTAGACATCATGAATCGTACCACTTTGGCTGTGTTTGAGATATTGGAGAAGGCCTGGGCAACTCAAGACTGTACACTTGTGGATATGAAAGTAAGTAATTATCTTCCTATGAAACAAGCAAGCAGTATTTTTTTGAATGAACTAATTAATAGTTTCTTCTTGGTAGGTGGAATTTGGAGTTTGTGCTTCTACCAAGGAGATTTTACTTGCTGATGTGATTGACAACGACTCCTGGAGATTGTGGCCTTTAGGGGATCGAAGCCTGCAAAAGGATAAACAGGTCAGTATTTAGTCTATAGATTTGAAATTTTTTACTGCAAGTTGAAGGGAAGACCCTCTGAGAAGTGTAGCATAAATCCCAGATCTCAATTTCTCGCAACATGATCTCGGTCAAAGCTCCTAAATTTTGTCAGTGGCTAAGGCACCTGTTGCAAAGGCAGGTATAAAGAGTTCTTGGATTGGTATAGTATGTCTCCTTCTAGCCTGCAGGAAAGCTAAAATAAATATTGCCATAATTGTTTTTTGTCCATTATGCTGACTACTTTTAGTCTTTGGTGATTTCCTCATTTGTAGGTTTTGTTTTATAAAATCAAATCAATCTCACCAGCTTATTTTTCGTTAATCATATAGTTCAACAATGTCTTCTAATAGAATAGCATTTCTCCTAGATTACAATTTTGAAGGGTTGGAATGCAGTGTAGATTCCTTTTTGTAAGCAACATTCAGCTCATCCTTGAGCACAACCAAAATTGGATGTTTTTGGAGATTTCCTACTTCATTGTAACTTTGAAACATTGTAAATATTCATTTGCAATGCTAACTGAAGTTGATGAATTTTTATAATGAAAAATGCTTCCTACTAGAGAAGTATTTGGTAACTTGCTGTCATTGTTGTCATTAACTTAAATACAAAATTCTTCAGATTTTTGCTTTGCTCATGATAACTTTTGAAACTCCTGTATTTAATTGTTTTAGTGAAATGGGATTTAGCTGACTATTGTTTTCTTCATTTAAAAATAAAGTGCTTTCATTTTAGTTGCTTCCTAACTGCAGACATAGTTTGCAAGAGTGTTGCCTTTGAGTTTGTATTTTAATGTTACCAGTAACTTTTTTTAAAAAAAAACAGAATCTAACATTTGTTTGTTTTTATGGAAATGCTGTGTTCAGTTTGTATTTTTGCCTTTTAGGTTTATCGTGATCTCAAAGAAGTAACACCTGAAGCTATGCAAGTAGTCAAGAGAAACTTTGAATGGGTAGCAGAAAGAGTACAGGTATTTTCAAACTTTAAGTGTGTAAATCACGAAGCATATTTTTGATGGATGATACCTGATTAAAGGAGGTACTCTCATCTATATCCATATTTTGTCTGTCAGCCTGATGCATCATACTTAAGTTTTGGGAAGAACCAAATCATGGAAGTCAATATTTGACTTTTTTTCTGAGAGCATTATCTTCCTCCCCCCCCCCCCTTCTAAAATTTGCCTACGACCATGTCTTTTTCAAATCTCCAGTTTTGACCATTCCATTGCTGTCTTGGATAGCCATTTATCTATATAATACTAAAACTCTCATGCTCTGTCTGTTTGTGACCTCCAATTAGCACAAACGCTGCATTACAGTGGCACTTTTTATGGCTAAATCGAATTAAAATGTGCTAACTTACAGAATGCAGGCAAAGATCAGGGTTATATATTCTTATAAAATTGCTCATTCACCAAAAATCAACAGGCTGGCTTTCACCCGAGACCCGATCGGCCATCGTGGAAATCGGGACGCGACAGCCCGACGCATGCGCATGGCCTGCCTCAGCAGCAACATCTACCGGAGCAAAAGGGCAAGGCAGCTCTATTTCAAGGGGTCACATACTGCTATTCACCATCAGCATGTGCAGGATTGGGACACCCAATCAATAAGAGATAATTAAATCTTACTGTAATGACGTACTTCCAGCCACCCATAAAACCCTTTGCTGCAGTCAAAGGACAGCGGTGACTATATCACGTCCATTTAGGAGAGCGCCAGCCACATCAAGAATAATCAGTATCCTTTGGTGTTAGTGCTTCGTATCTTCTATCCAGCATCAGGGTAAGAAAAAATGGTCAGCCTAATTATGCCGTGTGGAAAGGGAAGGGGTACATTATGGTCAAGAGATGATGGCAAACATCCTCGGGAAGCGGCAAGAAGAGGGAGAGAACAAGAATCGGATGAGGTCAGGGCCGCACGATTCCAGGATCAAAGAGTCAGGACAAAAAAAGTTGAGAGAAGAGACAGGAGGAGAGGCATGCCCGTCTCCAGGATCAGAGACAAACAATAAACAGCAGGAGAGATGAAGAGAAGGGGGATGAAAGGGCTGCACGTCTCCAGAATGACAACGAGAGGCATAAGGGTGGCAGATAAACCAGAAATGATGCCATCAAAAGTGTCCTTCGTTAAACGAGGAGCAGCTATATTTGCTTTGCTAAGTGTCATTCTTCTTTAATAATCTGAGGTTTTCTACTTCAGTTTCCAAAGCAAAGCGATATCAGTAGCATTCAGGAAAATTTAATGTTCATTCTGGTCACATCAGACTTGCACTACACTTCTCTCAAAGGGTGCCCCAATGGGTCACCCGGTTGTCTCGTTATTTATATTATACGGTCTGTAATTTCTCTGCTGGACTGTGATAGTATCTGATCCAACAAGCTTTCAAATGTAAATTCTGGATCAATTGCTGTAGTGCAAATGCATAAGATTGTGAATACATTAACAGGAAAATTTTCTGAATTTGATGTTTATCTTTTGCACTAAATTGAAAGGTAGACTACATTAACTTATTCAAATATTCATGCAGAATCTGCTAGTGACAAAGTCTTCCAAAAGAGTGGTGGTAATTATGGGATCCAGCAGTGATCTTGGCCATGGCCAAAAAATAAAACAAGCATGTGCAAATTATGGCATACCTTGTGAACTGAGGATTTCATCAGCTCATAAAGGTACAGATGAGACATTGAAAATTAAAGCAGAATATGAAGGTAAGCAACCTTTATGATGATACATCTTGTGTCTTGGGAATGGGGGTTAAAATTCTAACTCGGATTTTCTGCTACTTTACTGAACCCTGACTTCAGAAAGATCATATACAGTTGGGAATTTAAAAAGTCTAATTGTGGATTTTGTTTTGTTTTACAAAATACAAAATATTATGTTTTGTAATACAAAATAGAATACACAACATAGTGTATTGCAAATAGCTGGGAAAGACATTTCAAATTCATCTCACTACAAGATATTTGAATTTTTGCATTAATTAGCTGTTTTCAGTCAATTACGAGCAATGAATCTGAATTAGCTGATGCTAAACAGTTTCCGTCAGCTCTGCCTAATTTTGTTTGAATTTTAAATTGATCTCTGCACTGGTATTTATGGGGAGAAATATCAAGTCACTTCCAAAACACATCTGCAATCTTGACCTTGGAATCTCGTAATCCAAAAGAAAATATCAGTTCCATTCCATTTGTATGCAGTTCTTTTTCATTCTCATATTTGAACTATCACACAAAGCCTGTCAGCTAAAAGAGATATTTAAATATACTTGTTCATGAACTGCAATATTTTCTAACTTTTTTTTGCTTTTGTGGGTTTTTTGCAGTCTTTAGTGATATATTTGATATACTTGTATGTTTCCCTTTTGAATGTGCAAGAAAATAGGAACTAAATTCTCTTGGTAGCCAGAGAGTAAAGCAAGCTGGCAGTCGTTAGTAGGTGGCTTTGTTCTTCCATTATTTCTAATTTTCTCTTACAATTCCCACCGTAAAATTTTTTCTCGTACAATTTTGTCTTCCACGAATTCCACCTTGGTTCATCTATGTCTTGTTCTAGCTGCCTCCCTAAGTTTTCACCATTAACTCAGACATCCCACCTCTCCCGGAAGTTCCGGGAGTCTCCTGCATATTAATAGTGGCTCCCTGATGCCTGCAAATTATATACAATATCATGGAAATCAATTTTTTTGAGAGCGAGCAAGCGAGAGAAAGCAAGAGAGAGTGCGAAAGCGACCACGAGAGAGAGAGAGAGCAAGAGCACACGAGTGAGAGAGAAAGCAAGGAGAGATTCAAGCAAGACAACATGAGTTGAGAGTTAAAGGGCAAAAGTTTAGGGGGTAACATGAGGAGGAACTTCTTTACTCAGAGTGGTAGCTGTGTGGAACGAGCTTCCAGCAGAAGTGATTGAGGCAGGTTCGATATTGTCATTTAAAGTTAAATTGGATAGCTGTATGGACAGGAAAGGAATGGAGGTTTATGGGCTGAGTGCAGGTCGGTGGGACTAGGTGAGAGTAAGCGTTCAGCACAGACGAGAAGGGCCGAGATGGCCTGTTTCTGTGCAGTAATTGTTATCTTGTTATATGGTTAAGAGAGAGCGAGAGCGCACCATGGCAGAGTGTTTCAGAAAAAGAAAATATAAAACGTACGTCACCCCAGACTACACTAAAGTGTACCCCTGCCTAATAGGGGTCAAAAATAATGATAGTGCTGCTCGCTGCGCTGTTTGCAACATTGACTTTTCTATTGCCCATGGTGGGTTAAGACTAACAAACATGTTGAGATGAGTTTAACAGGTGTCATTCGTTCATTAGCATAGCTAACATTATTTAAACTAGCTGGCTAGCTGCTAAGGAGCTACTCTATTGCAGACATCCCACCTCTCCCGGAAGTTCCGGGAGTCTCCCACAAATTGATGGTGCTACCTCCCTGAAATGAGTTTTTGCAGGGTGGGATGTCTGTTAACTTCTCTCTCCCTCAGAGAAGTTTTGACCTGTGGGGGAGGGTGGGGGAAGTATGAATGGGGAATAGAAGATTGGAATCATTGATTTTTCTTCTCGAAGGTTATGTATTCTGTTTAGCCATGTCTTCAAATTTTTTTCCTAAAATTGCCACATAACCTTTAATACTAGCAATCCAATTTCTGTATTTGCTATGCTAATGCAAATAGTGAGTTGCATTTAAATTGTCTTTTCATTTGTTTATCTTAAAGCAGTAACAAAATGTGGTTCTTTCTGTGTAGTTTTTCCTTTGAGGAAAGACTACACAGGAATTCCTTAACCTGAAAGGAAGACAAAAAGGTTAAGGAATTTCTGGTGCAATCACTTGTGTAAGAACAATGTCAATTTTGCTTTTCTCAGCACAGACGTTAACTGACTTGTATTTGGAGCACACCTTATTGCTGACTTCCAGTACCTGGTGTTTTTTGGTTATCACATACATCTACATTTATTTGCCATTGATCTTTAAAAGATCGTTGTGTTGGAAGCTAGGTTTGACCACAATAATGTCATACCTCCAATCAAAATACTTAGGAGTTTGTGAATTTCAATCCTTTTGAGGTCCTAATGTTGAATTTTTTAAATCATAATATGTAGTATTGCTAAGTTATAAATACTTAATACCCTGAGGAAACCTGCTATAAGCCATTATAACCAATTCGTATATTGTTGAATTTGCTAGTTAAAATTGATTGTAAGTGTCGGGCTATGCTTATTTTTCTCCCATTATTTTGTGATGGCCCTTAATACTAGATTTTTTTTTAGCCATCAGTGGTATTTCAACAACATTAAGATTTGTCGTTTCTTATTTTTTGTTTTACTTTCAAGGATTAATTTAACCTAACTTGCTATGTATGTGACCAATAGTAACGGTACACATGTTGGTTATAAACACAACAGGTTTATCGATCAAGTTGCAACAATAGAAAAGAAGCAATAGCTTAACAGAAACTAGGTGTTTTTTTTTGTGTGCCTTTGATTTTTGCATTTTAACAATTTCCTGAGTTATCTTGCCTTGGGTGTCTTTTGCAGATCAACCCATTCATTTTTGTGACAGAGAATGCTAGATTTAAGGTGTTTTTTTTATTAAACTGATTAAGATGTATAGTATGAGTTATTGATTCCTCCAAGTGGCTCAGGAACACCAGATATTTTCCTGTTATTCTTCAGAAAGGAGATGTATGAAAATTAGAATATTAAATAAAGAACAGCTTGTCTAGCTGTAATGGTATCACATGCAGTACATGAAATTATCTTCTATTGATGCCTTGCTTCCACTCACATGAATTTTGGTTTGCTGTTTGTAATGGATTATAGTACAAAGAGTTGCTGTCTGATGTAAAACTTTCTACAGGCATGTAATCACTAGGTTAATTTTTTTTCGCATTCCTAAATTTTCGACTTGATGTGAAAGCAAAATGGATTCCATAAGAAATTCCTAGCCTTGTGGCCTCAATTATGGATCATTACACAATATAAAATTGTTTTAATGGAAAAACTTTGCCTCGGTTCTGTATACATTATATGGCTGTACTCATTCTATACATGTATATAGTAAAACGACAATAAACTTGACTTCACGTACACTTCATTTCCTCAGCATCTCCTGTCTACCCAAGTAGCCTTGCTGAAGTTGAGAATGAAATGATGCTTACGTAAAAACAAACTGCTAGGAAAAGTCGTCAGGTTGAACAGCATTTATGGAAAGAAAAGTGATTAATGTCTCAAGTAGAAGGTCTTCATATTTCTGGCATCTAGTATTTTGATTTCCATTTATTGATGTTGAACTGATATTTCTCAAAAAACTGATCGTATTGCACTATTCCCTTATCTAACTTCCTTCATAATTGGTATTGCAGTATCTTTTATAATAACTTGTATTACAGTACAAGATTAATTTGTTTCACAGGAATGTGGTGCTATCAATCTTTTAGCCAGCTTGTGTTTTATTGGTTACTTGACATGTGGAATTTAAAATGTAAGTGGAGCTTATGATCTAAAAGAACGGGATCTCTGATAGCATTTTATTTCGTAACATTTAGGTGATGGTGTTCATACTGTATTTGTGGCCGTTGCTGGCAGAAGTAATGGTTTAGGACCGGTGCTGTCTGGAAACACTACTTGTCCTGTTATAAACTGCCCTCCCATATCTGCTGATTGGGGTGCTGAAGATATTTGGTCATCACTGCGAATGCCTAGTGGTAAGTTGTTGAGAATCCTCTGAGCAGCTCTTTAGATATTAGTATTAGTTGTTTTGAGGAATCTTGTTGGATCCTGTCTTTATTAACCTGTGTGTCAATTATATTTGGTTTTGATATCTTCATTAGAGTGAACATCAGAATGAAAGGGAAAAAATTGCAGATGCCTTTTCTTGATGGTGTTTTTTTTTGATCTACCAATATTTTCAGTGTCCTGGTTTTTGCTACATCCAAATTGATCCTATAATTTGATAATCTACCTCCATTACTACCATATGTCATTTACGGTTGCATGTCCAACATTGACACAAGAAAGAAAACAATTAGAACAATATTAAAAACAAAAGTTAGTGGCATTTCCAAGTAAATTTTCAACTTGTTATATTATCCATAGATGCTTAATATAGTTTACTTCAAAGCAGGCTGCTATTAGTATATTTGACAGACCACATTTCAAATTGTCAGGTTGAGTCAAGGCCAGGGGTTCCCAACCTGGGGTTCACTGACCCCTCAGTTAATGGTAGGGGTCCATGGCATTTTTTAAAGAAGGTTGGGAACCCTTGGTCTAGGCAGTGACCAGGTAGAGATTTGTTTGCAGCCTGTTTTAAGTTCTTAGAAGTTCCCTGAACATGTTCTGCATCCTGCCATTTTGAGGGTTTGAGGGTCCTGCTTTTGATTTGATTTTGATCTTAATCTTGATCTGGAAAGTGAAGTGGGTAATCCACTATTCAAAAAAAAATCACTGATGATGTATTAATATGGTTCCTGATAACACTCACTTAAATCATGTGATTGGAGAGAGTTAACATGTATTGAAGAAAAGATGATTGAGGGCATCTAAGTATGAGATCATAACTAGCAGAGTTTTAACGTGAGAGTTAGTGGCCGTGTATTTGGATTTTCAAAAAGCATTCAACAAGATGGCACACGATAGAGAAAATTAGGGTAATATTGGGTTCAATATATTGATGTGGAGTTTGGAGTGCCTCGTTAAGAAACATGGGTTGTTCTCAAAATTCAAAGTACATTTTATTATCAAAGTATGTAGACATTATACAACCTTGATATTCTTCTAACAGGCAGCCATGAAACAAACACCATATATGGAAAAAAACATAAGAAAATAACCCATAAGAAGTACTATCGAACACTCAATGTGCAATGGGGAGGGGGGTAATCATGCAAATAAATAGTGCTTCTGAACGGAAGTCCCCAAGAGAGTCCTGTAGTTCAGCGCAGAGCTGAGTAAACATCATAAAGCCACGTTCTTAATCTGCCCATACCTTGCCTTTGGCCCTGACACCCTGATCTTTCTGGCATCTTTTACCTTTTCAATTTGGCCTGGCTCCATCTGAACATTGGGTTCTGCTGCTTCAAGCAGTAATCTGAACCAGCCCGTACCTAGCCTCCAGCGTTGATATCCTGACCTTTTCAATCTGGCCCAATATAAAACACAAAGGAATTGATTACAAAGTATTCACCCCCTTTAGTATGGTACACCAAATCATCATGGGTGCAGCCATTTGGTTTTAGAAGTCACATACTTTGTTAAATTGTGATCTGTTTTTGGAGACCTGTGTGCATTCAATGTGTTTCAATTGATTGTAGTAAAAATGCAAGTGTATGTAGAAGGTCCAACTGCTGGTAAGTCCCTTGGAGTACAGTTAAGTCAGTCACCAAGAAATAGAATATGGCACAGCTGTAAATCTGCTAGAGCAGGCTGTCCTCAAGACCATGCAAGAAGGGGACTAGTGAAGGAGGCCACCAGGAGACTTACGACAACTCTGGAAGAGTTTCAGGCTTCATTGGTTGAGATGGGAGAGACTATGCATACAACAACTGTTGCCCGGGTGCTTCACCAGTTGCAGCTTTATGGAAGAGTGACAAAGAGAAAGCCACTGTTTTGGGTGGCGGGGGGAGACCTCGCATGAAATCTCAGCTAGAGTTTGCTAGAAGGCTTGTGGGAGATGCTGAAGTCAGCTGGAAAAAGGTTCTATCGTCTGATGAAACCAAAATTGAGCTTTTGGCTTTCAGACTAAATGCTATGCTTGGCTTAAGCCAAACACCGCACATCATCACCATCCCTACACTGAAGCATGGTGGTGGCTGTATCGTGCTGTGGGGATGCTTCACTGCAGCAGGCCCTGGAAGGCTTGTGAAGGTAGAGGGTAAAATGAATGCAGGAAAATACAAGGAAATCCTGGAGAAAAATCTGATGCAGTCTGCAAGAGAACTGCAACTTTGGAGAAGATGTTTTTTCTAGTAAGACAGTGTCCTCAAGCATAAAGCCAAAGCTACATGGGAATGGCTTAAAAACAACAAAATTAATGTTCTGGAGTGGCAAAGTCAGAGTCCAGACCTCAGTCTAATTGAGAGTTTGTGTCTGGATTTGAGAAGGGCTGTTCACTCCCGATCCTTTGCAATCTGACAGAGCTTGAGCAGTTTTGTAAGGAAAAATGGGGGAAGAACTTGCAGTGCCCATATGTGTTTTTAATTCAAGTATATTAAGTGTGGAGAACTGGGTAGAGGGTGGAGGTTTGTCAGTTTTTTTTGTGTGATTAAAATGTATTTTGTTTCTTGTGCAAGGTGGACATTTTCTAAATGTGCCATTTGTTTTCCTAGGTCTTGGCTGCTCCACTGTTCTGTTTCCTGAGGCAGCTGCCCTTTTTGCTGCTCAGATCTTTGGTCAATTTGATCATTTAGTGTGGGCCAAGCTACGGGCAAACATTTTGAAAAACTGGATCTCCTTGAAGCAAGCTGACAAGCAGTTAAGAAACATGTGATCAAAAAGTTCCACCTTCTCAAAAGCTTTCAATTATTTAGTGAAATGAAGTTAATCTTGAAGTGTTAAAATGATGTTCTATTTGTCTGGTTACATTCAGGCATTGCATTACTGAATGCACATTATGTTACAGGATTCAGCTATTGCTGCTAGTTGGATGTAACTTTCGTTTTTTTAGAAAATTAATTTCTAAACAATCTTTATAATTAAGGTACAATACTAGTAGCATATTCAACTTAAAATAAAACTTGTATCAAGAATTAGAAAGTAAATGTCCTTATGCAGTTACAAGCCCAAGGAAGACACTGATTTATGAGTAAGGTTGTTTGTTCAGTGATCATGAACTTAATTGCATCATAAAAACAAATGTTTGAAGACCAATGTATCTACTGGATAAAGAGAATGAGGTTTCTGTGACTTTTAACAAAATCTTCTTGAAATTGGACATTCCAGAAAATAGAGAGAGGGTCTGCTCTCTTCAGCTGTTGCTTTTAGGTTGTAATACCAAAATATCAGTTAGTCTCCATTCAGTATCTATATGAGGGTGTTTGGTTGTAGTCTATCTTGGTCAGTGGGAATTTTCTCCTTTGAATTTTAATAGCTTGCTTGAGTGAGATCTGTTAAGGCCAATCCCTTTTACATAAATATTCTGCCTGCTGAGTAAACATTACAAAAATAAATTCGACTCGGTCTTGCCTTTAAAATGTTTCAATTTAACTTTCCCAATTTTGACGAAGGTGCAATAGTCAATTATTTAGTGAGTTACTTTAACAGAAGTGACCTTCTCAGTGCACTTAAGAAAAACATTTTACTAGAACTGTTCTCTTGACAATTTAAGCTATAGTTACTGTTCTTAACATCCTCAAATAAAGTGCCTCTTCCTAGATGTCAACATTAGTATTAACAAAGTTGGAAAGTCAGTATTCTTCCTTGCAGTTTTGTTTACTTATCACATCCATGCAACCACCCCCCCCCCCCGCCCCCAAACAACACCAATTTAAGGGATTGTGTGCTAATGTGTAGTAGCACCTGAACTGGCCCCCAACAGGATAAATTTGAGCATGTAATCACTACTGAAGTTGCTGGGTATATTCTGATATCAGTCTAGATTTGTTCAGGGGTATGTATCTGTAATCATTATGGAAGATACAAGTTACATTACTGTTGTTGTCAGATAGTTTAATTTCACAGTTCCTGCATTATATTATCTTTTTGTTAGTAACTATTTCTACAAGTTATTGCTAACTTTTTTGGGGGCTACGCTGATTTTTTTTAAACAAGTGGATGGGAATAGTTTGAGCTACCTTTTTAATCAGTTGATAATTACAAAAGTGCTAAATGTTTTGCAGTGGGACAAACCTGCTGAGAGGATGGTGGCCAGTGTTGACATTTAAATGCAGCACATAATAAAACATGATGGATTCAAAAATACTCAAAGCTTCACTGTAATTTCAAACAAAGTCTGGTGAGTATGCCACGCCACTACACTACACCACTGGCTGGCTTATTGCCTTTATACAGCCTTGATGTTCTAACTTCATCCACATGAGTGTGTTTCCCTAATATTTTTCAAATTGCTGATTTTTTTCTACAATTTTTTATCATTTGATAACCAGATTACCAGAATATTTGAGGTTTGTAATCTACCAAATGTCCTGTCCCAAACACCTATCTGCTTGTCCTGTCTTCTGGGTAGCTCACAGTAGGATGATTACAATGGGATTGACCAAGGGGGGCAGTAATGCTGTCTCAGCTATGCTTTGAACTGAAACTGGTTAGCTGTTGATTACATGACCTTCCTTCACTATGCCTTTTTTTTTGTTCTGTGCTTTCCAATATCTCTTGCTAGACAATATATTTCTCTCCCACAGCCTGATGGTATATTTTGACATCATTGGTTACTGCACTGCAATCTTCTGTAATCTCCAATTTCTACTTTTTCCTACAACTTACCAGAAAAGACCAATGCAACTGTGACATTTCAAATAACATAACTAATGGTGTTCATGCCAATATTCCAGAAGCATTTGCAGATAAACACAGATTTGAGGAGTCTTTGTTCTAAGATAGTATTTTGGAGGCAGTACAAACATTCTGGTGCCCTAATTTTCCAACTTCCCTACTGTCAAACAGCTGTTCTAACACCCAGAGCTCAGAGCCTATTCAGTCTTTTTGAAAGCTTGATTCTCTTGCACAATCGGAAGAAATATGTATCAACCGGGTCCTGGAGGTGTCCCAGATGGCATTGCGTAGGCTCAGCCTTTTAGTCCTGATAATGGATATAATCAATCATTTTGCTTGCAGGTAATTTTCAACTAACTGATCTTGATCTTCAAGAACCCTAAGTCAAGTTAACGGGTTGTTCTTGAGAAATTAGTATTGTATTGTGGGTATCACCCTTCCTCCCTCTGGCTGGAGACCTTCCTATGCGGTGATAAGTAGAGGGTCCAACTAGAAGCTGGAGACTGATGACTAGTGGTGTGCTGCAGCGACCAGTGTGATCTGTGTTATTTATCATTTATATTAATGATTTACATGATTGGCACTGAGATGTGCAGTAGAAAAAAGCCATAGGAATACAGATCCATAATTTCTTCAAAGTGGCTTCACATGTAGAGATGGTGGTTAAGTTAGCTTGTGGCATATTGGCCTTCATAAAATCAGGCCATTGCATACAGGAGTTGGGATGTTATGTTGAAGTTGCATAAGATGTTAATGAGGCTGCATTTTGGTGTATTGGGGGCAGTTCTGGTCACTGATCTATAGGAAATGGTACAGAAGATACCTAATAAAGTGGGCCTGAGTGTGTTATCCCAATTACTTATTTTAAAGAGGCTGACAAAGGCCACAATAAAAGCAATTTGGACACACTACTTAGGCCCCTGTATTCTAATAGTGCTTTGATTTTTGCAAGGGTCTTTCAGTAAATCTGTGGGGCCATGATCTCACTGAATTTCCAGTCACTTCCAGTTCTAAAAAACACTACCTCCTGGCATCTCAGAGTAACTGCAGGAACTCTTCCCACTATGCCTCCTTTACATCTTTCAAATGCATGTCACTACTCTGAAAGCTCATTATTAAATGACTAATTCTGTTCCCACTTTCAATGACTTCCCCCATCTCCTCTTGTTCTAGTTTCAACTTTATTGTTCTGAGTCCTGGTAGTAGAAATATTGTATTGCTTGCCATGATCATAGCAGTTACCTATATTGACTGACGGATCGCTGGTTTTTTCCCTCTGCCCCCTCCATTGTCAGACTTACTATTCCTTTCCCACTGACATTCATTTTCAAATAGGCTTTAAGGAAATAGTACTGCATTGCACATCTGATAGTTCTGAGCAGGCAGTTTGTAATCAGGATTAACACAGTGGTTCAGTCAGCTCTTTGGAGGAAAGTGAACAATTGATGTTTTGGCCAAGATCCTTCACAAGAACTTTAATCGGAGTTTCTGCCCACTGAGGTGAAATATCTTCTGAACCATAATCTTAAATATGCTGCATATGGCAGACAAAACTGTTTGATTTGTCAGCATATATACACACTAGCCAACTTCACCCACAGGTACCAAAGGTAGGCAGTTTAAAAGTTGCTTCTCTTCCTTAGGATCGTAAATTCCTTAACTGGTTTTGCTCTTCCCCCTTTTTTACAAAATTCAACCCATCTCTGCCACTTTAGGTAGTTTGTAACATATTCCAAGGATTGGCTACAGAATTTCCCTTCCAATTATGGTTGAATCAAGCTTTAGAAGGCATTGACCTGGAGGAAATAAAAAAACTATAATATAGAAAAAAGGAGTCCATGAGACTAGACAAAGGTTCCTATATTTTGCCCTCAAGCTTTTAGAATATTGATTTACTATCTTTGAAAGCTAAAATGTTAAATAACCATTCAAGTGAAAATGGTAAAAATAACAGGTTAAAAGTCTAGTTAGATCTATGTAATACATAATTTTGACAGGAGAGATGCCTCAATTAAGATTAGCTTTGTCACTTGTACATCAAGATCTGGTGAAATGTATCATTTGTTATCAAATCAGAGGAATGTGCTGGGGCAGCCCACAGGTGTTGCCAAGCTTCCAACACCAACTTCCCCTAACTCGCTAACCCCAACAGTACATCTTTGTAACGTGGGAGAAAACCAGAGCACACCCACACGGTCATGGGGGAATATACAATGCTACATGATCACTGATTGGGGTTAGATTTTTGCTGCTGCCTGTAATGCAATGTGCTAACTGCTACGCTCCATCAACAGGTTACAGAAAGGTGAAAATCAACTAAATTTTAGCAAAATGAAGCTCCTTGATATTTTCATATACATGACATGACTAGTTTTATAATTTAAGATTTTATTCAAAAATATACAAGCTAACTGGAATTTTGTAGAAATCTTTTACAAAGGTTACAGATGAAGTAGTCAATGCCTGTACCAGCAATTAAAACCTGAAAAATTACAGAGCAAAAATACAAACCATCACATGACCAAATGTACTGTAACCAGTCAATTGAATTGTTTTTTTAAAACAAAAACAGCTTTGTTGTTCACTTAAACAAATAATTTTTAAACTACACTAAATTTACATAAACCCAAATCTTAAAAGCATCCAACCATTGAGGTTAGTTACTTATTATAATGAAAACATTAAATAATAGAATAATAATTGCATAGCACAGTTACATTCTAGTTTTTTGTATTTGTAAAATAGTGTAATTAAAAGAATCTAGAATCCTAGTGACACATACACATTGTTTACACATTGGGATAATAGATCATTGACATCGTACTTTGTTTTCTTGCTAACTTAACCATCTTGTGAAAGAAATAAGGAACAAATCCAGCCAAGGTTCATCCTTTTTAGCAAAACAATTGCGATGGCATCAATGGATGGTTCTCACGGTCAAGTTAACTATATATGAAAGGAAGTAGTCTGACAAATAGAGAGGCTTGCCTTTACATTGAGTCACCACTCAAGATTGAGATACCAACAAGTCTTAAACATCCATTCAAATCGTACTCAATTTTTAAATTTATAACTATATTGCTGAGAGTTTAGAACAAACCCACAGTACTTAATTAACTTCTAAAACAATGCAAATACAAAAAATCTGAATTCTCTTCCAAAATGGTTTATTTACAACTTTTGTTGGCTAAAAATAAATGAGTTTCTTCCCATTTACAGCATATTTACAGTTTCTTCCTTGTTTTTGAACCACATGAAAGCAGCAGGTCATAAATTAGCAGATCTTTTAATAAAGTCCATTTAGATTTTCACTTGGGTCGATATCTTGCACTGGAGAAATATATCAAAATGTTCTGAATTTTAATTAAACGATTTTTCAAGGACGTCATGGACAGCACAGATAACTGGTATCTAGGGTCCACAGGAAGAACAGCTAGAAGCCACCAACACCAAGCAGGTCCATTCGGAGGTCCCTAAGTACAACAGTATTCAAAAAATATTTGCATGTATACATTTTTCACACCTTGGAATATTGCAAAAGCTTTTACAGCTGACAAGTACTTAAAGTTATGATCACTAATAAAATGTAAAGCAACACAGCAAAATTATAAAAATTAAAAGCTCCATAAACAATGAGATATAGCCAAATATTTGTTCATATATAATTTGCACTTGTGTTTTGTATTAATTGATCTTACCTCAAGATGAAAAGATTATGTAGACACCAAATTTGATGTAATAATGATTATTTATTACATTACAATAAAATATTATTGTCCACAGCATACAAGGCATCTCCCACCATTAAGCAGTCACACAATGCTGGAGGAACTCAGCAGGCCAGGCAGCATCTACGGAAAAAGAGTACAGCTGATGTTTCAGGCCGAGACCCTTCATCAGCACTGATGAAGGGCCCCAGCTCGAAATATCGCCTGTGCTCCAACATTCTGTGGGTGTTGCTTGGATTTCCAGCACCTGCAGGTTTTCTCTTGTTTGTTATCTCCCACCAGCCCTACTTTTAGCACATTACCTGTATATCTTCTTCCTTCTCTGGCATTGATCCAAAATGCTGGAGAATTTGACTACGAAATCTGCTCTTCAGGTTTTGAAACCATTTGCAAGCTTGTACATATACCTTATCATGTAGATCAATAAGTTCACCCAACTCCTCTCCTGTAACCTGTAAACACATTTAAACATAAATTTAGTATCAACAATACTGAAAACCACACAAGATATATCAACTAGTTAAAGTAGTAAGTATATCAGTATCCAAAGAATACAAGGCTCAAGAAAGGCAGCTAAGTACAGCAATTTGAGGAGACACACATGGAATAATGCTAGAATCAAATACCCTTTCATGAACCATGAATGTGCTCTTACAGAATTGATCAGATGGAAATGCTTCCATTTTACAATTCACTCTTTTAATGAAGGTGTGGTTTGGACAAGTTAATGAAATTTTGCTGCTCTTAAAATGCATCCCATAGACATATGTTGGTTGGGGAATGGGTAGACATCTACACTACTGGATGAGGAACTTTTATTTGTTTTAATTGGTACGTAAAACCTCTTTTCAAGAGAGTAAATATAGAAAGTTTAGAAATCAGTTCTAGCAAAAATGTTACACATAGAAAAAATTTGAAGTGGAAACACTTTTTTGTAGTGTAAAATTACTGGACCTACAAAATTCCATACTTGAATCTACAATGTTAGTAAATGCTCCAAATAATCTTTACCTTTACATCTTTCAAGTATTCAATATTGGCAGTGTAGTATCCATCTTTTTGTCCTCTTTCCAAAACCTTAAAACAATTTCCACCAACAGTATCCACAACTGATCGCCCATCAGGAAGGAAGTGAATGCTTCTTATGTGCAGCATACAGCCATAGTCAGTAAATCTATAAACAATGGGAATAATTTACATGTAAGGACCTAGGATGGTAAAAAGATCTGGCATATTTTGACCTTCCTTCTTCCCATATAAGCATAGAACATGTTATAGATTGCATTATTCTCCAATCAAAGTATCCAGATCTCAAAAGTCACACTCAGGTATAATTGTAAGGGGTTTCTTCTTTTATGTTACTGCGTAGGCTAATTAAAATGGCTCTTTGTTATGTTATAATTGAAATGGCTTCTTTGTTATGTTAACTGCTGAGAAAGTCCTCCCGCTAGCAGTTTGTTTGGATTATGTTATTGATAAGAGGATGTTACGAACCAATTGGGATAGATGTTATTCTTTCTGTGTGTCTGTAAGTTATTGTGATGCACGGGTTTTGGCAGAAGGTGGGAGAGAGATAGAGGATGGACAAGGTGCTGTGAGTCCGCTAACAGGGTCGGACCCCAAGCAGGAGTCCGAGGTCCAGGGTGTTTGGCAAGGAGAGGAGACGGAGACAGACTCGTGTGGACCGTCTGGTTGACCACCATCGTTGGTCCCAGGCGGCAGTCGAGGTGGTCCGAACGGAGACGCAGGGTGAAGGAGGGTCCTGAGCTCCAACTATTTGTGCACGAAGAGATTGAACTTTGAGAAGTGTGGCGCCTTTTATATTTTATTCTCTATTAATTATATATTTCCAGTAATATCTATAAACTGTAAATCATTTAATCGTATCTGGTGTATTGTCTGTTATTTGGGCGGGATGGGGTAAATCACACAGCATCTACACAAACTATTCCCCAGTTTGGTGGGGCCGAGGGCTGTTTCCCTAGACGACAGCAAGCTCAGCGACCCTGAGGCTGGCCGGGGGGCTACATAATGAAGCAATAATGTTGTGTGATGTTTTATAAACTATGTTAATAGTTATCTGAAATTTGCTTATTTTGCATGGTGGTTGAACCCCAAATTTTAAAATCTTATTTTTCAAAAAAAAATATACATGGAAGAACATCCAGACATTCACTCTAACAACGATGCAATTTCGTAATCTTATACAACTGCCAGGTACTGCTGTTTAAGTCTCAGTACTGATCTAACTTCAAGGGATGAATACTGGTTATTTACTGCTATGACAAAAAAAATATTCAATATTTTAAACATAAAAGAAATTAGTAAATTTATTATATTCTAGAACTATTCCTGTAAACCACAAATGTAACCCTGTAATTTAAAAGAGAAAACAACAATTGTCAAATTGGTTACCCTAACATCAATAGGAAGAATGCTAGAAGCCATTATGAAACATGTGATACAGAAATTACTAATGAGATTAGCAAAAACTACATGAATTAAGAGCAAATTTTTGACTAAACTGTAGGAGATTAAGAATGAACTTGTAGAATATGAGAACTAATGGAGAAAACCTAATTGGATTTTCAAAAGACCTCTGGCCAAGAATTACTGTGGGATTGGAGGTAAGGTACTGGAATGAACTGAGAATTAGTTGATACTCAAAATAGTAGGAATAAAATGATACTTATGGATTACTTGAGTTCAAATGGTGTCCGTTGTCATTTGTATTAATTATTGAGGATTTTTTTTAAAACCTGCCAATATGAAACTTAATGAAAGTGAGTTATGATTTAGACAAGTTGAAAGAGTGGGAAATGCAGTATTATGTGAAGATAGCCACTTGATAGGACAAAGGCAGAGTTTTATTTAAATAATAGATTGGGATAGCAAAGGCCCCTGGATGACCTTGTGCACCAAATACTGAAAGCAAATATGCAAGTGAAGCAAGTAAAATGGTATGTTGGCCTTCAACGCAAATGGTTTGAGTATAACTGCTAGGATGCCATGCTCCAATTATAGGGCTTTGTGACAGCAATATGGAGTACATGTGCATTTTTGACTCCTTACCGAAGAAGTCTCACACTAATTGTGGAGGAGTGCAGCATAGATTTATTGACAACAGACAAAAACTAGCAGGAATATAGAGGATCGGCCAGGACCACACTGAACAGCAGGGCAAGTTTGTAGGACCACTGTTCCTGGCACTATTTTCCATATTTCTGCAATGAACTAAACTTGCTAATTTTGACAGCCATAGGTTGGAAAGTAAATTGTTTAGAGAATACAAAGGTTACAAAGTATAGGTTAATGACTGGGCAAAAATCCAACAAATGCAGTAAGTGAGAAAATATTGTTTAGGCATTAAAAGCAAGTAACATTATGTAAATGATGAGATATTTTTCAGCACTTTACGCAAAGAATTGGATGTTCTAGTGCACGGTTTAAGAAAAGCTGATACACAAGTATAGCCAGTAACTGGGAAAACTAACAATGCTATTGTTTAATGACTATTAGAAATTAATACAAAAGTAGGATGGTTCATCTTCAGTAATAAAGATCATTAATGAGACCTAGCTGGAATAATGTGATCAATACTAACCTTGTTTGATTGCAATGGATGGAAGCAGTGCAGAAATTTATAAGCACACCTAAAATGAGGGTGTTAGGGATTGAACAGGCTGGATGTATCCACAGAATGCATGATGAGTGAAAAGTGACTAAAATTGAGGATCTTGCAGTGTGCCGCAGAAAAATCTAGAACAAGTGATTGTTGTTTAAAGAGAGGGCATCCAATTTTAAAAAAAGGGAGAATGTTTTTGACAAGGGTTCCAAGATGCATCACCCTCAAAAGAACAATACAATTGTTGGAATACTTAAGGCAAAAGAAGTCCCATTCTTGAAAAACAAGATTGCAGTAGGAAGACTGAAAAAACAGGATGAGACATGAATCAGATCAGCCATGACCTTAGGGCTGAACAAGTTCAAAAGACTCACAAGCCTACTCCTGCTCCCAACTTGCATGTAATGTTTGGCATATTGTTAATACATGGTGAATGGCGAGGCCCTGTTAATTTCAGAGATGTTGACAAAAAAAGTACACAGCCTTCAAAAAGTGAAGGCACAGGTGGAGAGGCCAAGAATAGCATGAAACTGGGTAGAGAAGTTTGGACATGTTAATTGCACACGACATTAGATAGGCTACATTTGTACTCTTTTGTGCTGTTTTCATCACTACACCACATCACAGCCTTGGATATAGATAGGAGCAAAGGAGCAGACAGTATGGGAAAGTATTAACTGGGGAGCGCCAATTATGATGCTTTAGGCAGGAATTTAGGAGCATGATTTGGGAACAAAAGCTCAAAGGGAAGTGTACAATGGAAATGTGGAGATTGATTAGGGAGTGCTTGCATGAGGTTCTGCTTAGGTAGTCCCATTGAGGCAGAGAAAGGATTGTACGGTAAAGGAACCATGACCGACAAGAGACATGAAACACTTAGTCGTGAGGAAGGAAGAGGCATACTTAAGATATAGGAAGCAAAAATCAAACAGTGCTTAAGTGTTATAAGGTAGCCAGGAAGGAGGTTAAGAAGGGACTTAGGAGAGATAGAAGGGGACACGAAAAAGCCTTGGTGAGTCATATTAAAGAAAATCCCAAAGCATACTACATGTACATGAAGATCAGGAGAATGACTAGAGCGAGTGTAGAATCGATCAAGGATAAGAGGAAACATGTGCCTTTATTTGAGGGGGTAGGAGAGGTCATTGAAGCTAAAATGCTGGAGCATGTCAAGGTTAAGAAAGAGGCAGTGTATGAACTTTTGAAAAACATTTGGATAAGACCAGACAGGATATACCCAGGTCACTATGGGTAGCAAGGGAAGAGATTGCTGCACCATTGGCAATAACCTTTCTGTCCCCACTGACTACAGGAGTATTACCAGAAGATTGGAGGATGGAAAATGTTATTCCATTGTTCAGAAAGGCAATAGGGATAATCCTGAGAATTATACAGCAGCTAGTCTTACCTCAGTGGTACTGTGATACTGGAGAGGATTCTTAGAGTCAGGATTTAGGAGCATTTAAAGCAGCATAGACCAATTAGAGATGGTCAGCATGGTTTTGAGAGGAACAGGTCATGCCTCAAGTCTGACTGATATGAGGAAATGACAATGACAACAGAGCAGTGGATGTGATGTATATGGATTTTAGTAAGGTGTTTGCCAAGGTTTCCTATGGTAAGCTCAGTCAGAAAATCGGGGGCATGGGATCCAGGGAAACCCGATTTGTCCACAGAAGGCAGACGGTGGTGGTACATAGAGTGTATTCTGCCTGGATGTCTCATGGGGATCTGTTCTGGGACCCTTGTTGTTTGTGATTTTTATAAATGACTTGGATGAGGAAGTGGAGGGTGAAGTAGCAACTTTGACATGAAGTTCATGGCGGTGAGAATAATGTAGAAGGCTGTCAGAGATTACACAGGATACTGACAGGATGCAGAGCTGGGCAGGATTCCTAGAAGAGTGGGGGTACAGAGGGATCTTGGTCCCAAGGCCATAGATCCTTCAAAGCTGCCACACGTGGATAAGGTTGTTAAAAAGGCATGTTAGCCTTCATTAGTTGGGTGATTGAGTTCAACAGCTGCAAAGTAATATGGTTGTTCTGGTAGCCTCAAAGATGTGGAAGCTTAGAAAGGATGCAGAGGAAATTTACCATGATGCTGGATTAGAGAACATGTTTTGAGGTTAGGTTAAGCAATCCAAGGCTTTTCTCTTTGGAGCATAAGAGGATGAAAGATAACTTGATCGATGTGTACAAGATAAGAGGCATAGTCAGGGCCTTTTTCCCAGGGTGGCAATGGCCAATACAAGTGGACAAACTTTTCAGGTGATTGGAAGAAAGTACAGTATAAGGCGATGTCAGAGGTCAGTTCCTCCTCCTCCCAACATGGTGACAAGTGCGTGGAATACATTGCCAGGGGTGGCGATGGAGGCAGGTAAATTAAGGATATTTAAAAGACTCAGATAAGCACATAGGTGAAAGAAAAAGTGCACAACCACATGGGAGGAAAGGGCTAGTTTTATCTTGGAGTTGGGTTAAAAGGTCGGCACAGCATCATAGCCTGAAAAGCCTGCCCTGTGCTGTATTATCCTATTTCTATGAAAGATATGCTTAAGTTAGAGGTTGTAGAAAAGATTCATAAAAATGTTGCCTGAATTGGAGAGATAGAATTAGCAAGATAAATTATATTGGCCAAGTTAGTCTTCCCTGGAGCAAAGGTGACAAAGAGGTATATGAAGATATGACTGACATAGGTAGGATATAGAGCCAGTGGTTGCTTCCCATGGTAGGAGTATATAAAAATTGAGGGCATAGTCTTAAGGAGAGGGGGAAGAAGTTTAAAAAAAATCTAAGGGGCATACTTTTCAATGCATCTGAACAGATATTTGCATGAGCAGGGCGTAATAGGATGTGGAATTAATACAGGCAAGTGAAATTAGTATAGATAGGCACAATAATTGGCATAAACAGGGTGAACAAAGTGGCCCCAATTCCATGCTGTAAAACTTTTATGATTAAATTATGGATGTGTCCTAGAGTAATATACCAGAGGTAATAGTTGTGGCAAGAAGGGAGAGCATTAGCAATAGTTCAGGGCATCTTGGATTTTGTATTCAAATCTTTGGTGATAAAGCTAGAATTATTTCCCCTTCAGTATTCCATGCTGCAAACTTACCCCAGAAAACATTTGCTCCTCCATAACATTTTGTCATCTTTGGCTCAATGATGAGAGGCATTGGAAGATGTGCTTAAGTTAGAGGCTGTAGAAAAGATTCATAAAAATGTTGCCTGGATTGGAGAGATAGAATGAGCTTTTTCCCAGGGTTGAAATGGCTCACTTGAGTGGGCATAGTTTTAAGGTGCTTAGAGGGAGATACCGAAGGGATGTCAGGGGTAAGTTTTTCCACACAGAGAGTGGTGGGTGTGTGAAATGCACTGCCAGTGGCAGTGATGGAAGTGAATACAATAGGGTCTTTCAAGAGTCTCTTAGATAGGAACATGAAGCTTAGAAAATTAGAGGGCTATGCACTATGGAAATTCTAGGTAGTTTCTAGAGTAGGTTACATGTTTGGCACAACACTGTGGGCCGAACGGCCTGTGATGTGCTGTAGATTTCTATGTTCAATATCTCAAATCTTCATTGAACTATTTTTGTAACATGCTACGGTAAGCAAATGACCAATATCTGAGAACAATAGAAAGTCATAATTAGTTTAAAACATACCCATGCTGTGGATCATTGATGCACATTCCAAACTGTTTTGTACCTGTATCAATGCATCTTCGAATCATAAGCCTATACCGTGGCTCAAAAACGTGAAGTGGACAAGGCACAGTAGGATATGCCATTGTGCACACAAAAATAGGAACATTCTTGGTTAAACTGAAAAAGAAAAAATAGATAATATATGGATTCCACAATTTCATGGAGTTCAACACTCCAAATAACATCAAGGTGGGAAAACAAAAATCAATTAATAAACTTCATATTATCCTCATGTAAAATTGACTAAAAGAGCATCAGTATCTGTATGTACATTCACAAGAAAACCAAAATCAGTTCATACTTGAATTGAATGCTCACTATATCTGGGAGATATCAATTGCAAACAACCGCCTATGACAAAGGCATATCATACCTTCTGAAAGTCTGTTCTAATGTATCTCAGAAATAATCAGGAGCCACGAGGGCAATTGTGTGGAATAAATTCCCTAGCTTGTATTTCTATTAACAAGCACACAGCTTCATTTACATATATTAATTATACTGTGTCCCAACCCAACAACAAATAAAATCTCTTGTGGGTCTGGACTGTATTCTCACTTGAGTTTTAAATATGGCTTTAAACTCTCCTTCTGAGACTGAAATGTGCCTATAACTTCCTGACAGTATTGTAAAGGAGTGCTGCTCCCATTCCCAATTTCCCCAGAACTGAAGAGATAGTTGAGAGTCAACTACTTTTCCTACATTAAAAGTACTTGTTTAACAACACATTGGGACAATCCCATGAAAGAAATCACAGAACTCATACCATTTGAAGTTCACTCATAGAAAAACTCAATGCTTAATTTTCTATACAAAACCAATGCATCACTTTCAATATTAGCTATATAATAATGACTCCAAGCTCATTTTAGAAATCAGCATGTTACATTACAGAATCCAGCCAGTACTCTTGCTCACACGATTTTTTAAACAAATGTTTCCACAAATGTTTTAGACCACTCTACACAGTCAATCTTTTTTCAAGCTATTGCAATGACTTTGTTATATTTATATTTCCAACTAATAGAGAGTGATTAATATTTTCCAATTGGGGTACATTAACAGATTATTCTACCAAAACTGATGCATAAGATTTGTAAAGTACCCTTCCCAAATTCCTTTAGTATCTCTTTCCCAATAGCATCACTGTGAATGCACACCACCTTTTCTTGTCTTTGAAAATCCCTTTAAGACAGGAAATGTTCACAGTTAGCATCAACTTACTTAGCTAGTTCAGCAGTTTCTTCATCATGAATCTTTTGCCTTTCATACAATTCTTCAGGAAGGTACCTTGCAATCAATTCTTTCAATATACAGGTAACACTGAATTTCCTGTTTTCAAGATACTAAAGAGAAATAGTATTTATGAAAAATAAGCCATCTTTCCTTACACGTGCTTTAATATCATCAATTTAATTTCATTTACTGTCACATACTTTTTGAAATGCAACTTAATGCTAAGTTTACCAATCTAATCCAAGGTTTCAAGACATGCTTTCTGTGCAGCATTGGTACCTCATGCATAAATGGTAGGCAGTGATTTGTTACATAGTAAACATTTTGCACTTTCCATTGAAAGTTGTGCATTCTATTTTCTATTTCTGAGGAAGATGATCACACTTTCTATTACATACAGGACTTGATTACACACAAAATATAGATTTTTGTTTCAAGTAGAAGTCAGGCAATTTCTTTTTGGCATCTATCATCATTTGTTTGGTTAGGATGTCACAATCTAGCTTGTCACCATATATTTGGTATCTTTTTAACTCAACATCTACTAGTTTTTACTCTAAATCTGGAAGTTACAGCTGGTGAGCCTTCTATCAGATTCTTAGAGATAGCATTTACTCATAGATTGAAAAAGCGAATTTATAAGGGAGAGTCAGCAAGGCTTTTGTGGTGGGAAGGTCAAGTCTTACAAACGTGATTGAATTCTTTAGTTAGGATATGATCAATCTGATTGATGATGGTAGGGTAGTGTTGCACACGTGGGCTTCAGTCAAGTATTTGACAAGGTCCTTCATGGCAGGCTAATCCAAAAGATCAAGTCACACAGGATCCATAGAGATTGGGTTCAAAATTGGCTTGGCCATGGAAGACTCAGGGCACTGGTGGAAGGGAATTATTCTAAGTGGAATATATTTGGCAGGGATCAGTGTTGGGACCTCCTGTTTATGAAATACACAAATGATTTGGACAAAATGTAGATGAACTGATTAGCAGTTCTGTAGAGAACAAAATTTGGTGCAGTTGTAGATAGTGAGGAAGATTTTTAAAATATGTTGACCAGTTGGAAACGTAGGCAGAGAAACTGTAAAGAAAAACTGCACATGCTGGAAATCTGGAACAACAAAAAACTGCTGGAGCAACTCAGTGCATCAGGCAGCCACAAAAGATGGAATAGGCAGTTCTGGAGGGACTGGATCCAGTCCTAATGACCCAAAATGTCAACTGTCCATTTCCCTACATAGATACTGCCTGACCTATTGAGTTCCTCCAGAGAAATAGCAAGCAGGATTTATTCCAGATAACCAACCTGTTCCATGCTGGGAGGTCATCTCCAAATCTCCTTAAGAAAGTCCCATGTCAGGCTTTTATTTCCTGCACACTTCTAACCCATCCAGTATAGCATTGGAATATTGTCTACTCCAAATGGAATTACTGCGACATTCAATCACTCGATAAAGAATAGTAGTTTTGATGACCTGAAAGATTGTTGTACCATGTAATGCCCCCAGTACTTAACAGGAATCCCAATAAATCAAAGATAATTCTGATTATAATAGCCAGAGGCAGTAATAGCCTTACAAATGGAACACAGCCAAAAACCCTTTCAAGCCCAATTTCTCCAATAAAGTACAAGTGAAAGTATCTCGGTTCCCTTGTGATCTTGAACTCAACATCTGACATATAAAACAAGGATTCATAATATTTTGAATTATGACTTTTTTTCTACATCCAACTTTTAACACCCGACTTTCTACCAAGAGATTATGTTCTTACAGGTTTCCCCTGCCATCCGAAGGTACAGCGTTCCTATGAAACGGGATGTTTCATATGAAATGTCGTAAAGCATTTCATAAGCCGAAATGTCGTAAAGCGAAGAAACAATTACCATTTATTTATATGGGAAAATTTTGTGAGTGTTCGCAGACCCAAAAATAACCTACCGAATCATGCCAAATAATACATAAAACCTAAAATAACAGTAACATATAGTAAAAGCAGGAATGATATGATAAATACACAGCCTATATAAAGTAGAAATACTTTTCCACAATCATTACTGAACTGTTCTCCGTAGCGAAAATCTCACGCAAGCACCGTCGGCAGAAAATCTCACGCAAGTGCTGTTGGCAAAAGCACGGCGCAAGTGCTCTCCAGTAACCTTTAAGCTATGAAGCTGCCAAATCATACCAAATAACACGTAAAAACACACAGCCTATATAAAGTAGAAATAATGTATGTACAGTGTAGTATCACTTACCAGAATCGGGAAGACAGTGCCGAGCACACTGATGATGGTGTGTTAGGCTGAGTCGGAGTTTGGGTGGTGCAGTGGCCCCCACTCTCCAGGCCACCGACCGATACATTGCCGCGAAGCATGCAGTGGTGCAGTGGTAGCTGGGAGGCACACAGCACATCTTTAAGAAAAAAGCCGAAATAAACATGCTAATTAATTAGGTGCCGCCCGGCACGTAATTGTCGGCCCAGATCAGTGCCGATTTCAGATTGCGTCATCTCTGATCTGGGCCGACAATTGTGTGTCAGCGACACCTAATTAATTAGCATGTTTATTTCGGCTTTTTTCTTAAAGATGTGCTGTGTGCCTCCTGGCTACCGCTGCATTCTCTGCGAATCGGTATCTGTCCGTGGCCTGGGGGTTGGGGTGGTGGGACACTGGGGTGTCATCTCGTCGTCTATTTCCATTAGAGCAGGCAGCTCACCTTCTTCTATGACTGCTCACCTCAATGTCGAAGGTCGAGGTTCGTCGTCTGCTGTGGCTGATGTGGAAGACTTGCTTGACTGCTGAGCCTCGCACATTTTTCTATCACACAGTTCTTTGTAAGGACTCAAACCATCCTGCAAATATCCCCTAAACCGACGTACCCTTTCAAGATTAAAGTCATACTTTATCATTGCAGCGAAAATCTCACGTAGTTGCTTCACTTTTGCTACTGTATTCGGTTTCGATTGTTATCCTTTTTTCTTCCAATTGCATCAGCTCTTCATCTATCAGATCTTGGTCACGGGATGCCAAAACCTCTTCAACATCATGCTCGTCAGCTTCCACAAGCCAAACTCACTTTGTCCTTACTTCGTTCACCACGATCGAAACGCTTAATCATGTCTAGCTTTACGCGAAGTGTAACACCCTTACGAGCTCTTTTAGGCTTTTCCGATACCATAGAACTCATCTTGCCAACGGCTGCTCACAGACACGTGTTTAAGCAATGCCGTTCCGAATCCGGGGGAGAGCGGCTGCTCGGGGTGCGCGCTGCCTTTTATCGCGCGCTGCTTTTTTTTTTGTAACAGTGAAAACACCTTCTGAAAGCGAAAACAGGGTACTAATGTAGGTCTTTCGTAACAGTGAGGTTTCGTAAACCAAATGTTCGAAAAACGGGGGACACTTGTACACCATGAATTAGTACATTTCATGAAAGGAACTTATAGTCAAAAGAATATAGCAACACAAGTTCATGTAATGCATTTAAATGCCTTACCATTTCTCAATTATATTTTAATCATTGAATTATTCTTTAGAGTGGTTGAACAAAACGTCTAGTACACCAGATAACAGTAATGAAGAACACCTACGCTCTGTCTGCCAGAGAAAGCAGGATCTTCCAGTGGCCACACATTTTAATTCCACGTCCCATTCCCATTCTGATATGTCTATCCACGGCCTCCTCTACTGTAAAGATGAAGCTACACTCAGGTTGGAGGAACAACACCTTATATTCCGTCTGGGTAGCCTCTAACCTGATGGCATAAACATTGACTTCTCAAACTTCCACTAATGCCCCACCTCCCCATCCGTTATTTATTTATATACACACATTCTTTCTCTCTCTCTCTCCTTTTTCTCCCTCTGTCCCTCTCACTATACCCCTTGCCCATCCTCTGGGTTTTCCCCCCTCCCCCTTTTCTTTCTCCCTGGGCCTCCTATCCCATGATCCTCTCATATCCCTTTTGCCAATCAACTGTCCAGCTCTTGGCTCCATCCCTCCCCCTGCTGTCTTCTCCTATCATTTTGGATCTCCCCCTCCCCCTTTCAAATCTCTTACTAGTTCTTCTTTCAGTTAGTCCTGACGAAGGGTCTCGGCCTGAAACGCCGACTGTACATCTTCCTATAGATGCTGCCTGGCCTGCTGCATTCACCAGCAACTTTGATGTGTGTTGCTTGAATTTCCAGCATCTGCAGAATTCCTCATGTTAACAAATATATTAATGTCTGGATTCAAATTCTGCCCAAACAACTTGGAATATAACTCTTATAAGCAGTAAAATCCACATGAAATAAGCTTAAAGGGATTCCAATCACCTCCTAATATTCAGGATGGAAATGTTGCAAATGCAAAAGATGATGCTCATCTCACTAAGACATCTAGTGCAAACAATATAATGGTGCAAAATGAATTCTAATTTAATAAGGAAAATTGTAGGGGCAGAGTAGAGTTTATAGTACCCAAGATTGGAGTCCTCTGTTCTATCCTTAAACACAAGCACTTGTATGTTTGAGAACAACACGACTGCTAACTTTGGAATTCAGGGACCACTTCCAAACTAATCGAGAAAAGATTAGTATTCTTCCAGTAACTAAAAGTTGGAAGCCACACCAAATTGCTAAATGAATGCATCAAATTGCTGGAAATTAATTGGAGAGGCTCTTAATATTCATGTAGAATTTGATGATATACTTTGTCAATAAAAAATATACACATCCTTCTCTTAAACAAATGACACCTAATGTTAAATAAAAACCTTAAGACACAAACACCATGGTGTTAGACTTACTTCCTTTAGACTATCTTTACATAGTGGACACATTGGGCTATGGTCCAAACTTCGTTCCAAGCAGCCTTTACAGAAGGTGTGGCCACACGGTGTAGTGACCGGCTCCAAAAACAATCTGCCAACATCGAAATTCAGGAAAAAGGTAAATTTAGAACCTCATATTGCATGCATTAGTATTTCATTCTACATTTTCTGGGATATGGATATCAATGGTAAGAACAATTACTGTCTATTCATAATTGCCCCTTGCAACAACAGTGTCTTGACAAGGCATTTCAGAGGACATTTAAGATGTAACCACATTCAAAGCCAAAACCAAAAGAAACTGCATTGAGTACAGAATACAATGGAGCAATAGGAAATTTCAAGGTAGAACAAAAATGCTTTTGTCAAAGGGAGTATATTCACCACTGCCTATCGTAAATATATTCCATTCCATGTTCTCTTAAAGCAGCTTTAAGTTCTCAATGCCATACCCCCATGAATTTTCTCTTACCAATTTGTCACCACATTCCTGTCAATTCTTTCCAGATTTGACCATTCATAATTAGGGAAAGTTACAGTAGCCAAATAAACTATTAAATTGCACATTTGTAGAGCTGTAGAGACCCACGTAGTCAAAGGGAGCACATAGAAACAACATTAATGAACTGGAGATCAAGATAAAAGTTTGCTTGAGCTGTGGCAACAGGTGTACGAGCTGCATTACTGTCCTGTCCAAGAAACTGAGTTGCTATAGAATTGGAAATTAAGTGGGGTAAATAAGTATTAGCAAGTCCAATACCAATTATAACTATTCTCCAAATACAAGCATGTCAGACTAACAAATGTCAAAGAATGATAACTTTGTCTGAGTGCCTACCAAAAGGAAATGCTCAAAAACAAAAACAGAGTTAAGTGTTTAGAGACTAATGAACATCGTGGGTAGGTAAGCATTTTGATTTAAAAAAGCAAAAGCAAAGCCAGAGGGAGCTAAAATTTCCAAAACAATTTAGAGCAACTACAAGTCATCTTACAATTAGTAACTTTAGAGCAAAAATATGGGTCATGATTTCAAGCAAAAACTCAACCATAAAATGTATGAATTATACAGTATGTGAGCACTATTACTCACCTGTTTACTTAGAGGGTTGAGAATACTCATTTCAGTTATGATGCAGGTGCTTAAAACTTATAATAACCATAGATATTGACATGTCATAATTATTTCCAGTAACTATTTCTTACCTCATGCAAAGAGAACATTCAAAGTCTGACACATCTATTTGATCTTTTGTTAGTATACTCTCAGAACATGAATGGCACAGTTGTTCAGTATCTAAGACAAGTAAAAAAATAAAAACAGATTTAAGTTTTTGACTAAGCAAATTTCTCTTTTATGGCTCAACAGGACTATCTTGTATTACTTATTAATTATGGGGTACCGCAGTGCAGTAGCGCAGTGGTTAGTGCAATGCTACTACAGCTCAGGATGGTGTTCAGAGTTCAATCCCAGCATCCTCTGTAAGGAGTCTCTGTAGAATACGTGGGTTTTCCCAGGATCCTCCAGTTTCCTCCCACAGTCCAAAGACCATGTAGGTCATTGAAAATTGTCCCACGATTACGTTAGGGTTAAATCGAGGCTGTCGGGGGTTGCTGGGTGGTGCAGCTCAAAGGGCTGGAAGAGCCTATTCCACACCATCTCAAAAAATGATAGTTGTCAATAATTAAATGCTCCAATCCAGTTTACTCAAATCTTAAGTGATTTGCATAACAATAGCTTTCCCAGATTATGAGTGTTAGAGCAAGGAGACATGGGTGCAAACACACATCTTATTTTCATAATCATATCATAATCTAAAAGTTTACAGACCTCAAAAAATTACACCTTGCTATTGTTTTGATGCTATAGTTACATAAAATATTAAGAAATTTTAAGATCACTTATTAATTAAGCAGTTACTAGACAGATATGAAGAGATCATCAATTATACTCTTAAGGCTGATTTATACTTGTGCGTTCTAGCTTGCGCCGTAGCCTACGCAAGTGGGCTACGCCGTTGTGTGCATTTATACTTGTGCGTTGGTGTGTCTGCGTCTCTCTGCAATTCACCGCTAAAACGCTAGTTGGTGGTGGGGTTTCCATGCCACTGTGTTGAGTTTCTTCGTGTTGAAACTCAACATGAAGAAACTCAAACTTCAAACAATGGCGAGTGAAACTGAAGGAGGGTGAATTTTCTGTGCAACACACATCAAAGTTGCTGGTGAGCGCAGCAGGCCAAGCAGCATCTATAGGAAGAGGCGCAGTCGACGTTTCAGGCCGGCCTGAAACGTCGACTGCGCCTCTTCCTATAGATGCTGCTTGGCCTGCTGCGCTCACCAGCAACTTTGATGCGTGTTGCTTGAATTTCCAGCATCTGCAGAATTCCTGTTGTTTGAATTTTCTGTGCTTGTCTGGCCACTGAGAGACATGGACGAGGAAATGCATTTCAAATATTTTCGGATGTCGGCAGGTAGATTTGAAAAATTTGGTTCATCGTCTGCAACCATTTATTTTGCATCAGTGTACGCACAATATACTCAGAGACTGGCAATCACCATTCAAGTTTTAGCTTTGGGTGGAAGTCAACAGGCTGTAGCAGCTAGCTACAAACTGGCGTCAAGCACAGGGTCCTCCATAATTTCGGAGGTCTGCAAAGCTTTATGGAAAGCATTACAGCCAGAGTTCCTTCCCTGCCCTTCAGTCGCCCAGTGGCAAGCTATTGCAGCGTAGGAGGAAATGAGATGCTACCAAGCGGGCCAATCACAGTTGTTGCTACACGTAGTTACATTTTGGGAGAGGTGCGCGTTAGGCTACAGTGTAGGGTTCAGCATAGGGTTCACGGCTACACCGTACATTTGGCGCACCAGTATAAATCAGCCTTTACACCTAAAGGAGTTGTCTACTTTAAAGCTGCATTAAAGCACAAGATCTGTAAATGTACATGATAAAATAAATAACAAACTCTGTTTTTGGTGTTTATTCTTCCAAATGACAGTATCCTTTATTTCTTGGTCACTGAAAGACAGTTTTCTTTTCATGTTAACCGCTTTCTTTTCGCTTGAAAACAGTGGAGCCGAAGAAACCCTTTGTAATCCAACAGTCTTCCCCATGGAAAGTGAGGAGTGAAACAATTCTGCTTGATCCAGACATACTTGCTCTCCCTTCCCTCTGTTTGATATCTGCTGATTTACAACGGAATTTTATTAGTGCAATCCGCTGATGTGCACCAATTAACAACTAGCCAATATTGGTGAAATACTATAATAATTAAAATGCAGAAAGATTAGATTGTAAAAAAATAATCAAAGTAATACTGAATGCAGCCAATGAATTAAAGCATAACAATGTGGGGGAAAAAAAATCAAAAAACTCACCTCATTTTTCAACTTGGTTGAATATGGCAGAATTTGACAGCAGGCAACAGCAGTAGACAATTGTACTGTTAAAGCTTTATTCCTACTGTGCAGTAATCCTTCTTTGACATTCTCAGGACCGAGTGTCAGCAAATGAGATAAAATCTAATTGTGAATAAACAATGTTACAAATCCCAAAGTAATCAGGATAGTTATAAAACACAATTTATCATAACAAGTTAATCCCATTAGTTGTGTTTTTCCGCTCCTTATTTCCCCCTGTATTCCTGCAAACTATTCTTCCCTTGTACATACCCATCAACTCCCAATTCAATTTTGCCATTAATCTGTACTAATGGGCAATTTATAGCTACAAATTGACACAAGTTAGATATTGGCATGCAAGAAACAACCCACTCAGGAAATCCATTGTCATGGAGAGAATGTACAAACTCCAGCACCCAATCCCAGAAGTTGTTACACATATTCTTTAAAAGAAAACTTCATCCTTACCAAAATTATGAATCTATATATTGCCTTCATTTAAATCAACCACAAGTATTCAGGAATTTAGTGCCTCAAAAACCGCATCAACTACCAAAACAAAACAATCATTATCAGCCATGAAGTCTTTAAGACTGAAGAAGAACATTACCTTTTCCATTTCTACTTCAGCTGGAGTAAAGTTTTCATCCAAGGCCAAACACTGAAGTAGTGATTGTATGGCTTCCTCAACCCGACCCATTGAATGCAGCACTCTAGCTTTTCTAAAGTAACCCTAAAAGAGTGAAAGCAGCTTCTAAACAAAACTTTTAGATGTTAACATGCAATGGTTACTGCAATTTAGGCCATAAAATATTCAGTAACAAACTTCAGACTTGAATTCTAATACAACTTCCTTTCTAGATAGCTATTTCAAAAGTGAAATATTTACAGTACTATGCAAGTCTTAGGTGCATAAACAGTTACAAGAGAAAGTTTGTGAACCCTTTGCAATTATTTGGTTTACTGCATTACTTATAAAATGTGGTCTGATCTTTTAACTCACAATAATAGTCTGCCTAAACTAAAAACACACAAACAATTGTACTTTTCATATCTTTATTGAATACATTGTTTAATCATTCACAGTCCAGGCTGGAAAAATCATGTGAACCATTGCATTTAATAACTGGTAGAACCTTCTTCAGCAGCAATAACCTCCACCAAACTTTTCCTGCAGCTGCTGATCAGACTTGCACAACAACAAAAAGGAATTTTCGACCATTCCTCCATACAAGACTGTTTCAATTAATCAATATTTCTGGAATACCTTGCATGAATCGCCCTCTTCAGGTCATGACACAGCATCCCAATTGGGTTAAGGTCTGGACTCTGACACGGCCATGCCAAAAAACAATTATAAAATCGGACAGGGCATCTCTGAAACCCACACCTCCAATCTCATCCCATTGGTTGGAACACCTGACTTTAAATAGCTTTTGTAGAAGGTACTATCCCAAAGGTTCAGATACTCTTTTTGAACTGAGACTGATTGCTTAAAATAGTGTACTCAGTATTGATGAGAAGTAGTACACTTTTTTTGTGTGTTATTAGTTTAGGCAGATTGTGTTTGTCTATTATTGTGACTTAGATGAAGATCAGACCACATTTAATGAGTAATTAATGCAAAAAAACCTGGGAATTGCAAAGGGTTCACAAGCACTTTCTCGCAACCGTAAACTATATCAAGCAAGGTCACTTTATTCTAAACAATTCCTTCCACTTTTCCAAACCACGATTGCCCTCTCCCTGCCCCCTTCCTACTCAGTCCGTAATAGAGACCCATAATCAGAATCAGGTTCATCGTCACTTACAAACATCATGAAAATAGTTTTCGTAGATAATTATGTACTGTGGTAAATCTAACCTATTAGGCTAAGTAATGAAATTAGTTGTTAAGAAAAATGGTAATAATAGTTTCCATACAACCCTTCTGGACCATTTCCACTGGTCCAAAATGTTGCATACAAGCCTAGATACCAACCATTGTAGGTGTTTATATCCCAATTTGTTCGTGCTTGTTCCTGCCCGCAGACATAATTATCCAATCCCTATGTACTTATTTACTTAATTTTTTCATTTTTTTTAATCCCTTTCCCAAATCTTTCCCTTTACTTGTTATCTATTTAAATGTTTATTTTGCTTTTATATCATCTCAATGTGTACTTAAGAATGTATAAATAATTGTAGATTTATACATATAAAAAAAGGAAAAGGTTATATGTGTGAAAAAAGTACATGATAATTGTGAACTCCTTATCCAAATAAAAATAAAATAAAAAAAAACTCTCATTAAAATGCTTCATATTATTTATATTTTGATCTAAGTAGTGGGAAAGCTTTAGCCAGATTAGTTAAAAATGTATACAATTCAAAACATACTTTTATATGCTCCCAATAACTTCATTTTAAGTTACAATACAAAAGAACGGTTTCAGGATTTATTTAATGCTCACATCATATTGTGCTGCACAGTGAAGCACATCTTTACTGTTATGCTGTATGTATTTTATTTAGCAGCTCTGTAAGAGCTGCTGTTCTGCTTTCATCTGGTTATTGTTGAAAATAAGGGATGATGTGGCATGGGTGCCATCCAATTAGGGGGAGGTTTTCTTGGTGAAGGATAATGAGGTTGTGCTTGGGGCTTTTGTTCGAGAGGAGATGAAGAGGGAAGACACTGGGGAGAACCGGTCATAGCATATGATCCTGTGGGAAACCCGTTTGTTCGAGATGGATTTCTAGCAACGTTCGGAAGGTGGTGTGCGCTTTCACGTTGACCGAGGGCCCAGAGCGTGAGTGACAGTGAAGTTCAAGATGAGCTCCAACTTGTGCACATTTGACTGTTTAATTAGAATGCCTTTTCTTCTTGTTATTCTTTACTAACCCTTCAGTTAAGATTCATAAATATAATTCCTTTAGTTATATGCAGTGTTCTGTTACTTCATGGCATTAATTTGTAGCAGGATAGCAACGACACAGCATCCACACAAACCGAAGTTCGGGGTGGGATCAAGCGCACGTCAATCTCACAAGTTTGCTGGGGCTGGAGATGGTCTTCCCCAGACCTATGCAGCCGAGGAAACCAAGGTGATCACTAGCTGAACAAATCTAAAGGGTTTTCATATTGGCACACATTACAGGAGATTGACATGATGCTTTAATTATTTGTACTTTAGCAGTTTGACTGATGGGAATCAATGCATCTTAAAATTTCAGTTTCCAAATGCCTACAGATTAAAGTTTCCTTGATTGCAACAAGGACAGAAACGTTATCAAAGTACACCTCTATCACCATATACAACCCTGAGATTCATTTTCTTGTGGGCATACTCAGCAAATCCATAGAATAGTAACTATAACAGGATCAATGAAAGCTCAACTAGAGTGCAGAAGACAACAAATTGTGCAAATGCAAATATACATAAATAGCAATAAGTAGCAAGAACATAAGATAATGAGATAAAGAGTCCTTAAAATGAGATCATTGGTTGTGGGAACATTTCAATGATGGAGCAAGTGAGTGCACTGGACAAACAGGGGAGATTTAAGAGTTATGGAGGTAGACTAATTATCATACTTCAGAGAAAGAATGGGCAGCTATTGTCTTTTATCTAAAAAAGGCAAATATTATAGTGCATAGATCTTTTAGCTCTTTCATGGAGAAGCATGGATTTTAAATACCAGTTGAAATTTTCTCTTGTTCAAAAGGTGTGAAGATAATGCAGCATTTCATAGTCAGATACAGGCCCTTTGGCCCAACTAATCCATACTAACCAAGTTGCCTGAGATGCACCCATTTAGCTGTATTTGGCCATATGCTCTGAAGCTTTCTTATTCATCTATCTGTCTAAATAGGCTGTGTTCAAAATAGAAGTGTTTTAGAACTTGGATTTAGTTACCTTAATTTATACATCCTACTAGGCAGAACTATAGAAAACATGATGGGATGAATTAAACTGATTAATTTAGATAGAGCTAAATTACATTTCATTGCCAAAAAGAAAATGCAAAATACAACATACCTCCGGCCAAGCAGGCATTCTTGAAAACAAAGCTTCTATATCTTCCATCGCTTCTGTGAATAATTGAAGACCAGCATATGATTCAGCCCTGTAGCCCAGTAAGACAACATCATTGGGTTCTAAAGAAATGAAGTAGTGTTAAATATCCAAAATAGCATTTCATCTTCAAAATTGAGTTTAAGATTGAGTATGTTAGCTCAGACCATTACTAACAAGGCTGAGATAGATTTTTTGCATTCTGGAAAGCAATTCATTAGATCCATCTACAAAAAAAACACATTAGCTGATGATATCAACACTCCTGAATTCTGTGTTGCTGGACAGCATAGATCCAGACAGCCAACATCTGCACTATACTTCTACAACTGTAACGTTTAATATTTAAGTAACCCAACACTCTCCTCCTCTCACACACACCTTCTTTTTCCACTTCTACCAGTCCAACAAGGTTTTATTTCTACTACCCCCCCATCCCATTATTTAGATTAATTACCTTCCTATTTGGCTCCATCTGCCACCTCCTACCACACCTGGTTCCACTTATATACCATCCCTCGTCATCTATTTACTGTAAACTGGACATCAACCTTTTGTACTCAGTCCTGATATGGAACATAAAACATTACAGCACATTATAGTCCCTCCAGCCCACAATACGGTGCTGATCTTTTAATCTATTCCAATCTAATCCTACCCCCCACATAGCCCTCTATTTTTCCATCATCTTTGTGTATATCTAAGAGAATCTTAAATGCCCCTAATGAATCTGCCTCTACCACCAGTCCTGGGAGCACGTTCCACACACCCACCACTCTGCCAGGAAAAAAAACACTGACCTCTGATATCTCCCTATGCTTCCTCCAACCACCTTAAAATTATGCCTCCCTCCCCATTAGCTATTTCTGCCCTGAGAAAAGCAGCTCAGCTGTCTGTCCACTTTATCTAGGCCTCTTATTTTGCACACCTCTACTATATCACTTGTCATTCTCCTTCACTCCAAAGAGGAAAGTCCTGGCTTGCTTCAACCCACCCTCATGAGCATGCATTCTAATCCAGGCAGCATCCCAGTGAGTTTCCTCTGTGCCATCTGATGTAAAGCTTCCATATCCTTCCTACAACGAAGTGACCAATATTTAAACTGAGGTGTAACCAGGATTTATAGAGCCGCAACATTATCTCGCAGCTATAAACTGAATCCCGTGATTAATGAAGGACAACACACCGTACACCTTATTAACAACCCCATCAATGTGTGGGACAACTTTTGAGAGATCTATGATGTGGACACATGATCCCTCAGTTCCTCCACACTAAGAATCCTGCCATTAATACTGTACTCTGCCTTCAAATTTGACCTTCCAAAGTGAATGACTTCACACTTTTCTGGTTTAAACTCCATCTGCCACTTTTCAACTCAGCATCTGGTCAATGTCCCATTGTAACCTATAACAATCTTTTACACGATCCACAACACGACCAACCATTATGTCATCTGCAAAATTACTAACCCACCCATCCATTCCTCATCCAAGACATTAGTAAAGTACAAAGAGCAGATGTCCCAGAAGAGATCCCTGTGGAACACCACTGGTCACCAACCTCTAGGCGGAATAAGGTTCATCGACAACCGCTGTCATCTAAGAGCAAGCTAATTCTGAATCCATACAACTAAGTTTCCCTAGATCCCATGCCTTCTGGTTTTCTTATGTGCCAACCACAGGGAACCTTTATCAAATGCCTTAGTAAAATCCATATACACACATCCGCTCCTTTTCATTCATCAATGTGCTTTGTTATATCTTCAGAATTCAATCATGCTCAAGAGGCATGAACTGTCCCTCACAAAACCAGGCTGAGAACTGCTAATCAGACTTCTCCAAATCTCCAAAATCAAGGCTTTAAGAACCTTTTCCAACAATTTGCCCACAACTGAAATAAGACACAGCAGTCTATAATTCTCAGAGTTATTCCTAGTCTCTTTCTTAGACAATACAATAACATATGCCACCCTTCTATCATCTGATATCACGCCTGTGGCCAGTGAGGACAAAGATCATCACCAAAGGAACAGCAATCTCTTCCCACATTTCCTGCAGTAACCTGGGTAACTTCTGTCTGGTCCTGGGGACTAATCTATCCTAATATTTTTCAGAAGTTCCAGTATACCTTTTTTTTCTTAATGTCAAGATGTTCTAGCATATCATCCTGCTTTATGCTGTCCTCACAGATGTCAAGGTCTCTCTCACTAATGAATGCTGCAGAAAGGTATGAAGGAGCTCCCCTACACCCTCCACCTCCCAATACATTTCATCCCCACCCTCAGTCTAGTCATCCTGTTTTTCCATATATGTGCAGAATACCTTGGGGTTTCCTTAATCCTACTCACCAAGGACTTTTCACACCTTTTTCTTGCTCTCTCAAGTCCATTCTTCAGCTTTCTGGATACCCCTGGAGCTCTTAAATAAGTTTCTTTCTTCCTCTCAACTACAACACAGAAACAGGCCTTTTGGGCCAACTAGCCCATGCCAAGCTATTGATATGCCCTCCATTTTCCTCCCATCCATGTACCTATGCAAAGTTCTCTTAAATATTGAAATTGAACCCTCATCCACCACATGCTAGCAGCTCGTTCCACACTCACCAGCCATCCATCCCATTCATCATCTTCTTAAACATTTCACCTTTCACCCATGACCTCGAGTTGTAGTCTCACCCAACCTCAGTGGAAAAAGCCTGCTTGTATTTACTCTATCTATACCCCTCAATTTTGTACACCTCTATCAAATCTCCCTCAATCTTCTACATTCTAGGGAATGAAGTCCTACCTTATTCAACTTTTCCCTATAACTCGGTCCTCAAGGGCAAGCAACGTCCTTGTAAATTTTCCCTGCACCTTTTCAATCTTATTTACATCTTTCCTATAGCTAGGTGACCAAAACTGGATGCAATGCTTCAAATTAGGCCTCACCAACATCTTCTACATTTCAACATAACATCCCAACTCCTGTACTCAATACCCTGATTTATGAAGGCCAATATGCCAAAAGCTTTATGATCAATTCTACCTGTGATGCCACTTTCAATGAATAATGGATCTGTGTTTCCAGATCCCTCTGTTCTACCGCACCTCTAAGTGTCCTACCACTCACCAAGACCCACCATGGTTGGTCCTCCCAAAGTGCAATACCTCACACTAGTCTACACTAAATTCCCTCCACCATTTCTCCAGGTGGTCCAGATCCCACTGCAAGTTTTAACAGTCTTCCACACTGTCCACTGCAGCCCCAATCTTGGTGTCATATACAAATTTGTTGATCCAGTTTACATTACCATCCAGATTATCAATATTGATTACAAACATATGGATGACAGACCAAGCATTGATCCATGCAGCACACCAGAAGTCACAGGCCTCCAGTCAGAGGGGCAATCATCTACTACCCCTCTCTGGCTCCCCCTGTGAAGCCAATGTCTAATCCAATTTACTACTTCATCTTGAATGCCAAGCGAATGAACCTTCTTGAACAGCTTCCCATCCAGGGGCTTTGTTAAAGGCTTTGCTAAAATCCATGAAGACAACATCCACTGCCTTGCCTTCATTAACTTTCCCAGTAAGTTATTCAAAAGACTAAGATTGGCTAGACACAACTTACCATGCACAAAGTCATACTGAATATCCCACTCCCGACTTGTGCTCCCAAGTTCCTCTCTAATTGCAGCACTATCTCTTCCCCTTCCCCCAATTAATTACTTTTCCATACCATCTGCTCCCATCCTTCTTGCAGGCTAAGGTCAGGGAGTTGTGATCACTGTCTCCAAACCTCTGACCTGGTTTATTACCTAGCACCAGATCCATTGTGGCCTCTGCTCTACTCAGCCTGTCTACATACTGCGTCAGAAACCTATCCTGGACACACCTAACAAATTCCATTCAAATCTAAACCTTCTGCAAAGAGGTGCCACTCAGCTGAAGTCACAAATAACAAGAACCCTGCTCATTTTGCACCTTGGCACGATCTGCCGACTGATCTGTTCCTCAGTGTCTGTTGCTATTGGGGAGGGTGTCTATAGAATAACCCCAATAGTGATTTTGCTCCCTTCCCGTTTATGCTTTCGACGCACACAGACCCAGCAGACAACTCCTCCAGACTTCCTTCCTTTCTGCAGCTGCCATACTATTCCTGACTCGCAATGCCATTTCCCCACTTCTTTTACCTGCTTCCCTGTCCCTTTTGAAACATCTAAACCCCGGAGAATTCAGCAGCCATTCCTGCCCTTGTTACAGGGTTCCAACCTGAATCTTTCCGAAAACCATGATGCTTGACATACTCAGAGTATGTTTCTGTTTCGCTTATGATAACAAATAACAACATAAACATGGGCACGATGGGGACAAATGCCACGGTAAACGGAAAGCACCGCCGTTTGAAAATACAAAAACTTCGTACAAGAACATAAGCACGTCAATCCCATAAGATTGGTATTTTCTTGTCTGATACCCGGTTCATTCATATTAGAAAATCTCTTCGTTTTGAGCGCATTTCAAGACGCAGCCTCCACCTCCCTTTACTGTAAACAATTCCGACAACGAGTGAAGAAGAAATTCCCTGTTTCATAAGTAATTGCGAGGGATTACGTAACCAGACTGATGTTGTTCTGGAGGGTGGATGTATGGCTCATTTTAAGTCCGAAGAAAAAAGTTACATATTTAAAAAGAGGTCACCAAACTCCTAAAGGGGTGAATTTCTGCCGAGCGTCCCCCCCCCCAACTTGTTTTAAAACACCAAGCTGGTGACTTCACCTTGGTTATATAAGCCTGTATGGTCGGCATACTGTTACATAATGAGACCAGTCCTCGGCCGGCAAACGGGTGAATGCAACAGCAATAAAGATCCCCTGAAAAGCTGCCACTCCATTCACTACTGCACTTCACGGCCACCAGCATCCGACCACGCACCCGTCCTGATACTCACTTAAGTCCAGTTGTTCCACTAAGGCCAACGCCTCGGGGTATCGACCCTCGGACAATAACTCCTCCAGTCTTAAATTGTCCCGAACACGGCTCATTTGGGCCGGGAACCACTTGGCCATAAGATGACTCAGGATCACACTGGACCGGAGGGACCGAGCCTCGACCCCCGGCGCCGCCGTTTCTTCCCCACACAGCTGGCACCGGGGATCCCAGAGGAGGCACCGCCAGCACCAGGTGTGGCCGCAGCGCAGAGTGACCGGGCCAGCAAGAGTTTGCCGGCAGCGACCACAATCCAGGAGGCCCTTAGCTGGAGCCGGGCAGCCGGCGGTGGGAGTCAGGCCTCCTGCTTTGAAGCCGAGTAGCAGATAGTCCACCAAGCCGCTCAGCTGCATAGCTCCACGGTCCCCCGCCACGGAGCACCGCTTCAGGACCTCCCACAGCCGCTCGGCTGCCACCCGATCTGCCGCGGGAGGGGCAACCCCTTCGTGCTCCCAGGGCTTCCTTACGGCAACTATCCCACCACTGTCACAGTAGCCCGAACTTTCCTCACTCGCCAGCGACGAGACACCACCCGCACTACCCGTATCCGACATGTCCCGACCGACTGGCGGACCGACTCCCGAGCATGGACCAAGCGGCCGCCGCGTGACATCGAGAGCCGCTGCTATTGGCCGAGAGTGGCGAAGGGGGCGGGGCGTCCTGGCAGTTACAAAAGAGCTGCGGCAAGTTTCATAACATCCCGGTCTGGGATGGGAGAAATAATGTGCGGCTTGCAAATGCTTACTGGAATCAATAGCAGTTATATGCAATCCTTTCCGATGCACGTATAGGGTGGTTTTCCCAGTGCGAAACTTTTGATGCGCATGAAGAATTCAATCCTTAATGTCATTTTTCGAATGACATTATTGGCCTGACAATTTAATTTTTTTTGTCCTATTTGGTTTCTCCAGTATGTTGTGTGCGTTGCTTTGGATTTCCAGCATCCGCAGACTTTCTCGTGCCTATGAGTTACTGGAGGAACTCAGTGTCTTAGGCAGCATCTGTGCGGGCAAAGAGATAATCGATGGTTTGGGTTGAAGCCCTGCTTCAGGACTGAGATTGCAAAGGAGAGATAGCCAGTACAAAAGAGGTGAGGTGGTAAGGCAAGAGCTAGTGGGCGATAGGTGGATCCACGGCAGGAGGTAGGGATTGGTAGATGGAGATAAGTGGAGTAGGGAGGGGTGGAGATAGCACCAGAGACTGTGAAGTAATAGTGCAAACACCCAGATATCCAGTCGCTGACCTGCTCAAGTACCTACTTGTAAACTTAAAAAAATGCAGATGATAGATATTTTAAATGAAAACAGAAGATGCTTGAAATATTACGTAAAGTAGGAATCGTTTGTGCAAGGAATCATAGTCATACAACAAGGAAACAGTCCAATTCATCCATGCTGACCAAGATGCCCTAATTTGCCTATATTTGGTCATGGGCTTTGGAGTCAAAATTAAGGACTCTCGCTTGATTGGGACTCCATTCATTAATTGAACATTATTTTCTCTGCTATCATTTACCTTGACTGCAATGTGTGCTATCTACCAAATAGACACTTTTTTCAGCTCAGGCAAGTAATTCTATCTTCCAAAATCGCAACAACTTCCACAAAAAAAGTGTAGTAGGTATCCATCCAGGCTGCACATTATCCACTCGTGAGAACATATTGCCATTCGTTTGTCGCCACCGGTCTAAATCATAGACCTCCCTACACAACAGCACCTTTGGCATAAGGACTACAAGAGTTCAAACAGGTAGCTCACTGTCACTTTCACAAGGTGGTCTTGCTAGTGATGTCAATACCCAAAAAATGCTGAATTAAGAAAGTACAGATATTGATTTTAATTTTCTTTATTAATTTTCAGAATTATAAACATAGCAACAATATTAATGAACAGATTGGGATTACATTATTAATAATTGACATTGCAAATATAAACTCATTCGTAAGGCCAGTGATGTTGTGGGGATGGAACTGGACTCCCTGACGGTGGTGTCTGAAAAGAGGATGCTGTCCAAGTTGCATGCCATCTTGGTCAATGTCTCCCATCCACTACATAATGTACTGGGTGGGCACAGGAGTACATTCAGCCAGAGACTCATTCCACCGAGATGCAACACAGAGCGTCATAGGAAGTCATTCCTGCCTGTGGCCATCAAACTTTACAACTCCTCCCTTGGAGGGTCAGACACCCTGAGCCAATAGGCTGGTCCTGGACATTTCCTGGCATAATTTACATACTATTATTTAATTATTTATGGTTTTTATATTGCTATGTCTATACTCTATTCTTGGATGGTGCAACTGTAACGAAACCCAATTTCCCTCAGGATCAATAAAGTATGACTATGACAAACATTGGTAATAATACAGATGTAATAAATTTCCCAAACTCTAAATATAATTAAACATGGTGGAGGGATAAATGAGAAAAAATCTAAAACAAACCCCAAATTAGAAAAGGAAAAAAAGACATTAATTAAACTAAGCGATTTTAACCTAAACTAAATAAAACTAAAAACAAAACTATAGAAAAAAAAGACAGGCTAACATATTACATTGGATAGAATAGAATCATTAATGTCATTAACTCCACTCCTCTATCTGTGTATTTTAAGTTTTTAAAAAAAGGATTCAGGAAGGTCAAACTACATCATATGAAAATGTTGAATAGGTGGTCTCCAAGTTTCTTCAAATTTAACCGAAGGGTCGGAGGTGCCACTTCTAATTTTCTCCAGATTTAAACAAGATATAGTTTGAGAAAACCATTGAAATGTAGTAGGGGGATTGACCTCTTTCCAGTTCAATAAGATAAATTTTCTAGCCATTAATGTTAAAAAAGCAATCATCTGACAGGCTGAAGGGGATAAGTAACTATCTCCCATCATTGGTAACCCAAAAATTGCAGTAACGGGGTGTGGTTGTAAATTAATACGCAAAACAGTAGAAATAATATCAAAGATATCTTTCCAATATTTATGCAAGAAAGGGCAAGACCAAAACATATGAGTCAAGGAAGCAACTTCAGAATGGCATCTATCACAAATTGGGTTTATATGTGAATAGAAATGAGCTAATTTGTCTTTAGACATATGTGCCCTAGATATTGATTTTAACTGATGACCTGATTCGGGGTCCAGAACCAGAAGCTCAACAATTCCTTTCCCCCACATATGCTGCTTGAACCATTAGGTTCTTCTAGCAGTTTTATTTTGCTCCATATTTGAGCATCTGCAGTCACAGGTGATTTCACCAAGCTATGTTATACACTCTCCAATCTCCAAATCTATTCGGAGTTTCAGACAAAACAAATATTTCTGTTCTCCTTGAATCTTCAGGCTGATGGAAAGGTAATTTAGCAATTTAAATTATATTAATTGCTCATTAAGAGCAAATTTAACCAATACTTTCCAATTTAATTTAGGGCATGTGGATTTCCTGATGTTTGATTTTCATGGATAAAATGCTGAGGAAATCAAAAGCAATTGACCAGAGTAAGAACTGAGAAGAAATCTCATAATAAGCACTATAGCTTTGCAGCAATGATCTTGACTGACTGTGAGATTTGTATTTGGTTAGCTGTTTTGAAGGGGATTATATATTTAAAAAACTTGCTGTTAAGTATCAATGCTTCTGGACTTTTTTTTCCTGATTTTTTTTTATCAACTACAGCTCAGTATTCAACACCATTACCCCTCAAAACTAATCAATAAACAACAGACAAAATGCTAAGGGAACTCAGCAGTCAGGCAGCATTCATGGAAATGAATAAACAGTTGACGTTTTGAACCGAGACCCTTCTCCAGGACTGGAGAGGAAAGGGGAAGATGCCAAAATAAAAAGGTGGGGGAGAGAAAGTATGATAGCTAGAAGGTGATAGGTGAAGCCAGGTGAGTCAAAAAGATAAAGGACTGGAGAGGTGGGGTAGGAAATATAAAGTACTGGAGAGGAAGGGTAGAAAAGATAAAAGGCTGGAGAGGAAGGAATCTGATAGGCAGGTATGAAGAGGTAAGAGGCCAGAGTGGGGAATAGAGGCAGAGGGGAGTGGGAGAGAAAATATTTTTACCAGAAGGAGAAATCGATATTCATGCCATCAGGTTGGAGGCTACCCAGATGGAATATAGGCTCCTCTACCCTAAAGGTGCCTCATCCTGACTGGCATGTCAGAATGGGAATTGGAAAAAAAATGCAGATGGAGCGGAGGTGTTCAATGAACACATTGGGAAAACAGGACACAATAGATGATCCCAGCAGATTCACAGGTCAAGGATTGCCTCACTTTCAAGGACTGTTTGGGGCCCTGAATAGAGGTGAGGACAGAGGTGAATGGGCAGGAATAGCACTTTGGCTGCTTGTTGGGATAAGTGCCAGGAGGGAGATTAATAGGAAGGGATGGGTTGTCAAAGAAATCACAGAAGGAGTAATCCCTCTGGAAAGCAGAGAGAAGGGGGAAAGTAAAAATATGTTTTGATAGTAGAATCCCATTGAAGATGATGGAAGTTACGGAGGATGATGTGTTGGATGTGAAGGCTCGTGGGGTGGTAGGTAAGGACAAGAGGAACTCTATCACTGTTGAAGTGAGCGTGGATGTTGAGAAAATGGAGGAGAGGCAGGTGAGGGCAGCATCCATGGTGGAGGAAGGGAATACCCTCTTTCTTTGAAGAAGGAGGCCTTCTCTGATGTTCTGAGCAGGAAAGCCCCAACCTGGGAACAGACGTGGCAGAAACGAAGGAACTGAGAAAAGGAAATAGCCTTTTGGCAGGAGACAGGGTGGGAAAAGGTATAGTCAAGATAACCGTGGCAATCGGTAGGTTAATAAAAGATGTGGATCAACAGTTTGTCTCCAGAGATGGAGACAGAGCAATCGAGAAAGGGGAGGGAGATTTCAGAAATGGGCTAGGTGAATTTAAGGGAAGGGTGGAAGTTAGAGGCAAAGTTGATGAAATTGACAAGCTCAGCATGGGTGCATGAACCAGCACCAAAGCAGTCATCAATGTAGCGTGGAAAGAGTTAGAGAGCATTCCCGGGGAGGACTTGGAATGTGGACTGTCTACATTGCCAACGAAGAGGCAGGCATAGCTGGGGCTTATGCAGGTGCCCATGGCTACCCTTGAGTTTGGAGAAAGTGAGAGGAGCTGAAGGAGAAATTGTTGAGGGTGAGGACCAGCTCTGCCAGACAGAGGAGGGTGGTGGTGGAGGGGAAATGGTTGGTTCTTCTATTAAGAAAGAAACAAAGAGCTTCTTGATGGAGGATAGAAGTGTATAGGGACTGGAGATCCATGATGAAAATGGAGTAGTCAAGGCCAGGGAACTGAAAGTTACTGAGGAGATCGAGAGCATGAGAAGTGTCGTGGATATAGGTGTGAAGGGCCCAAGGGGGATAGAATGGAGTCGAGGTATGAGGACACGTTCAGTGAGGCAGAAGCAGGCAGAGACAATAGGTCTACCTGGATAGTCAGGTTTGTGGATCTAATCGTTAAGCTCTAGGACCTTAGCCCCAATACCACCTTGTGCAATTGGATCCTTGATTTCCTCACTTGCAGACCCCAGTCAGTTTGGATTGGTAACAACATCTCCTCCGCCATTGCCATCATCACAAGTGCACCACAGGGGTGTGTGTTTGCTTTACACTTATGACTGTGTGGCTAAACACAACTTCAACAACATATTCGAGTTTGATGACACTACTGCCATTGGCCGAATCAAAGCTGGTGATGAATCAGCATATAGGAAGGAAATTGAAAATCTGGCTGAGAGGTGCCATAACAACAGGTCTGGCAGAACTGGTCCTCACCCTCAACAATTTCTCTTTTGGCTCCTCCCACCTTCTCCAGACTCAAGGGGTAGCCATGGTCACATCTCAGCATGTATAGTGGACAAGACGCGAGCTCCAGTGGGGGTGTCTGATGACATGGGGGAGATGATGGAGGAGGAGGAGGAGAGTGGGCCACCCACATAGGCCCCAGCTATGCTTCATTCCTCTTCATTGGCTACGTAGAACAGTCCATGTACTAAGCCTTCCCTGGTAATGCTCCCAAACTCTTCCTCCACTACTCTGATGACAGCATTGGTGCTGCTTCATGCACCCATGCTTAGCTTGTCAATTTAATCAACTGCCAGCTTGTGGATGTCAAGGACTTTGCCTCATTACCCTGCTCCCCCAGAAAGTTCTCGACAACTCTGCACCACCGCATGTGAGTTTACTCAGCTGCTGGGAGGATTCCTAGACCTCACCAAGCCCACATTCTCCATTACAGTCACAAAACATGAGGTCGAGCACCACATTTCCACAGCTGGCCTGCCAGTCCCTGCCCCAGCATGCTTATAGTGGACCCAGAAAAGCTGGCTGCCGCAAAGACTGAGTTTGCCAACATGGGATGGCTTGCAATAGTACAGTGATCAAATAGCCCCGGGCTTCACCTCTCCATATGGTCCCTAAGTCCGATGGTGGTTGCCACCCATGTAGTGATTACCAATGCCTTAAAGAGGTCACCACCCCCAATCGTTACCCAGGCCCACACATCCAAGACTTTTCGGCACGTTCGGCCAGAAAGTTAATTTTTTTCTGAAATCAAATCAGTTAGGGGCTACCATCAGGTGCTTGGAGGCATTCCCAAAATGACTGTGATAACTCCGTTTGGCCTCTTCGAGTTTCTGAGCATGCCGTTTGGGCTGAGAAATGCAGCACGATTTTCCAACGGCTGATGGACTCTGTATCAAAAGACTTAGACTTTTTTTTGTTTACCTGGACGACATACTTGTTGCCAGTACATCTAAATCCGAACACATAGCTCATCTCCACACACTTTTCGAAGTCTTAAGCCAACACAGGTTGATTATTAAACATGCTAAATGCCAGTTTGAGTTGTCAACTATTGACTTCCTCAGCCATCACATCTCCACAGAAGGGGCAAAACCCTTCCCATCAAAAGTAGCCGCTATTATGGATTTCCCACTGCCCTGCACTACTAAAAAACTAAAGGAGATTTTAGGTATGGTAAGTTTCTCTCACCACTTCATTCTGTGAGCTACTGATTTTATGCTCCCCCATAGAGTGTGCTTAAAGACAATACTTTTTTTTTAAATTTTATTTTTATTTGGATAAGGAGTTCACAATTATCATGTACTTTTTTCACACATATAACCTTTTCCATTTTTTTATATGTATAAAACTACAATTATTTATACATTCTTAAGTACACATTGAGATGATATAAAAGCAAAATAAACATTTAAATAGATAATTATGTACTGTGGTAAATCTAACCTATTAGGCTAAGTAATGAAATTAGTTGTTAAGAAAATACTTCTAATCCTGCGCTTGACTGGTTGGTCAGTGGAAATCGCCAGGGCATTTGTTGATAACAAACAAGCTCTTTACAATGCAACCCTACTGGTGCACCCACTCCCCAGTGCACCTATAGCCATTGCTACCGATGCCTCAGACTATGCTGCTCATGAACAGTTGGTCAGAGGCTCACTGCAGCCACTTGCCTTCTTCATCCGGCAGCTCTGTCCCTCCAAAGGAAGTACAGTGTGTTTGACCGTGAGCTTCTTGGTCTCTATGTGGCTGTCCACCATTTTCATTTTCTTTCATAGCATTCATTGACCACAAACCCCTTGTCCACCTGATGGCCAAAATATCAGACCCTTAGTCTGCATGGCAGCAACACCAGCTGGCCTACATATCAGAGCTCACAACTGATATTCAGCATATAAAGAGGAAAAATAATGCCGTGAATGATTGTCTGTAATGACCAGCTGTTGAGACCAAATGCTGACCCAGAGGCCCAGGATTACTGAACAGCAGTCACGGGCTGGTTCAGGGAAGCTTGGGTTTCCTTCTGTGCGATGTCTTAACCGGTCGCTCTCACCCCATAGTGCCAGTAAACTAGAGGCGGACTGTTTTTAACTTCATGCGTAGACTTTCTCAACCAGGCCGGAAAGCTTCACAGAAACTGGTTCCATTAAAGTTTGTACGGCTCAGCCTTAGAAAGGAGGTGCATGATTGGACTGCAGCCTGCGTGGAGTGTCAGCAGGCAAAAATTAACCGTCATGTCCAGGACCTTTTGAGGTCCCTGAGCGACGGTTTGACGATGCTAATGTGGACCTTATTGGTCTCCCCCTCCTCCCCACAGTTTCATGCACCTTCTCACCATCTTCGACTGTACGCTAGGTGGACCGTGGTCGTTCTTCTAGCATCAACGATAGGCACAGACATGGCTTGGGCATTCATCAGCAACTGCTTTGCTTGGTTTGGCACTCCATCTGACATTTCCTCTGACTGTGTACTCCAATTCGTATCAGACCTCCAGACTGCGATGGCCCAGAACCTCGGTGTTAGGGTACATCACACCATGGTGTATAACCCACAGTCTAATGGCCTATGTGAGCAGTTTCACCACTCCTTAAGTGCTACTCTGAGGGCTTCCCTGACTGATGAGTGTTGGCATGATCATCTCCCCTGGGACCTGCTGGGGTTCAGAACAGCTCCAAAAGAGGACCTGCAGTCGTCCACGGCTGAATTGGTATTCGGGCAGCCATTACGAGTGCCAGATAATTTTATTCCTGATACCACGATTGACACTGACTGGCACGTTCAGGGAGGCTGCAACTGAAGGCGACTCTACCAACTTAGAGGAGTACACGGCATCAGTGACTAGCTACATCAGCAAGTGCATCGATGACGTCACTGTGTCCAAGACCATCACTACACGCGCTAACCAGAAGCCATGGATGACCGCGGAGGTGTGTGCACTGCTGAGGACCCCAGACTCCGCCTTCAGAACAGGTAACAAGGCAGCCCTAACAATAGTGAGGGCCAAACTGTCCCGGGCCATCAGAGAGGCAAAGTGTGCACATGCCCAGTGAATCCACAGCCATTTCCAGGACAGCGGTGACACGCAGCGCATGTGGAAGGGTATTCAGGACATCACCAACTACAGGACAACATCACCTGCTTATGCTGGTGATGCCTCCCTCCCAGATGCGCTGAGCAACTTCTACGCTCGTTTTGAGGTGGAAAATGACGTGGTGGCGAGGAAGGCCACCCAATGACCAGGTGCTGTGTCTTACTGTGGCCAATGTAAGGAGAACCCTGTGCAGGGTCAACCCACGGAAGGCTGCTGGACCAGACAATATTCCTGGCAGAGTGCTTAGAGGATGTGCAGACCAGCTAGCAGAGATTCTCACTGACATTTTCAACAACTCCCTGAGCAGCATTGTCGTTCCTACGTGCTTCAAGACCATCACCATCGTCCCCCTGCCGAAGAAGTCTTCAGAGCCCTGTCTCAACGACTACCGTCCCATTGCACTCACATCCATCATCATGAAGTGTTTCGAGAGGCTCGTCATGAGGCACATTGAGACCCTGCTGCCCCCTCACTGGACCCCCTGCAGTTCGCGTACCGTCCCAACCGTTTAACAGACGACGCCATTGCCATCACCCTCCACCTGGCCCTAACCCACCTGGACAAAAAAGACATGTATGTTCGAATGCTGTTCATAGACTTCAGTTCAGCATTCAACACAATCATTCCTCAGAAACTGATTGGAAAGCTGAGCCTACTGGGCCTGAACACCTCCCTCTGCAACTGGATCCTAGACTTCCTGACTGGGAGACCTCAGTCAGTCCGGATTGGGAGCAGCATCTCCAACACCATCACACTGAGCACGGGGGGTCCCCCAGGGCTGTGTGCTCAGTCCACTGCTGTTCATTCTGCTGACCCACGACTGTGCTGCAACACACAGCTCGAACCACATCATCAAGTTCGCCGATGACACGACCGTGGTGGGTCTTATCTGTAAAAATGACGAGTCAGCATATAGAGAAGAGGTGCAGTGGCTAACGGACTGGTGCACAGCCAACAACCTGTATCTGAATGTGAGCAAGGGAGATGGTTGTTGACTTCAGGAGGACACAGAGCGACCACTCTCCACTGAACATCGATGGCTCCTCCGTAGAGATTGTAAAGAGCACCAAATTTCTTGGTGTTCACCTGGCAGAGAATCTCACCTGGTCCCTCAACACCAACTCCATGGCAAAGAAAGCCCAGCAGCGTCTCTACTTTCTGTGAAGGCTGAGAAAAGTCCATTTACTACCTCCCATCCTCACCACATTCTACAGAGGATGTATTGAGATTATCTTGAGCGGCTGCTTCACGGCCTGGTTCGGAAATTGCACCGTTTCAGATCGCAAGACCCTACAGCGGATAGTGAGGTCAGCTGAAGGGACCATCGAGGTCTCTCTTCCTGTCATTACAGACATTTACACCACACGCTGCATCCGCAAAGCTAACAACATTGTGAAGGACCCCACGCACCCCTCACACAAACTCTTCTCCCTCCTGCCATCTGCCTAAAGGTACCGAAGTATTCGGGGTCTCATGACCAGACTGTGTAACAGTTTCTTCCCCCAAGCCATTAGACCCCTCGATTCCCAGAGTCTAGTCTGACACCAACCTACACACGCACACACTCAAATGAACACCACTCCACTCTCCTTAAAATTTTTGCTCATTTCTCCTAATTTCTGCTAAAACATTGTTTACATTGTTTGCATTTACATTTACATTTACATTGTTTATTATTATATTGTAATTTGTCCTTTACTGTGCCTATTGTCTTGTTTATTAATTATTGTACTGTCTTGCACTGTTTTGTGCACTTTATGTAGTCCCGTGTAGGCCTGAAGTCTAGTGTAGTTTTGTGTTGTTTCAGGTAGTCTAGTGTAGTTTTGCGTTGTTTCATGTAGCGCCATGGTCCTGGAGGAACGTTGTTTCATTTTCACTGTGTACTGTACCTGCAGTTATGGTTGAAATGACAATAAAACCGATTTGACTTTGACTTGGCTTGGTGAGCCTCTCAACAGTGTTCCACCCCCGTGGAACATAGGACCTGAGCCTGGTGGCTTACCTGAGCTCAGGACAGGTTCACACTGCTGGTTTTAGTGAATTCTGGGGGGCCTGTGTAGGGTAATGTAATTGTTGGAAACGTACATAATTCAGAGCCACTGACATTGAGTTGGGGGTCATTTTAAGGGTCTGGTCTGACATGATGATGTAATTAAGTGAAGTTTTGTTACCACGCTTGGTGTTCGGTGTTTGGAGTTTTTCTTAAACATAAAATGCCTCACACCATTTTATTTGTGAAAACCTACAACACCACCAGGTTCAGGAACAGTTATTATCCCTCAGCTTTTGAACCAAAGGGGATTACTTCACTGAACCTTACCTGTCTCACCATTGCATCATTGACGTGTTCCCAGAACCTATGGACTCACTTTCAAGGATTCTTCATCTCACGTTCTCGATATTTATTGCTTATTTATTTATTGTTATTATTTCTTTCTTTTTGTATTTGCAGTTTGTTGTCTTTTGCACATTGGTTGAACACTCAAATTGGTGTGATCTTTCATTGATTCTCTTATAGTTATTATTTTATTATAGATTTATTGAGTATGCCCACCAGAAAATGAATCTCGGGTGGTAAATGGTGACATATATTTACTTTGATAATGAATTTATTTTGGACTTTAAACTTCTAACTTTTGAACTTTGGAGTGGGCTTTCAAGACTTCTGGAGAAAAAAGGAGCTAGTTAAACTGGTTGGGGTTAGATCAAAGGACTGAGCCTGCTGTTGCTGTAGGGGGTTTACTTGTGTTTGGGTGGAAACGGCACATCATATTCAGAAGTTCTGCAGAATTTACAGTAGAGAGTGCCAATGAAACCTATTAATATCCAGAATGCAGATAGATTAAAGACGGTGGGTAAAGTGCATGATTGTATACAAAGGGTTTGTTGATTGTTGATAAACTAAAGTTTGTCATTTTCATGGCAGATGTGGCAAATTGTACTAAAAGTAGGATAGAAAAATTAAAATTATATTAAAACCTGCAGAAAAACACCTAGAGATAAAAGAACTTTAGAAATTATTTATGATGCCTTACAAGGAGGATTAAATAATGTTCAGACTCCAAAGAAGGGCTGTTAATGGAATGCTAGAAGCCTGTTGGCTAGTGGTCAAAGGTCTAAGAAATTAATTGAAGATTTACCAAATAAACCTGATGTACGGGAAACCTGGTTGAAATCTTGTTTAAGTTTTAAGATACAGGTTACGTTGATACAAGATGTGATTGGAAAATGAGCAATCGAGGAGTGGCGGCTACCTTTGTCAGAAATGAGACAGCACATAGAGTTACGGAAATCTGGTTTGCTTATAAGTCAATTGTGGTTGAAATTTGGGGAAAGAATAGTAAAGTACAGAGAATAATTTTTTATAACTCTTGTGAAAGGTTAATTCCTGATATGTTAGAAAGTATGGGTGGAAATGGAAAAAATAAGATTTTAAGGTGTGAGGATTTTAATTCTCATAGCTGTAGTGACACAAATGGGAATGGGATGGTAGTGGAAGATTTTCTGGAAGAAAAGTGTTTGGTCTGCTTGAATGTTGGTAGAAGTACAAAGATTAATCTATTTAACAGCACTGTTTCTGCTACAGATTTTCTGCTGCTATCTGAGAACATAGCAAGGGTGTGTAACTGGGAAGTGCAGAATGATATACGTATCAGTGGGGAGCGATCATTTCCCCATTATCTGTACAATGGGAAAAGAAGTGTATAACAGGAAACGTACTCATACACCTAGATGGAATTTTAAAAAGGCAAATTAGGATGAATTTGATGATTTATGTGAAGGTAGATTTCCTGATCATTTGGTTTTAAGACCATCAGACCATAAGACATAGGAGCAGAAATAGGCCATTCAGCTCATCGAGTCTACTCCGCCATACAATTATGGGTGATCCTTTTTTTTTCTCCTCCTCAACCCCATATCCAGGCCTTCTCTCCATAACCTTTGATACCATGTCCAATCAAGAACCTATCAATTTCTGCCTTAAAAACACCCAAAGACCTGGCTTCTACAGGTGCATGTGACAACAAATTCCACAAATTGACCACCCTCTGGCTAAAGAAGTTTCTCCGTATCTCTGTTTCGAAAGGGCGCCCCTCTATCCTGAGGCTGTGCCCTCTTGTCCTAGAGTCTCCCACCACGGGAAATATCCTTTCTACATCTAATCTGTCTGGGCCTTTCAACATTCGAAAGGTTTCAATGAGATCCCCCCTCATCTTTCTAAATTCCAGCGAGTACAGATCCAGAGCCATCAAATGCTCCTCGTATGATAACCCTTTCATTCCTGGAATCATCCTTGTGAACCTCCTCTGGACCCTCTCCAATGCCAGCACATCTTTTCTAAGATGAGAAGCCCAAAACTGCTCACAACACTCAAGGTGAGGCCTCACCAGTGCCTTACAAGGCCTCAGCATCACATCCCTGTTCTTGTATTCTAGACCTCTTGAAATGATTGCTAACATTGCATTTACCTTCCTCACCACTGACCAAACCTGCAAGTTAACCTTCAGGGTGTTCTGCACAAGGACTTGCAAGTCCCTTTGCAACTCAGAATTTTGGATTTTCTCCCCATTTAGAAAACAGTCCGCACATTTATTTCCACTACCAAAGTGCATGACCATGCATTTTCCAACATTATATTTCATTTGCCAATTTCTTGCCCATTCTCCTAATCTGTCTAAGTCCTTCTGCATCCTACCTGTTTCCTCAACACTACTTGCCCCCACCACTAATCTTTGTATCATCTGCAAACTTGGTAACAAAGCCATCTATTTCATCATCTAAATCATTTATATACAGCATAAAAAGTAGAGTTCCCAACACTGACCCCTGCGGAACACCACTAGTCACTGGCAGCCAACCAGACAAGGATCCTTTTATTCTCACTCACTGCCTCCTTCCAATCAGCCAATGCTTTAACCATGTTAGTAACCTTCATGTCATACCATGGGCTCTTGGTAAGCAGCCTCATGTGTCCACCTTGTCAAAGGCCTTCTGAAAGTCCAAATATACAACATCCACTATGTCCCCTTCATCTATCCTACTTGTAATCTTCTCAAAGAATTCCAAGAGGTTCGTCAGCCAGGATTTCCCCTGAAGGAAACCATGCTGACATTGTACTATCTTGTCCTGTGTCACCAAGTACTCCATCACCTCATCCTTAACAATTGACTGTAACCTTTTCCCAACCACTGAGGTCAGGCTAACTGGTCTATCATTTCCTTTCTACTGCCTTCCTCCTTTTTTAAAGAGTGGAGCAACATTTACAATTTTCCAGCCCTCTGGCACCATGCCAGTTTCCAGTGATTTTTGAAAGATAATTTCTAATGCCACCACAATCTCTAACGCTATCTCTTTCAGAACCCTAGGGTGCAGTTCATCTGGTCTGGGTGACTTCTGAACCTTGAGGTCTTTCAACTTTTTAAGCACCTTCTCCCTTGTAATAGTAACTGCACCCACTTCTCTTCCTTCACACAGTACGACATCTGGCACACTGCTAGTGTCCTCCACAGTGAAGACTGATGCAAAATACTCCTTTAGTTCATCTGCCATCTCCTTGTCTCCTGTTATTATTTCTCCAGCCTCATTTATTTTCTAGTGGTCCTATATCCACTGTCAACTCTCTTTTTATTTTTTACAAACATGAAAAAGCTTTTACTATCCACTTTGATATTATTTGCTAATTTTCTTTCATAGTTCATCTTTTCCCTTCTAATGATGCTTTCAGTTGCTCTCTGTAGGATTTTAAAAACTTCCCAATCCTCTATCTTCCTACTAATTTTTGCTTTGCTAATTTGTTGTATGCCCTCTCTTTTGTTTTTACATTAGTTTTAACTTCCCTTGTCAGCCATGGTTGTACTATTTTGCCATTTGAGTATTTATTAATTTTTGGAATACATTTATCCTGCACCTTCTTCATTTTCCCCAGAAATGCACGTCATTGCTGCTCTGATGACATCCCTGCCAGTAGCTCCTTCCAATTTACTTTGGCCAACTCCTCTCTCAAACCACTGTACTTTCCTTTACTCCACTGAAATGGTGCTGCATCAGACTTTACTTTCTCCCTATCAAATTTCAAGTTGAATTCAATCATATTGCGATCACTGGTTCTTAAGAGTTCTTTTACTTTAAGCCCCCTAATCGCCTCCAGTTCATTAAATAACACCCAATCCAGTGTAGCTGATCCCCTAGTAAGCTCAATGACAAACTGCTCCAAAAAGCCACATCGCAGGTATTCAACAAACTCACTCCTGTGAGATCCATTACCAACCTGATTTTCCCAATTGACCTGCATGTTAAAATCTCCCATTACTACCATAATATTGCCCTTTTGACATGCCTTTTCTATTTCCTGGTGTAATCTGTGGTCCACCTCCCAGCCACTGTTGGGAGGCCTGTATAAAACTGCCATCAGTGTCCTTTTAGCCTTGCAGTTTCTTAACCCAACCCACAAGGATTCAGCATCTTCCAATCCTATGTCACATCCTTCTATTGATTTGATGCCATTCTTTACCAGTAGAGCCACGTTACTCCCTCTGCCTACCTTCCTATCCTTCCAATACAATGTGTAACTTTGGGTGTTCAGCTCCCAGCTACAACCATCCTTCAGCTACGATTCAGTGATGGCCACAACATTATACCTGGCAATCTGTAATAGTGCAACAAGATCATCCACCTTATTTCTTATACTCCACGCATTGTGATACAACACCTTGAGTACCGTATTTGCTACCCTTTTTGATTTTGCATCCCTAATGTTTTGATACTCATCCTGTTGGCTGCAATTTTGTCCCATCACCTGCCTGCCCTTCCTGACAGTGTGACTGCACACTATCTTTACTTTTTTACCATCCGTCCTATCCTGAGTCTCTTCACTTCAGTTACCACGCCACCTTGCCAAATTAGTTTAAACCCTCCCCAACAGCTCTAACAAACCTGTCCATGAGAATATTGGTTCCACTCAGGTTCAGGCGCAACCCGTCCCTTTGAACAGGTCATACCTCCCCCAGAAGCAATCCCAATGATCCAAGAATCTGAACCCCTGCCCCCCGCACCAGCTTCTCAGCCACGCATTTATCTGCCAAATTATCCTGTTTCTATCCTCACTGGCACGTGGCATAAGCAGTAATCCAGAACTTACTACCTGGGAGGTCCTGCTTCTCAGCTTTCTACCTAGCACTCTAAAATTTCTTTTCAGAACCTCTTTGCTTTTCCTTCCTATGTCATTGGTACCAATATGTACCAAGACATCTGGCTGCTCTCCCTCCCTCTCCAAAATGTTGTGGACGGAATCTGAGATGTCCCCGACCCAGGCACCTGGGAAGCGACATACCATCCGGGTGTCCCTTTCACGTCCACAGAATCTCCTGTCTGTTCCCCTCACTATCGAGTCCCCTATCACTACCACTCCCTTCTTCTCACTCTTTCTCTTCTGCACCACAGATCCACGTTCAGCACCTGTAACCCGGTCACTGTGGCATTCCCCCGGGAGGTCATCCCCAACAAAGTATCCAAAGCTGTATAGTTATTTTTGAGGGGAATGGCCACAGGTGTACTCTGCTCTAACTGCCCAGTTACATTTCCATTCCTCCTGACAGTCACCCAGATACTCGCCTCCTGCAACTTCGGGGTGACTACTTCCCTGTAACTCTGATCAGTTATCTCCTCACTCTTCCGTACAAGCCAAAGGGCATCCAGCTGCTGCTGGAGGATCTTGAGTTGAGTAATAACAACTCAGCTCAAAGCTAAGGAATTAATTCCCAGATTGTTTGGAGATAATAAATGGAGAGCTATTCCTTGGTGGATGGATAAATGTAAAAGAGCTGTGACGGAGCGGAATAAAGCTTTTAGCAAAGTTGGGCAGTGTTACTCCTATTTGTCTTCCATATAACATAAAAGAGCACTAGCTATAGTCAGAAAGATAGTGAGAAGTGCAAAGAAAATGTATTGGACGATGTAGTGTGATAGTATTGTGAAAGAGATCCAGGTAGGGGAAGTCTGGGGAATGATACAGAACATGGGGGAGATAGGAAACTTGGTGCATTACTAGTTTTGTAGGATGGGAAGACGGTTGCAGTTGCTAACTCTGAAAAAGTAGAATTAGTCACAAGAACATCAGTGTACATAGTACGGCCAATTTAAGTAAAAAAGAGAGTTATTATAGAGAAAGAATTTTGGCAAGCAATCCTCAGATTTTCCCGCTTGGATGTTAAATTTACATTAAAATGGCTGTTCATGGTGCTGGTCAGGTATTACTTGGGACAGATGATATTTATCATAATATGTTTTCATGGTTATCGGATTCGAAACATGTTGGTTTTGAAATTCTTTAATAAAATGTGGTTTGAAGGGCGACTTTCAGCTTCATAGAAATCAGTTTCCAGGAAAAATTCATTGCCTGGAAATTATAGGAATTTGTTATCCCTATATTGAAACCTGGTATGGATCAATCAGATCCTTCCAGTTATAGACCTATTTCAGCGACAACTCGCGGATACCTCCTCTTATCCGAGGCACAGTGACAACTCGCGGATACCTCCTCTTATTTACCCCTCGATCGTGACCCCACTAAGGATCACCAGGCCATTGTCTCCCACACCATCACCGACTTTATCCGCTCAGGGGATCTCCCATCCACTGCTACCAACCTTATAGTTCCCACACCCCGCACTTCCCGTTTCTACCTCCTACCCAAGATCCACAAACCTGCCTGTCCTGGCCGACCTATTGTCTCAGCTTGCTCCTGCCCCACCGAACTCATTTCTGCATACCTTGACACTGTTTTATCACCCCTTGTTCAATCCCTTCCGACCTATGTTCGTGACACTTCTCACGCTCTTAAACTTTTCGATGATTTTAAGTTCCCTGGCCCCCACCGCTTTATTTTCACCATGGATGTCCAGTCCTTATATACTTCCATCCCCCATCAGGAAGGTCTCAAAGCTCTACGCTTCTTTTTGGATTCCAGACCTAATCAGTTCCCCTCTACCACCACTCTGCTCCGTCTAGCGGAATTAGTCCTTACTCTTAATAATTTCTCCTTTGGCTCCTCCCATTTCCTCCAAACTAAAGGTGTAGCTATGGGCACCCGTATGGGTCCTAGCTATGCCTGCCTTTTCGTTGGGTTTGTGGAACAACCTATGTTCCGTGCCTATTCTGGTATCTGTCCCCCACTTTTCCTTTGCTACATCGACGACTGCATTGGCGCTGCTTCCTGCACGCATGCAGAACTTGTTGACTTTATTAACTTTGCCTCCAACTTTCACCCTGCCCTCAAGTTTACCTGGTCCATTTCCGACACCTCCCTCCCCTTTCTAGATCTTTCTGTCTCTGTCTCTGGAGACAGCTTATCCACTGATGTCTACTATAAGCCTACTGACTCTCACAGCTATCTGGACTATTCCTCTTCTCACCCTGTCTCTTGCAAAAACGTCATCCCCTTCTCGCAATTCCTCCGTCTCCGCCGCATGCTCTCAGGATGAGGCTTTTCATTCTAGGACGAGGGAGATGTCTTCCTTTTTTAAAGAAAGGGGCTTCCCTTCCTCCACTATCAACTCTGCTCTTAAACGCATCTCCCCCATTTCACGTACATCTGCTCTCACTCCATCCTCCCACCACCCCACGAGAAATAGGGTTCCCCTGGTCCTCACCTACCACCCCACCAGCCTCCGGGTCCAACATATTATTCTCCGTAACTTCCGCCACCTCCAACGGGATCCCACCACTAAGCACATCTTTCCCTCCCCACCTCTCTCTGCATTCCGCAGGGATCGCTCCCTACACAACTCCCTTGTCCATTCGTCCCCCCCATCCCTCCCCACTGATCTCCCTCCTGGCACTTATCCGTGTAAGCGGAACAAGTGCTACACATGCCCTTACACTTCCTCCCTTACCACCATTCAGGGCCCCAAACAGTCCTTCCAGGTGAGGCATCACTTCACCTGTGAGTCGACTGGGGTGATATACTGCATCCGGTGCTCCCGATGTGGCCTTTTATATATTGCTGAGACCCGACGCAGACTGGGAGACCGCTTTGCTGAACATCTACGCTCTGTCCGCCAGAGAAAGCAGGATCTCCCAGTGGCCACACATTTTAATTCCAACTCCCATTCCCATTCTGACATGTCTATCCACGGCCTCCTCTACTGTAAAGATGAAGCCACACTCAGGTTGGAGGAACAACACCTTATATTCCGTCTGGGTAGCCTCCAACCTGATGGCATGAACATCGACTTCTCTAACTTCCGCTAAGGCCCCACCTCCCCCTCGTACCCCATCTGTTACTCATTTTTATGCACACATTCTTTCTCTCACTCTCCTTTTTCTCCCTCTGTCCCTCTGAATATACCTCTTGCCCATCCTCTGGGTCACCCCCCCCCTTGTCTTTCTTCCCAGACCTCCTGTCCCATGATCCTCTCATATCCCCTTTTGCTTATCACCTGTCCAGCTCTCGGCTCTATCCCTCCCCCTCCTGTCTTCTCCTATCATTTTGGATCTCCCCCTCCCCCTCCAACTTTCAAATCCCTTACTCACTTTTCCTTCAGTTAGTCCTGACGAAGGGTCTCGGCCTGAAACATCGACTGCACCTCTTCCTATAGATGCTGCTTGGCCTGCTGCGTTCACCAGCAACTTTGATGTATGTTGCATAGACCTATTTCGCTAACTTCACATGTGTAAAAGATATTGGAATGAATGGTTATAGCAAGACTTTCTTATTTCGTGGAAAGTAGTGGAATATTAGCTGTATTCCAGTCTGGATTTCATAAAGGGAGAATGACCATGGACTCAGTGTTAAGTTTGGAATCAGATCTTCATAAGACACAAGTTAATAAAGAATCAGTGGTAACAGTTCTATTTGATGTCGGGAAAGCTTATGATATGTCTTGGATGCAAGGATTGCTGCTTAAACTGGAAAGGATGGGATTAGGTGGTAGAATGTTCAACAGGATTCAGGATTTTTTTATGAGATAGAAAGGTACAAGTTAGGGTGGGAACAACATTCTCTAAGGAGTATGAGATAGAGAATTGGACTCCACCAGGGAGTGTTTATAGTCCACTCATTTTGAATGCTACAATTAATAATATTTTCTTAAATGTTGGCTTAGACATTTCCAAATTGTTATATGCTGATGATAGTGCAAGGTGGATGAGAGACAGGAATATAAATTATATAGTTAGGAAAATACAGGCAGCTATTAATGAAGTAGGGGATGTTGGTGGGGGTTTAAATTTTCTGTTGCAAAGACTCAAGTTATTTGTTTTTCTAAAAGAAACATTTCACCCAAAATTGATCTTAAGTTATACGGTAAATCTCTTAAACAAGAGTCAGCGGTAAGGTTTCTAGATACACACTATCCTTGTTATATGCGTCTTCGGACAATGCGGATTCACAGTTATGCGAGGAACCTATTTCTACCAACGTCTCCTTATATGCGTCCAAAACTCACAGTTATGCGAGAAGCACTGCTTTCCCGCCAATACAAGTCAGGTGCGCGTGCCTCACAATTTCACTCCTGCCACTCTGGCATTGGTTTTGGCAAGGTGTGGATGCGCAATCTTGCGCTCTTAAACTTTTGTTGGTTTTAACCTACAGTGCAGTGATTTTGCACTTGAAATATTTAACTATGCCTCCTAAGCGTCCGATGTCATGTCCTGCGCCATCAGCCGAGCGGCAGAGAACCGCTTTAACACTTGAGAAAAAGTTGGAAATTATAAACAGAGCGGCATCAGCTGAAGGTAACACAGCTCTGGGATGCTACTGTCGGGAACAGAATCTTGCCTTTAAAGTTCTTTTGTTGCTTGACAATGCACCAGCCCATCCTAAACATTTGAACAGCATTCATCCTAACATAACAGTGCGTTTCCTGCCGCCTAACACAACATCACTGATTCAACCACTCGACCAAGGTGTGATCCACATTCAAAGCGTACGTTTTTTTTTACGGTGAGCTATCTCTCAGATACTGCAAGCAACAGATGATTTTGAAAATCCCGGGAGTTTACCCCAATGGTGAGGGAATGGTGGAAGTTGGAACACTTGGCACAAGTGGTGATGGACATGGACCCAAGTTTAGAACGGAGTCAGCATTTCAGTCATTCCCTGCCATCAATCATTCTTCCCTACAAGCAAATTTAAAACAAAATGCTGCCAAGCAAACAACCCTCACCACTTTATTCAAATCAGTGTCATCTTCTGCTGCTGACAGTTCTAAGAGTTCTGTGATTCTTCCTTCACCCCTTGCTGTGCTTGATATGATCCTGTCGACCACAACCATCCACCTTATCCAGGTAAAGCTGCCTGACACCACAACAACCACTCATCTCCTGGAGTGAACACACCTGCCACTGTTGGTGAGTACTGTACACCCTAGGATGTTAACTTTCTATGATTTATTATGTTGAATATTACCTTAAGTTGATGAAATATAATCAAATGTTGTCTTGTAGTATTGTTTTTGTGCGGTAATGGTGAAAATGTGAATAAATTACAGATAAAACATATTTAGGAAGCCCTCTGGAACGCATCCCTATTTTCTCCATTTAAATAATTATTCACATTATGCGTCAACTTCGAGGAACATATCCCCCGCATATAACGAGGATGGGGTGTATGTGGATGGACACAAGGTTAACATGGAAGGTGCATGTGAATAAAATTCTAGAGAAATGTGAAAACGCCCTTAATGTGCTCAGGTGAGTAGTTGGGTGAGATTGGGGTGCGAGTAGGAGGTCACTTAAACAAATGTATATTGCCTTAATCAGATCCGTTTAAAGTCTGTCATGACCCTTATGGCCCATCAGGCCGGTGCTTATGCTGGTTTCCATGACGTGAAGCGACTGAGAGTACGAGACTTCCCACCCCACCCCCCAACTGCCAGATAGAACTCCAGACTTTCACGAGGTTAACCCCCAGCATTTTTGCCAGTACCCATTCTCAGCTGGGTAGACTGGAGCATTGTGTGGTTAAGTGTCTTGCTCAAGGACACACATGCTGCCTTGGCCGAGGCTTGAACCCATGACCTTCAGATTGCTAGTCCAATGCCCTAACCACTTGGCCACCCAGTCAGATCTGTCATTGATTAATAAAATGTTGTTTATGGGCTAGCCTCACCAGTAGTCTTAAAGACCCTGGAAAAAGTTAAAGCTCAAACCTTGAGATAATGTTGTGGTGCTATTAAATCATCCCAAATTTCAGTATTACTAGTAGAAATGAGTGAAGTATGCATCCATGCAGGTTACAGTTAGCAATGGTTTATTGGGTAAGAGGACATAAAGTTGGTTATCTAATGTTGGCAACATTATAGAGTGTTGGGGTAGTGGGTAGTGGCTCCATATGTCACTACTACAGGCGTGACGACCCTGCCTTACACGAGTCCTGAGCTCAGCTGGCTCTGGCTGACAGTAGCCGGTATGGGCCCCTATCCAGGGTTATGGATCGCACTGCCTTATGGGATCAGTTTTTCTCTTTCCTCTTTTTGACTGAACTTTGCATTAAAGCTATAGTCACTGACAAAACTAAAAATTCCCAATGTTTTCCTCAGTAATAAGTCCTTACTTTATTGTACTTAAATATTTAGTGCCTTGAGCCATGGCTTCTCTCAGTTACTGTTCAATCATTTTGGAATCATTCACAGCACTTACTTCCATTGTATTTATATCAATATGATTATGATTATGATTATGAAGACGTGTAGTCCTCTTTTATTGTCATTTAGTAATGCATGCATTAAGAAATGATACATTATTTCCTCTGGTGTGATATCACAAAACACAGGGCAGACCAAGACTGAAAAAACTGACAAAACCACATAATTATAACATATAGTTACAAAAGTGCACAATACCGTAACCTGATGAAGAAGTCCATGAGCACAGTAAAGTCCAAAGTTTCTCAAATGTCCCACATCTCATGCAGATGGGAGAAGGAAGAAAAACTTTCCCTGCCATGCCGACCACAATCCGACTCTGAGTCATCCGAGAACTTCGAGCTCTGATCAGCTCTCCGACACCGAGTACTGAGCACCATCTCTGTCCGAACGATTCGACCTCCTTCTCGGTCTCCAAATGCAGGCAAGGCTGGGGATTTTGATGCCTACCCTCCGAAAGATTCCCGACCATGCAGTAACGACAGCAGTGAACGGGCATTTCAGAAATTTCTCCAGATGGTCCTCTGTGCTTTCACGTCCATTCTCCATCAAATCAGAATTGTCCATAGCCCCTATTTAAGAGATATGATATCATTTTTCACCGGAGGGCTGTGCACGCGCGGCGCGCTGCCATCTTCTCCTCCCGCCTAAAATATAAGTTAAATTTGAAAAGTTATTCATGGTAACACCAAGAGGAGAACTTTAACAAAATTACATACTGTATATTTCTAGCAGGACAGATTATCAGTGAAGTTAAATTATTATCATCAAATCTTCTTGCTTCACACAGTTCTAGTTAGTTCTGAAATTTAATCATGACTGACTTGTTCTGTGGCTGTAAGAGTAGGTTTTAAGACTCATCCTCCTGGCACAGTGATGTATGAATATGCATGTGCTATTCTAGCAGAAATAATAGCAAGGTTGTATATAAAGCATGGAGAGCATGATATAATCAATTTTTTTAAAGGGAAGGAATTAGGTCACATTTCTGCAGAAACATTACTTTAATGTGATGGGTTGGGCAGATTAAGAAGCCGCAATTTCAAGTTACACAAGGTAAGTTCAAAGTTTTGTAACAGGTGTTTTCTTTTTTTACCCAGAGGGTAGAAAATCTGTTGAGCAGTTTACAATCTTGGGAATGAATACTGACTGATTATATAACCCTCCAAGTGAGAGCTAACACTGGTTCCAGCTGAGTTGGAGTTTACCTTGTTTATGTGATAGGTTCCCTGCACAGACAAATGGCCAACCTGATCTTACTGACTAGATTTCAGCGCTTTAGCACTTTAAAGGAGTCTGCAAATAAATTTCTAGATTGGTTTTTCACCACTGTAGCCCTGGATTAATTTAGTTTTTTGAAATTCTAAGAGTTTACACAGTTCTGGGTGGATAGAGGGTGTTGGAATAAGACAATTCAACAATGTGTGATAGGTTAGAATGACCAGAGAACTCACCTCTGACTATCGTTAAGGACAGTACCAAGCAATCTTGGTTGTAAGAATGTTTCGTAAACGTTTCCAGAGATAGGCTATGATGTGATCAATCAATGTCATTTAAAAAAATATAGATCTAAAAAAGTTTTTTAAAAATTTCGAACTAGCATCTTCAGAGCTTATGGGAAGATCTAGGTTTGGAGCCCATAATCAGGCTCAAGTGAGACAATTTACATATATATTGTTTCTCTAAAAGATCTGATCTGGCACTGCAACCTTCTTGCCTTTCTGGATGTGCTGAGAGGTAAGTCCATGTATTGACTAGTGGATAAGTACATCGCGTCCAAGGAGCACAACTCTACAGCTTTATCATTCCATCAGGCACAACAACAATGTTTGAGGGAAATGACTTCTAAAAGTGTAAAGTGTCCTTGAGCACAAAATATTAGTATAAATATAGTCCCTATATGATTCAATGCCAGGGGCATTAGTGAAAACTTTTGTAGTTCTGGTCACAGGACAGTGAATGGTCCAAAGAATGGGTGCAGTGGAATGCGTCCTGTTTCAATTGCTATGGGATGTGTTAATTCAGAGTTGCCAGATACTTCTAAGAAATGAGAGCTAGACAGCAACGTGCCCAAATTGCTGGAGGGACTTATTGCTGGAAATGCAAGCATTCTCTGTGTGTTGCTTGGGTTTCCAGCACCTGCAGATTTTCTCTTGTTTGCAAAGCTAACCAGAGGCTAAGAAGTCAAGGAGTGTCCCAACAGAAGGGAAACAATCGCAATAAAGACTCTCAGAAGGGAAGTTTACACAACATGAGGCAAACAAACAACGTGAAAACAAAACTGAATGCTGTAAGAACTCAGTGGGTCAACCAGCAGCTGTGATGGCAAAAGGTGTAAGTCAGTAGTTTATGTCAAGACCTTGCATCAGGGCTGAATGCAATTATGGTTAGGGAAAGATTGCCAGTAAATTTGAATACTTTAGGTAAGTGATACAGAGGCAGGTGGATGATAGGTGCAACTAGATGGGAGAGGATGACAAGCAGATGGATATGCATGTGGAAGGGTGTGTGTGAGACAACTGCTGGTAGGTAATAGGTGGGACCTCATGGGGAAGGGATAATGCGTAGATGGACCCAGGAAGGAGGAGAGAATAGGAAGGATGAACAAAGTGAGAAAACATGGTGGACGGGCAAGTATATGTGGAAGGAGAGTACCAGTGGTGTAGGTTACTTAAAATTGTAAAGTTAAATATTCATACTATTGGGTTGTAGACTACCCAAGTGGAATATATGATGTTATCCTTCCAATTTGCACTTGGCCTCTCTGTAGTAATGGAGAAGGCCTTTCAGAGAAGCAAAAATGTCAAGGTGACAATCACTTTACAAACCTTCAATTGGATGCAGAAGAGAAGGACAGAAGTCAGAATGGGAAATTGGGTAGCGAACTAAAGTGACAGGCAACAAGAAGTATAGGATTGTCAGAAGGGAAAGTAAAAGCATAAAGATTCATGTCAATTGACAACCATTCAAAGCAGCTGGAAGTAAGGTGTATGGAGCTCTTTTCCACTCCTATAAACACAATAGGAGAATTGATATCTATCTTTGGCTTAAGTGGACTCAGAACAAATGTCCACAGTTTCATTTCAGCAATGGGATAAAACACTGTTTCACTTTTCCTTTGCAATCCAGTTTGGAAAGGAGCATGGAAGAGAAGCAATTAAATTGGGAGAAGCCTCATCATACAACCGTCAATGAGAAAAAAGAATGTCAGAGTTCATATACTGAGATCTTGTTGGAAGACATCAATTAGAAGTTCAAGTACTGGGGAAATAGTGGAAGTACAAGGATCTAGGAATTAAAATGAGAAATGGAAAGAGACTCTGTAAAATCCAAGTTGACTGGTTAATCCCAGTGGATTATACCCAGTCTTTAGTACATTTTGCCTTTTACCCAGCTATTACATACAACAACTCCTCTACTGCTAATATTTTGTTAATATTTCTTCCCATATTAATTAAGAACTAAAAAAAATTAGCAATTTCTTCACCTTCTTTGTCTTCTTTTTCTCAAATAGTCCCACCCTGTCCCTTATCTTTCCACTTACTATTTATATGCTGGTAAAGGCCTTTTTTTCAGTTCCCTTTTACACAAATTGCCATCGTATTCCCATATTCCTTCTATCTTTCTTACTTTCTTTTTACATTCCCTCACAATTTTTTGTCTTTAGTCTCTGGTTGTTTCTTGAAGAATTTACCTGATATTCACCATAACTCTTCTGTCTTTATGTCTCTGTCTCCTTTGTTTCCAAAGAGCTCTGAAATGGATTTCCACAATTCATTAGAAGTTTGAGGAGATTTGGTTTATCACCTAAAACACTTGAAAACTTCTGCAGATGTACCTTGGAGAGCATTCTGACTGGCTGCATCACTGTCTGGTATGGTGGGTGGTGGGGGGACTACTGCATAAGATCAAAGTAAGTTGCAGAAACTTGTAAAACTAGTGAGCTCCACCATGGGTACCAGCCTCTGTAGTATCTTTAAGGAGCACTGCTCGGGAAGGTGGCGTCCATCATTAAGGACCCCTACCTCCCAGGACATGCCCTCTTCTCATTGTTATCGCCAGGAAGGAGGTCAGAAGCCTGAAGGGACACACTCAGCGATTCAGGAACAGCTTCTTCCCCTCTGACATCTGACTGAACCCATGAAAACTACCTCACTACTTTTTTTAAAATTTCTGTTTTTGCACGACTTATTTTAACCTAACTTTTTAATATGCATATAAATACTTATTGTAATTCAGTTTTTCTCTATATTTGTCATGTATTGCATTGTACTGCTGCTGCAAAGTTAACAAATTTCATGACATATACTGGTGATATTAAACCTGATTCTGATTCAAGTTATCCTCTTGTGATAATGTACTTTGCCTGTACTTAAAATTAAACATCTTATTCCTCATCCTACCACCCAACACATCTTTACCTCCTCCCCTACCCTCTGCTTTCCACAGGGATTCCTTGTCCATTTGTCCCTTCCTACTAATCTCCCTCCTGCCACATATCCCAGCAAGCGACAGAAATGCCACACTTGCTCATATACCCCCTCCCCTTATCTCCATTCAGGGCCCCAACAGTCCTTCCAGCTGAGGCAACACTTCACCTGCAAATCTGATGGGGTCATTTATTGTATGTGGTGCTCCCAATGCGGACTCCTCTGCATTGGTGAGACCCAATGTAAATTGGGAACCGCTTTGTCAAACATCTCTGCTCTATCTACCAAAAGTAGAATTCCCAGTGCTCAACCATCTTAATTCTTATCCCCATTCCCATTCCAACATGTCCATAGCCTCCTCTTCTGTCATGATGAAACCACTTTCAGGGTGGAGGCGGAACACCTCATATTCTATCGAGGTAGCCTCTAAACAGATGGCCTGAACATCAATTTCTCCTTCTGATAATTGTTTTTCCCTCTCCCTTCTCTCTTCTTCTATTCCCCTCCTTCTCCCCTTTATCCAGCAGTCAACTCTCCCCTCCTATCAGATTCCTTCTTCTCTAGCCCTTTACATTTCCCACCCACCAGGCGTCACCTATCACATTCTAGCTAGTCCTCCTTCCTCTCTACTGACTTTTTTATTCTGGCTATGTCCCCTTTCCTTTCCAGTCCTGAAGAAGTGTCTCAGCCTGAAACATCAACTGTTTGTTCATTCCCATGGATGCTGCCTGACCTGCTGAGTTCCTCTAGCAGTTTTGTATGCTGCTCTAGATTTCCAGCATCTGCAGAATCTCTTGTGTTTGTTGTTAAAGGCTTCCTACTGTTCTGTTATAACTTATTCTGTTAATGTTTGTTTCTAGCTTATTCTGGTCCATCGCATGGATTCAAATTCTGCATTCTTCCAATTTAGAAACTCTACTTTAGGGTGTTCATTGTTTTTTTTTTACTGTACTAATCTGAACCCTGTAATGGTTGGGAGCCCCAGTAGTGTAGAGGGTTAGCATGGCACTATTACCATTTCAGGGTGTTGGAGTTCAGAGTTCAATTCCAACATCATCTGTAAGAAGTCTGTATGTCCTCCCTGTTGAATGGTTTTCTCCAGGTGTTCCAGATTCTTTCCACAGTTCAAGGACCTACAGGTTAGTAGGTCATTGTAAATTGTGGTGTGATTAGGTTAGGGTTAAATCTGGAGTTACTGGGTGGCGCAGCTTGAAGGGCTGGAAGGGCCTATTCTACTCTATATCTCAATAAATAAATAAATATGATTACTTTTATCCAGGTCCACTTACTCTCACTCCCCAGCACCACATTCAGTGACCCTTCCTTTGCATTTAGGTCAAGAACGTAGTCCTTAAAAAAAATCTTCCCTGCATTTTAACTTTTTCTAACACTATCTAAATTGACTTTTAGGTAACTTGTACATGTTGAAAATCTGAAATCTAAACAGAAAATACTGGCACAAGTTAGACGCCATCTGTGGAATAAGAAACAAAGTTTATGTTTGCAGGTTGAAGACCATTCGTTGCAAACATTACCTCCGTTTTTCTTTCCACATATGCTGTCTGACTTGCTGAGTTTTTACAACATTTTCTATTTCAGTTTCAGATTTTCAGTATTCCAGATTGGTTGATTTTCTTTCATTCGTATTTTTAAAACATGCCAGATGAACATTTTTCTCCACCGAAACTCCCCCATACAACATATACTGTAGAAGCATCATCAATGCCAGATGATGATATTCAATATTTACTCCTGTTACATTCTACCACAAGAGGACACCAAACCTGTGATCAGTGGTCAGTAAATATCATGAAGAGAACAATTAGAAAAAAAGAGGTGGAACATGCTAACACAGTGTAGGAAGATCACTAACGCCTCCACTTCCTCAGGAGACTAAAGAAATTTGGCACGTCTGTGTTGATTGTTCTCCGGTTAAATCTCACTTGCTATATTAACTACTCTGCTGATGACTGCAAGAAATCTCAGAAAATTGTGGATACAGCTCAGCATATCATGAAACCAGCTTTCCCTTCAGGGACTCAGTCTACACTTCTTGCTGCCTCAGGAAAGCAGCTAGCATGATCAAAGTTGCTACCTACCTGGATATTTTCTCTTCTTGTCCCTCCCATTGGGCAGAAGATATAAAAGCACAAGAGGACATATCACCATGCTGAAGGTCAACTTCTACTCTGCTGTTATAAGACAATAGTTTCCTAATACAATAAACTGGACTCTTGACTTCACTATCTAACTCATTATGACCTTGCATATTATTGTTTACCTGCACTGCACTTTCCCTGTAGCTGTTGCACTTTATTTTGCATTCTGCTGTCATTTTACTTTGTGCTACCTTAACGGACTGTTCAATGAATTCATCTGTATGAACAGTATTGAAAACAAGCTTTTCACTGTACCTCAGAATGTGACAATAATAAAAGTAATTCCAATTGCAATTTCAATTCATCTGTGAACATCAGTGTCATCTGCCAGATACTGAGAATGCCCTGCATTGTGTGAATGGATAGATGGTGCCTACTATTATTACTGAAAACCGTTTGGTGTTTCAGACATTTCACAATTGTCCTGTGTCACTATAGAATGATCTTAATGTCATTGATACCTGCAGCCTGGTCTGAATGGTTCAGAACAGAAAAGATTCAGATGACTTAATAAAAACACAAATTGCTTGAAACATTCAGCAGGCCAGGCATGAAAAAATTAACAGTCAACACTTCAAGTCCTGAGTAAAAGCTTTTTCTCTCATCACCTTTGTATCCATTGCCCGAAAATTTAAATCTGTAACCCGTGGTCCCTGAACCATGTGACCAGCTTCCATTTATCCCATCCAAGTCAGTCATAGACCTATACATCTCTCTGCATCCCTGACTCCACTGAGGATAACCTCAGACTTCCTCTTCTAAACTTATACTTTAAATCATCCTAAAATGATTCCAGTAAATCTTTTCTGTACTCACCCTGGAAACTTCACCTCTTTTCAGAGGTGTGGTGAGCAGAACAATCTAACCGGTGTTGCATAGGACCAGGATAACTTCCCTGATTTTACTCTGCTTTCATTTACAAATTCCTCGAAAGGGCCTTTCCTGATGACTCCTTGCTATCTGTCAAACAACCATTTACACTAATCCTATTTTATTCCCACTTTCTCATCAATGTCCCCAGATTCTCACTATCCCACGGCACATCAACGTGAATTTACAATGGCCAAGAAGCTACCAACCCTCTGCAAGATGTGTGAAGGGATGAGAACACCTGGAGATAACACATGGTGACAGGGAGAACATGCAAGCTTCACACAGATTTCACCAGAAATTGGGATTGAGCCTGGGTTCCAGTTCTGGGTGAGGCTGAACCATGGTTTACTAACAGGCAGTCAGCAGTCAGCTGGTGGGGTATGATAAATGACCAGAATCTAAACTTCATGCTGTGCTTGATGACAATTCATCTGGAAAATTATTACTGTCAACCATGATAGTGGAGCTCCAAAACACCATATACATGTGCGGGATGATGAGTTGTGGGAAGGTGCCTGAACATTTCTGGGCCTGATTGCCAGCTCCCTGCTACAGATTTCTGTTTTATATAGATTGCCTTTTGAAACCGTAGCTAAGAAGCTGCATCATGTGGGAATCAAGGTGTTACTCCCATTACAGTACTCATCAAATACTAATGTACCTTGTCTCATGGGATTGCTGGTCCACTGGGGGCCACACAGTATGTCATCACAGCTCATCTGCAGAGGGAGAGCAGCAAGGTTACTGGGTTCAAATTGCATTACTCAGTCTTTCAGAGGTTCCAAAGGAAGAAGCTAAAGTAAGGAAGGAGGTAAAGTAATAGCTCATGATTTTAAGTTAGAACCTAGAGAGACATTAGCCCAGCTTCTAGCTTCAAAATAAGAACAAAAGATATTTAAATAAAAACAAAGTGTTGGTAACATGGTCTGTTTTAACATTTTTTGGCTCAATTTATTCTCCTTCCTTTCCTTTCTTCATTTTATTCGTGGACCTTTCTCTAATTCACGTTGGTTCTGTCTCTGTCACCTGTGCCACTTTATCTTTAAATTTCAGGTTGAGGAGAAGGACTAATGATCTGATGTTTATAGTCTGATGCAGTGCTGGAGATTGCCGAACAGTTATCCATTTGAACCACCTGTGATCTTCAGCATAAAAATAGCAACATGGGTGAGGTGACAATTTCAATTTACAGTTGTCAGCTCAGAAACATATCCTTCTTTGAAGCATATTTCTATTTCTAATCATTTCTTAGAACTCCATACCCAACCGGATAGAGAATATAGCTGTAATATTTCCAGAAGGCAACTCACCAGAACCTTCTCCAGGGCAACATGAGCAATAAATGTTAACATTGCTGGCAGTGCCAATATAAATAAACAAAAATCACGACATTTAATCCATCATTCCAGAAACTTCTAGTTTAATACTGTATATGTGGAACTCAGCCAAGCATTGATAAATTTTCATGTCCATGAACATAAAGAAGAAGAGCTTGCAAAGAAGGTACAGAAGCCTAAAGTCCCAAACAACCAGGTTCAGGAACAGCGACTTTCCTTCAACCATTCATTTCTTGGACCAAATGGCAAAACTCTAGTCTCTACAGATTGGCAACAGCACTTTGCACTAAAAGAGACTCTGTTATGTTCATTTAAATTGTGTTTTTTTAAATTAAAGAAGTGGGTGAACTTTGGTGATACAAGTAAGGATGACTGGTGGTGGGGGTTTCTGTGCCAGGCCACAAGCCCTGGATGGTGGGATTGGGATGGGGATGAGGGGCAAATGGCATTTGGGAGGGGCTGAGGGGAGGCTGAACTGTGGAAAATGTGACAAATAGGAAGTTAGTGGTGGTTTCTGCTGTGTCTTATGTTTGGGAGTCTGGAGAACAGGAGGAAGGCTAGAGGAGAACAGGCGTGAGCTTTGGGTGCTGAGATGCACAGAGAGTCTGTGAGAAAAGAATGAGGATGAGGAAAGCATATAAGGAAGACTGTGGGAAGTTCGTATGAGTTGATCCTCTGTTTGTGTGCATTCAGTGTAAGAGTAGGCATGCGTGCATATACCCAAGTATTTCAGTAAATGCTAGTTGTGGAGCCTCATCTCCAACAGTCTTAACTGGCCCCGCCACTAGGTCAAGATATTGCTTCACTGAATCATGTCTATTTAGTATGCAACAGTCATACCCCATAAGAAATCACGCACAGTCATCTTTTCCTCCTCATTATGGAATACAGAACCTGGAATGTTTGGACTGTCATGGACATCTTAAATGGGTCAGAACTAAACGTTGGTTCACTATTACAGTGCAGGAATTTGACATAAAATTGCCATCCTTAGTGAGGTAGGAGGCCAGTTTAAGAAATAAGATAGTGGATACATCTTCTGGAAGGGATATTTGAAAATGGGAAATCATTTTCCTATTACCACACCCCACCCTAACTATGTGCATGACTACGTCACTCTTTGGCTAGAAAATTAAGCAGCAGCTGCAAAGGGGTTGAGAAAGTGGGCAGGTACTCAGGCTGTGACAAGTGAATTTATGTGAGGGTTTGCGTTGGGACCATAACCTTAGAATGCATTTATAAATTACATACGTGATAGGATAAAATGTGCACACCGAACTTTGCAGATGACACAATGATAAGGAGCAAAGTAAACAGAGTAAGATGGAAGTAATAACTTAGTTAGATATTAATGAATTGAGCAAACAGCTTAAACAATGTCAAATGGTTTTCAGTCTGGCAAATGTAAGGTCATTCAGTTTATAATTAAAATGGTAGAGCAAAGTACTTTCTAAGTGATGAACAAAAATAGAAGCTGAGCAGGTCCAAAGAGATTTTGATCCAAATATAAAGAATGCAAAATACCCCTTCCCCCCAGGCCTGGGGTAAGTGAAGGTCTCACGACCTTCCAGAATGGGCATCAATATATAATGTCACAACCTTGCAGTCCAACAATAAGGCGAAGGAGGAAATCTACTGTGATGCGAGAAAACCCTTTCCTATCGCAATGGAAGACAAACTCATAATCCTTCAATGCAGGATTGGGAAAGGTCTTAAGCCATTGGTATTTAGTTAATTATTGCCACATGTTCTGAGGTTCAGTAAACAGTTTTGTTCTGCATGCCATCCAGACAGATCATTCTAAACTTAAATAGATTGAGGTAATACAAAAAAAAACAATAGCACAATGCAGAATATAGTGTTACTGCTAAGAGAGAGTGCAGAGCAGGAGGGCAAATAATATTGAAGGGCCACAATGGGGCAGATTGTGAGATCAAGGGTTCTGTTCAAGAGTTGTATTACAGTGGAGTCGAAGCCGCCCTTGAACCTCATGGTACAAACTTACAAGCTTTTGTATCTTCTGCCTGATAGGAGAAGGATTGACGGGGGTGAGAGGGGTCTTATGTTGGCTGTTTCCTCAAGGCAGCAGGAAGTATAAACAGAGTTAATGAAAAGGAGCTGGTTTTTGTGATAGCGTGGACTGTGTTCACAACTCTCTACGATTTTGTGCCACCTGGGGCAGAGCAGCTGCCATGCCAGGCTATGCTGCACTCATATAGGAAGCTTTCTATGGTGCTCTGTAAAAACTGGTGAAGATTATTGGGACATTCTGAATTTCCTTAGCCTTCTGTGGAAATAGAGGTGTCAATATTCATTTTTGTCCATGTTGTCTAGGTGTTTGGACCAGGACAAACTATTGGTTATTTACAACTAGTAACTTGAAGTACTCCAACTCAACACCTTAGATACAGACAGAGGAATATACTTTGCCCTGCTTCCTGAAGTCAATGACCAGCTCTTTTGTTTTGATGACATCCAGGCAAAGGTTATCTTGACACCATGCTTCTGGGCTCTCTGTCTCTATCTTTTACTTCATTTCATCGTGGCTTGAGATCCAGCCTGCTATGGTGGCGTCATCTGCGAACTTGCAGATGAAGTTAGAGGTGTGATTTCTAAGGAAGGAGTGGTGAAAGCTAACTCCAGAGGAATCCTCCTCCAGACAAATTCCTTAGATACATTCTGGTCAAAGCAACACTCTATTTCATCAGATAAACAAGTGCAAGGTTTCCTTGCAACACCCTCAGTGCATGCTCTGGCATCTGTTGAATGATATCGTTGTTTGAACGGGAGGATCTCAACGACATCCTTAATTCCTACATGCCCTATGCTTCACCCCACAGCATCCTATCTGCAGTGGCCTCAATGCTACTACAGCTTGGCAAGAGGCTATCTAATAGATGGAAAACAATAAGGCCTCTGGAGAAATTTAAAAAACACACTGCTAAAATACTAAAAGATGGTGCAGAGGTAATTCTGGTGTAAATTCAAGAAATAAGTTAGCCTTAACCCTGATGGATCATAAGAGATGTTATAGTGCTTTTCTAGAATGACCTTCATTTCCCAAATCATTTAATTGTGATTTGTAAACATCCTCTTATGCACTAATGATCCTTGGGACAGTGTACCCAACATTCAGCACAATAGGATAGATTTTAAGTCTATCCTTGTAACAGGGCACACCTCAGTTAAGAACCAGTGGAGTTTTCTTAAATTTCTTAAATTTCTCTTTTCAACTTTAGACTTGTTTTTTTTTTCATTTCCTTGCTTGATGGCCTCTCATATCCAATAAGCTCCAAGTTATTAAAAGCTCGACTGCCTGATTGCCAATCAGTCCTCTTCCTCTTGGCCTACTTGGTCTCCTCTCTATTGGTTGAATATAAACTCCTCAATCTTGATTTGGAGGATGGCCTTGCTCTATGGTACTCCTGCAATATCCTCCAGCTCTTACTCACATTCCACACTCTTTAGACTTTGGCATATCACCCTTGCTCCTATAATTCCACAACTGGTTTTATATTCTTCATTTTACCCACTTTCCTGTCGCTTATCACTTCACCTTTAAAAGTCTTTTCATCCAGACTTTTGATGATCTCAAAACACAAGAAATTCTGAAGATGCTGGAAATCCAAAGCAACTCACATAAAATGCTGGAGGAATTCAGCAGGTGTGGCAAAATCTATGAAAGTGAACAGTCAGTGTTACGAGCTGAAATGCCGACTGTCTATTCATTACCATAGATGGTGCTCCTGCTTTTTGTGTGTTGCTTCTGATTATCTCTGTTCCTTCCCTTTGTACTGAAAAGATAATTGGTAGAGTTTCTTTTCTCTGGGAGGTATACTGATCAAAGTCAGACTGGAGGATTTCTGGGGAAATCTATATGTATACTGACATAGATTTATGAAATGTCTATATGAATATTGTTGTTGATCTATGTGCCTGAATTCTTGGTATGGAATCCTCATGGGCAAACTTTCACCTGGACTAAAAATTAGGGAAAAGGTGCGTTAACAAAAGTACTGAATATGTTTAGAGTAAATGTTGCAACTTGTATTTAAGTACCCGCAAGAGACTGCTATTAGTGGAGGAAGTTACATAAAATAGTTACTTATTGTCAAAGTATTTCAAGTACCAAAATATACGTTTTTATTTTCATCACTATTATCTAAAATCTATGACCCAATGTCAAAAAATGTTTCAAACATTTATATAAAGTAGTTGAGTTCCTGTTCAACATTGTTTGTTAAAGTTTCAACTGATTTAAACATTTACATTTTTACAGTTTTAAAAATATTTAAATTTAACTAGATCAAGAATATTTTCAAGCAGGCTTTTTTTGAGCTGTCTTGAGAAGACAGACCATAGAAACCATAGAAACTACAGCACAGAAACAGTCCTTTTGGCCCTTCTTGGCTGTGCCGAACCATTTTCTGCCTAGTCCCACTGACCTGCACACGGACCATATCCCTCCATACACCTCCCATCCATGTATCTGTCCAATTTATTCTTAAATGTTAAAAAAGAACCCGCATTTACCATCTCGTCTGGCAGCTCATTCCATACTCCCACCACTCTCTGTGTGAAGAAGCCCCCCCTAATGTTCCCTTTAAACTTTTCCCCCCTCACCCTAAACCCATGTCCTCTGGTTTTTTTCTCCCCTTGCCTCAGTGGAAAAAGCCTGCTTGCATTCACTCTATCTATATCCATCATAATTTTATATACCTCTATCAAATCTCCCCTCACTCTTCTACGCTCCAGGGAATAAAGTCCCAACCTATTCAACCTTTCTCTGTAACTGAGTTTCTCAAGTCCCAGCAACATCCTTGTAAACCTTCTCTGCACTCTTTCAATCTTATTTATATCCTTCCTGTAATTTGGTGACCAAAACTGAACACAATACTCCAGATTCAGCCTCACCAATGCCTTATAAAACCTCATCATAACATTCCAGCTCTTATACTCAATACTTTGATTAATAAAGGCCAATGTGCCAAAAGCTCTCTTTACGACCTTATCTACCTGTGACTCCACTTTTAGGGAATTTTGTATCTGTATTCCCAGATCCCTCTGTTTCACTGCACTCCTCAGTGCCTTACCATTAACCCTGTATGTTCTACTTTGGTTTGTCCTTCTAATGTGCAATACCTCACACTTGTCAGTATTAAACTCCATCTGCCATTTTTTAGCCCATTTTTCCAGCTGGTCCAAGTCCCTCTGCAGGCTCTGAAAACCTTCCTCACTGTCTACCACACCTCCAATCTTTGTATCATCAGCAAACTTGCTGATCCAATTTACCACATTATCATCCAGATCATTAAAAGAGATGACAAATAACAATGGACGCAGCACTGATCCCTGTGGCGCACCACTAGTCACAGGCCTCCACTCAGACAAGCAATTCTCTACCACCACTCTCTGGCTTCTTCCATCGAGCCAATGTCTAATCCAATTTACCACCTCTCCATGTATACCTAGCGACTGAATTTTCCTAACTAACCTCCCATGCGGAACCTTGTCAAAGGCCTTACTGAAGTCCATGTAGACAATATCCACTGCCTTCCCTTCATCCACTTTCCTGGTAACCTCCTCGAAAAACTCCAATAGATTGATCAAACATGACCTACCACGCACAAAGCTATGTTGACTCTCCCTAATAAGTCCCTGTCTATCCAAATGCTTGTAGATTCTGTCTCTTAGTACTCCCTCCAATAACTTACCTACCACTGACGTTAAACTTACTGGTCTATAATTTCCCGGATTACTTTTCGATCCTTTTTTAAACAACGGAACAACATGAGCCACTCTCCAATCCTCCGGCACCTCACCTGTAGACAGCGACATTTTAAATATTTCTGCCAGGGCCCCTGCAATTTCAACACTAGTCTCCTTCAAGGTCCGAGGAAACACCCTGTCAGGTCCCGGGGATTTATCCACTTTAATTTTCCTCAAGACAGCAAGGACCTCCTCCTTTTCGATCTGTACAGTTTCCATGATCTCACTACTTGTTTCCCTTAATTCCATAGACTTCATGCCAGTTTCCTTAGTAAACACAGACGCAAAAAACCTATTTAAGATCCCCCCCATTCCCTTTGGTTCCGCACATAGCCGACCACTTGGATCTTCAAGAGGACCAATTTTATCCCTTACAATCCTTTTGCTCTTAATATACCTGTAAAAGGTCTTTGGATTATCCTTCACTTTGACTGCCAAGGCAACCTCATGACTTCTTTTAGCCCTCCTGATTTCTTTCTTAAGTATTTTCTTGTACTTCTTATACTCCTCAAGCACCTTATTTACTCCCTGCTTCCTATACACGTCATACAACTCCCTCTTCTTCTTTATCAGAGTTGCAATATCCCTTGAGAACCAAGGTTCCTTATTCCTATTCACCTTGCCTTTAATCCTGACAGGAACATACAAATTCTGCACTCTCAAAATTTCTGCTTTGAAGGCTTCCCACCTACCGATCACATCCATGCCAGAGAACAACCTGTCCTAATCCACGCTTTTTAGATCCTTTCTCATTTCTTCAAATTTGGCCTTCTTCCAGTTAAGAACCTCAACCCTAGGACCAGATCTATCCTTGTCCATGATCAAGTTGAAACTAATGGTGTTATGATCACTGGAACCAAAGTGCTCCCCTACACAGACTTCTGTCACTTGTCCTAACTCGTTTCCTAACCCGAGATCCAACATTGCATCCCCTCTAGTTGGTCCCTCTATATATTGATTTAGAAAACTTTCCTGAACACATTTTACAAACTCTAAACCATCTAGACCCCTAACAGTATGGGAGACCCAATCAATATATGGAAAATTAAAATCCCCTACCACCACAACTTTATGTTTCCTGCAGTTGCCTGCTATCTCTCTGCAGATTTGCACTTCCAATTCTCTTTGACTATTGGGTGGTCTGTAATACAATCCCACTAATGTGGCCATACCTTTCCTGTTTCTCAGCTCCACCCACAAGGACTCAGTAGACAAGCCCTCTAATCTGTCCTGCCTGAGCACTGCTGTAATATTTTCCCTAACAAGCAATGCTACTCCCCCACCTTTCATTCCTCTGCCTCGATCACATCTGAAACATCGGAACCCTAGAATATTAAGCTGCCAGTCCTGCCCCTCCTGTAGCCAAGTTTCACTAATTGCTACAACTTTGAGATTAATATATTTTATTGTTAAAATATGAGTCACCAATTAATCATCAATTTACTGCTGATGTGTATTTACTATCTAAGAATAATAATGATTTTCACTCACTTTACAAGTATAGTAATCTTTGAACTCCTGTGTTTTTCATCTTAGCTCCACAGCCTTAATTTCTTATGTAAGATGTTAGCATGCTTGAATGGTGCTTTCTGCCTCATCTTCAGCGTAATATAAACCATGCCTCCCTGTTACTGTAATTAATTTCAGCTTTAGGCAATAATGGCAATGCTGACAATAGTTCAGAAAAGGAATACGCAGAAATGTGAACGTTTTTACCAGACGTACATATACGCTCTCCCTGCAGTGCTATGGAAAAATACAGAAATTGTTGTGCAACACAAAATAAAACCTTCTGTAATTACGAGTGAACATTGTATTGTACATGTCACACAATTAACTGTGCCAAGCTATTCATGAGTGGAAATGCAAACAGGAGTGAAAGTATTGTACACTGTCTAATGAATAATGAATATCATTAAGGGAGAGGATGTACTCAGAAATTAAAGAACCTAAAAAAGCACTTGACTAATTCACACAGTGGTTGGAATTTACACAGTAAGAATTTAGAATAAATGAAAATAACACTTAAGGCTATTGAAATGCTATTAATTTCAGAAAAAAATTTATTGTGTTTTGTGCCCTTTTGAACATGCAATCAATACTTTAAATTGAATACTTTAAATATGGGCTTATAGTTCTTTAATTTCTGCCTGCATCTTGCACTTTAATGAAATTCACTGTTCATTTAGACAGCATATGTCATTTCTTCCATTTCAGTGCATCTGCTTGCTTTTTCACACGTGAATAACTGGGCACTGCTTATTCATGGGTGAATGATACGTTGTTTCCAAGAGATTGCATATGCTTTTGTTTTGTGACACAATACAATTTCTGCAGTACTTGTGAATTTTAAATAGGCTAATAAATTACATAGCTCTGAAAACAAAGCATGAGATAAATAATCTGATTTTATGTGATCTACAGTAAAATGTTTATTTCTTTCTCAGGTGTTGTCATCAGAAACATTTTCCTCTATCACTCATTCGTTTCACCCTTTGCTACCTTTTGTCTACTTATCAACAACTCTGTTCGCTATTTCTATTTCTTTCGTTTTCATGCTTTCAGGAACTTGCACAAGCCATTTTACATTGGTCTACCCTTGTTGCAAATTTAATATAATTATTGCCATTTGTCAGTAAGTGTTTATAAATATTCAAAAAATGATCAGCAAAACAAGGAAAGGGATTTCAGCAAAAGCAAAGCACCATAGGTGCTGGAAATTTGAAGTAAACACAGTAGGTGCTAAACATGTCTGCTACACTGGAGTAAGAAGGTTAATGGTAAGCAATAATGATCTTTAATCATATTTGGAATAAATGACACACAGGTTTGTGGCGAGCAGGGGCAGAGGCAAGGAAACAAGGAACAACACAAGATAAATTTGATGATAGATAGAGGGGAATGAGACTGTGAATCAGTCTCATCAGTTTTTGCATCAGTCTTCCCTGTGGAAGACACTAGCATATGGTGGAAGTTCCAGGTGTTAGGGGTCATGAAGTGTGTGAAGTTATCATAACCAGAGAGAAGGTTCTTGGGAAATTGGAAGGTCTAAAGGTAGATAAATTACTTGGACTAGAAGGTCTACACTCCTAGCTTCAGAAAGAGGTGGCTGAAGAGATTGTGGAGGCATTAGTAATGACCTTTCAAGAATGGATAGATTCTGGAATGGTCCTGGAAAACTGGAAAATTGCAAACCCCACTCTTCAAGAAGTGAGAGAGGCAGAAGAAAGGAAATGAAAGGCCAGCTAGTCTGACCTCAGTGGCTGGGAAGATATTGGAGTCAATTATTAAGGATGAGGTCTCAGGGTACTTGGAGGCACATGATAAAATAGGCTATAGTCAGCATGGTTTCCTCAAGGGAAAATCTTGCCTGACAAATCTATAGGAATTATTTGAAGAAATAATAAGCAGGATAGACAAAGGAGAATCGGTTGATGTTGTGTACTTGGATTTTCAGGAGGCCTTTGACAAGGTGCCACATTTGAGGCTTCTTAACAAGCCACAAGACCATGGTATTATAGGAAAGATTCTAGCTTGGCTAAAGCAGTGGCTGATTAGCTGGAGGCAAAGAGTGGGAATAAAGGGAGCCTTTTCTGGTTGGCTGCCGGTGACTAGTCATGTTCCACAGGGGTCTGTGTTGGGACTGACTCTTTTTACGCTATATGTCAATGACTTGGATGATGGAATGAATGGCTTTGTTGAGAAGCTTGCAGATGATATGAAGACATGGGCAGATTGTTCTGAGGAAGTAGAGAGGCTGCAGAAGAACTGAGGCAGATTAGGAGAATAGGAAAAGAAGTGGCAGATGGAATGCAGTGTTGGGAAGTGTAAGGTTGTGCACTTTGGAAGAAGAAATGAAAAGGTTGACTATTTTCTAAATGGAGAGAAAATACAAAAAAAAACCTGAGGTGCAAAGGGTTTTGGAATGCTTGTGGAGGATTCCCTAGAAGTTAATTCACAGGTTGAGTCTATGGTGAGGAAGGAAAATGCAATCTTAGCATTAATTTCAAGAGCATTAGAATATAAAAGCAAGGATGAAATGTTGAGACTATAAAGCACTGGTGAGACCGCACTTAGAGTATTATGAGCAGATTTGGACCCCTTGTCCTAGAAAGGATGTGCTGAAACTGGAGAGGGTTCAAAGGAGGTTCACAAATGTAATTCCAGGATTAACTGGCTTGTCGTATGAAGAATGCTTGATAACTCTGGGCTTGTATTCACTGGAATTTAGAAGAATGAGGGGTGACCTAATTGAAACCTATTGGATGGTGAAAGGCCTTGATAGAGTGGATGTGGGAAGTTGTTTCCTATGATGGGAGTATCTAAGACCAGAGGATACAACCTCAAAATAGAGGGGCGTTCTTTTAGAATGGGTACCAGGAGGAATTTCTTTAGCCAGAGAGTGGTGAATCTGTGGAATTCGTTGCCACAGGCAGCTGTGGAAGCCAAAACTTTATATATATTTAAGGCAGAGGTTGATAACTTCTTGATTGGTCAGGGCATGAACGGATACAGGGGCAAGGCAGGAGATTGGGACTGAGAGGAAAAATGGATCAGCCATGATGAAATGGCAGAGCAGACTCGATGGGCCAGATGGCCTAATTCTGCTCCAATATCTATGGTCTTATGGGTAATTAAAGAAGAACATTGGGTCTAGGGAAAGTGTACATGGAGTAACAAAATGCTGATTAAAGTCAAAAATTGGAATAGTGATCTAATATTGTTGCACGATGCTGAGATCAGTCTGCAATGCTTAACTGAAAGATGGAGCGTAGGTTCTTGAGTTTCCTTTGTACTTCACTGAGCTACTTTTGAACATGGACCTGGATTGCCGGTGCAGAAGTTTAGCAGAGAATTACAATAGGTCAGGTGACTGAAGTCCAGAGGTGGTTCCATAAGGACATTTCCAATGCCAAAGAATTCATATTATGACAAGTAAATGCAATAAATTAAAGTGAAGGACCTTTACATGAATCATGGTTTCAACTGCAAGGAGAATTTGATTCACTAAATAGTGGCAAGGGAGGATATGAAACAATAGACATTGTATTTCCTATGTGAACTCAGGGGAAATACCAGGGAAAGTACAGGAGGTTTTAGAGTTTACGGACGGTGGATGATCGAATCCACTTTGCGAAGGAAATACTGTACTGTTGTTGCGAAACAACACATTTCACATCAACTGAGGAAATGATAATAAATCTGATTCTGATTCTGAGGGAAAGAGAAAGGTTGGGGCGGTGAGTTGATTGGGATAAGTTTGAATGAAGCTCCAAGCTGGATGTGGTGGAAGTGATAGAGGTTGGCAGAAAGGATAAGGGTGAAAAGTGTTCTCTTGGTATGGAGGATTGAGATTCAAAAAAGGAGGAGAGAATTGAGAACTGAAATGCTGATCAAACTGTTAAGATGTAGTTTTTTTTTAACTTCATCCTGCCATTTCATTTATCCTGTCCTTATTTCTTTCTTCACTTGCAACTTTAAAAATGGTTGATTCTTACTTATTCAGACTTGTCTATAGCTGTGTAGTGGAGATTACTTTCAGAGTCTTTGGGTCTAATATAGAACATTATAATGACTTCTCCCTTATTGGAACATTGTAGTCAAACATATAAGTATAAAACATGTCAATATGAATGAATCAAATGAATGTTTCCAACATCCTGAGGTCCTACCACCAGTAGGTGGCGATGTTAGTTTACTTCTTTTTCACTCAATCACAGGATGTGGGCTTCCACCAACTTGCCATTGAAATCAGTGGCTGACAGGGCTATTTTAGAGAGCAGACCAAATTCAAGGACATTGCTGTGGGGCTGGAATTACACATAAATCAGACTAGGAAAAGGAAGTTGATTTCCTTCTGTCTTGGACTTTCTGACAATAGTATCTAATTCCAAGATAATTTATTGTTGTTGTTCCTTTCTGCGCCTTGAGGCACATCGGGCGGCAACCTTGCTGTCTCTTTAGCATTCTTGTCTGTTTTTTTATGAGGCCAAGTTGCTAGATCAATGTTCAACCCAGCGTGGATGGAAAGCGTGCAAGGAGCCAGTTGGATTCGAACCCGAGACCACTCGCTTGAAGTCTGGTGCTGATGCCACTACATCACTGGCCAGCAAGATACTTTATTAATTGAATTTAAATTACGCAGTTTCCATTTGAATTCATGTTTCTAAAACATAGATCTTGCTGTATTAGTCCAATGACAAAAAGCTCTCTGCGACCGTTTCACTTGCGGTACATAGCAAGCCCTGATTCATCTACTGACCTAACCCTACTGCATCACTTGAGCCCTGCAAAATGTAGATCATTTTCCATATTTTCGATATCACTTCTCACATATTGAGGAAACTCACCACCATGCTTTGCTTGATTAAGGAAAAGGGAATTTGAAGACAGAGGCCTCAGACCTGATTTATAATTCATCTCTCGTGGGTAGCAGTAATTCCTGACCTCCTAATAAGATATGGAACACTCACAACATGCTGGAGGAACTCAGCAGGTCGGGCAGCATCCGTGGAAAAGATCGGTCAACGTTTTGGGCCAGAACCCTTCGTGGCTTTAGCAGACACCTCAAGGCTCTGGGAAAAATAAGCTACAAGCAGTCTCCACAAAATCCTTTAAATTCATCGGAAGGAAAAGTGAACCAAAATCAGTGTCCTCCAGTGTCCTCCCACAGGTCCCTGTGGCACTCAGTCAGTGATGCATTCGTATGCTGAACACCTGAGCTCTGGCCGTGAGAGGAGATTAAAAGGCTGACAGAGAGAAATATTTAAGCATGTGTTCAATGTCTGTTTGGAGGTGTGTAGTACCTTCACTGACTCAGAATCTCTGGCCCATCATCACTCAAAGTGGTGGGGAGGAGAGGACCATTTGGTATTGCATTGAGCTCCTTGAGGCCAAGACTCAGAAATACACAGAAACTTTTTATAAGGGATGGAAGTAGTAGACTATATCACAACTACTACCTACCCTGCCCTGTTGGCCTCCTCATACTTCATCAGTGGAGAGTCTTTGATTCCCTCAATGGCCTCATTGGTCACCTCAGAATCCATGACACTGGAGAAGCATCAAGCATCCTTGATCATAAAAGACTGCCTAAGAGGAAAAAATAATCTAATAAAACTTAAGAGTGATATTAATACAAAGTTTATCTACAAACAAGTGGGTGGAAAATTATGTGAGCAAAATTGTTCTTTCCAAATTTAGCAGCACTGAGCTCTCTTCCCCATGTACCAACAGTGCCAAATGTTCTGGTATTTGGAATAACACCAGTCCATTCTAATACATTTGAAACAATAACAGTGCTAAGCTCCAGAGCTCGTGTATCAGTGGATCTGATCCCAGCTGGTAACAACATGCATACCTTTGACAGCATGTTACCTTCTTTGATGCTGGTATTATTTTAGAACAGTGTGCCTGTGGTGTTTCCTCTGTGTTGCAGGTTAGATCAGGTGCCATTTTTGCCATTGTCTCAGAGATGAATTTGACCAACCCACTCAGCAACTCCCAGGTAAAGAGGCTCTTCTCTGTTAGTGGGTGGAATGCAACTGATGACCAAGGTTCCTGTGCTGAAATATCGAAAAGGTTACGGCCCTTGGCATCCAGGGCAAGTTGGTAAATTGGATCCAAACTGGCTTTGCAATAGGAGAGATAAAGCGAAGGTGGAAGGTTGTTTTAGTGACCAGTGCTGTTCCAGAGGGATCAGTGCTAAGACTTGTTTATAAAATATGGGAATGATGTCAATGTTTTGGTGAAAGGGGTTAAAAATGGCAAATAGATCTTAATTTAGATAAATGTTAGGTGATGTACGTTGGGATGTTGCCTTTGACAGAGCACTTTAGTTTTGAGATAAGGTAGGAGAGTCTAGGTCTGTTTTCTCTGAAGTGGAGAAGACTGAGAGAGAATATGATTGTGGTATATTAAATTAAAATGGGCATAAGTGGGCTGAGGCAGGGGCTGGCAGGTGAGGGGGATGATGGACGGGTAGAGAGGGGTGGAGTTGAGAGACAGACTTTTGAGTGACAGATAAAGATAGATAAAGGCAAAATCGAAAGGGGGCAACTGGAGCCAAAGATGGAGAGGGTAGGATGGATGTAGTGGAAGAGGCTATGCAGTGATACTTGAACTCCTATCCCCTTTCCAACTGGTTCCATCTGCAGCCCTTTGCTCTCTCCGCTTATCACATTCCAATGAACAAAATTAGGCTTTGTAAACAGCATTATTTTAGAACGAGGAGAAATGTGCATAACTAGCTGTAGGCATAATGAGTATAGCACCTCTGGATCCAAGCTTCATTATTGTATTCTTGTTGAGCTCAAACTGAACTACTTATTGATGGATTGATAGCTTTGTGGCCAGCTTTGCGTATGATAGGTGGAGGAGCATGCAGCGTTGAGGGAAGCATGGAGCCTACAAAAGGACTTGTACAGATTAAGAAAATGGGCAAGGAAGTGGCAGATGGAATACAGTGTAGGGAAGTGAATGGCCATGCATTTTGGTCGAAGGAATAAAGACGTGGACTATTTTCGAAATGGGGAGCAAATTCAGAAACTGGAGGTGCAAAAGGACTTGGAAGTCCTTGCGCAGGATACCCTAAAAGTTAACTTGCAGGTTGAGTTGGCAGTAAGGAAAATAAATGCAATGTTAGCATTCATTTCAAGAGGACAATAATATAAACTGAAGGATGTAATGTCAAGGCATTGGTTAGAGCACACTTGAAGTATTGTGAGTAGTTTTGAGCTCTTTATCTAAGAAAGGATGTGTTGCCATCCTACAGGGTGCAGAAGAGGTTCACAAGAATGATCCCGGGAATTAAAGTATTAACACGTGAGGAGTGTTTGATGGCTCCAGTCCTGTACTCCCGGAGTTTAGAAGAATGGGGGGAGGGGGGATGGTGGGTGGGAATCTCAATGAAACCTATCAAATATTGAAAGATTGAAAGGCCTAGATAGAATGGATGTGGATAGGATGTTTCCAATAGTGGGGGAGTTCAGGATTGGAAGTCACAGCCTCAGAACACAAGAGTATCCCTTCAGAACAGAAAGGAGGAGGAGGAATTTCTTTAGCTAGAGGACGGTGAGTCTGTGGAATTCATTGTTGCAGTGGGGGTGGAAGCCAAGCTATTGGGTATATTTAAAATGGTGCTTGATAGATCCTAGATTAGTAAAGACATCATAGGTTACAAGGAGAAGCCAGGAGAATGGGGTTGAAAGGAAGAATAAATCAGCCATGAGAGAATGGTAGAGAAGACTCGATGAGACAAATGGTTTAATTCTGCTTCTTTACCTTGTGGTCTTTTCTACCTATATTGATACAAAATAAAGCAATTATAACCTGCTGGAGGGTATTTTGTTTAACTTAAGATATAATTATTCTGCAGTCCACCTAACATACAGGCAAAGGCTTATTCCTCGCAGTTTCCTATCCATTCTTTTCAACTTTCCTAAATCCTGCTGTAAATTAACCACCCAAATGCCTGTGCAAAACTGTTTCCTGGAAAAATGGACTGCCTTCCTTGATGTACTGCATACAGACGTGATACAATCAAAACCATTCTAACCAAATAGATTCAACATGCTTCTTTCAAGAATATGCACCTGCATTGTTTTTTGCTTAATCTCTGGGGGAAAAGCAATGATTAACTTATAAATCAGTTTTTGTCTGACTTTAGATATGACATGAGGTAATCACGATCGATAGTTTCTTTAATTCAAAACATGTTTAAAAATAATCTCTTGCTATAAAAAGAATAGTAAAACTCTGATGGTGTGCTTGAGACATCCCGACCAGAGCTGCAATTTTAATTTGTCCCCAGTAACATCACCTTGAAAGGAATGTTCAGCTGTTCGAAAGCATGGATATTAATATAGGAAATTGAAGATAGAATTTATAACTTTATTTGAAAGAACAACCTTGAATGCTAGAGTTGCCATTATTGTATAAATGTCATTTGAGAAATCAAAGAATCAAGTTCTTCCCACCTGTAGGTAGTGACTTGTAAAGTTTGAACAACAGATTTAAATCCAGTTGTCTACAGTTAGTAATAGATCTCACATTAATATCAAACAATGATTGTGAGATCAAATTCTTCCCTACCTGGCTACTTGATCTACAATATACTTAAATTTATATTCCTTAATTATTATAAAGAAAACACAATCCAGGGATTAATTTTATACTGGTGTAAATTCAAATCCTTAGAAATATAAGGCAAACGGTCTTGATATAACGTGCAATCCTACTGAAATTTCACGTTTTGTTTACCACCTTTTCCTATGGAAGCAAGTCAATGTGAATACGATCTATAAAGCTGCTGACAATACAACCAGGTGGTGATGAGAGGGCATACAGGGGTGAGATATGCCAACTAGTAGAGTGGTGCCGCAACATCAGCAAGATGAAAGAGCCGATTGTGGACTTCAGGAAGGGTAAGACGAAGGAACACATCCCAATCCTTATAGAGGGATCAGAAGTGGAGAGAGTGAGCAGTTTCAAGTTCCTGGGTGTCAAGATCTCCGAGGATCTAACCTGGTCCCAACATATCGATGTACAAACGTAGTTATAAAGAAGGCAAGACAATGGCTATACTTTATAGTCAGCCCCATCTTAGGTACTAGCCTACAAAGTACCCAGAACATCTTCAGGGAGCAGTGTCTCAGAAAGGCAGCGTCCATTATTAAGGACCTCCAGCACTCAGGGCATGCCCTTTTCTCACTGTTACCATCAGGTAGGAGGTACAGAAGACTAAAGGCACACACTCGGTGATTCAGGAACAGCTTCTTCCCCTCTGCCAGCTGATTCTTAAATGGACGTTGAACCCTTGGACACTACCTCACTTTTTTTAATATACAGTATTTCTGTTTTTTGCACTTTATAAAATCAATTCAGTATACATATACTGTAATTGATGTACTTATTTTTTTTATTTTATTTATTTATTTTTTCTCTTTTATGTTATGTATTGCATTGAACTACTGCTGCTAAGTTAAAAAATTTCACGTCACATGCCAGGGATAATAAACCTGATTCTGATTGTAGCAATTAATTGTTACCTAAATTATAGATAAAGTAGGAAAAAATTGAATTCATTAGATTTAATGTGGAATGACTATGCTAAGTGAAAAGGAACTCTGTCAGTTCAAAGGGCAGGCTAAGAATCTAAAATATTGACATGGGACACCACCTTTATTTTCAAGTACAATTATAGGATTATTTTCATATATTTCCCAAATAAATTCTAAATCAGATGCATAGACTGTCCATGAGAGAAAAACATCAAATCAATGCAAACAAACCATTGTAACAGCCATTAGCATGCTGGCATGGGTAGAATAAAAAATTGTTTCAAATTTTCACATATGCTGACCTCAAAAAGTAATAATTGAATAGATGATACACTAATTTGTTTTTCTTTCTACCTATGAGTACCAGTACACATAACTTCATTATTGAATACTCAAATAGAAAATCTCTGACTGGATTCTAGACTATGATTTGCCGAACCCCTTGGTTAGGGCTGATGAATTATGAATAATTTTGCACATTACTTTCTTGCACTGTCAAGATATCTTCAAGATGTCAAGAATTATCAGGGTCAATAAATGTGAGGTTAAAAGTAGAAAGGTAATACAGTTTAACGCATGATTAAGAAGGTGGTGCAAGATAGAATGCTTTGGATATTTGGATCATTGGACTCTCTTCCAGGGAATGCGGGAGTAGAGAAACGGGACACTTTGCACCTGAACTGGAGGGAGACCAAGATCCTTGTGGGAAGGGTGGCTAGTGCTGCTTGAGAGGTTTAAACTAGAGTTGCAGGGGAGTGGGGATCAGCAAACCACGCTGTAGAGTGGTTAGGGAAAGTAGATGTTAAGCCTACACACAACACAGTAACTGAAAGGTCAAATATGGTGGGACCAATGTCCTGAGTTGTGCCTATTTCAATGCAAGGAGTATTGTAGGAATGACCATGTATTATAGATCACTCAACAGTCAGCAGAATTTAGAGGAACAATTTTGTAGAGAGACAGCAGATGGTTGCAAGAAAAATAAGGCTGTGATAGTATATGATTTTAACTTTCCATATATTGACTGGGACTCCTGAACTGTAAGAGGACTAGATGGGATAGAGTTTGTCAAATGTGTTCAGGGAAGTTTCCTTAATCAATACGCAGAGATCACAACTAGAGAGAATGTGATGCTGGATCTCCCATTAGAGAATGAGACAGGGCAGGTGACAAAAGTATGTGTAGGGGAACACTTGGATTTAGTCATCAAGGTTCCATTAGATTTAAAATAATTATGGAGAAGTATGGGATTAGTTCTTGGGTTGATATTCTATACTGGAGACAGGTCAATTTTGATGGCATCTGGAAAGGTCTCCAGGTATAGATTTGGATGTGTTGTTTTCTGGCAAAGGTGTACTTGGTAAGTGGGGGGCATTCAAAAGTGAACTTTTGAGATTACCACATTTGCATGCTCCTGTTGGAATTAAAGGCAAGACTAACAAGTTGCAGGAATCTTGTTTTTTGATTGATATTGGGATCTAGGTTAAGAAGGAAAAGGAGGTGCATACCAAGCATAGACAGCAAGGAACTAATAAGGGGTTTGAGGAGTATAACAAGTGCAAGAGAGAAATCATGAGGACTAAATTAGGGCATAAAGGTATTCTCGGGGACAGGATATATAAGTATTTTGATAGACAGGGCCTGATTAGGGATAATGAACAGGGCTTTGAGCATGGTAGTTCATTTCTAACAAATCATATGGAGTTGTTTGAGGAGGTTACCAGGAAAGTTGATGAAGGGAAAGCAGTGGCTATTGCCTCTGTAACCTTTGCAAGGCCTTTAACAAAGTCCCACATGGGAAGCTGGTCCAGAAGATTCAGTAGCTTGGCATTCAGAATGAAGGCAAATGAGAGAAGCCAGAGAGTGGTAGTAGATGATTGCCTTTCCAACTGCAGACTGGTGTGCCACAGGGATCAATGTTGGGTTCGTTGTTTGTTATTAATATTAATGACTTGGATGATAATCTGGTAAACTGGATCTGAAAATTTGAGGCTGACACAAAGACTGGGACATACGGACAATGAGGAAGGCTATCAAAACTTGCAGCGGGCTTTGGACCAACTGGAAAATTCAGCTGACTAATAGCAGATGTATTTTAATTCAGGCATGTATTGTACTTTGTCATAGTCATAGTCATAGTCATACTTTATTGATCCCGGGGGAAATTGGTTTTCGTTACAGTTGCACCATAAATAATAAATAGTAATAGAACCATAAATAGTTAAATAGAATATGTAAGTTATGCCAGTAAATTATAAAATAAGTCCAGGACCAGCCTATTGGCTCAGAGTCTCTGACCCTCCAAGGGAAGAGTTGTAAAGTTTGATGGCCACAGGCAGGAATGACTTCCTATGACGCTCTGTGTTGCATCTCAGTGGAATGAGTCTCTGGCTGAATGTACTCCTGTGCCCACCCAGTACATTATGTAAGTGGATGGGAGACATTGAGCAAGATGGCATGTAACTTAGACAGCATCCTCTTTTCAGACACCACCGTGAGAGAGTCCAGTTCCATCCCCACAACATCACTGGCCTTACAAATGAGTTTGTTGATTCTGTTGGTGACTGCTACCCTCAGCCTGCTGTCCCAGCACACAACAGCAAACATGATAGCACTGGCCACCACAGACTTGTAGAACATCCTCAGCATCGTCCGGCAGATGTTAAAGGACCTCAGTCTCCTCAGGAAATAGAGACGGCTCTGACCCTTCTTGTAGCAGCCTCAGTGTTCTTTGACCAGTCCAGTTTATTGTCAATTCATATCCCCAGGTATTTGTAATCTTCCACCATGTCCACACTGACCCCCTGGATGGAAACAGGGGTTACCGGTACCTTAGCTCTCCTCAGGTCTACCACCAGCTCCTCAGTCTTTTTCACATTAGGCTGCAGATAATTCTTTGGGAGGGCAAACCAAGTTAAGACATGCACAGTGAAATGTAGGGCACTGAGGAGTGTGGGAGAACAAAGGGACCTGGAAATACAGATCCATAATTCCTTGTAAATTGCTTCACAATCAGATAGGATCATAAAGAGAGCTTTTGGCACACTGGCCTTCCTAAATGAAAGTATTGAGTACAGGAGTTGAGATGTTATGTTGAAGTTGTATAAGATGTTGCTGAGACCTAATTTGAAGTATTGTGTGCAGTTCTGGTTACTTACCTACAGGAAATATATCAATAAGATTGAAAGAGTACAGAGAAAATTTACAAGGATGTTGCCAGGACTTGAGGACCTGAGTCATAGGAGAAGCTTGAATTGATTAGTACTCTATCTCCTGGAGTATAGGAGAATGAGGGGAGATTTGATAGGGGTTTAGGTAGGGTAAAGACAATCAGGCTTTTTAGAGGTTGAACTTGAGGTCATGATTAAGGGTGAAGGTTGAAATATTTAAAGGAAACCTAAGAGGGAACTTGTTGGCTCAAAGAGTGGTGCAAGTATGAAACAAACGGCCAGCGGAAGTGGCGGCTGCGGGTCAGGTTGCAACATTTAAGAGAAGTTTAGATAAGTACATGGATAGGAGGGGTATGGAAAGCTATGGTCCAGCTGCAGGTTGTTAGGACTAGACTGTCACAACCATGGATTCAGCAGCACAGCAGATACGGCAATTGTGCTCATGAATGTGCACATGTCAGCTAATTATTATTTCACTGTGATGTATTTAACTCCATTCTTTTTATCGTAGCACTTGTCGAGACTTGAGCAAAGCACTGCGACGTTTTGTTGCCTGCTTGCATTTGGCCTTGCCTCAGAAATTGGACCGCCAAGTCAACTGACTCTGAAGACTAGTTCTATTTGTTTAATATTTAGTTATTCCTTTCAGCCACAGTGTTGGCTTCATTTTCCATTTGAGAGTTCTAGTTATCTGCGTTATTTGGCCTAACGTTTATTGTTTCTTTTCCCTCTAACTCTGTTCACATTGAAGTCTGTGAACTATCGACCGCTTCAGTGTCTCTCGCTCCGCACTGGGCCATAAAGTGACAGCGACAGAATAAGTCTGGTATGGAGTAGATAGGCTGAAGGGCCTGTTTCTGTGCTGTAGTGCTCCATAACTTTAATTACCTGATGACTAACAGAGCACAGGCATTTTACCTTTCTCATGTGAATCATAGCACGATACAGTACGAAGAGTAGTCATTTGACCCAGTGAATGCATAGGCTTCCAGTGAAGTCTCTGCTCTATTTCTTCCCCACCAACCTATGAATCAATTTTCCTTTATTCCAATATTTCACTCTCAGAATCCATTAACTTGTCAGACCTGACAGGTAGGACAATTAGAAAACAGTGATCACAACTCCTTTTGCTTTAAAATATCTATGAATAATGGTAAGTATGAACATTTTGGGAGTATTAAATTGGATAAGGCAAACTATGATAGTATGAAGCAAGAGCTAGGTAGATTTAATTAAGTGTCTATTTGTAACTCCAAAACAGAAAAACTAATTGAAAGGAAAACAAGAGAGCTAGGAAATAAGGTGTGTACTTTGTTTTTACTTTAAACGAGGTGCGCATGTATGATGTGGTGGCATGATGATGTGTGCCATTTATGTACTTTTACATACAACCCTTAATGAATTATTTAAACAAAGGATGCTTAATCAAGAACATAGTTACAATACTACTTAAATATGACTGAAATATTAAATACACAACATTAGGAACATCTGGTTTTTTTTAGGCAAATTCACCTCTGGCATTGTGGAGGGTGTTTAATGACCAAATTCACAGAGTACAGGACAGTTATGTTCCAGTTAGAAGGAAAGACTAGGGTTGCAAGGTAAGGGTACCTTCGATTACAAAAGAGTCCAGAAGATAAAGAAAACATATGTAATGTTTAGGAAGTTAAAATCAAACAGAGACCTTGAGAATTATAACAAAGCTAGAAAAGGACTCAGGACAGGGGTCATCCATTCCCTTGATCACTGTTACACCTTGACTGTAGTTTGTGCCATCTATGAGATGCACTGCAGCTAGACTATTCCAACAGCACCTCCTAATCCCAAACCTCTACTATCGAGAAAGATGGAAACAATTGCATGTTCCTCTCAAAGTCACACATCGCCCTCAGTCAACACACATAGAAGTTGCTGGGGGAATGCAGCAGGCCAGGCGGTATCTCTAGGAAGAAGTACAGTCAATGTTTCGGGCCGAGACCCTTCGTCAGGACTAACTGAAAGAAGAGCTAGTAAGAGATTTGACCCTCACCCTCAGATCACCCTCAGTGGCGAGGAACTATATATATCCTGTTTTTCATTGTTGCTGGTTTTAAATCTTGGAACTCCCTAACCAACAATATTGTGGGAGAACCTCCACCAGATATATTGGATTGGTTGAAAAAGGTGACTTATCATCAATCTCCTAAGGACAGACAGATATGTGAAGTAAAGTGCTGTTTTAAACACCATGCCAAAACAAAACTGAATTAAAGAAACTCTTTTTTTCAGCCTGAGCTTTGTTACATACTTTGTTGTAGATGCCTATTCGGTGGGTTTCCCTTTGTGTAGTCTGCAATGGTGCTAGGTGCCTTGGAGAGAACATGTCAAGCCAGTGGCGGTGCCAGAGACTTTTTCTTGCTGGTGCTACAGTGGGGCTGAATTATTCAGTGATGGTGCTGAGGGATGTACCCTATGGTAATAGGTATTCGCAACGCCAGACGCGTGGTGTTCAAAAGTCAGTTTCAAGCATTATGTGCCTACTATAAATGCCTCTGTTGATTCACAAGCAACAGCAATTGACGGATATAATATAGAAGTGAACTGTGACAGTATCAACAGCATCGAAGACAACCCGGGCTATACAGAGCATAAACAAACAAACCAACAGAGCATCCGACCCATAGCGCACAACGTGAATCACACACCAATCCCGCAATCAGCGTCAAATGCATGCTTCCAAACTGAAAAACACAACACTAACCCACAATGTCCACTGCTATTCGCATTACATAGACAGAAAATGCCAAAAGATACACCGTTATTAAAGTCAAATAAGGCAAACAACAGATGCAAGGCTTTGCCAGGAGTTGGACAAATCGTACTCTGACCATGCAATACCTCAATTAATTTGGCGGCTGAACTTAATACAAAAATCTACAGAATCACCGCTTGGAAGTCTAAGGAAAACCAGTAGGCTTAATTGCAGTAAATGTAATACTGTAGCGGTGTGCTACACACAGCGCGAGAATAACCACATGGAGTCGGTGAGTTAGAGTTGCGATGGAAGAGATTTATTCAAACTTCGCGGTCTGCTTTAAAGCCTTCCCGATCCCGCCCTCCCTGGGCGGAATTGCTGTGGGGAATGCATATTCCCAGACCCTTTCTGCGCGCGGGATTTTCCCCCTGCTGGTGAAGATGGCCTGGCGCCCTTTTTGGGGCCAGCCCTCTGCCTGCGCGCGCTGTTGTGAGCCGGTTCGTGTGTGCCAGAAAGTGGGTCACCACAATATTTTAGTATTTGCAGGAAACATAAGGACTATGGGGTATCCACCACAAAATAATAATAATAATCAGTATTATTCTTGGCCCAAATTTTTAAAAAATCAGTTGCACTCACCATTGATGTTTTCAGAGTAGCACAATCCATCTGTTGTTGTGCTTGGTGGCGAAAGCATCAATGATTTTTTGGATGTGAAGTGCTTTGGTCCTCTGGCTGTTTATGGCCAACAGAGCCAAGTTGCTGTTCCGAGCGTCGCTGCTGCTATTCCTTAGGTAGTTTTTGAGGCGTCTGAGGCAAGAGAAACTCTGTTTGCATGAGGCAGATGTCACAGGTAGAGTCAGTGATATGCAGATTAGTTTGTATAAATCTATAAATACATTGTGGTAGGGTCTCATTAGAGCTAGAAATTCAACTGTGTCATCCACTGTCTGTCCTTGCTTTTGTTTTATTTCCAGCAGACGCCGAACCTGATGTAGCTCTGCAGTCAGGTTCACTTCAGTCACTCCATAGTATTGGGCCATTGGCCAAAGACAACTCTTGTCTAGGAAAAACTTGTGTTAGGGACTCAATGCTGAGACTCCAGTCAGAATACCCCGAGTCTCAATTGAGAACCGTCTTTTCATTTCAGTCAGAAGTTTGTCTATAACCGAATAGAAACAGTGCTTGCGAAGGTCATCAGAGGATGTGACAGGTATGCGTTCAGCTTGGCCCTCAACAACAAAATCATGTAGGCGGCGGGGTGGCTGGGCCTGTCTCCTTTCATGTGGTCTGCTCTGTATACCGGCCTTGACACACAGGTCCCTAGCTCTTACCTGAATTTCACTCTATGATTCCTCTCTCCGTTTTGCTGAGAGTGCATTGATAACAGACTGAGCCAAGTCCACAGTGGATGAAAGCTCGAAACTGGGAGATTGTAGCTGGTCTGACATGAACTTGGTGACTCGGAATAAATCCTCAAACAGAGTGAGAAGTAAAGCAAACTGCTCGTCAATCAGTCCGTTTACAGTTCTGGCCTCCGTTTTCCTCCGTGCATTTGGTTGACCCATAATATCCTGTAGTATAGCTAGAATGGCAGGGAGTGATTTCCTTATAGCCCGCAAAGCTGCATACTGACATGCCCAGCGTGTATCTGACAATTTCTTCAACTCCATGGGCTGTGCAGTTGATTCCAGTTCTCTCTGTTTCTTCATGAAAAGATCCTGGGCAACAGAGTTTGAAAAGAAGTTGTAAAGCAGCTGCACAGTTTCAAAAAACTCACCCGCCCGCTTGTTGTACATTGCTCACAACATCCACTAAAACAAGGTTAAGTCTGTGAGCATGACGGTGTATATATAATGCCTGCGGGATCTCTTTCCTGAACCTCTCTTGTGCCCCATTATTGCACCCGGACATCACTGCTGCCCCGTCATAACACTGACATATTCACACGTTCTTAACAATAACACACTGGGCGAGTGTCTGTTCAATGCTTTTAAGAAGTGACTTTGCGTCCAACCCTTCTGCTGGAATGAAGTGCAAGAATTCTTCAAGCTCTGTTTCATTTTTCAAATACCGCACCACCACTGATATTTGCTCCTTTCTACTCAAGTCTTTACTTTCATCCACCATGATGGCAAAATGTCCAGTCTCCTTGATTTCCGCACTTATTTGACGTCTGACCATATCTGCCATAATACCCATAATTTCATTTTGGATATCGTAACGGGTGTTCTTTGCATTTCCAGGATTATCCTCTATTTTTTTAGCTTACAGTCTTATCAAACTGTCCAATTACACTGAGCAACTCAACAAAGTTTCCCCTGTTGCCAGATCCATCATCCTCCCAGTGTTCTCACTGGGCAATGCCTTGGCACGCAGTATAGCGTAGAGACTCAACCACTGCTCTCATATACTCACGATTTTCTTGGACAATCTTTGCATGTCCTTTGTCAAGCAGATTTCCCAATCTTGAACCATCTTGTTTTCTCAATCTAAATTCCACCCCTGCCTCCATAGCAAACTTATGAGCTGCACTTACATGGTGGGTTTTGAAAGCTGTTGTAGCTTTCCACCAGTTGCGGTAACCGGTGACAGTGAAGATAGACTCAGAATGGAACCCATGTCCTCCACACATAGAAATGACTGCATGCGAAGCATAACATAGTATCTTTCGTGATCGAGTATTCCAGCCAGTCAAACCAGCAACGAATAAAACTCCTTTGTTGATTGCCAAACTGTTGCGAGCAGTGAAGGGTACTTTTTCAATGCTGGCCGACGGGGTCCTTCCTCAGGCTGCTGGCTAACATCGCTAACAGTATTCCCACTAGCACTAAGAGCAGCTTCATCCACGTTCTCTTCCGAATCCCGCCCCATTTCTTGTTCCTCTACTTCGCCCTCATACTCCTTCGATGAACTGCTGTCGTCCTCATCCCCACTTACTTCTTTCTGCATGTCACTTTCAATTAAGACAGGCTCAGGCTGAGACACCACTGATTCCTTTGGATGAGGTTGTTTTCTCACTAAAAATCGATCCATTTTTCACGTCAGACAAAATAATGCACGTGCCAGGCCCACGCTAGCTTGTAAAAGCACAATGTGTGTGTGTGTGTGTGTGTGTGTGTGTATGGGGCATCCGTTAGTCTTGCGAGATCATGGATCTGCGCCTGGATGTATACTATCAATCTCTCACGTGAGTGAGAGTGAGTGACATCACCATCTTAAGTGATCTTAGATCAGCTTAACTGATCTGAGGACAGCAACGGCAAGATATTGACAACAAACAAATAAGCAGAAGTATAGAGTGGGTCTGACCTTAGACCAGCACAGAGTTTATAACTTTATTGCTGCGTGGGTGCTATGGTAATTGGGGGTGCTGTTTCACTCGATCAACTGGAGAAACAAGCTGTATTCGAAACTATACAGAGAAAGCAAAGCAGCTGCAATTTGCATGTCAAAATTCAGTTAATTTCTTGTTGGTGCTATGGTGGTGCTACTGAAATTTCTGCTAGGGCTATAGCACCAGCTAGCACTACCTCAGCGCCGCCCCTGTGTCAAGCAGGCTTTAGGTTCTTTATTTGCATTATTCTTTATATGGATAAAGAATTCCTGATGTGATAGTCAGCTTTTCTGGATGCTGTATAATCACGTCATGTCCAAGAGTGTAAAGATTAAAGATCAAAAGATTAGCTTTATTTGTAACATGTATATCAAAACACCAAAACATTCAGTGAAAAGCTTTGTTTGCGTCAAATCAAATCAGTGGGGATTGTGCTGAGGGCAGCCTGCAAGTGTCACCACACTTCTGGTGCCGACAAAGTATGCCCACAAGGTAATAATCCTAACCTGTACATTTTGGCAATGTGGGAGGAAACCAGAGGGCCTAAGAGAAACCACAGGGAGGACGTACAAGCTTGTACAGACAGAAACAGGGATAGAACCCTAACTGGTAATGGCTGGCACTGTAAAGTAATTGCGCCAACCACTAGGCTGCCATGACACCCAACTGTGCATAATTAAGCTCATCTTGTGTTTCTCTCTCCCTCCTCCACCTTTTAATTCTACTCCTCATCTTTTTTCCTCCAGTCCTGCCGAAGGGTCTCGGACCAAAACGTTGACCGTACTCTTTTCCATAGATGCTGCCTGGCCTGCTGAATTCCTCCAGCAGTTTGTTTGTGTTGCTCGGACTTGCAGCATCTGCAGATTCTCTCTTGTTTGTGAATTGAGCTGAAGAATCGTCTTTCCTTTCAGGTGGAGATTAAATATTTTGTAGCATGATTTAAGGAATGGGAAAATTTTCCAAGTATCCCAGATGTTATTTATTTCACTCCCGGCTAAAATACTATTTATGGGAGCTTACTGACTACAAATCAGTGGCTACATTTCCTATAACAGAGAACATACTTCTAAAATATTTAATTGGCTGTAAAACACTATGGGATGTTCTGAGTTCTTTAAATGTTCTACATAAATGTAAGCTCCTTCTTACACATGTACTAAACTAAATTCCAGAATCAGCAATAAACTTACATTAAAAGCATTGAAATTCTGGTTTGATTTCCTCTTCTCTTGGTTTGATACTGCAGCTGCTGCTCTGAGGTGGTGTGTAGCACAAATAAATCCCCCTCTCCCAGCAGAAGAAGGGTCACTGCAATGTGATTCAATATACCTTTCAGTGAGCACTGTCAACCTCCAACCCTATTCAAAACGGATTTTAAGGATTTTACATCAACAGTAGGGCAACTGAGAAAGGGGAACCCTCCTCTGGATCTCTGGTTTATTATGCCTTTATCAAGTTATCATTATCAGGGTCTGGAGGATTGCAGAGCATTAGAAAATGACACATATCAGCAAATGTTTTGCTAAATCATCATTATACCAATATCAAGTTTGCAGGAAGTTAAATATATTGTAGTATATTGGATTTTTGTTAAGATGAGAAAATCATTGTTTTTCCACAAGTGGAGATTCCCGGAGGCCAAACATTTTAATTCTGATTCTCATTCCTGTTCTGACATGTTGGTCCATGGCCTCCTCTTGTGCCAAGATGAGGATATCATCAGGGTGGAGGAGAAACACCTTCTACTGCATGTGGGTAGCCTCCAGCCTGACGGACCACATGCAATGTGGCACCTCCAGTAAGGAAGTTCCAGACCACCTTGGATGTGAAGTAGAGATGTGGTGGAGAATGGATCCATTGAAGCTTTCAAGAGGATATTGGATAAATATATGATAGACGAAGGGTGGTGGAGAGTAGATCTAAAGAGCTCTCTTTGCAGGGAGCCAGCACAGACATGATAGGACAAATAATCTCTCCAATTCTATGATTTAGTGATGTGTGTCTGGAATTTTGGATTGGGTGCAGAGGTCCAAGGTACGAAGTTCAGAATAAATTTATTATCAAATAAATGTCACCATATGCAACCCATACGCAACTCATTTTCTTGTAGGCATACTCAATAAATCCAATAACTATAATTGAATCAATGGAAGACCACACCAACAGGGCAGACAACCAGTGTGCAAAAAATAACAAACTGTGAAAAAACAAAAAGAAAGAAAATAAGAAACAATAATAATAATAATATTAATACAGGATAAACAAGCAAGAACAACTTACTTACTAGATATAACCATTCCAAACACAAGTAACATACAGAAATCAATAAGTGAAAAACATCAGAAATATGCTGAATTAAAAGACTTTGGAACATGAACAAGGTATACATTGACACGATAATCATACCTACAACTGGAGTCATCTCAAAGGCACTACACAAGAGCATTGAACAATTAGGGTGTCATGGCAATATCTATGCAAGTCTTCCGAAAGCCACAATATTAAATAGCACTAGAGTAGTCTGAAAGTTCTTAGCAATTGAGAAATGAGTGAGCTTGGCTATGCCCTTACCTCTGGTTTTACCAGCTTCAGCTGAGAGAAAATAAAAATAATAATAATAAATAAATAAGCAATAAGTATCGAGAACATGAGATGAAGAGTCCTTGAAAGTGAGATCATAGGTTGTGGGAACATATCAGTGATGGGGCAAGTGAAGTTGAGTGCAGGTATCCCTTCTAGTTCAAGAAACTGATGTTTGAGGGGTAATAACTGTTCCTGAACCAGTTAGTGTGAGTCCTGAGGCTCTTGTACCTTCTTCCTAATGGCAGCTGCAAGAAGAGAGTGTAGGATGGATGGTGGGGATCCCTTAAGATGGATGCTGCTTTTCTGTGACAACACTCCGTGTAGACGTGCTCAATGGTAGGGAGGGCTTTACCCATGATGGACTGGGCCGTACCCACTACTTTTTGTAGAATTATCCTTTGAAGGACATTGGTGTTTCCATACCAGGCTGTGATGCAGCCAGTCAATATACTCTCCAGCACCCATCTATAGAAGTTTGTCAAAGTTTTATAGAAGTCATGCCAAATTTTCACAAATTTCTAAGGAAGTAGAGGTGCTCCCATGCTTTCTTCATAATTGCACTTACGTATTGGGACCAGTTCAGATTCTCTGAAATGATAACACCTGTTAAATTTTGTAACTGCAAAACATAAAACTGATTGCAAGAAAAAGACAACAGCCCAGGATAATGTGTCTACCATCATTGTTACTTTAAGCAAGGCATGCACATATGACGTATTTCTTACATATAATCCATGAATTAATAAAATGAACAAAAATGCTTAATCAAACACAATATTACTCAAGTATTACTGTAAAATTAAATACACAACACTCCTCCCTGCTTAGCAAAAAGCTCCAACTCAATATAGAATTCATCTCAATTTATAAATACTGTACTTAAGTATACGGTATACTGCATAATACAACTACAATATAGATATCCCCAGCACAGTAATTTTTAAATTGTCCCATGCAGGACTAAACATTTAATCACTGAGAAGGATTTTTTACTCGTGTGGGATCACATCTTTCTGTCACTCTGCTTGGCAGGTGAAACTTGTGGCTGTGAAACAATCTCAGGTTCTGAAGCCTTCACCGTGCTGGTTGTAGTATTTGACTCTGGGACTGCAGGAAGTGGTTCTGACAGCTCTGGAGGTGACTCTGGGCACCTATCTCCTGGGCGTGTTGTCATCCCAAGCAGTGCATGGAAAGTTTCACTGAACGATGTGGATCATAATGTGTGAGCGCATTGTCTGATGTCACCATGTCCTTTTCTTTTCGGAAAGCCACCTCACACTGCTTTGTCCATTGCTATTTCCTCCCGATCTGTAGTAATGAGTTCAAGGGGTAGAGCTCAGTACCCTGCTTTGGCAGGAACCTGCTATAGTAATTGACAAACCCTAAAAAGGATCGCAGCTGTGACACGTCCTTTGACCTTGGAGCATTCACCATTGCTTGAATTTTCTCAGCACTCTTCTGTAATCCTTGTGCATCAATACTGTGACATAGCAAGCGATGCTTCGTTTAAAGAATTCACACTTGTTGCGTTGTGCTCTGAGCCAATAATCTTCTCATCTTTTCAACACTGTTTGGAGGCATTCCTTGCCATTCTTACTGGTAATAATGACATCATCCAGATTACTGAGTGCCTGGACAGGCCTGCAGCACTTGGACCATATCTTTCTGCCAGTGTGCTGGTGCAGATGCTTCTTTTAAATGTAAGATGGGCTTCAGTTAGGAGCTGTTTTTGAACGCTTTCTTGTAAGATTCCAGAAACTAACTGATCTCTCAGTATATCATTAAGCCTGTTACTGAACTGACAATGCTCAGACAATATCTTCAATTCAGCCACCTACATTGAAATTGACTCCGCTTCCTTTTGACTCTGCTTATGAAACCTAAAGTGTTCTGCAATCAGCAATGGCTTTGGTTTTAAATGTTCATGCATTGCTTTCACTATATCAGCAAAGCTCATTTTGACCAGTTTGGTTGGAGCATTCAAACTTCTAAGCAAACTATGTACATTTAAATCCAACGCAGTCAGCAAAATTGGCACTTGCTGCTCATTGGCTATTTCAGTTGCTTCGAAATACTGCTCAGTTTGCTCAGTATACTATATCCAGTTATGTCTTTTGCAATCAAATGCATCAATTTTTCCAATGTAGCCTGCCTTTTCTGCTTTTTTAAAAAATTATGATTATCATCACTCTGTCCTCACTATTTAAGAACCTGTGAATTTGTCCGTTTTCTGCCTTTTTTAAAAACTCAACCAAGTCTGACCCATCAAAAGAAGCTCATGCCGAACTGTTTTTTTTTCACTCGACTGTTTCTGACTGAGCTTTTTTTCTTAACTTCAAATATCTTGCTGCGCTTCAAAAGGTAGGTAGTCATCTCGGGTTCACTTAAAACTTCTTCATCACCACTGTTAATTTTTGAAACTCCAAAAGACAAAACTAATTGCAAGAAAAAGACAGGAGCCCAGGACGATGTGTCTAACTTTGTTTTCACTTTAAACAAGATGTGCACATTTGGGGTGATAACATATGCCACTCACATATTTTTACATACATATAACCCTTAAAGAATTATTTAAATGAACAATAAGGCTTAATCAAACCATATATTTATAATATTACTCAAATATTACTGAAATATTAAATGCACAATAACACTGAAGTTTAAGTTGCTGATCCTCTTCCCCTCTGTTTCCCAATGAGGACTGGCTCATGGACCTCTGGTTTCCTCCATGTGAAGTCCAATGTACTACAGATACTTCCTCTGGGCCATTATTTTAAAATTAATGGAACATTTTAATGGCAAATTGGCAAAGACTCTTTTCCTCTGAGAAGTCACTTATAAACATTGTTGAACTTCTGTTTCTAATTTATTGAGAGAGAATGCCTTAACATGGCAGAGCAGAGCCAGGAAAAAAATGCAAATTTTTGTGATAAAAGCTATGTTTTCTAAATGGAGTAATAAAGGAGTGGTGCTTGGATTGGTTTTGATTTTCAACTTCAGGAAAAATCACACCTCTACACCCTTATTCACATCGGCAGCACAGCAGAAGGTAGTGCAAGCAGTTTCCAAATTCATGGCACAACCTCTTCTGGTCCCAGAACACATCCTCCACTGTCAAAGAAGCTCACCAACACCTCTGCTTTCTGAGGAGCCTGAAGACTGTGCATGTCACTACTCATGACCTTCTGACGCAGTTGAGAGCATCCTAACATGTTGCATCACTGCATTATACGGAAAGTACACAGCAGCGGGCAGGAGGGCTCTACCCAATGGGTGGTTAAACATTCCCAACGCATCATTAGCACTAGCCTACCCGCTAATAAGAACATATGTATGGGAAGGTGCAGGGAGAAGTCCAGTGTTATCATAAAGGATCCCACCCATCCTGCTGGTGGACTGTTTATCTCACTCCTATCAGGGAAAAGGCTATGCTGAATGTATGCCAGGACCACCAGACTCAAAAACGGTTACTTCCCTCAAGCCATCAGTCTGATCAACACCTCCACCCATTAACCACCCTAACACACCCCACCACTACTTTATCATATCCTGTCAGAGTTATCTCATGTATAGATATTTCTGTATCTAACATCACTTTAGCACATAAAATCAGTTTATGTATAATAAGCTAATCCTTTTCTTTTGCAATCTTTTTATTGATATCAAAATATTAAACATAACATAACATTAATACAAAGCTATTGGGATTACATTATTGATAATTAGCATATAAAACTATAAACTCAGTTAACACACGGATATTAAACCTCCCAAAATCTAACAAAATATGAATATAATATAAGAAAAAATATGTAAAAGTAGCATAGAAAAAGAAAAGAAAAAAACCCAAAATACCCCCCAAAAAAACTAAACTAAACTAAAGAAATGAAGAAGACATGGGCTGTTATGTTACGTCAAATAGGACCATTAGTGTCATTAACTCTGCTGCTCTCTCCACATATTTGAAAGCAATAGAAAAGGTTTGGAAAAGGTCAAATTACATCATATGGAAGTGTTGAATAAATGGCCAAGTCTTTTTGAATCCTATTTATTTATGTTTATTGTGTTGTTTTTTACTTTTTTATGCCTATTGTGCTTTTACATGCTTCATCAGATCTAGAGTAACAATCATTTTTCTCTCCTTTGCACTAGCGTATTGAAGAATGACAACAAGCAATCTTGAATCTTGAAGTGGACAGGGCTGTGGGTTTGCCTTTGGTCTCGGGAAGGTGGTGCATTTGATTTTGGAGCAGACAAGGCTGAGGCATTATTTTTAGGATGGGGTGGCAGTGGGGTTGTTTTTTAGAGAAAGCGGGGCTATGGGATCGCATTTGAAATGGGAGGATGGTGAGATTATTTTTGGATTAGACAGGTGGAAAGGCCAAATGGTCCCTTTCTACAATGTAAATTCCTTCCGTGGGTGTCTGAGCTCCTACCACTCAATTTTATGGCTCAAGTTCTCTTATACTGGTGCCCTTTTTATTCTACTCTACATAGGAAATTTGAACTGACACCTGAAGTTTCTGAATATTTACCATAGATAGAGACCTCCAGTTTGAGAAACAATCTTCAGCCATCAACCTCTGTTTCTTACCACTGAGCAAATTATGAGTCCAATCAGCCTCCCTTTCAGGATCTAACCTTCCAGACAGAATAGCCTGATATGAGGAATCTTGTCAAAAGCCTTGCTAAATGTCCACATCATTACCCTCACCTTATCAATCCTCTTAGTGACCTCCTCAAAGAACTCCCAGAGATATGTCAGGCATGACTTCACACACGCAAGGCTGTGCTGACTGTCCTCAATCAGACTGTGTAGATATTGTCACTCAGAATGCATCTTACATCTCAGGTCATTTCTTCTCTCTGGAGGTTTCTTTCTCCCCTGTGCCCTTACATAATAACATATTCACCGGATCCACAAGATATACCTCTGCATCTCTGGCCATTAAAAAAACATTAACAGTTTTTAAGTGTCTTGTCATCAGATATTTAAGAACAGACCAAGCCTCAACAACATTGGCAGATGGTAAGGTTTCATCCCTGCCCTTGTCTTCAGCCAAAAGGAGTCAGGATACTCTGGCAACAAGGCTGTAGTTATATGAGCTTTGTGAGATACCCCTTGTATGTAGGGAGCCAGCAAATAGGATTGGCTTATTATCTCCAATGGCTTACTTAATATGAACACAACATACTCAAGCCATTACATTTATTTTAAATTTATATTTCCACTTCTTCCTTAATCTAATGTACATACTCCAATATTTTTAAAAGCTCCATTGAATATTTTAAGTTCTAAAAAGTTAAGTTTTTTCCTTCCACACTTTCTCACTGTGAAAATGGTTCAAGGTGATTGGCTGTTCAGTGAGTTTGAGAACAGCATTGTAGTTAAATGTCCACACCAACCAACGTTGAAGAATTGAAGTCCAAACCACAGGTGCCACTGTATTGGCGTGGACAATTTTCTTGAACGTTAGTAGCAAACCATTAATTTATTTCATTAACGCAAACATGAGGAAATCTGCAGAAGTTATTTTAGACTTGTTACGTCACTGTACTGCCCTACCTTCCCCCCAAATGCCCATTTAAATTAAAGACTTTGCTTCAGTGACTGGCAGGGTTTAACCCTTACTACTTGGCAATTTTGGCGAGATTTTGAGGGGAAAAAGTCTCAAAACCACATGATTGGCAAAACTTCAGGAAGACAACATGAGGTGGAGGTAACTAAGGTGATTTGGATAAAACTTGGTACAGATAGGGGTTCAGGCCCCCTCTTTCCATTCTTAGTTAATATCAATAGAATTCATCTTCATATTACCCAGTACTGAAAGAGCACAGGAGTAGTTTATAAAACCAAAGGACATAGAAGTTTCTGTATTTCTCTGATGTGATGTTTTATGCTTGCATTTCAGGCCGACACTGAAGCAAAATACAGAAGTGAAAAGAATTAGGATCACAAATAACAGAAATTGATTGACTCTCTGTAACTCTTGCAAACTGCTCAGCTTGAGAGAAGACTTTATCTCGTTATCTCATGTTCTCGTTATTTATTGCTATTTATTTATATTTGCATTTGCACAGTTTGTTGTCTTCTGCACTCTAGCTGAGCTTTCATTGATCCTGTTGTAGTTACTATTCTATAGATTTGCTGAGTATGCCCACAGGAAAATGAATCTCTGGGTTGTATATGTTGATATAGATGTACTTTGATTATAAAATTTTCTTGAACTTTGAGTATTTAGAAACACTTGTTACATACACCTGTTAGGGTGCATTCTCCAGTTCCCTTATAAGGTAACCACAGCCTTCAGCCAGGAGCAGGTATCAACAGTTGGTTCCCAACCTTCACAGAGTGTTTCGACCCTTAACCTCGACACTCTCCAGTTGGTGGGCCGGCAGTGGTGGCCAAATCACTGCCCATCTGCTCCTGGCTTCCAGCTTCCCTCCTCTCACCTACTCCAAATCCAACAAGAGACTCGTTCTGCCCCTTCCCCCATCCTACTAGCTGCTTGTTTTTCGCTCCTTTTGTCCAGGCCCAGATCTGACAACAACCGCCATGCTGAATTGGCTGGGAAACCTCTGCAGCCCATCTCCACAGGGAACAACCATGCCTGCCATCCCTTGTCTTTACACTCCTGCACTAAGGGCTGGTACTTCAAGGCCTTTCTCTCATGGGCCTCTTCTCATCCTTCCTCCCATGGCACAGTCAGCTCAACCAGAATTATTTTCTTGTCTTCGGTTGACCACAGTACAACATCCGGGTGTAGGGTTGTGTGCACCACATCCAGGAAATGCAACCTCCTTCCCGCATCGACCCTCATCTCCCAGGACCTGGCTGTTAGCAGTAGATGGGTTTGGTTGTTTGGTTACGAAAGGCCTAGCTCCCTCTTTGTTGAAGGTGATGGCCTTCCTCAAATCTGTGCCAGCCGTCCTCTTCTTGCATCTCTCCTGCTCTAGTATGTCAGCAAGAGCCAGAAGCACCTTATCATGGCGCCACCTATACCGTCCTTGAGTTAGAGCTGTTTTACACCTGGACAGTGTTTAAAGTCTAAAATTTTGAGAAATTTGGTTGAAGAACAGCCAGATTTTATTTTTGGATTTTAAAGCAAGATTGTATTTATCTAATTAACATTGAAACTTGCAGCCCAGAGCCCGACAAATGTATTAATTGAAACAGAGTGCAGTTCCAAAGTACAAATACCTAAAGTTTTCCTTTAGATTAAAAGTATATTGCCTTTCAAGCAGATGAATAGCATTAACATAGTACACTCAATGTATTCAATCAAAATAGTGACATATCGGTACTGTTGACCCTAAATGGTAAAAAGCTTCTGAGGAAACAGAATGAATGACACTGTGTTATCAGCAGTATAAGCACAAAAATCTAACTTCTCTGGAGCAGGTTACACTTGTGATAAATTTGGGGTGAATAGCATGAATCACACAATTGTAAGAGTAGTCCATTGTACTGTTCATGCTACCGTGTCTGATTTTCTCTTAGCACTCACTGTGCACCAAATGATGTCATTATTCAGATAATGGATTTTTGTGCCGGCACCAAGATAAATTGGACTTCAAAGCTCCACACTTCAACCGCTGTGGAACAGTTAGCAACAGCTGCTTGTCTTGCTGGTTAAAGGTACAGGCTATTGACAGTGGGAGAATTTATGGGGAGCTTCAGAAAAGACTGCAGGCAGCTCACTCATCTTCCAAAATCTATGGAAGATGCTACTACAAACAGTAAATTCTTTCCTCAGCATTTAGCTCCTGGGATTCTCATTCTATGGATTCCACTATTCTATGGTGATACTACTGGCAGCTTTCCATTACTGCAGACATCAAATGGCCATGCATTTTCACTCACCATGGGTCAGGACATCAATCTCTGCATCCACCTGCAAAGAACCTGCTCTTGGACAACTTCCACAGACATCACACCCCATCCAAGCCTCGCTAATGAGTAGCGTTTTTCAAGAGCAAGTTTACGCCCATTGACAATTGTAAGAGTAGTCCATTGTACTGTTCATGCAATGGGATGGTCTTCAGCCAAGCTCTCAGGCAAGGGCTGGTGTCACTGTGGAGGCAAGCTCACACCATAGGGTCATTCCAAGCGGCTGAGCTGATCAATCCTGCCTTTCCCTATCTGTTCTGAATAGGGTTGCCAACTTTCTCACTCCCAAATAAGGGACAAAAGTAGGTCAAATACGGGTCACTTGTGTTTAACCCAAGAAAGACTACCATGACCATGAAGCCTTGCGCAGGCACCTGTGTGCGCATGTGTGTACGTGCTGATTTTTTTCTACAAATCGGTTTTGGCTTAACCTTCCCAATTCTGTTAGGTGAAACTACACTGTCCATACATTATTTCTACTTTATATAGGCTGTGTATTCATCATATCATTCCTGCTTTTACTATATGTTAGTGTTATTTTAGGTTTTATGTGTTATTTGGTATGATTTGGTAGGTTATTTTTTGGGTCTGGGAACACTCAAAAATTTTTCCCATAAAAATTAATGGTAATTGCTTCTTCGCTTTACGCCATTTCGGCTTACGAACGGTTTCATAGGAATGCTCTACCTTAGCGGGGGAAATACGGGACAAGAGCGGTCCCGTATGGGACAAACCAATTTAGCGCAGTATACGGGACGTCTCGGCTAATATGGGACAGTTGGCAACCTTAGTTCTGAAGGTGACAATAAGTTCTCTCAATTTCATAGCTTATATCTTTAAACAGCAAATGAGGCTGTATGACGATGGCTCTTGAGTGGAAAAAACAATTATCAAAGAGAATACCTGAATACTGTGTTCACAAGGGGAAATTGTTTCATCCACTTTGATTTCAGTGAGGAACAAGTGGGATTTGCTAATTCCCTCATGCAGACTGCACCCAGGTTCCCGTAAAAGCACCCATGAATAACATAACATGGACTCTTCCATCAACAGGAACAGTTTCCGTTTCTGCAATTTACGTACGTTCTTGGATCATGGGAAGAATATGGTGAATGCTGTGCTTCTGGGAAGCACGTATGTCTCACCCATCTACAGGGAGTCCAGCACCAACGAGAAGGTGCAGTCCATGAGGATGAGGTTGTGCAGTACACACTGCACCCACAGCCGCTGAGCAGGAATCCAAGAACCAAGCATGTAGAAAGATTCTAGTGGAAAACACCGTTAGTCCCCTGTTGCCTGTATCTGGGATCAGATTTCCTTATGACACTCCAGGAGGCCATTTGGCCATTCAGTCTATACTGGCTTTCAGATAAATCCCATCAAAATGTAGCCCCACATTTATGCCCCTGCAGCCTACTGTGTTCCGCACATCCATTGACTTCCCCTCTGACTCTCCAGTCCTCACCTACAGTATATTACCGTTTTTACAGTAGCAAATTAACCTAACAACCAGCACATTGGGATGTGGGAGGCTCCACAGAACTCAGGGAAATCCATGTGGTGAGAGGGGAGAATGTGCATGCTCCAGAGAGACAGCAGCTGAGGTCAGGCTCAAACCAATACCTCCCAAGTAGATCTGAAGGTCAGGTGCTGCTCACTGCCAACTGAAGTCAGCAGCTGGAGGAACAAGAGACTACAGGTACTGAAAACTTGAGCTACAGTAGAGGGCCAGGCAACATCTATGAATGAAGAGTTTCAGTTTGAAACATTGACGGTCCATTTCCCTCCACAGGTGCCGTCTGACCCTCACAGTTGTTCCAGCAGCTCATGTTTTGCTGAAGACAGCAGTTGTTGGCCTAAGAAGACAACATTAAGACCCAGGGCCTCTGATTGGCAAAGCAAAGCCTCGAGAGCATTGGGACCCAAAGAAGCAATTTGAAGAAGAAAAATACGGATTGTGTCCTTACTCAAAGCATCTCATCTCCCAGCAGAGCGGAGGAGCTACAGACTGGACCTATGAGATATCAAGGACTCACCTATAGAGAGGGGATAGTCCAAAGGAACCAGTTCAATATTAACATAATATACCAATAATCATACGGGAAGTCCAAAGACCATATCATCCTTCATATGCTGCTTCCTGGGCCCATCATAGACCATAAGACCACAAGACATTGGAACAGCATTGGGCCATTTAGCTCATCGAGTCTGCTTCATCATTTCATTATGACTGGTTTATTATGCCTCTCAGTGCAATTCTCCTGCCTTTTCCCCATAACTTTTGACGTACTGACTAATCAAAAATGTATCCCCATCCATTTAAATATACTCAATGACTTGGTGGCCACAGCCATCTGTGGCAATGAATACAACAGATTCACTACCCTCTGGCTATAGAAATTCCTCCTCATCACTGTTCCAAATGGATGCCCATCTGTTCTGAGGCTGTGTCCTCAGGTCCTAGATTCACCCGCTGTAGGAAACATCTTCTCAACTTCCACTCTATCGAGGCCTTTCAATGTTTGATAGGCTTCAATGAAATCCACCCCTCCTCCCACCCATTCTTCGAAATTCCAGCGAGTACAGGCCCAGAGCTATCCTGTAAAACATACGTCTCTCATATGTTAATCCTTTCATTCCTGGAACCTTCTCTGGACCTGCTCCAATGCCAGTATATCTTTTCTTAGATAAGTGACCCAAAAATGCTCACAATACTCCAAGTGCGTTCTGACCAGTGGCCTGTAAAGCCTCAGCATCATATTCTTGCTGTTATATTCTAATCCTCTTGAAATGAATGCTAACATTTTATTTGCTGTCCTTACCACCAACTCAACCTGCAAGTTAATCTTTAGGGAATTCTACACAAGGCCACGCAAGTACCTTTGCACCTCTGATTTTTGAATTTTCTCCCAGTTTAAAAAATAACCAATGCCTTTATTCCTTCAACAAAGTGTGTGATCATACACTTCTCTACACTATATTCCATCTGCCACTTCTTTGCCTATTCTTCCAATACGTCTAAATCCTTCTGCAGACTCTCTGCTTCTTCAACCCCGCCTGCCTCTCCACCTATCTTTGTATCGTCCATGAACTCGGCCACAAAGCTATCAATTTTATCATCCAATATCCTTGACATGTAATGGTCCCAACATCGACCCTCTTTGCCCCCCTGCCAATCAGACAATGCTCTATCCATGCTAATATCTTTTCTGTAATACTATGGGCTGTTATCTTGTTAAGCAGCCTCATGTGCGGCACCTTGTCAAAGACCTTCTGAAAATCTAAGTATACAAGATTCACCCATTCTCCTTTGTCCATATTGCTTGTCATTTCCTCAAAGAATTTCAACAGATTTGTCAGGCAAGATTTTCTCTTAATTAAACCATGCTGAAAGGCATATTTTATCATGTGCCTCAAAGTACTTCAAAATCACATAACAATCAACTCCAACATCTTCCCAACCACTGAGGTCAGGCTAACTGGCCTATAATTTCCTTTCTTCTGCCTCCCTCCTTTCTTGAAGAGTGGAGTGACATCAGCAATATTCCAATCTTCTCGAACCATACCAAAATCTATTGGTTCTCGAAACATCATTGCTAATGCTACTTCAATCTCTTTAGCCACCTCTTTCAGAGGGGTGTAGTCCACCTGGTCCAGGAGACTTATCTACCTTCAAACCTTTCAGTTTCCAAAGCACCTTCTCCCTAGTAATAGCAACTGCACTCACTTCTGCCCCCTGAGACTCTTGAATTTCTGGCATACTTCTGGTGTCTTCCACAGTGAAGACTGATGCAAAATACTTACACAGTTCATCTACCATTCCCTTGTCCCCCATTACTACCTCTTTAGCATCAATTTCTAGCAATCCAAAATCTATTCTAGCTTCTTGTACTCTTTATGTATCTGAAAAAAATGTTTGGTATCCTCTTTGGTATTCTTGGCTAGCTTACTTTCACATTTCATCTTTCACCCGCTTATGGCTTTTTTGTTGCCTTCTGTTGGTTTTTCAAAACTTCCCAATCTTCGCCTCTTCCCACTAATTTTTACTATATTATATGTCCTCTCTTTTGCTTTCTCGGACAGGTGGGGCACGTCAGCCTTAGACGGCAGCCTGTCTAGGAGAAGGAAAACTCCGATTTTAAATCTTTGCTGCCTTGCGGCCATCCCAACTCACGGGAAAGGCTTTGGGAGTAAACCCGAGGAAGAAATCCGGAGCCAGGGTCCCGAAGGTAGTTTGATGTTGTTTACAACTTCACTCTGGCAACTTCTGTGACGACACTGGTGCCAAGGTGTATTGGCGCTTGCCCTTCCTTTGGACTACATCAGTGACGTGGAGAGGAGGAACCTGCTGCATGGGCAACGGCCGGTTCTTCAAATCTTCCCACTCAGGCTTGTGCCCTGGAGAGGACACAGTCCATTGGAGGTGCAAGTCCATGATCCCCTGGGATCAACGGCTATCTACTAATTCCTTTGCTTTTATGGTTTCCTTGACTTCCCTTGCCAGCCACAGTTACATCATCCTCTCTTTAGAATACTTCTTCATCTTTGGAATGTATCTACCCTGCACCTTCTGAATTTCCCCAGGCACTTTAGCCATTGCTGTTCTGTCACGATCCCTGCTAGTATCCCCTTCCAATCAACTTTGGCCAGCTCCTCTTTCATGCCTCTGTAATTACCTTTACTCCATTGTAATACTGATATATTTGACTTTATCTTCTCCCTCTCAAACTGCAGGGTGAATTTTAACATATTGTGATCACTGCCTCCTAAGGGTTCCGTTACCTTAAGCTCTCCAATAAAATTTGGTTCATGATGCAACACCCAATCCCAAATTACCTTTTTCCCTAGTGGGTTCAACTTCAAGGTGCTCTAAAAAACTATGTTCTAAGCATTCTGCATATTCTCTCAGGATTCAGCACCAACCTAGTTTTCCAAATCTACCTGCATATTGAAATTATCCACAACTATCATAATATTGTCCTTTATACATGCCTTTTCGATCGTCCATTTTTTAAAGCTTATTCATTTAGGGGACATGGGTGCAACCAGCTAAGCCAGCATTTGTTGCTCATCCCTAGCTGTCCTTGAGGAGGTGGTGATGAGCTGCCTTCTTGAACCGCTGCAGTCCCCGAGGTGTTGGTACACCCACAGTGCTGTTAGGGAGGGAATTCTGTTTTGATGAAGCAACAATAAAGGATTGGCAAAATGTTTCCCAGTTAGGATGGTGGATGACTTGCAGAGGGATTTCCAAGTGTTGGTGTTCCCAGGTATCTGCTGTTCTTGTCCTTCTAGATGGTAGTGGTCGTACATCTGGAAGGAGCTGCCTTGGGAACTTTAGTGTGTTGTTGCAGTGCATCTTGTAGATAGTACACACTGCTGCAACTGTTCATTGATGGTGGAGGGATCGGATGCTTGTGGAAGGGGTACCAGTCAAGTGGGCTGCCTTTTACTGGATGGTGTCGAGCTTCTTGAGTGTTGATGGAGCCGCATTCATCCAGGCGAGTGGCACTCCTGACCTGAGCCTTGTAGATGGTGGACAGGCTTTGGAGAGTCAGGAGGTGAGTTACATGCCCCAGGATTCCTGGCCTTTGACCTGCTCTGGTAGCCATGGTGTTTATATGGCTAGACCAGTTCAGTTTCCCGTCCATGGTAACCCCCAGGATGTTGATAGTAGGGGATTCAGTGATGGTGATACCACTGAATGTCAATGGACGATGGTTAGAGCCTCTCTTGTTGGAGATGGTCATTGCCTGGCACTTGCGTGGCATGAACGTTACTTGCCACTTGTCAGCCCAGGTCAGGATGTTGTCCAGGTCCTGTTGCATTTGGGTATGAACTGCTTCACTATCTGAGGAGTCATGAATGGTGCAGAGCTTTGTGCAGTCATCTGTGAACATCCCCACTTCTGACCTTATGACGGAAGGAAGGACATTGATGAAGCAGTTGAAGATGGTTGGTCCTAGGACACTTCCCTGAGGAACTCCTGCAGTGATGTCCTGAGGATGAGATGATTGACCTCCAACCACCGCAACCTTCTCTTGTGTCAGGTATGATTCCAACCAGCAGAGGGTTTTCCCTCTAATTCCCATTGACTCCATTTTAACTAGGACACCTTGATGCCATACTCAGTCAAATGCTGCCTTGATGTCTAGGGCTATCACTCTCACCTCACCTCTGGTACTTCGCTCTGTATTTGTAAATTTTATCCCATATCTTCACGGAATACAACATATGAATGAATAATATCTTAACTTATATACTGAAGTTGCTTGCCACACCTCCACATTTCGCTACTTATGGTACCTAATAAAGTCATCACTCAATGTATGTTCATGGTCTTCTGCTGCTGTAGCCCATCTACTTCAAGGTTCAATGTGCTGTGCGTTCACAGATGCTCTTCTGCACACCACTGTTGTAACACCTGGTTTTATGAGTTACTTCCTCTCAGGTTGAATCAGTCTGACAACTTTCCTCTGACCTCTCTCATTAACAAGGCATTTTCACCTACAGAACTGTTGCTCACTATATTAATACTTTATTTTTCATTTTTCACACTACTCTCTGTAGACTCCAGATACTGTTGTGTATGAAAATCCCAGGAGATCAGCGATTTCTGAGATACTCAAACCACTCTGTCCGACGCCAACAATCCTTCCACAATCAAAGTCACAAAGATCATATTTCTTCCCCATTCTGATGTTTGGTTTGAACAGCAACTGAATCACTTGACCATGCCTACATGCTTTTATGCATTGAGTTGCTGCCATATGCTTAGCTGATCAAATATTTGCATTAACGACCAGGTACACAGGTGTACCTAATTCCACAGAGTGTATGTCTGTGATAATAAACCTGATTCTAATTCAAAGAATTGAAAAATGTTGTAAAATACATGGCTATGGGGTGTGTCCAACAGTTCAAACTGAACTAAGAGGCAGTGAAAACCTGAAACAGTATCATAGATGGATGTCTTACAGCAGTAATGTCCCATTCTGCTAAAGACTGAGGAAGTAAGTCACCTCAAGTTGTGCAACTTGTGGAGTTCATTATCGAATTTGGAAGGCTGCAAACAAAAGCTTGGTGCTGATTCTCAATCTTGCACTGGGCCCTGAGACCACAGACTGACACGTCAGTGTTTGGATATTTATCAGAATCCTGTCTTCATGCTCCTGTCTTCACACCTGCACCATTTTGTTTAAACCCCATTTTCCTCTCTTTCCTTATCTGCCTCCATCCATCATTCATCAGTCCCACTCAACCCACTTACCTGCCAAAACCTGCCTGTTATCTTATACTTCTCCTCAGTCCTTCAATTACCTCAGAATGCTTTCTCACCACTCCCCTTCTCCTCTTTATACTGGTAATTTCGCCTCCCCAATCTCAATCCTGATGCAAAACACAAAACCTCGACAATTCCTTTCCTCCTACAGATGCTGCTTGACTCACTGAGTTCCTCCAGCAAATTGTTTGTTGGTCCCGTAAATTAGGAATTTGTGTGTCAATTCTTAGTGTGTCGATGGCATAATAGATTAGCTTGATTCTATCTCTGGAGACATAAGAGACTGCAGATGCTGGAATCTGGATCAACACACAAGGTATTGGAGGAACTCTGAATGTCATGCAGCATCTGTGGAGGGAACTGATGAAGGATTTTGATCTGAAATGTCCATTTCCCTCCATCGATGCTGCCTGACCTTCTGAGTTCTTTGATGTCCGTTGTTCTTGATTCTGCCTTGATTCCGCATTTTCTAGTCCGGAGTTAAAGCCTTGGGTGTAGGAAAGAAAACTGGTAAGGATTTGCACTGTTGCCTCTTGTTTTCTGGTCTCATTGCAGTGTTCACTAGTAGAAAAATCAACACTTTTCACTGTTTTAAATCTATCATTTTAATATTGTCACCAATGGGGGCTATGCTTTCAATTGCCCAAGCATCCTCATTCTCCCCCTTAATCCCTCTAAACACCTGATTTTTCCTTAATCCTTCAGGAAACTATTACCTTAGCAAAACTTTTCTTTTAATAGATTTCTTCAGTTGCCCGAGCATCCTCTATCCCTCGCTTAATCTCTCTAAACACCTCTTATCTCCGAGTCTAGTCACCTGTTCTAATACCTCCTTATACGGCACAGAGTCAATGTCCTCTGATAATCTCTCCTACGGAGTGCCTTGTGACAGAGTAAATCTGCTGTGGAATTGCAGATTGTTGCTGCATTTGCTCTTGCATGGCAATAAATGGCAAAAAAAATGCGCAGAATTGTCATTTACCACATTGATTTTATGGGCAAACGAAGGGGAAAGATTGCAGCATGAAAATTATGCAACATTTAACAATTAGCAACAATGCGAATGTTGTCAGCAATTTTTGGTTATTGTCTTTGTAATATTGCTGTCCTGGAAACAAGAATCCCTGCTGCCACTTTAAGAAGCACAAAGCACACTATTTGCCTGATTTAGCTCCAATCACTCTGTTTATCTGGGTACATTAGAAAAAATGAAACTGTCGAGGTTTGAAGCCAGGGAGCTGTTCATTTAAAATAAAAAAGAATTAACTTGAGAAATCATCTGACACTGAATTTACTTTTATGGTCATTGAGATCAGGTTGGATTACCTTGAAAGCCAGTGGAAAAATTGTTTTCCATCGACTGTGAGCTTTGTAACAATGCCTTCCAAGCAAAAGGCAGGCTGCTCTGAATGGAAAATGTTTTCCCAGAAGACACTGAGGAGTCTGTCAGCACAAGGTTTTACCACATCACCTGAATCGGAAAGCTTGAATTCATATGTGGAGGCTATCTCTTTCCTTTATGCTTCCAGCACTGAGACCTGCTTTGAATATGGCTGGAAGCGCCTGCTCTGCTCTTGATGGCCTATTCAATACAAACTAATGCAATAGATAAACACTAACAAACAAGGTTACATAGGCTCTCTGGAGCCTTTGACTGCTGAAGCTGCTGCTTAAAAAAAATGGAGAGCTTAGCTGATTCAATTTATGTTCATTTTTGTACAGGTCTCATGCGTCATGATTTTACCAAGAGCTAAAGAAGCTTCAGGGACATCTTCACTAACAGGTAAAGAAGCTTTGCATTTGTTTTGAATCCGATTATTTTGTAAGAACTCATCAGGTAATTTAGAGTATTTTAATGTGCTGCATCTATCAACAAAACTATTCTTTTAACAAATTCCTGCTTGATTTGGTGTAATGAGACCACTTCTTTTTACAATGAACTTCTGGGTCCCATAGATTTTACATTGCCAGTAAACAAGCAAGCTAAATGTAGAAATATGACCCGATTCTCTTTAAAGCTGCTTGTGAAATTCATGGTACAAATATAGTTTAATTTCCACTGTTCCTATGCTCATTCCTCACACTAGGCAGATTTATTCATGACATTTAAAAGGGCACTGCTTTTACAAAGTATTTAGTAATACTATTGATTTCTTGCTAATGTGCAAAATCTTAACATCATATATAATAAATGCATCATTTTATTAATTGTGCAGTTTGCTATAGTGACATGAGTGTGATGAACAACTCATTTTATTGGAATGAATAAGAAGGTATACTTTACACATTTAGTGTCCACCAAGACATCAACCATGTAACCTAGTGACGCTGTTTTAAAAATAAGGGGAAAGCAGGGGCAGTAAGAGGTAAGACTCTTAAATTTTTATTTTAAGAAAATGTATTTGCAAAAGGGGCAGTAAGAAGGAATCTTGTTGGAATATCTTCCTGATAACAGTATAATTATATTGTAGGATATTAGCTTCAAATAATTTGTGACGGTTGTTTTAAGTGTCAGCCTTAGCTCATAGTAACATCTTTGCCTCTGTCAAAGGTTATAGGTTCAAACTGGACTCCAAAGCATTTAATGTAAATTGACACTTCAGTGCAAGATTGAGAGAGATGGAGAGAGAGATAGAGAGAGAGAGAGAGAGAGAGAGAGTTAGAGAGATAGAGTGGGGAGAGAGATAGAGAGATAGAGAGAGATAGAGAGAGAAATAGAGAGAGAGATAGAAAGATAGAGGGGGAGAGAGATAGAGAGATAGAGAGAGAGAGAGTTCGAGAGGGAGATAGAGAGAGAGAGAGAGAGAGAGATAGAGTTAGAGAGATAGAGTGGGGGGAGAGATAGAGAGAGATAGAGAGAGAAATAGAGAGAGAGATAGAGAGATAGAGGGGGAGAGAGATAGAGAGATAGAGAGAGAGAGAGAGAAATAGAGAGATAGAGAGAGATAGATAGAGAGATCGGGGAGAGAGAGAGAAAGATAGAGAGATGGGGAGAGAGAGATAGAGAGATACACTAGATAAGGTGTTGTTCATTCAGATAAAGTGTTAAACTAGGAATCCATATGACCTCTCTAATGGGCATTAAAGATCCTGTGGTACTATTGATAGGCCAGTGAGTTTCCTGATACCAGCACCTTCCTTCGAAGTACACTAAAGCAGGTTATTTTGTCACATATTTCATAATTGTCTGACCTTGGTATGTGCAACTGCCCACTGCACATCTTTGCATCACCATGGAAATTATAATTCCAACATGTTCTTCTGACTCTGAGATGATTAAGTGAGTGTGGAAGTCACTATATGAATAAAAGTTATTTTGTTAATGTTGTCCTGTATTATGACCAAGTTCTGCAATGACCTGTCTTTTACTGCCAGTGATAGTAATGAGGAAAACCTAATGAGAAAATCTAAAAATAGTTGTCCTTCATCTTCCTGCATTGCTAGAAGGTTGGCATGTGTCTCAGTGGTGTGAGTGCTCAAGAAGGGTTGCTCATTTCTGTGAGCTGTACACTAAATGCTACAATAGTTGTAGTTTTGATCAAGAGAGGCTAACTCATGTAAGGGTATGATTTCATTGCTGTAGTTCCTGTCCCAGAATTTATTTTTGTTACTCTCGTCCATGCATGAATTTGATAGCAAATATAAATAAGCTTGAAGTATTATTAACTAATATCTTTTTGTATATACCTTCCATTATTGGACTGTGGTTCGAAACAAGCTGAGAAATTCCCTGACCAACTAGAGGTTCCTTATTATCACCTGGCTGAAATCAAAGGCCTGGATTGTGGGTTCTCTGATCTCTGATCATAAATTGCTTTCCTACATACATAATGTTGGAATTTTTTTTCAGGATTTACTTGACTATAAGATTTAGGAATTTAAAAATAAATAGAGGAATGTTGGAGAAGGGATGTTTATTGTTTCACATCTGACACTGAAAGGGAAGTAAAAGAGAGGAATTAAAAGACTGGAGTTACAGGGATGATAATTGCAGGAAAAAAACTGAAATGAAAATAAACAAAAGTGTACTCATATTTATTGTATGCTTGAAGGATATTGAACAGTCTACGTTGTTCAGTTTCTGGGCCAGGGGCCTGACATACCCAGGAAGACAGAAACTGAAAATGGTGTATTCCAACACAGTACAACCTTTCTGTAGTGATAGCTGATAGATGATGTGCAAATTCATCAAGTTGTTAAAAATAAAGTGGAGCTGAAGGGCAGGATGCTGTTTGTATGAGCAGACTGTGGAGAGGCAAAAATTGACCAGCAAGTTCTGGAAATGTATAAATTATCGAAAAACTAACTCCTTGATCTTATTGGCCAGTTTAATAATTTCATAGGTTATGAACTCTGTTTGTCCTGAAAGATAAAACTCAGTATATCAAAAAGAATAGTGTTCGAAATTTTCCACATTGTTAGGATTCTGTACCTGTATATTGATTGCATTTTTGGGAAGCTGTCTATTTATGGTTTTATAAATACTTTCTGTTATTCCTGGAAAGAGACCGATGATGGCATAGCTTCACTTTAATTGCTCATAACAAATTCCGCTGAGAATGTGAACTGTGACAACTCTTACGCTGAAGATCAAATAAAATGATCTTGTGAGATTTGTAACTTTAAGCAGACAAATTGAAATACTATCAGCTTTCAGTGAATCCGTTGTCTGGTTGACTGTTTTTCCCTGTTGTTCTGCAACAAGACCTTTGTTCTAGATTCCACAGCATCACATTTCCTGATGACCAGGAAGATGTGATAATACACAAATGTAAGAAAACTGACAGCACAGCAAATAGAAACCAGATTAATTTCACTGCAAGAAATATTTAATTCAAGCTAAAGCTGAATTTGTACTAATGAGAGATTAACCTTAAGCAGCAATTCAACAACTACTGCTACATTTTTAGTTTGTTATCAACTTAATTAGGTAATTACACCAATCACTGAGTTGTGCACTTTCTCAGAAGCAAGTTATACATCTATGCAATGACATTGTTAAATTAGCGCAACAAACCAGCATGGGACAGGACAAATTATCCTTTATAACGTGTCCCAGTTTACCGGGCTTATCCTAAAGTTTAACATAGGAAAGCATAAACAATAAAGACATTCTAAATCCTTCAAAAACATACTTGAGAAGAGGTGTCTTTAATTATTCATGTTCCTTAGCCTCTCATTATTGATGAAGGGTCTTGACCCAAAATGTTGACTGTTTATTACTCTCCATTGATGCTGCCTGACCTGCTGGGTTCCTCCTTCATTATTTATTTGTTGCTCTGGATTTCCAGCATCCGCAGAATCTCCTGTGTTTGCATTTTGGAAGAGATGTGTTTAATATATCTGCAATAAAATTTGTCCTTGGGACCTCATGAGTATTTTAATGAAGTAAGTGAAAAAAATCATAAATTCAAAGTTCAAAGTAAGTATATTATCCAGCAACATCACGTATATGTCACCAAATACTATTACCCTTAGATTCATTTTCTTGCAGGCATTCATAGTAAATAGAAAGAAACACAGTAGAATCAATGACACACATGACAGAGACGGACAAACAACCAACGTGCAATAGATAACAAATTGTGCAAGTACAAAAATAACATAATAATAGTGTGACACACATCAAAGTTGCTGGTGAACGCAGCAGGCCAGGCAGCATCTCTAGGAAGAGGTACAGTCTACGCTTCAGGCCGAGACCCTTCGTCAGGACTAACTGAAGGAAGAGTTATTAAGAGATTTGAAAGTGGGAGGGGGAGGGGGAGATCCAAAATGATAGAAGACAGGAGGGGGAGGGATGGAGCCAAGAGCTGGACAGGTGACTGGCAAAAGGGATATGAGAGGATCATGGGACAGGAGGCCCAGGGAGAAGGAAAAGGGGGAGGGGGGAAAACCCAGAGGATGGGCAAGGGGTATAGTCAGAGGGACAGAGGGAGAAAAAGGAGAGAGAGAGAAAGAATGTGTGTATAAAAATAAATAACGGATGGGGTACGAAGGGGAGGTGGGGCATTAGCGGAAGTTAGAGAAGTCAATGTTCATGCCATCAGGTTGGAGGCTACCCAGATGGAATATAACGTGTTGTTCCTCCAACCTGAGTGTGTCTTCACCTTTACAGTAGAGGAGGCCGTGGATAGACATGTCAGAATAGGAATGGGATGTGGAATTAAAATGTGTGGCCACTGGGAGATTGACTTCTCTAACTTCTGCTAATGCCCCACCTCCCGCTCGTACCCCATCCGTTATTTATATACACACATTCTTTCTCTCGCTCTCCTTTTTCTCCCTCTGTCCCTCTGACTATACCCCTTGCCCATACTCTGGATTTTCCCCCCCTCCCACTTTTCCTTCTCCCTGGGCCTCCTGTCCCATGATCCTCTCATATCCCCTTTGCCAATCACCTGTCCAGCTCTTGGCTCCAACCCTCCCCCTCCTGTCTTCTCCTATCATTTTGGATCTCCCCCTCCTCCTCCCACTTTCAAATCTCTTACTAACTCTTCCTTCAGTTAGTCCTGACGAAGGGTCTCGGCCTGAAGCGTAGACTGTACCTCTTCCTAGAGATGCTGCCTGGCCTGTTGCGTTCACCAGCAACTTTGATGTATGTTGCTTGAATTTCCAGCATCTGCAGAATTCCTCGTGTTTGCGATAATAATAGTGTGACCCACCAGCTATTATCCATAATAACCATTCAGATATTATAATACAGGATAAACAAGCAAGAACTTATTAAATAGATATAGCCATTCAAAACACACAGAAATCATTAAGCGAAAAACATCAGAAATATGCTGAATTAAAAGAGGAAATTGAAAGACTTTGGAACGTGAACAAGGTAGACATTGTCCTGGTTGTAATATCCTACAATTGGTATCATCCCAAAGGCACTACACAATAGCTTTAAACATTTAGGGCTGCACAGCAATATCTATAGAAATCTTCAGAAAGCCACAATACTGAACTCCACAAGAATAGTACGACAGTTCTTAGCAATTGACAAATGAGTGTGTTTGGCAATGCCCGTACCTCAGGTTTTACCAGCTTGAGCTGAGGAAAAAATAAAGGGTAGTAATACTAAACAGAGCAGCAGGATACAATACGACCAATGGATGAATATGAAACATATCAGTATTTGGGATATCAACAAGCAAAGAAAATAGATCATAGAACATAGAACATAGAATAGCACAGCGCAGTACAGGCCCTTCGGCCCACAATGTTGTGTCGACCCTCAAACCCTGCCTCCCATATAAGCCCCCACCTTAAATTCCTCCATTTACCTGTCTAGTAGTCTCTTAAACTTCACCAGTGTATCTGCCTCCACCACTGACTCAGGCAGTGCATTCCACACACCAACCACTCTCCGAGTAAAAAACCTTCCTCTGATATCCCCCTTGAACTTCCTACACCTTACCTTAAAGCCATGTCCCCTTGTACTGAGCAAGTGGTGCCCTGGGGAAGAGGCGCTGGCTATCCACTCTATCTAGTCCTCTTATTATCTTGTACACCTCTCTCACGTCTCCTCTCATCACCTCTCTCATGTCTCCACTCATCCACCTTCTCTGCAAAGAGTAAAGCCCTAGCTCCCCTAATCTCTGATCATAATGCATACTTTCTAAACCAGGCAGCATCCTGGTAAATCTCCTCTGTACACTTTCCAATGCTTCCACATCCTTCCTATAGTGAGGTGACCAGAACTGGACACAGTACTCCAAGTGTGGCCTAACCAGAGTTTTATAGAGCTGCATCATTACATCGCGACTCTTAAACTCTATCCCTCGACTTATGAAAGCTAACACCCCATAAGCTTTCTTAACTACCCTATCCACCTGTGAAGCAACTTTCAGGAATCTGTGGACATGTACCCCAAGATCCCTCTGCTCCTCCACACTACCAAGTATCCTGCCAGTTACTTTGTACTCTGCTTTGGAGTTTGTCCTTCCAAAGTGTACCATCTCATACTTCTCCGGGTTGAACTCCATCTGCCACTTCTCAGCCCACTTCTGCATCCTATCAATGTCTCTCTGCAATCTTTGACAATCCTCTACACTATCTACAACACAACCAACCTTTGTGTCGTCTGCAAACTTGCCAACCCACCCTTCTACCCCCACATCCAGGTCGTTAATAAAAATCACAAAAAGTAGAGGTCCCAGAACAGATCCTTGTGGGATACCACTAGTCTCAATCCTCCAGTCTGAATGTACTCCCTCCACCATGACCCGTTGCCTTCTGCAGGCAAGCCAATTCTGAATCCACCTGGCCAAACTTCCCTGGATCCCATGCCTTCTAACTTTCTGAATAAGCCTACCGTGTGGAACCTTGTCAAATGCTTGCTAAAATCCATATAGATCACATCCACTGCACTACCCTCATCTATATGCCTGGTCACCTCCTCAAAGAACTCTATCAGGCTTGTTAGACACGATCTGCCCTTCACAAAGCCATGCTGACTGTCCCTGATCAGACCATGATTCTCTAAATGCCTATAGATCCTACCTCTAAGAATCTTTTCCAACAGCTTTCCCACCACAGACGTAAGGCTCACTGGTCTATAATTATCCGGACTATCCCTACTACCTTTTTTGAACAAGGGGACAACATTCGCCTCCCTCCAATCCTCCGGTACCATTCCCGTGGACAACGAGGACATAAGGATCCTAGCCAGAGGATCAGCGATCTCTTCCATTGCCTCATGGAGCAGCCTGAGGAATATTCCGTCAGGCCCCGGGGACTTATCCGTCCTATTGTATTTTAACAACTCCAACACCTCCTCTCCCTTAATATCAGCATGCTCCAGAACATCAACCTCACTCATATTGTCCTCACCATCATCAAGTTCGCTCTCATTGGTGAATACCAAAGAGAAGTATTCATCCAGGGCCTTGCACACTTCCACAGCCTCCAGGCACATCTTCCCACCTTTATCGCTAATCAGTCCTACCTTCACTCCTGTCATCCTTTTTTCTTCACATAATTGAAGAATACCTTGGGGTTTTCCTTTACCCTGCTCACCAAGGCCTTCTCATGCCCCCTTCTTGCTCTTCTCAGCCCCTTCTTAAGCTCCTTTCTTGCTTCCCTCAATAGACCCATCTGATCCTTGCTTCCTAAACCTCATGGATGCTGCCTTCTTCAACCTGACTAGATTTTCCCCTTCACTTGTCACCCGTGGCTCCTTCACCCTACCATTCTTTATCTTCCTCACTGGGACAAATTTATCCCTAACATCCTGCAAGAGATCTCTAAAAATCAACCACATGTCCATAGCACATTTCCCTGCAAAAACATCATCCCAATTCACACCTGCAAGTTCTAGCCTTATAGCCTCATAATTTGCCTTTCCCCAATTAAAAATTTTCCTGTCCTCTCTGATTCTATCCTTTTCCATGATAATGCTAAAGGCCAGGGAGCGGAGGTACTGTCCGCCAGATGCTCACCCACTGAGAGATCTGTGACCTGACCCGGTTCATTACCTAGTACTAGATCTAGTATGGCATTCCCCCTGGTGGGCCTGTCCACATACTGTGACAGGAATCCATCCTGGACACACTTAACAAACTCTGCCCCATCTAAACCCTTGGAACTAATCAGGTGCCAATCATTATCAGGGAAGTTAAAGTCACCCATGATAACAACCCTGTTATTTTTGCACCTTCCCAAAAGTTGCCTCCCAATCTGCTCCTCGGTATTTCTGCCGCTACCAGGGGGCCTATAGAATACCCCCAATAGAGTAACTGCTCCCTTCCTGTTCCTGACTTCCACCCAGTTGACTCAAAAAAGGATCCTGCTACATTACCCACCCTTTCTGTAGCTGTAATAGTATCCCTGACCAGTTATGCCACCCCTCCTCCACTTTTTCCACCCTCTCTATCCCTTTTAAAGCACTGAAATCCAGGAATATTGAGAATCCATTCCTGCCCTGGTGCCAGCCAAGTCTCTGTAATGGCCACTACATCATAATTCCATGTATGTATCCAAGCTCTCAGTTCATCACCTTTGTTCCTGATGCTTTTTGCATTGTGGTACACACATTTCAGCCCTTCTACCTTACTGCCTTTACACCATTTATTCTGCTTCTCTTTCCTCAAAGCCTCTCTGTATGTTAGATCTGGCTTTACTCCATGCACTTCTTTCACTGCACTATCGCTCTGGGTCCCATACCCCTCGCAAATTAGTTTAAACCCTCCCGAACCATGCTAGCAAACCTACCTGCAAGGATATTGCTCCCCCTCGAGTTCAGGTGCAACCCATCCAATCTGTACAGGTCCCACCTTCCCCAGAAGAGATCCCAATGATCAAAAAATCTAAAACCCTGCTCCCTGCACCAACTCCTCAGCCACGCATTCAAATCATAGTGCAATAAAGGAAGAACTTTTGACAGAATTTACTTCAAAGGCTTAAGAAAATCTGCCGAACAGAGCTCAACAGTAAAAATATAACAAAGACAACAAACACTTTCACTATTAAAGTATTCTTTTGGTATAATATCTTGGTCCAAAACCGACTTGGAAAACTTACAAAGGAAAATAGGAACTGAAATGACAAATTTCAGAAAACATTATGTCCATTCGAATGCGCTTAGGTTAACGCTACCCAAGACAGAAGGAAGAAGAGGAACAACACACACTAAAAATCTACGCAACAATCAGATAAAACTTCTAAGGATATACTTTCATTTATGAAAACAGGAATCAGCACTCCACACAAGCATATGCAATTCCGACAAGAAGTAGAAACCACTAAACTTAAATGAGAGCACAACCCAGAAAAATGAAGACATTATCACTGTTGAAGAAAAAGTTAACCAATGGATGAGCATGAAGCTCCAAGGAAGACATCCCCATGATCTGAGCAGACTAGATGTCAACAAGGAAGCGCCGAACGCCTGGCTCAGAGTTGGAGACCTCTTCCCAGAAACAGAAGGGTTCCTGGCAATAACAGGACCAGGTGGTTAACACAAAAATTATCAAAAATATATAATAAATGACCAACAAATTCAAGATGATAAATATAGAAAATGCCAAGAAAAACCAGAAACAATCCAACATATTACAGGAACCTGTAGAGGTTTAACTCAATCTGATTACTTACACAGGCGCAATCAAGTAGCAAACATTATTCATGAAAATCTTGCTTTAAAATACAAACTCATAAAAGAAATCATACCTTACTACAATAACAAGTCTGATCCAGCTTTAGGGTCAAAATACCACTAATTATGTTATGACTGATCCATTATTACAGGTAGGACAATCCATGATAACGGTTCGTATATAAGAATACAGGATGAACAAGCAAGAGCAACTTATTTAATAGATATAGCTATTCCAAACACACATATCTTAAAGAAATCAATAAGTGAAAAACACTAGAAATATGCTGAATTAAAAGAGGAAATTGAAAGACTTTGGAACATGAACAGGACCAATAGTAATATCTACAACTGGTATCATCCTAAAGGTACATTAGTATTAAACAATTAGGGTTACACAGCAATAGTTACGCAAATCTTCAGAAAGCTACAATGTCAAACACCACTAGAATAGTCTGAAAGTTCCCAGCAACTGAGAAGTGAGAGTGTGTGGCTATGCCCATTTCTCAAGTTTTACCAGCTTGAGCTGAGAAAAAAATAAATCAATAAGCAATAAGTGTCAAAAACATGATTGTAGAATCCTTGAAAGTGAGCCCATAGGCTGTGGAATCAGTTCAGTGTTTGGGTGTTATTTCCTCTGGTGCAAGAGCCTTATGGTTATGGGGTAATAACCGTTCCCGAACCTGATGGTGTAGGACTTGAGGCTCCTGTACCTTCTTCCTGATGACAGCAGTAAGGAAAGAGCACGGCCTGGATGCTGCTTCCTGCAATAGTTCTCCTTGTAAATGTCCTCATTGGTGGGGAGGGCTTTACCTGTGATGGACTGGTCTGTATCCACTATTTTTATAGTTTTTTTTTCCGTTCAGGAGCATTGGTGTTCCCATAAAAGCCATGAGCCTTTCATCAAAGTTTGTCAAAGTTTTAGATGACATGTTGAATCTACAAAAATTCTAAAGAAGTTGAGGTGTTGCTGTGTCTTCTTTGTAATGGCAATTACATGCTGGTCCCAGGCCAGATCCTCCAAAATGATAATGCTGAGGAATTTAAAGTTGTTTACTCTCTCCACCTCTGACCGCCATGATGAGGACTGGCTCAAGGACCTCTGGTTCCCTCCACCTGTAGTTAATTATCAACTCTTTGGTTTTACTGACATTGAATGAGAGGTTGTTGGTGTGACACCACATAGCCAGATTCCTAATCTGCCTCCTACAATGCCTATAGAAAGTATTCAACCCCTTGGAAGTTTTCATGTTTTGTTGTTTTACAACACTGAATCACAGTGGATTTAATTTGGCTTTTTTTACATTGATTAACTGAAAAAGACTTGTTTGTGTCAAAGTGAGAACAAATCTCTATAAAGTGATCTAAATTAATTAAAAATATAAAACACAAAATAATTGGTTGCATAAGAATTCACTCCCCCCTCCCCCCCCCCCGGCTTTAATATGATACACCAAATCATTGCTGGTGCAGTCAATTGGTTTTAAGTTACATAAGTGTTAAATGGAGATCTGGGTTTGGAGACCTGTGCAACCAAGGTGTTTCAATTGATTGTAGTAAAAGTAGATCTATATCTGGAAGGTCCAGCTGCTGGTGAGTCAGTATCTTGGCAAAAATGACACCATGAAGACAAAAGAACACTCCAAGCAACTCTGCAAAAAGGTTATTGGAAAAACACAAGTCAGGATATGGATATAAGAAAATTTCAAAGTCGCTGAATATCCCTTGGAGTACAGTTAAGTCAATTATCAAAAAAACAGAAAGAATATAGTACAACTGTAAATCTGCCTACAGCAGGCTGAACTCAAAAACGGAGTGACTGTGCAAGAAGGAGACTAGTGAGGGAGGCCGCCAAGAGACCTATAACAACCCTGGAGGAGTTGCAAGCTTCATTGGCTGAGATGGGAGAGACTGCGCATACAACAACTCTTGCTCAGGTGCTTTGTCAGTCACAGCTTTATGGGAGAGTGGCAAAGAGAAAGCCACTGTTGAAAAAAATTCTCATGAAATCTTGGCTAGAGTTTACCAGAAGGCATGTGGGAGACTCTGAAGTCAGATGGAAGAAAGTTTTATGGTCTGCTAATAGACAGCAGTTAAGTGCCGTCCATTTTAGCTACCCGGGAGATTTCTGGGATCATTTTAGTAGGGGTATACATTACACCTCAGGCCAATGTCAATCAGGCTTTAGATGATCTGAGCAATGGGATCAACATGCACGAAACAGCGCACCCTAATGCCTTCACCATTCTTTAGGGGGATTTTAAACAGGCCAGTCCAAAAAAATCACTAAGCAATTACCATCAACAGATCACTTGCAATACTAGAGGAAAGAAAACACTGGACCACTGTTACACAACCGTCAGGAATGCCTACTGTGCTATTCTAAACCCTCACTTCCGGAAGTCTGATCATCTGGCTGTACTTCTAATCCCTGACTATAGGCAGAGACTGAAGACTGCAGCACCAATAGTGAGAACCAAGGAGGTATGGACAAGAGCGTTTACAGGACTGCTTTGAATGGGTGGACTGGACTGTATTCAAGGATTCATCTTTGAATCTGGATGAGTATGCTGTAGTTGTTACCAACTTCATTAAAACCTGTGTGGATGAGTGTGTGCCTACAAAGACATACTGTACGTTCCCAAACCGAAAGCCGAGAATGAACCAGGAGGTATGTCACCTGCTGAAGGCTAGATCTGTGGCATTCAAGTCTGGTGACCCAGGTCTGTACTAGAAAACCAGGTATGATTTACGGAGGGCTATTTCAAGGGCAAAAGGACAATTTCAAATGAGGTTGGAAGCAATATCGGATGTACCACAACTCTGGCAGGGTTTACAAGACATTACTTCCTACAAAGCAAAACCCAATAGCATAAATGGCAGCAATGCTTCACTACCAGATAAACTCAATTCCTTCTATGCCTGCTTTGAAAGGGAGAATATAACTACAGCTGTGAAGATCCCTGCTGCACCTGATGACCCTGTGATCTCTGTCTCAGAGGCTGATGTTAGGCTGTCTTTTAAGAGGTTGAATCCTTGCAAAGCAGAAGGTCCCAATGGAGTACCTGGTAAGGCTCTGAAAGTTTGTGCCAACCAACTGGCGGGAGTATTCAAGGACATTTTCAACCTCTTACTGCTATGGGCGGAAGTTCCCACTTGCTTCAAAAAGGCAACAATTATACCAGTGCCCAAGAGGAATAATGTGAGCTGCCTTTATGACTATTTTCCGGTAGCACTCCCATCTACAATGATGAAATGCTTTGAGAGGTTAGTCCTGACGAGACTGAACTCCTGCCCCAGCACGGACCTGGACACATTGCAATTTGCCTATTGCCACAATAGATCAACGGCAGATGCAATCTCAATGGCTCTTCACATGTCCTTAGACTACCTGGATAATACAAACACTGCTGTTCATTGACTATAGCTCAACATTTAACACCATCATTCCCACAATCTTGATTGAGAAGTTGCAAAAGCTGGGCCTCTGTACCTCCCTCTGCAATTGGATCCTTGACTTCCTAACTAGAAGACCACAATCTGTGTGGATTGGTGATAATATCTCCTCCTCGCTAATGATCAACACTGGTGCACCTCAGGGGACACACATAAAAGTTGCTGGTGAACGCAGCAGGCCAGGCAGCATCTCTAGGAAGAGGAGCAGTCGACGTTTCAGGCCGAGACCCTTCATCAGGTCCTGAAGAAGGGTCTCGGCCTGAAACGTCGACTGCACCTCTTCCTAGAGATGCTGCCTGGCCTGCTGCGTTCACCAGCAACTTTTATGTGTGTTGATTGAATTTCCAGCATCTGCAGAATTCCTGTTGTTTGCACCTCAGGGGTGTGTGATTAGCCCACTGCTCTACTCTCTCTATACCCATGACTGTGTCTAGGCATAGCTCAAATACCATCAATAAATTTGCTGATGATACAACCATTGTTGGTAGAATCTCAGATGGAGAAGAGAGGACGTACACGAGTGAAATATGCCAACTAGTGGAGTAGTGTCGCAGCAACAACCTTGCTCTGAACATCACTTAGACAAAAGACTTAGACGAAAGAGCTGATTGTGGACTTCAGGAAGGGTAAGACGAAAAGGGATCACAAGTGGAGAGAGTGAGCACTTTCAAGTTCCTGGGTATCAAAATCTCTGAGGACCCCTCTGGTCCCAACTTATCGATGCAGTTATAAAAAAGGCCAGACAGCAACTATACTTCACTTGGTATGTCAACAAATACAGTCAAAAACCTCTATAGTTGTACCATGGAGAGCATTCTGACAGGCTGTATGGGTGGGGGGAGCTACTGCACAGGACCGAAAAAAGCTGCAGATGGTTGTAAATTTAGTCAGCTCCATCTTGGTTACTGGCCTACAAAGTACCCAGGACATCTTCAAGGAGCAGTGTCTCAGAGAGGCAGAGTCCATTATTAAGAATCTCCAGCACCCAGGGAATGCCCTCTTCTCACTGTTACCATCAGGAAGTAGATACAGAAGCCTGAAGGCACACACTCAGCGATTCAGGAACAGCTTCTTCCCCTCTGCCATCCGTTTCCTAAATGGATATTGAACCCGTGAACGCTACCTCAATTTTAATATACAATTATTTCTGGTTTTTGCACAATTTTAATCTATTCAATATATGTATATACTAAATTGATTTACTTATTTATTTAATTATTCCCCCCCCCCTTCTTCTTCTAGATTATGTATTGCATTGAACTGCTGCTGCTAAGTTAGCAAATTTCACGTCACATGCTGGTGATAATAAACCTGATTCTGATTCTGATAAACCAAAATTGAGCTACACAGGAATGGCTTAAAAACAACAAAGTTAACGTCCTGGAGTGGCCAAGTCAGAGTCCAGACATCAACCCAATTGAGAATTTGTGACTGGACTTGAAAAGGGCTGTTCACTCATGATCCCAGTGCAATCTGACAGAGCTTGAGCAGTTTTGTAAAGAAGAATGGGGAAAAATTGCAGTGTCCAGATGTGCAAAGCTGATAGAGATGTATCCATACAGACTCAAGGCTATAATTGCTGCCAAAGCTGCATCTACTAAATACTGACTTGAAGGGGGTGAGCACTTAGGCAATCAGTTATTTTTGTGATTTATATTTGTAATTAATTTAGATCACTTTGTAGAGAACTGATTTCACTTTGACACGGAAGATTCTCTTTTGTGTTGATCAGTGGGAAAAAAAGCCAAATTAAATCCACTGTGGTTCAATGCTGTAAAACAATAAAACATGAAATTTTCTGGGGTTGGGGGAGGTGGAATACTTTTTATGGGCACTGTATATACTGATTCATCACCACCTTTGATTCAGCCCACAACAGTCGTATTTCTCAGCAAATTTGTTTATATATTGAGCTGCAGAGTGGAATAGGCCCTTTCGAGCAGCGTCGCCTAGCAACCCGCCAATTTAATCATGGCACAATTTACAACTGGTATGCCTTTGGACTGTGGGAGGAAACACACATAGTCACGGGAGAACGTATCAATTCCTTACAGGCAGCAGGGGATATTGAACCTGGATTGCTGGTACGGTAAAGTGTTGTGCTAACCACTACGCTAAATATGGCCTTTGAGGTGTACTTCTCCTCACAGTCATAAGTATAAAGTAAGTGGAGCAGGGGGGCTAAGCACACAGCCTTGTGGTGATGGTGATTGTGGAGGAGATGGGGTGGCACGGATAGCGTAGTGGTTAGCCCAGTGCTCTACAGCAGTGGTCTCCAACCTCCGGGCTGCGAAGCATGCAGGGGTGCAGCAGTAGCCAGAGCGCACCCAGCACATCTTTAAGAAAAAAGCAAAAATAAACAAGCTAATTAATTAGGTGCCGCCCAGAAGCCAGTCTTCATTAGAGGAACTGAGGTGGAGAGGGTCAATAACTTTAAATTCTTCGGCAGTAAGGATCGACGTTTCTCTCTCCGAAAAGTGTCAGAGGATCTGTCCTGGGACCAGCACGTAACTGTCATTACAAAGAAAGTACAGCAGCACCTATACTTTTTCAGAAGTTTGTGTAGATTCAACATGTCACCTCGATCCTGACAGCCCTGTCTTTTCAGCCTGTCTGGGCTAGCGTTTAAACTGACCAAACAATGGAACAGCTAAAGGCTCCAGCACCCTGGAAAGAGGAGTGAACATCGCTTAGAGTAAGTGAAATCAGCAATCGCCTCTGATCTGGGCCGACATTCATGTGCCGGGCGGCACCTAATTAATTCGCTTGTTTATTTCAGCTTTTTTCTTAAAGAGGTGCTGGGTGCGATCTGGCTACCGTTGCACCCCTGCATGCTTCGCAGCCCGGAGGTTGGTACTGGTACTGCTGTAGAGTACCAGTGACCTGTGTTCAAATCCTGCTGCTATCTGTCAGGAGTTTGTATGTTCTGCCCATGACTGTGTAGGTTTCTTCTGGGTGCTCTGGTTTCCTCCCATAGCCCAAAGCCGAATAGCTTGGTAGATCAGTTGGTCATTGTAATCTGTCCTGTGATTTAGCTCAGGTTAGAATCGGGAATTGCTGGGCGGTGTGGCTTGAAGGTTCGGAAGAGTCTACTCTGCACTGTACCTCAATAAATAAATAAATATGTTGTTTCCAATCCATACTGACTGGGGTCTAATAGTGTGGAAGCTGGGACGATGTCTGGCCTGCTGAGTTCCTTCAGTATTTTGTGTGTATTGCTTTGATTTCCAGCATCTGCAGATTTTCTTTTGTTCGTGAACATACTGGGTAGGATGATTGTAAATAGCTGAATATCCAACTGATTTAATTGACAACATCAAATCCTGCAAAACATGAGAGACATGTAATTCAGAAACAAAGGTTCTGAACTTAAAGAGGGGTAACTTTGAAGGTATGAGACGTGAATTAGCTAAGATATACTGGCAAATGACACTTAAAGGATTGACAGTGGATATGCAATGGCAAGCATTTAAGGATTGCATGGATGAACTACAACAATTATTCATCCCAGTTTGGCAAAAGAATAAATCAAGGAAGGTAGTGCACCCGTGGCTGACAAGAGAAATTAGGGATAGTATCAATTCCAAAGAAGAAGCATACAAATTAGCCAGAAAAAGTGGCTCACCTGAGGACTGGGAGAAATTCAGAGTTCAGCAGAGGAGGGCAAAGGGCTTAATTAGGAAGGGGAAAAAAGATTATGAGAGAAAACTGGCAGGGAACATAAAAGCTGACTGTAAAAGCTTTTATAGATATGTAAAAAGGAAAAGACTGGTAAAGACAAATGTAGGTCCCCTGCAGACAGAAACAGGTGAATTGATTATGGGGAGCGAGGACATGGCAGACCAATTGAATAATTACTTTGGTTCTGTCTTCACTAAGGAGGACATAAATAATCTTCCAGAAATAGTAGGGGACAGAGGGTCCAGTGAGATGGAGGAACTGAGCGAAATACATGCAGTAGGGAAGTGGTGTTGGGTAAATTGAAGGGATTAAAGGCAGATAAATCCCCAGGGCCAGATGGTCTGCATCCCAGAGTGCTTAAGGAAGTAGCCCAAGAAATAGTGTATGCATTAGTGATAATTTTTCAAAACTTGTTAGATTCTGGACTAGTTCCTGAGGATTGGAGGGTGGCTAATGTAACTCCACTTTTTAAAAAAGGAGGGAGAGAGAAACCGGGGAATTATAGACCGGTTAGCCTAACGTCGGTGGTGGGGAAACTGCTGGAGTCAGTTACATTTGGAAAGCGGTGAAATGATCGGACAAAGTCAGCATGGATTTGTGAAAGGAAAATCATGTCTGACGAATCTCATAGAATTTTTTGAGGATGTAACTAGTAGAGTGGATAGGGGAGAACCAGTGGATGTGGTACATTTGGATTTTCAAAAGGCTTTTGACAAGGTCCCACACAGGAGATTAGTGTGCAAACTTAAAGCACATGGTATTGGGGGTAAGGTATTGATGTGGATGGAGAATTGGTTAGCAGACAGGAAGCAAAGAGTGGGAATAAACGGGACCTTTTCAGAATGGCAGGCAGTGACTAGTGGGGTACCGCAAGGCTCAGTGCTGGGACCCCAGTTGTTTATAATATATATTAATGACTTGGATGAGGGAATTAAATGCAGCATCTCCAAGTTTGCGGATGACACGAAGCTAGGCGGCAGTGTTAGCTGTGAGGAGGATGCTAAGAGGATGCAGGGTGACTTGGATAGGTTGGGTGAGTGGGCAAATTCATGGCAGATGCAATTTAATGTGGATAAATGTGAAGTTATCCACTTCGGTGGCAAAAATAGGAAAACAGATTATTATCTGAATGGTGGCCGATTAGGAAAAGGGGAGGCGCAACGAGACCTGGGTGTCATTATACACCAGTCATTGAAAGTGGGCATGTAGGTACAGCAGGCGGTGAAAAAGGCGAATGGTATGCTGGCATTTATAGCAAGAGGATTCGAGTACAGGAGCAGGGAGGTACTACTGCAGTTGTACAAGGCCTTGGTGAGACCACACCTGGAGTATTGTGTGCAGTTTTGGTCCCCTAATCTGAGGAAAGACATCCTTGCCATAGAGGGAGTACAAAGAAGGTTCACCAGATTGATTCCTGGGATGGCAGGACTTTCATATGATGAAAGACTGGATGAACTGGGCTTATACTCGTTGGAATTTAGAAGATTGAGGGGGGATCTGATTGAAACGTATAAAATCCTAAAGGGATTGGACAGGCTAGATGCAGGAAGATTGTTCCCGATGTTGGGGTAGTCCAGAATGAGAGGTCACAGTTTGAGGATCAAGGAGAAGCCTTTTAGGACCGAGATTAGGAAAAACTTCTTCACACAGAGAGTGGTGAATCTGTGGAATTCTCTGCCACAGGAAACAGTTGAGACCAGTTCATTGGCTATATTTAAGAGGGAGTTATATATGGCCCTTGTGGCTACGGGGATCAGAGGGTATGGAGGGAAGGCTGGTGCAGGGTTCTGAGTTGGATGATCAGCCATGATCATGATAAATGGCAGTGCAGGCTCGAAGGGCCGAATGGCCTACTCCTGCACCTATTTTCTATGTTTCTATCTTTCTATGTAATTTGAGACATAGATAATGGAAATCCTATTGCAGGATTTTATTTAAATAGATAATCTCATTATTGAACTTTCTTCTGAAGCAAAATCATTTCAAGCAAACAAATCAACTGCAAATGCTTTCCACTTTCCTAATATTTTTTGTAGATTATTTACAGATATTTTCCATCAAATTGAATGTCATTGATGCTATGATTAAAAAGTAGAGGGTTAATTTTAACTTATGCTGATGAAGTTAAATTGAATTTCAGATTATATATCAAGTAGTGAGACCGTGGAAACTGTACAGATTGAAAAGGAGGAGGTGCTTGCTGTCTTGAGGAAAATTAAAGTGGATAAATCCCCGGGACCTGACAGGGTGTTTCCTCGGACCTTGAAGGAGACTAGTGTTGAAATTGCGGGGGCCCTGGCAGAAATATTTAAAATGTCGCTGTCTACGGGTGAAGTGCCAGAGGATTGGAGAGTGGCTCATGTTGTTCCGTTGTTTAAAAAAGGATCGCAAAGTAATCCGGGAAATTATAGGCCGGTGAGTTTAATGTCAGTAGTAGGTAAGTTATTGGAGGGAGTACTAAGAGACAGAATCTACAAGCATTTGGATAGACAGGGGCTTATTAGGCAGAGTCAACATGGCTTTGTGCGTGGTAGGTCATGTTTGACCAATCTGTTGGAGTTTTTCGAGGAGGTTACCAGGAAAATGGATGAAGGGAAGGCAGTGGATATTGTCTACATGGACTTCAGTAAGGCCTTTGACAAGGTCCCGCATGGGAGGTTAGTTAGGAAAATTCAGTCGCTAGGTATACATGGAGAGGTGGTAAATTGGATTAGACATTGGCTCGATGGAAGAAGCCAGAGAGTGGTGGTAGAGAATTGCTTCTCTGAGTGGAGGCCTGTGACTAGTGGTGTGCCACAGGGATCAGTGCTGGGTCCATTGTTATTTGTCATCTATGTCAATGATCTGGATGATAATGTGGTAAATTGGATCAGCAAGTTTGCTGATGATACAAAGATTGGAGGTGTAGTAGACAGTGAGGAAGGTTTTCAGAGCCTGCAGAGAGACTTGGACCAGCGGGAAAAATGGGCTGAAAAATGGCAGATGGAGTTTAATACTGACAAGTGTGAGGTATTGCATGTTGGAAGGACAAACCAACGTAGAACATGCAGTAATGGTAAGGCACTGAGGAGTGCAGTGGAACAGAGGGATCTGGGAATACAGATACAAAATTCCCTAAAAGTGTCGTCACAGGTAGATAGGGTCATAAAGAGAGCTTTTGGTACATTGGCCTTTATTAATCAAAGTATTGAATATAAGAGCTGGAATGTTATGATGAGGTTGTATAAGGCATTGGTGAGGCCGAATCTGGAGTATTGCGTTCAGTTTTGGTCACCAAATTACAGGAAGGATATAAATAAGGTTGAAAGAGTGCAGAGAAGGTTTACAAGGATGTTGCTGGGACTTGAGAAACTCAGTTACAGAGAAAGGTTGAATAGGTTAGGACTTTATTCCCTGGAGCGTAGAAGAATGAGGGGAGATTTGATAGAGGTATATAAAATTATGATGGGTATAGATAGAGTGAATGCAAGCAGGCTTTTTCCACTGAGGCAAGGGGAGAAAAAAACCAGAGGACATGGGTTAAGGGTGAGGGGGGAAAGGTTTAAAGGGAACATTAGGGGGGGCTTCTTCACACAGAGAGTGGTGGGAGTATGGAATGAGCTGCCAGACGAGGTGGTAAATGCGGGTTCTTTTTTAACATTTAAGAATAAATTGGACAGATACATGGATGGGAGGTGTATGGAGGGATATGGTCCATGTGCAGGTCAGTGGGACTAGGCAGAAAATGGTTCGGCACAGCCAAGAAGGGCCAAAAGGCCTGTTTCTGTGCTGTAGTTTCTATGGTTCTATGGTTCTATATACTTGATCTTCCTTCCCTTAGCCATAAAAAGAAATGAAGGTCGTATGGGTGTATGATGGGAATCTGCTTCAATATTCTTGTTATAGCAAGAAGTTAAGTTGATTCTTTGAAATGGGGATCAAATTTTTCAGAAAGGTTTAAAATTTGGTGAGGCAAGCACCTTTGATAATTGTGTCATAGAATATTATAAACTGATTCAGATTTTTAAGTATAACATTTTCTCCAAGCCAGTTGTTCTTGATGCTCATTCATATTACATCAACATTTTACAAGTCAAAGAGAACTAACAAAAAAAGTACCAAACGTTTTACTAAAGATAAAACTTTTTAAAGAAACTCCAGTAGAAAAGAAGTTTCACTCTTAAATGAATTAATAATGGTGATAAACTTATTACCCCATTTCCCTACACAAAAATTTTTCAGTTCCAGGTTCCAATATTTAAAGGGTTTTCTTTGAGATAATGTTATGATTTTCATACTATTATTTAAAAAGCTTCATAAGACAGTTACTTCAACTTAATAAATTGTATTGTTTCTGCACTCTTAACATTCCTCGTTCATAATGTGATATTTTAACTATCATGCTTAATCTTCAAATGCTTCTCTCATTGATTTTCAAAAGTACCATACTCTTCCTCTTCCTTCATACAACTTACTTAAGTTGAAACACAGCTCATTACCTCACACTCCAATCTTTCCAATTCTGAAACGTCTTGTCCTCAGTTTTCTGACATTCCCAACATTCAGGTTGTTCAAAGCTTTTGCATGACCTTGAATAATCACTTGTTCTTAATTTAACCCTCTTTTTTATCTCCCTCAAACTTGTTCATGTTCTGCACAATAGATGTTTAACCTTCAAGTTGTTGTTCCAATCAAAATATAGTCATAGTCATAGTCATACTTTATTGATCCTGGGAGAAATTGGTTTTCGTTACAGTTGCACTATAAATAATAAATAGTAATAAAACCATAAATAGTTAAATAGTAATATGTAAATTATGCCAGGGAATAAGTCCAGGGCCAGCCTATTGGCTCAGGGTGTCTGACCCTCCAAGGGAGGAGTTGTAAAGTTTGATGGCCACAGGCAGGAATGACTTCCTATGACGCTCTGTGTTGCATCTCGGTGGAATGAGTCTCTGGCTGAATGTACTCCTGTGCCCAGCCAGTACATTATGTAGTGGATGGGAGACATTGTCCAAGATGGCATGCAACTTGGACAGCATCCTCTTTTCAGACACCACCGTCAGAGAGTCCAGTTCCATCCCCACAACATCACTGGCCTTACGAATGAGTTTGTTGATTCTGTTGGTGTCTGCTACCCTCAGCCTGCTGCCCCAGCACACAACAGCAAACATGATAGCACTGGCCACCACAGACTCGTAGAACATCCTCAGCATCGTCCAGCAGATGTTAAAGGACCTCAGTCTCCTCAGGAAATAGAGACGGCTTTGACCCTTCTTGTAGACAGCCTCAATGTTCTTTGACCAGTCCTGTTTATTGTCAACTCGTATCCCTAGGTATTTGTAATCCTCCACCATGTCCACACTGACCCCCTGGATGGAAACAGGGGTCACCAGTACCTTAGCTCTCCTCAGGTCTACCACCAGCTCCTTAGTCTTTTTCACATTAAGCTGCAGATAATTCTGCTCACACCATGTGACAAAGTTTTCTTGTCACATCTTGTCAGTATCTTGTCATATCTTGTCAGTATGGGAAAATTGAAATTACCAGAATATTCCAGAAAGGGGCACTATTCTGCGAGAAGGTACATTACCTAAGGCTTAACACTTCATTTAATCAAGTTACATCAGATAAAACCATAAGACTATAAGATAGGAGCAGAATTAGGCCATTTGTCCCATCAAATCTGCTCTGCCAATTATTCTTGGCTAATCCATTTTTCCTCACCCCATTCTACTGCCTTCCCATCATCCTCCTCCCCCCTGCCCCTCACTGACAGAATGGTATGGAAGATTATTCTTTTCCTTATATAAATTCCCTAATCTTGATGAGAACACCACATTCAAAAACAAAATATTTTATCATAGAACTAAATAATTTATGAATTACTTGATCTGTCTATCATATAGCAGTAGTATTTTAAATAGACCACTCGCTAGATTTTTTCCCAGAACCAAGTTTAAAGCTAATATCTTAAATATATGTATATATATTTTTAACACATTGACTTTTGATGTGGCCTTTTAATATTTTAATGTTTGGAGAAGAGCCTTTACCAATTCCAAATGATGACAGTATAATTAAACAAAATAAGCTGAAATGTAAGACTTACGAATCGTGCCTCACTTGTACTCCTTGTTATTCAGCCAGAGGTGTAAATTACTCTATTGCCACATTAAATTTAATACACTTCATTTTCACTGAATCTTTAATTTAGGATGCATCTACAGTAGTTAACACAGATTTTATTTCAACCCTTTATCTTTCTAGAAGTACTGATCATTCAAGTTTTGATGTAAAGGAGTCAATATAATCAAAGCACAATCCTCACAGATCCAGTAAACAGTTTGTCATTTGCTCTATCGTCAGTTAAAGCCAGTACTTTGTGTGTCAAAGCATCACCATTACACTGATATTGGAAAATAAACATTGATGATATATCAGTGGTCTCAACTGGCTTCATCAAATAAAAGGTATTTTTGATTCCATAGTTGAACATTCCAATGAAAAATGGCACTTGTAAGAAATATATTGGGAGAAACTGTGGCATTGCACACTACAATTTGCTATTCCCGATGATGGATGCTTACAATTTATTGCAATGTGTTTCCTTTACGATGCTTCCCACTGGGAGTTCTGGATCATAGTAATATCTTCACACTCACAAAACAAAAGGAAATTGGTGATGTTTTGAGCTACAACCCTGCATCAGGACTGAGAGTGGAGAGGAAAAGGTGGCCAGCACAGAGAGGAGAATGGAAGTGGCAAGAAAGGAACTCGAGGCAATTGGTGGACTGAGGAGGGTCTAAAATAACAGGTGTGTATTTCCAAGTATGGGAGGTGGGAGGGATTGGAGTTGGAAGATAGTGACAGGAGAATAATAGACTGAGGCAAACAAAGAGAGAGAAACAAGAAAAGATTAACTTATTTTCTTGTTTCTACAAAGAAGAAGATTTACAAACAAGATTTGTAGATTTAAATCTTACTTTCCTGAATTATTGTATGTTATATGTGTTTTATGTGTACTCCTGTGCTTTGCACCCTAGTCTGGAGAAACAGTAATTCTTTTGGCGGATTACGTGTATATCATTAAAAGTGTCTTGACAACAGATGGAGCAAGATGGAAGATGGGGGAAGAGAATGTGAAGACATGAGACAACTGTGAAGGGAAATAAGCAGGAACAATAGTACTGGGTTCTGCCAAGTAAAGGAAATGAGAATAGGAATGATTAAAGGAGATTGGAGAAGATGACCCAACAAAAAAATAGGCTATCATCTCCAACACTATCACAGATCTAATTACGTCAGGAGATCGCCCTTTGTAGTCTCTAACCCAATAGTGTCATAACCATGCACTTCCCTCTTCTATCTCTTACCCAATATCCACAAACAGGATTGTTCTGGAAGGTTCATTGTTTCTGCCTGCTCTTACCCCACCGAACTTATGACTTCAAACCTCAACACCATCCTGTCTTCTCTTGTTCAGTCCATTCCCACCTACATCTGAGGTATCTTGAATGACCTCCAACATTTGGACAACCTCCATTTCCCTGGCTCTCAATGCCTCATCTTCACTATGCATGTCCAATCTTTCTACACCTCAACACAAACTGGATGAGCAACACCTTATATTCTTCCTGAGTAGCCTACAACCCAATGTCATCAAAATTCAGTTATTGGGTTTTAAAAAAAAATTAATTAATGCCCCACTTTTTTTTCTCGCTCCCTGCCCCTTCTTCTGATCCTCTGGTCCTCCCATTTTTGTCCGTATTCCCCACCCCCCACCCCAAGACCTCTTCACCAGTCTTCCTCCTCCTCTAGCCACTTATTTAACACATAGATTCCTATGCATTCCATCTACCCCCACCCCCAACTACCTCCCATCTGGTTCCAGTAGTCCTTCACCTCCCTCTTCCCTTCTAATGGTTCCCATTCTCACCTCCTTCACTCAGCAGAAACCAGCTCTAGTGTTCTTACAGCTGTATCTCCTCTTCACACTTCCATCCCCCCACCTTGCTCCATCTGTTGTCATTTCTTTATCGTCTCTTTGTCTCCTGCCATCTATTATTCTCCTGCCAATTCCAACCGCGCTCACCTGTCTTATCTTACACTACCTGCCTGTCATCTTACATTCCTCTTCTGTCCACCAATTGCCTCTGAGCCATTTTTTGCCGCTGTCCCTTGGCCCTCCATGGTGTCTATCTTGTCTCTCCACTCAGTCCTGATGCAGGGTTTTCATCTGAAACACGGACAATTTCTTTCCTTGCACCAATGCTGCTCAAACGGCAGAGTTTCTTCAGCAGACTGTTCTATACCAGAAGCAAAAGTTCATTAAAATTAGCCAGTTGAATTTCCATTCAATTATTGATCCCCTGCTATAAACTATTGAGAAATGTTATTAAATTGGTTTGCAAATCTTTGGACACATATATGACAGGAAATTGGGGAGATCTTTGTGGAAAAATTGCTGTTATGGAAATTTAAAATTTAGGAGCAGGAGACAAAATTAATTAAATTGCTGTAAAATTTGAAAAAGATTTTTTTCAATTTCTCCTCACACTGCCAATGAGATACTTACGTTATGAGGAGAAACTTGTAGACCTGGGTCAGCCTCATTAGCACAAGCAGAGAGCTGATACGGATTACAATATCCTCTGATGAGTAAACTGAGAAAACTCTGAGTCAGTAACAGTAGGGCGTTGTTTCTGATGCCATTAAACTCAATAGAACTGAATGTACAGACAGTAAGAACAATCAGCAAATAAAATCAGATGCACTTTTAATACAAATGACTGAAGATCAAAAACCGTGGATGAAAGAGAATTCGAAAAGGGAACTGTGGCCAAGTAATCAGTTCTTTCTGGAAGATATCTCTGACGTAACAGCCTGAACACCATCTCTCCACATTTCTCTCTCACCCCATCTCACTCTGCTTGCTGTAAATTTCCATGAGGTTCTTTCACAATCTTTAGTATAACCATTAGAGAATATAGCTTGAATACTTCATCTGTCCTAGAGAATATTTTTCATCCCTATTCCTTAAATGGGAGAGAAAATTATGCATGATTTCAGCATCATAAGCAGGGTCCTTTGTTAAACAACCTGTTCAGAGGCACCACTTGCAGTACTTAGCTTTGTATGCAGTATCATTAATTGCTGACTTATGCTCTCTGAATTAAATGGCATTTGTTGGGTCTGATCTGAAGGCAGATTTAAATTCAGAGCAAAATTGTTATCCTTTAGAACCTCCAGGAGCAATATTCTGTACACCTTAATGCTTTTTAAGACAATTGAGAAGGTTCTATGTTTGATCGCCAATTTATTCTGTCAGTTTAGGGCCTACCACTAAAATGATGGGACAAACTGCAGTTACTCTGCAAACCAGTTGTCTAGTCTCCAACCAGTTGACTAGGTGACTGCCTTGTGGAGAAACCAACCGTAGACTAAGCAACTGTTTGTGAAGCACCTGCACCTCGGTACGCAACAGCCATCTCAAACTTCCAGATACATGTCATCATAGAAACATAGAAAATAGGTGCAGGAGTAGGCCATTCGGCCCTTCGAGCCTGCACCGCCATTCAGTACGATCATGGCTGATCATCCAACTCAGAACACTATACCTGCCTTCTCTCCATACCCCCTGATCCTTTTAGCCACAAGGGCCTTATCTAACTCGCTCTTAAATATAGCCAATGAACTGGCCTCAACTGTTTCCTGTGGCAGAGAATTCCACAGATTCACCACTCTCTGTGTGAAGAAGTTTTTTCTCATCTCGGTCCTAAAAGGCTTCCCCCTTTATTCTCAAACTGTGACCCCTCATTCTGGACTTCCCCAACATCGGGAACAATCTTCCTGCGTCTAGCCTGTCCAATCCCTTTAGAATTTTATACGTTTCAATCAGGTCCCCCCCTCAATCTTCTAAATTCCAGAGAGTATAAGCCTAGTCGATCCAGTCTTTCATCATATGAAAGTCCTGCCATCCCAGGAATCAATCTGGTGAACCTTCTTTGTACTCCCTCTATGGCAAGAATGTCTTTCCTCAGATTAGGGGACCAAAACTACACACAATACTCTAGGTGTGGTCTCACCAAGGCCTTGTACAACTGCAGTAATACCTCACTGCTCCTGTACTTGAATCCTCTTGCTATGAATGCCAGCATACCATTCGCCTTTTTCACCGCCTGCTGTACCTGCATGCCCACTTTCAATAACTGGTGTACAATGACACCCAGGTCTCGTTGCACCTCCCCTTTTCCTAATTGGCCACCATTCAGATAATAATCTGTTTTCCTGTTCTTGCCACCAAAGTGGATAACCTCACATTTATCCACATTAAATTGCATCTGCCATGAATTTGCCCACTCACCTAACCTATCCAAGTCACCCTGCATCCTCTTAGCATCCTCCTCACAGCTAACACTGCCGCCCAGCTTTGTGTCATCCGCAAACTTGGAGATGCTGCATTTAATTCCCTCGTCTAAGTCATTAATATATATTGTAAACAACTGGGGTCCCAGCACTGAGCCTTGCGGTACCCCACTAGTCACTGCCTGCCATTCTGAAAAGGTCCCATTTATTCTCACATAATCGCCTTCCCCCTCCCACACCGACCTTGCTACGGAGAGGCTAAGTACAAATTGGAAGAACAACATCTCATATTTTATTTGGGTCGCTTACATCCCATTGGTATTGAATTTTCCATTTTCAGGTATCCTACGGCTGACACAGACTCACCTGTCCAGCTGGTTTTCTGCTTCCTTTCTTCATCTCTCCCACTCTTCAATCCACCTGGTTCCATCTGTCCATCATTCCTGACTAATATGGCTCCACCTATCACCAACCAGACTCTATCCCACTCCATTACGTACTGCTATATATTAGCAATCTTTCCTGTTGCCGCCCACCTTTTATGCAGGGTCTCGAGCTGAAATGTTGCCCTCCACTTTATGCCTCCATGGATGCTGCTTGACCTGCATTCGGTTTTCTTTCTTCATTCCAGCATCTATTGTCTCTTTTGACTTTACCTCAGTGAATTTGCTTTGCTGACAAGTAGTCAGCTTCTGGCTACTCCATCATAAATTCAAAACTCAAATGCAGTTCTTGTTAAATTAAAAAAAAAGCACAGCATAGATCACTGACCTAAAACATTAACTTCATCGCACTCTGTGGGAGTGCAAAAGTCCTCATTAACTTGTTGATTATTTCCAGCGTTTGTTGCTCCTGTTCTGTTCTATTGGACAAATCCAAATCCTTCTGAGGCTGTTGTTAAGTCATGTGAATGTTAGCATATAAATTCTTCTGGTGGTGGTACATCGGGGGCCAAGCAAAGGTGCTTTTTTTTTTGTTAAATGAGTTTTTTTACGGTCACAAGACAATGCTGGACTTTAGATACTGCAGGTCTACCCCATCAGTGAGCTGCTGGTTGATTGGCAAAGATGGATTGGGTTCAGAAGAGCTGGCCGGAGTGCAGACCTTGTTGCTGCCTGCTACTTGAAAGCATTGGAGTTGGTGCATGAAGGTGTCATTCAATGTTATTGTGGGTGATTTTCTTGGATGTTCCTCTTGTGATCGCCAGACCCTGTTGGATATTGATAATGTAAGATGTTGCAGGCCTGCTTTCCTTGTTTTGTGACACGGCAGGTGGCAGGAAGCTGGGTAGCCTCGGTTATAGCGAGGACTAGATCTCAAGCCACAGGCTTGCAGTCCAGGAGAGGAGACACTGGAGGTGGTGCGGCATGGTGTCTGTGTTCTGTTGGGGGCTGGTCTGTCAATCATTGGTGCTGCCCTCCAGTGTGCGATTGGTGGAATGACAGCTCGGATTTTGCACATCTGTGCACAGCCGGGAACTGTACATCAATTTGTGGGATATGTCATTCAGGGTCTTTGGCTATGTATGTGTTTTTCTGCATGACTATGTTTTTTTCTTCTTGCTATTTTGAATGGTACTGTGTATGTTTTACACCTTGGCCCAGAGGAATTCTATTTCGTTCGGCTTTATCCATGTATAGTTGAACGATAATTAAACTAGATTTGATTTGATTTAAATTGATTAGCTGTAGCTCTAGGCTCTATGGCACTGCAGACATTTACATTGTTCATTTCTGCAGACAAGGTTGGATGATACTGAATTCTTGTTCATGTACAGTGCGACACAGGCAAATGCAGATCAAGATCCAAGCACTGTCGAAGGGCTTGGAGTCAGTCTTGCATTAATTGGATTTCTACCACAGCTCACATGATATCATGAGGCTGTGGTCTATTAATTGGGATCCAGGTGTGGCCGCAATCTGCTAAAGAATTTGCTTAAGCTGGGATAATTTAAGGCTAGCCATTTACTTGTATATTTTAGGTCTGTTTCCTGATAAACAGCTATCAAATAAAAAGAGACCAGAGTCAAAACAACTGCTGATCCCTGAAGTCTTAAATAAAGAAGAGAAAGTGCACAAAGCACTCAGCAGGCCAGGCAGCATCTGCTGAAAGAGAAGTGGAGTCATCATTTCAGGTTAAAGAATCTTCATTAAAACTGAGATAAGGCTGAAACAAAAGGTAATGTTAATTTGGGGAAGGAGTGAATAGGACAAAAGGGATATCTGTGATATGATAGGATGAGGCCTGCTCAGGTGGGTTGTTAGGGGTATTTAGAGAGAAGGTTATGCTTGTTTGTCATGTGTTGTTTTTAATAGTTCAAAGTTCAAGGTAAGCTTATCATTTAAGCACATATATGTCATCATACAGTATACTATACTAGCCTGAGGTTCATTATCTTGTGGGTATTCACAGTAGATACAAATAAACACGAAAGAATCAATGAAAAAACATACATGACAAAGACAAACCATCAATGTGCATAAGATAAGAAACTGTGCAGATATAAGAAAAAGAAAAAATAACTAATAATAATTTAAAAAAGCAGTATTTTGGCATTCATTTCTAGAGGAATAGAGTATAGGAGCAGGGATGTGATGTTGAGGCTCTATAAGGCGCTGGTGAGACCTCACTTGGAGTACTGTGGGCAGTTTTGGTCTCCTTATTTAAGAAAGGATGTGCTGACATTGGAGAGGGTACAGAGAAGATTCACTAGAATGATTCCGGGAATGAGAGGGTTAACATATGAGGAACGTTTGTCCGCTCTTGGACTGTATTCCTTGGAGTTTAGAAGAATGAGGGGAGACCTCATAGAAACATTTCGAATGTTAAAAGGCATGGACAGAGTGGATGTGGCAAAGTTGTTTCCCGTGATGGGGGAGTCTAGTATGAGAGGGCATGACTTCAGGATTGAAGGGCGCCCTTTCAGAACAGAAATGCGAAAAAATTTTTTTAGTCAGAGGGTGGTGAATCTATGGAATTTATTGCCACGGGCAGCAGTGGAGGCCAAGTCATTGGGTGTATTTAAGGCAGCGATTGATAGGTATCTGAGTAGCCAGGGCAGCAAAAGTTATGGTGAGAAGGCAGGGCAGTGGGACTAAATAGGATAAAATGGATCAGCTCATGATAAAATGGCGGAACAGACTCGATGGGCCGAATGGCCTACTTCTGCTCCTTTGTCTTATGGTCTTATGGTCTAAATATTGAGAACATGAGTTGTTGACGTCTAAAGAGTGAGTCCATAGATTGCGGAACCATTTCAATGATGGGATGAGTGAAGTCATCCCCTCTGACTCAAGCACCTAATGGTTGGGTGGTAAAAACTGTCCTTGAGCCTGGTAGTGTGGGACTTGAATCTCCCGTACCTCCTTCCTGATGATAGCAGTGAGAAGAGAGCATGGCCTGGATGGCGGGGGTCTTTGATGAAGAATGCTGCTTTCCTGTGACAGTGCTCCTTGTAGATATGCTCAGTGGTGGGAAGGGCTTTCCCTGTGACAGACTGGGCTGACCTGTGATGGCCAGTCCTGATGAAGGGTCTCTGCCTGAAATGTCAGCTGTTTATTCCATTCCATAGTTGCTGCCTGACCTGCTGAGTTCCCCTAACATTTTGTGTGTATTGCCTTGGGTTTCCAGCATCTGCAGATTTTCTCATGTTTTAGACGATAAGACCATAAAACATAGGAGCAGAATTAGGCCATCTGGCCCATCGAGTCCGCTCTGCCATTCAATCATGGTCGATCCTTTTTTCTTCTCCTCCTCAACCCCAGTTCCCAACCTTCACCCCGTAACCTTTGATGCCATGTCCAATCAAGAATCTATCAATCTTTGCCTTAAATACACCCAATGACTTGGCCTCCACAGCTGCACGTGGCAACAAATTCCACAAATTCACCACCCTTTGGCTAAAGAAATTTCTCCACATCTGTTTTGAAACGGCACCCTTCTACCCTGAGGCAGTGCCCTTTTGTCCTTTCCATATCTACTCTGTCTAGGCCTTTTTAACATTTGAAAGGTTTCAATGAGATCCCCCCCCCAACCTTCTGAATTCCTGCGAGTACAGACCCAGAGCCATCAAACGTTCCCTGTATGATAATCCTTTCATTCCTGGAATCATCCTTGTGAACCTCCACTGGACCCTCTCCAATGCCAGCACATTTTTTCTAAGATGAGGCGCCCAAAACTGTTCACAATACTCAAGATGAGGCTTCATCAGTGTCTTAAAAAGCCTCAGCATCACATCCTTGTTCTTGTATTCTAGGCCTCTTGAAATGAATGCTAACATAGGATTTGCCTTCCTCACCACTGACTCAAACTGCAAGTTAAACTTTAAGGTGTTCTGCACAAGGTCTCCCAAGTCCCTTTGCATCTCAGATTCCTGGATTTTCTCCCCATTTAGAAAATAGTCCGCAAATTTATTTCTACTACCAAAGTGCTTGGCCATGCATTTTCCCACATTGTATTTCATTTGCCACTTTCTTGCCCATTCTCCTAATCTGTATAGGTCCTTCTGCATCCTACCTGTTTCCTCAACACCACCTGCCACTCCACCAATCTTCGAATCATCTGCAAACTTGGCAACAAAGCCTTCTATTCTATCATCTAAATCATTTATATACAGCATAAAAAGAAGTGGTCCTAACACTGGCCCCTGCAGAACACCACTAGTCACTGGCCGCCAACCAGAAAAGGATTTTTTTATTCCCACTCGCTGCCTCCGACCAATCAGCCAATGCTCTAACCATGTTAGTAACTTTCTTGTCATACCACGGGCTCTTAACTTGGTAAGCAGCCTCATGTGTGGCACTTTGTCAAAGGCCTTCTGAAAGTCCAAATATACAGCATCCACCATATCCCCTTTATCTATCCTACTTGCAACCTCCTCAAAGAATTCCAAGAAGTTTGTCAGGCAGGATTTTCCCTGAAAGAAACCATGCTGACTTTGAACTATCTTGTCCTGTGTCACCAAGTACTCCATCACCTCATCCTTAACAATTGACTCAAACATCTTCCCAACCACTGAAGCCAGGCTAACTGGTTACAATTTCCTTTCTGCTGCCTTCTATGTTTTACTCTGTGTTTTGTCCTACTTTGTAGTTTTTTCTGTTCCCATACCAGGCTGTGATGCAACCAGTCAGTATACTCTCCACAGCGTTTATAGAAGTTTGTCAGACTTTTAGATGACATGCCGAATCTGTGTAAATTTCTAAGAAAGTACATGCGTTGCCATGCCTTCTTTGTAAGGACAAGCTCTGAAGATGAGGCTGTACTGATGGAAAGGGAAGAATTGAGTTAATGCCATAAATAGGTCATTTACCACTTAAATAGTCAGTTACCTAGGAAGCAAGTTACCTGAATGTGGAGAGTTCAATACTGAGCAACACACACAAAACGCTGGAGGAGCTCAGCAGGTCAGGCAGCATCTATGGAAATGAAAAAACAGTCGACGTTTTGGCTGAGACCTTTATCAGACCTGGAAAGAAAGGGGGAAGATACCAGAATAAGAAGGTGCGGAGGGAGTGGAAGGAAGTCAATGCTACATGAAGTCAGGTGAGTGTGAGAGGAGGATGAATTAAAAATGGAGCTGATAAGTGAAAAAAGCAAAGGATTGGAGAAGAAGGAATCTGATTGGAGAGGAAAGTGGATCATGGGAGAAAGGGTAGGAGGAGGTGCAACAGGTGGAGGTGATAGGCAGGTGAGGAGGAGAGGTAAGAGGCTAGAGTGCGGAAATAAAGAAGATGGAAAGGGGAGGGAATAAATTACCGGAAGCTGGAGAAATTGATGTTCATGCCAGGAGGTTGGAGACTTCCTAGATGGACTATGAGGTTGTTACTCCTCCAACATGTAAGTGCCCTCACCTTGGCAGAGGAGGAGGCCATGGACTGACATGTTGGAATGGGAATGGGGATAGCAATTGAAATGGTTGGCCACAGGGAAATTTTGCATTTTGTAGATGGAGCTGAGGTGCTCAACAAAGCGGTCGCCCGACCTACCTTGGGTCTCATCAATGTAGAGGAGACTGCATCGGAGGCCGGATAGTGTACGTGAGTCCAATCGGCTCACAGGTTGCTTCACCCGGAAGGACTGTTTGGGGCCCTGTATAGAGGTAAGGGAAGAAGTGAATGGGCAGGAGTAGCATTTCTGCTCCTTGCAGTGATAAGTGCCAGGAGAGAGATTAGTGGGGAGGGACAAATGGACAAAGGAATCGGAGAGAGAGCTATCCCTGTGGAAAGTGGAGAATTGGGGGAGGTGAAGATGTGTTCGGTAGTAGGGTCCTGTTGAAGACGGGAGATGTTGTGGAGAATGATGTGTTAGATGAGAAAGCTCATGGGCGGTAGGAGAGGATGAGAGGAACTCTATCCCTGTTAAGGCAGTGGAAAGATGGGTTGGCTGTGGATGACTGTGGAGGAGCTTTGGGTGAAGGCAGCATCAGCGGTGGAGGAAGGGAAACCCCGCTCTTTGAAAAGGAGGACAACGCTGATGTCCTAGATAGAAAAGCCTCATCCTGGGAAACAGATGCGACGGAGACGAAGGAACTGAGGAAAGGGAATGGCATTTCATGACTAAATCCAGAAGGATGTATCATGCACAAACAAAGGGTAAAATGCTGTTCCTCAAAGTTGTGTGGGGCACGGTAACACTGTAAAACACTGATGGACAGGTCAGAGTTGGAGTATGATGGTGAATTAAAGTGGCAGACAACCAGAAGCTCAGGGTCACTCTTATAGACTGAAAGAAGGTGCTCCACAAGTCCAATTTGAACTTGGTTTGCAGATTGAACTGTAGCTCTCATTGTGAACATTGAATGCAATACACTAGATTGGAAGAACTGCTGCTTTATCTATAAAGTCTGTTTGGGTCCCTTGATGGAAAGAGATGAGGTGAAAGGATGGTGTTGCTTCTCCTGGGGCTGCATGGGAAACAAAACAGTAAGCTGGCTCTCAGGTGGCAGAGAACAGCAGTTCAGGAAGCCACAGCTGAGCGTCCATGTCGATGTTCCTTCTCCCATCCAGGAACCCCTGACCAGCAATCGGAAATAGGGAAACATTCACTATTTGGAAAGGAGAAGAGTTAAGCATATGGGGAGGGGTGGGAAAGATTGGTAGCCTGAGCCTGGAAAAGGAGTGATCACATACGAACAGGAAGTGGGCAGGGCAATAACTGGAGATGAAAGAAAATGGAGACCAGGGGTGGAGAGGCCAAAAGAGTTCTTGAGAGGTGGGGGTATGTCATCTGCTCAACCTAGCCCATCAGGATGCTCTGAAGTCAGTGGGAACCAGGAATTGGCATCTTTCTCTGGATAATTTGCTTCAAGGCCAGTCTAGGCCTCTCGGTCACACTCTGATAAACTTAAATTGCAATTCTGATTATGTCACTGGACAGAAACTTTGTCTGCTTTTGTGAGAGCCTCATTCATATCCTAGTCCCTTCACTTTAAAGATTTAAAGGAATAGGAATGAATTCAGCAGATACTGCATTTTCTTTATTTGATATTTTACAACCATCTCTGACCCTCTTTACCTTCTCATCCCTCTTCCGGAGGGTGGAGAATGTGTAAGAGGTGATATCAAAATCTTTCAGCATATCTCAGCAACAATTTTATGTCTATAAGAATAATACAGCATACAAAAATGTAGACTATTCTACAGTCGCAAGCATGCTTTAAGTAGCTACATTGGCTGACCTCAGGTCTGATCAACCTCTCTGATTATTCATTTTCCTGTTCTCATCCCAGCCACCATGAGAAATAATGCTATGGTAATCTGCCATCTGTTGATATAAGGAGCAGCATTTCTAATCATGTGATGCTCCCTTTAATTTTTATGCTGCGTACCTCCCAGTTCAATTCTGTGCTCACTTGAAATGGTTAATGGAAACCACTGAGTTCATGCAGGCAAGAGACAATTGCATCCAGGTACAATGTTCAATGTACAATGTACTATACCAGCTGGTTTTCCTTCCTGAGAAAAATTAACTTTTCCTTAATCGTCATTATTACTGGCAATGGATAATTCTCTATTCAATTCAGCAAACGTCCTGTGAATTCAGCAGCTCTCTGTGACACCGTGCATTTTCTCTCATTTTCTTGCTTTATTAAACCAACAGCAAAGCCTACCTTAAATCAAGTGTTGTGTGCAGAAACTGTAAACATTTACAAAACTGTCGATAGCATTTGAATTTCAAAGGGATAAAATAGGATATGGCAAAGTAGACACAGCACGTTGAAGGCGAGCTCTAGCTGACATGGAGCTGATGTGGAGCTGAGGGTAAGCTGTAAGATCAGTTACTATTTTAAGTCTGTTTACATCCATCTGAACAAAGCTGCTGATGTCAGAATATGTAGTTAACTCAACAGGGCAGTGGGGAGGCTCTAAACTGCCTACAAGTGGAAGAATCATCTCTAGATCATAATCATGACCAAGCAGGCTTGCATATCTCATTCCAATACTGAAAATGTACTGTATGAAGCATTTTAATTTGAGAACTGCGACTGTGAACAGTTAATGTACATCTCTTAGATTTCTTTTTATTTTCTATTTCCTGTTACTTACACATATACTTGGCTCTGTTATCAGCTGTGATGTAAAAAAAATAAATACAATTACTCAAACATTTAGAAATATGCAATTATATTGTATTTAGGTCTTTTCACTTCGTCTAAAGGTTAATGCCAGCTGTGAGGAACTGTAAAATCAATACATTATCATAGGGACACAGTAGTGCCCTGTGAGTGAGGAGTAAACAGCACCCTTGAAATATCTCAGATTAGGATTTGCTTCTATGGTAACCACAAAATTGTTCCCCATTTTACACAGTACAAGGTATGGAATATATTTTATTTTTTGATTGTAGCAGTGAAGTAGGAGCCTGTAAGCACCAGTGCAATGCAGGTGGAGTTTTCTGTATTTGTTGTTAAGGATAGATTTGAGGATTGCTCTTTTCTAAACATAGGCTCAGAAATATTAGAAGGAGAATGAGGAAAAATTAATTTATGTTGTAAATTGTTGTGATTTTAATACAATTTGTAAAAGCATAGAGGAAGCAGATTCAATAGAAGCTTTCAAACACAATTTGCATGGTTATGGTGGATGAGTAAGAATGTGTAATAAAATTTCTTTCAAAGATTCAACACCAAGGAGGTGACGAGGGTGATTGATGGAGGATCCATTATTTCATTACTGCCAATGACTCATGTTTTTTTTTTGTCCAGACATTTCAGTAGTACATAGAACACAGAACATAGAAATAAAAGTCCTTCGGCCCGTAATATTGTGCTGACCATGTAACCTACTCTAGAAACTGCCTAGAATTTCCCTAGTGCATAGCCCTCTATCTTTCTAAGCTCCATGTACCTATCCAGGAGTCGCTTAAAAGACCCTATTGTATCTGCCTCCACCACTGTCGCTGGCAGCCCATTCCATGCACTCACCACTCTCTGTGTAAAAAAACTTACTCCTGACATCTCCTCTGTACCTACTTCCAAGCACCTTAAAACCATGCCCTCTCATGTTAGCTATTTCAGCCCTGGGAAAAAGCCTCTGACTATCCACATAATCAATGCCTCTCATCATCTTATACACCTCTATCAGGACACCTCTCATCCTCTGTCACTCCAAGGAGAAAAGGCCAAGTTCACTCAACCCATTCTCATAAGTTAAGCTCTCCAATCCAGGCAACATCCTTGTAGATCTAAATATTGGCTGAGTTTTCACTGGGATGGCAATTTGCTCTCAACACCAAGAGAGGTATGGTTGAAGCTCTAGCAGGATGGAACTGCTAACTATTTTAGGGAGCAATTCTTAGCGTAATATAGAAGTACTTCTTTGTTTTGCAAGTTTGCTGCCTGTACTTCTTTGGTAGTTTAGGCAGATGAAATCCTATAATATCTCATCAATGGAGCAGAACCTGTGAGTCTAATGCTTGCATCCATGATTGATTGATTGATTGATTTATTGAGATACTGCATGGAATAGGCCCTTCCAGCCCTTCGAGATGCGCCGCCCAGCAATCCCCCGACTTAATCCTAGCCTAATCACGGGATATTTTACAATGACCAATTAACGTACAATCCTCTATGTCTTTGGACCGTGGGAGGAGACTGGAGCAGCTGGAGGAAACCCAAGCAGTCATAGGGAAACTCCTTACAAGCAGCAGCGAGAATCGATCCCAGGTCGCTGATATTGTAAAGCATCATGCCAACCACTGAGCTCCCAAGCCACCCTACCACGATATACTGTACAATGGGGTAGGCGATCCTGCAAATTTTCTCACTGGTGAAAATCATGAGGTCAAACTGGAGAAGGGACAGGGACTGGAGGAAAACATTTAATTACAGCAATGAGGATTCTAAGGGTTTCCCAAACTGCCACTAACCTTAATGCTTCTAGGGATCTTCCCTCCAGGCCTCCAGTTTCATGGTCACCTGGTTATTGGGCCCTATACTGGGCCCATTTCATTTTCTACTCCTTCGCTCTCATCTTCCCTGTCAGAACTATAGTAAGGATTCCTTTGCCCTCAATTGCCAACCCACTGTTCTTCGCATTCAATAAATATCCGTATCTACCACTTCTGGCAAAATGCTACTAAAAAATACTGGCTCACCTCCCCTCCACTTTCAGCACTCTGAGGGACTGTTCATTTTGCTGCACCCAGCCTTCCTCTTCAATCACCATCCTTGTTCCTCTTGCTTTGCATGCAATTATAACACCTCATCTTTTGCCTCCTTCCTCCTGACATGCAGGCTCGCAGACACTCTTTCAAGGTGAAACAGCAAGTTATTTGCAATACATTCAACTTAATATATAGATCATAGAGCAATATAACCAGAGATGGTTCACAGTGATGATCCTAGGAATGAAAGGGTTATCGTACGAGGAACATTTAATGGCTCTGGGTCTGTACTCACTGGAATCTAGAAGGATGGTGGGGTGGGGATCTCATTGAAATCTTTCAAAGGCCTAGACAGAGTAGATGTGGAAGGAATGTTTCCCATGGTGGGGGAGTCTAGGACAAGAGGGCAGAGCCTCAGGATAGAGGGCTGGTGAATTTGTGGAACTTGTTATCACTGGCAGCTGTGGAGGCCAGATCTTTGGGTGTTTTTAAGGCAGAGATTGATAAGCTCTTGATTGACATGGCATCAAAGTTTATGGGGAGAAGGCCAGGGAATGGAGTTGAGGAGAGGGAGAAAGAATCAGCCATGATTGAATAGTGGAGCAGACTCGATGGGCCAGATGAATTAATCCTGGTCCTATGTCTTATGATCATGTGATTGTCAATCGGGCTAACAGTGATTACATTACAGACAAAGCTCACATTGCAGCATGTTTAACCGTGATTACGTTACAGACAAAGCTCACATTGCAGTATGTTTAATTTGAGTTTCACATTGATGACATTGCAACTGAACTGAGAATGCCACTTATTGTGTTTCTCCACAGATGCTGACTGACATCATTTTCCATTTATCAATATTTCTTGATAAATTGGGGCCCATTAGCTACTAACTTGCATTTATCCAAAATAAAAATCCTTATTAATCTAAGCATATACCAACATAGGAACATTGTCAAACTGTGCAGTTGTTGAGGTACATCCCCGAGCACAATTCTGATAACCATTTGTGACCTGAAATGTGCCCTTCAATCAACTACAATACAAATGGAAACAATTATGTACTGATGGAAATCAGGAGTCATGAAGCACTGAAAATTTGGATCAAATTGGATTGAATGGCTTCAAGGAAATGAACTAATTGCCTCTAGTCTACGTAGTTTATTCATAAATCCAGTATCCCCTTGTCTCCTACAGGATGGAATTAGAAGCCATTCAGTTGGAAGAAGCACATGTTCATCATGTATACAAGCAAACAGCACCATACTTCAATGAGATCCGAAGCAAGGCCTGGCCATGTGTCAGACAGTTCCTCTTGGACCAAGAACCAGGCAGCATCATTGCTGATATTGGTAAGAACCCTCAGTAAATGTACACTTTCCAGTTTGGGAATTCTGTTACCTACCCTTTGTGTGGGTCACCATGAAGTGACCCACTTAGAAACATAACAATCAGATGCAGGAATAACTTGTGTTCTCTATTCAATAAGTTCATGAGTGATCTCTTAACTCAAGGTTATTTTCCTGCAATAATTCCTCATCTTCTCTTCTAATCCAAAAATCTATTGACTTCAACTTGATTATACTCAACAACTGAGCCCCACAGTTCCATTGCTCCATGAATGAATAAAATTCAGACCTGAATAGCTAATGCCTTATTTTGAAACACCAGCCACGGGAATCATTAACCTTGCATCTGTATTGGCAAGTCCCATAGGAATTCCACATGTTTCACTTCTCTAAATGCAAGAGAGTATGGACCCAATCTACTTAATCTAAACCCAAAGATCAAAATCCCCCTTTCAAGGAATCACGGGAGACTGCAGATGCTGGAATCTGGAGTAAAAAACAAACTGCTGGAAGAACTCAATGAGTCAAGCAGCATCTGCAGAGGTGAAGGAATGTCTGATGTTTCAGATTGTGACTGGTCGTTCCCGGTGCACAGTCATGACTCTACATAACTACACTCTGGTTTGACATTGTAGGTTGTGGATCTTTATTATTTTTATTCATCAGTATTCACCTCCTATCCCCATCATTGCACCCTCTCATGCATTCTACTTCAATGGAATTGCAAGGGCATGAGATACACTTCTGTACCTCACTGGAATACTTTCCATCACATAGGCAGTAAGACCCATGTTTCTGTAAAATCGGTCACTTTTTGGAATGGAGAGGGAAGGGGTGAGAGGAAAGCTCATTACCAATGAGATAGATCCTGTATTCACTTGTCTTCCATGCATGTGCTCACACACACGGAGGTGGGAACAGGTTGGGAAGTTGCTTATGGCAGCAGTGGCCGAATTTCAGCTTACGGAGCCCATGGGTGTTACAGATATTTGTTTTACCACCTAGGCTAAAAACAATTAAGAATTAGGATTAAACATTGAGCTATCTAATTTGCATTGGTATATTGCATATTAATTTCATCAATAAACTGATAGAAAGTGCATATCACTCTTGTTATAAATTAATGGGGAAGGCATTTAGTCAGATCTGAGACAAATAGTACAAATCAGTTGAGAACAATCTCAAAACAAACACCAAGATCTGGTCACACTGTGGAATTGGCTGGTGGTTTGGAAACAAATTGTTTTTTTCTGTCAGTTAATGGAAGTACATGTTTCCACAACTCAAGAGTGAACAAGTGAAGACAAAATATATCATCTGCCTAGTAAGTATCTGGCAAAGGTACTTTTCGTTTTAACATTTCTCATTTTGAAATCCATTTTTGTGTTGATAGACCAATTTCAGTTCTTACGTTTTTATTGCTATTGTTTGAATTTGGTTGCAAATTTGCCATCTTTATTAATCTTAAATAGTCTACATATTGTGACGTCATTATTCCCTGGCAGAATCAGGTAATAGCCCTCTCCATTATACCCAGAGACTACATTACTGCAATTGATTTTTTGCGTGTAATTTGTATGTAACTGAGTTTCTACTCCTTTGCCAGGAAATAATCAAATTGCTTTCTGTATGCATCACCTACTCATTGCATTTTTGTCTGAATCTCCCTTGGCTTCAGTTGGGAAATGTTGCTGCCATTTTATCGTGCATTGTTTGCAGAGATCCTGTTGAAATTGTGTCTGCAGATTAACTCTAATGAACTGTTTCAATAATTTTAATGTTTTATTGTAAAGTAGAATGAGATATTTGTCTCATTGAGCTTGCACTAGCTTTCAGAACAGTCCTTTCTTTTTTAATCTTTTTATTAACTTTCAGGTTCATAAACATAGTAACAGTAGTAATACAAAGAGATTGGAATTACATTATTGGTAATAGACATATGCAAATAAAGCTACAGATAATACAAGTATAGTAGACCTCCAAGCTCTCAATATAGTTAATCATGATAAAAGGAAAAATTTAAAAAAATCACAATAAAACCCCAAAGTAGCAAACAAAAAACACTAAGAAAAAAAACTAAATTAAACTAAACCAAAAACTGAATCTAAACAAAACCAAACAAAGCTGGGCATATATTACATCGAATACAATCATTAATGTCGTCAACTCCGCTCCTCTATGCATATATTCTAGGTTAATAAAAAGGATTCGGAAAAGGTGAAGCTACATCCTATGAATTCCCATTCCCCAGCTGTTTCCTGTAATTCATACTCTTCCACATGCCCACTGATTCTCCTTATCATCTACTATAGGTGGGGAAATTGGCTGCAGCCACTTAAATCACAAACCAGCACATCTCTGAGGTGCGGTAGGAAACGGGAAGCTCATGCAGTCAAAGGGAGAGCGTGCAAACACCACACAGCAGAGCTCTTCATTGTACCTGGTTCATGGAGCTGAGAGGCAACAGCACTACTTGCAATGCCTCTAGGCCATCTCTTCATTGCTCTCTTTGCTAAGTAAATCTAATATCTTTTTGCATTTACTAAGACCTGTTTCACTTACCACTTATCACTCAGCGCAATGTTATCATTTGGCAGCCTGTCGACATAAAATTTACCCATCAGCTATTGGAAATTGTAACAAAATTGTGAACATCTTACTCCATGTCTTTACCCCAGTAAACTTCGTCTCCTTTTCTTGACCATGGTGGGTCTGATGGAAGAATTTGTAACAGATGAGAATTAAATTCCAAACTGGTTACTAACTTGTGAATCATCTTCTGCTAGTAGCATCCGTTTAAATGTAGCAGATTGTCTGATCCAATACCTAATGCCTCGCACCAATTAGTTGCAGCTGCAAAATGTGATTGTCAACGATTATCCCTAAATGTGCTTTAAGAACAGACAGTATGTCAAATTAACCTTTCCATTATCTCCCAGGTGTAAAGTAACCACTCTCTTACTGGGGAGACACAAGAGATAGATGCTGGAACCAGGACAAATGGGCAAGATGCTGGAGGAGCTCAGTGGGTTAGGCAGCATCTATGGAGGGAAATGGACAGTCAATATTTTGGGTTGAGGCACTTCATCTTGATCTGAAATGTCAACTGTTGAATTTTAGTTTGGCAGTGCAAGGCATAGGCAGGACTACACTATAAAACTACTGAATTGAAATACCTTGAGATGTCAAAGTTTTAAATGAATCATACAAAAATACATTCTTTCCCATGCAAAAGCAATAAAGGCTTGTGAAATTAAGGAACAGACTAGGCAGCCACCATCCTCTTAACTATATTCATCAGATTTGACTGACAATGAGCTCTATAACAGTACCATTTCCAGGTTGTACATAAAATTTGTAAACCCACTTTAATGATAAAGGAATATTTCTTTGTAAATAGCAAATTTCTAACTTCTGATTGCATTTGCAATCCAATCTCAATTCCTTTTGGTGAGTGTCACTGGTTAAAAGTAACAAATAATTTCAGTGACTCCGATAATTAAGAACTGTTTCAAACTCCTAACTTCCTAATTGCCATCTATCAATTGCTGAGTATCGACTTTTTTTTTGCCAGTTTAGCAGAAAGCTATCTTTTCCCATCTCTCCTGCTCTCCCGGTCCAGACTGAACCAGGGCCCCCATTCCTTCCCACGCCCTGTCTCACACTGAGGCCTTCCAGCAGTCAGCCATCCAGGTGCAACAAGCAGACCTTGGCTGAGGTAGGATTGCTGGCAGAGGAGGCTGCCTGCTGATGGAAAGGCTGCGAGATACAATAGTAACAGCCCATGTGGGAACCATTGAATGTGAACTCTTTATGTAAGTGATGACAATTTGATCTTCAACATTTGGCCACAGTCCCTCACTTACCGGATGTTATTTTTACTAAATCTGTCAATTCCTCCCTCAGACCATTTGAGATAACATGACTCAGAACCATTTCAGGATTCCCGGTCCTAGCAGCAAATTGCTCCACTACCATACCGCTGTTCCTGACTATCTTCTTGTCATCATACATTGCTGTCCAGGACTTCCCTCAGACTCTCAACTCATTTAGACTAGTGTGCAATGTGCTGGCATTTCTCTATTCCAATCGGATAACTTCTCACTGTGAGGGAAAATATTTTGTTTGCTTGGAATTTTCCAGAACATTGTTCTTCTCACTGATTCTTTTTCAATAGGAATATTGGATTGTGGAATGCTCAGCACCACATATAAAAAGACTCTTGTAAGAAGCAATTTATTGCTGTTGACTACAGCTTTTCTTCATTGCAGGATGTGGGACTGGAAAATATCTCAGTGTGAACAGCCAGGCTTACAAGCTGGGCAGCGATTATTGTAACCCTTTGGTGGAGATTGCCAAAAGCCATGGACATGAAGTCATGGTATGTGACAACCTCATTCTCCCCTACAGGGACCAGTGTTTTAATGCAGTCATTTCCATTGGAGGTAAGAGAAAATATCCCAGCTTTGATGCTAAAAGATGGAACAGTGTGTGACAAGCTTGGTATGTCTCTAAAATTTATGCAGGGGTGATTTTAAGGCCATAGTAAGATGAAACCATGTCTGTTGCTGGCAATTCTGATTTAGTTTTATCTCATACATGGAGGAAGGGCAATTGCTTATCCTGACTCACTTTATTGCTTGGAATGTGGCTTGCAGTTGTTCAGCTTCTGTCCCCTTGGACCATAACTTGAATCCACATCCACTTCTTGTCAGTGCCACCCTGGAAAATATCCAGGAGTCATGGGTTGCCAGTGGAATCGAAGATTCGCCTGGCTGCTGGTCCTGAATTCTTCTGTAGCTATGTATCAAGAGAAGCTTCTAAGCGCAAATGATCTACAGGGTGCTTGTAAAACAAAGACGGGTATAATTACTAATGCCCAGTGCCATTTGGCTTGAGTGGGTTCCTGATACAAGAAAGACTCAGCATTATGAGAATCAGTGGGAACAGGTTATAACATTGTTTTGCTGGGAATGTCCCTGGCGGAGGGGGAGACCTTGCTTTAGATACTTAGGCCAGCTGCAGAAATCCTAACATCTCTTGATCTAAATTCTGAAACAAGTTTCACCTCTGTTGGCATCATAGTCCTCCTTATGGAGGCTTGTATAATTCTTCACTATGTCAAATAGACTCCCAAGACAACAATAAAGATTTTAAATCCATTCATAATTCATAAAACATATAAAATCCTAAAAGGATTGGACAGGCTAGTTGCAGGAAGATTGTTCCCGATGTTGGGGAAGTCCAGAATGAGGGGTCACAGTTTGAGGATAAAGGGGAAGCCTTTTAGGACCGAGATTAGGAAAAACTTCTTCACACAGAGAGTGGTGAATCTGTGGAATTCTCTGCCACAGGAAACAGTTGAGGCCAGTTCATTGCCTATATTTAAGAGGGAGTTAGATATGGCCCTTGTGGCTAAAGGGATCAGGGAGTATGGGGGGGAAGGCTGGTACAGAGTTCTCAGTTGGATGATCAGCCATGATCATACTGAATGGTGGTGCAGGCTCGAAGGGCCAAATGGCCTACTCCTGCACCTATTTTCTATGTTTCTATGTTAATTCAGTTGCAATGAATTCATATTGCACACAAACAGCACTTATTATGGCTTGTTTGAAATATTCTTGATTGAATCATCTTTTAGGATGGGTTTTAAATTAGAAAATGCATTTCCACTATCTTTCGAGGTTTAATGGCAGAGTGTGTGGAAGCTTATACCAGACCCATACTAGGGTTCCATGTTATAATGAAAACTCTCCCTCATGAGGTTTATTTGAGTCAGTCTGAATTCCAAGTTACTGCCTCACTGGATAGAACGGTGCCTAGCCTGCATCAGCGCTCCAGTAGCTAGAATAGGCAAGGAAAGTAATTTTCCAGCAGAAATTAACTTGAAATAGATCTGTAACCTGTTAGTCCCTTAAGGGAGAGTACATGATTTTTAAGCTAATTCCGCCTCTTATGTAATTACAGCCAAGACATCCATAAAAAAGAACAAATTACACCGTCATTTCAAGCAGAGACCCAAGAGAGATATTTTCCTGCTGTGGGTCTAAGCCAAGTTTATTCCTACGTACGATGAAGAAGAAAATGGGGCAAAGGCCATCCACGCCAATTCTTTCTCCATAGCCTTGTTCTTTCTCCTATAGCCCTGAAGTGGCATTCCTGACTTCCATCCTCACTTTAACTGACAATTGGACATCCAGTTGGGGCAATAGCCGAAGGGTCCTGTCTGAGGGCCTTGTACAGAAACTTTCCACAGATCCGTTGGCACCTTCAGTCAACACAAAGCTACTTAAATTAAAGTTAGTCACGATTTCAGGAATTGCCCTCACTGCTGATTGACCTTGAGTCTCTATACCTTCTCTCTGCTGTTCTGCATGATCAGTTGGCAGTTAGCTGTGGTGCATTTTTGAGCTTATTCATCGAATTTATTTTTGCTTTATATTTTTCATCAGTGGTTGTGAAGGAGGTAACTAATCCTTCAGTCAACTGCTAACCACTATCCTTGCATTTTGGCATAATCTGTCCTCCCCTTTGGGTGCCAAATAACCCTCACGTCCTCTTGCAGCATTGTCCTCCATCTTGGAGACTGCCTTTTTTCTTTGTTGCCTTCTTTTTTTCTTTCCGCTTTGTTGATGCTTTAAAAGCTTCCATACAATACCCCTGCGTGTGGGGTGAATCGCCAAACTCTGAAAGACTCCAGTGCCTGAAAGACCTACTGGCTAGTTGGTTAATTGGTCACTGTAAATTGTCCCATGATTAGGTTAGTGTTGAGTCGGGGTTGCTGGGCAGCACAGTTCAAAGGGCAGGAAGGGCCTATTCTATGTTACTGTACACCTCTAAGTAAATAAATCATGAAGTAGCTTGTTCTGGAAGCTCTGTTTAAGTTAGAATCCTTTACCTTGAGTGGTAAAGATGTTCCTTCCCACTTTTCTTTTCTCTCTCTCCTCTTTATCCCTTCCTCCTTGCTTAATGATTCTTCCTCTCAGTAGGTTGACAGATGCAGCATTTTTCAGACCAGCTGGTTCCCACTGGAGAGCACTGACGGCCAGCTATATAACAAGGCAATGCAATTTCAGAACAACTATATGTTACTAACTCGGCTCCCGGAAAGTAACACAAAGGAGTCAGGCCACAACAAACAAAAGATATTTATTAAATTAAAGTTAAAGTAAAGGGGAAAAGGATGGTGTGAGATGTGCTAATGCTGGCTGCAGAATGGGGGAGAGAGGGAGTGGGACCTGCCTTGTTTTTAAGCAGTCCCCAGCAGGTGTTGGCAAAGAAAAGGTAATTGCAGGTGTCCCAGGGAACTGCAACAAAAGTTAAAGAGGAAACACAGGCCAGGAAATGTACAGGGCATTACCATCCCACCCTTAAAAGGTTGCTCTGGGGAAATGTAAAGCTACCCCAATGTCAGGGATAGGATGTAGGGGAGCAACAGGGATCTTTTGATATGGCTTACCAACAACCTGACACACCTGACATGACCTACAGAACTAGACTACATCAGGTCTCACACCAGGCCAGAAGAAAAGCCTAAGCACATTAAGAGCTTTCCTGGTGCCTAAGGGATCAGCAAGGCAATGGTATGTCAGGCCAGTAAACATCAGGAACAACAATTTGATAAACATTACTCCAGTCATCCTGAATGGACACTTTTGGAGGAGCCCACTTTCTCACGAACACTCCATTGTTAATAAAATAGCCGCAGGACGCCTCTACAATTGCTTCCTCTGAGACCAGCTCTTCAAACAGAGGAGACAGAGAAGGGTCACTTTTCTGTTCGAGCAGTAGCTGTTTACCAGAGGGAAACACTTTGCCAAACCCTGTTAGATCTACATCACCTTTGGCCGTAAAAGTGTCACAGAGGGCAATATCAAGGAGATTGTCAGTGCACTTGCCTTTCCTTTGATCTATCTTAGACATTGCATGAGTAGTAACACAAACAGGAAAGAGCCTGGGGAAAGTCAGTTAAAGCTCATCTGGGCCCTCCTGCATCATTGGGTTAGCAGTTACTTCAGGAGTAGGTAGCACTCTACGACCTGCCAAATTGTTCCCTAGAATGAAAGACACACGTTCAATTGGGAACTGGGAACAGAGTGCAACAACAACTTCACCAGAAACCAAACCTGATTGGAGACAAGTGTTATGCAAAGGCATGGACAAAAAAACCTGCACCAAACCCTTTTTACAAGTGTCTCTGAAACCAAGGCAGACTCAGAGAATAGCAAAACATCCTGGAGAATCGCAGACTGAAAAGCTCCTGTGTCCCTCCAGATCGTAATGGGTAGCTTTGACTCAGGATCAGATGTATGAGAAATGAAAATATCCATCAGGAAGGAAGAGCCTGCCAACTCGTGTTTCTTGCTTGAGACATCACTATCTGGAGACAGAGTAATTTGCTCTAGTTTTCACAAAAGCTACAGGCTTCACAGCTTTCTGCTTCTTATTAAGCACTGAGTATTCAGCAATTAGATGATTGGGCTTCTTGCGGTAGAAACACACACTGATTCTCATAATGCTGAGTCTTTCTTGTACCAGGAACCCACTCAAGCCAAATGGCACTGGGCATTCTCAGATGTAAAATTCTTAGCTGGGGTGAGGCAGGTGGCACTATTTTAACAATTGTGCCTGATTTTGTAGGCCTTTACCCCTGTACTCAGCTTGCTGTTTACTGCCAATACTGACTTTGTGGGTTAAGACGTGCTCATCTGCCAATATGGCAGCTTGCTCAAGGGTTGGTGCTTTTTGCTCATTTAAATAAACAATTTCATTAACAGACAGAAAGCTCTTAAATTTCTAAAGCAAGATGAGATGACTCAGGTGTTCTCTAATTACTCCTGGTTGAGCAAAACACCACCGGTCGAACAGATTCTTTTTCTCTCTGGCAAACTCCACATATGTTTGCTGGTCAAGCTAACTAGCTCCTAAAGCGCTGGCGATAAACCTCAGGAACCAACTTGTAAGATTTCAAGATGGCCACTTTGACCTCATCATAGTCTGACCTCCTTTCAATGCTTAGAGCAGAGTAGGCATCCTGAGCCTTGCCTTTCAAAACACTCTGAAGAAGCAGAGTCCAGACATGTTTAGGCCAATTTGAAGTGGTAGCCTCCCATTCAAAATTAAAGAAGTATTTCTCAACATCCTTCTCTGCAAATGGTGGAGATAACTTAATATGGCTACCTCCATCCAATACAGAAGGATCAGACTTGTGAGCCTTCTTAAACCCCAATTCCTTAAGGAAACACTCATGTTCTAAGTGCATTTGGTGTTCCCTTAACAATCGTTCCTTGTGCTTCTCCTCTAACTGCCTCTCTTGCAGTGCCATCTCCTTTAGCCTCAACTCAAAGGCAGCCTCTGAGAAAGGAGTAGGTTTGGACACTTGGGGGTGGATAGAACTAACCTCAAGAACCCCAATGTCTCTTGGCACTTCCCTGATGACCATTCCTGTGCTCGCTTTTAGCTATTTTTCAGTGCTGGTAAGCTCAATTTTGTAATGAGAAGCCAGCTGCAAAAGCTGATCTTTTGTAAACAGCTCAATAAACCCCTCAGAACGTTCTTTAATGAACTCTTCAAGGGATGCCATATTTAAAAGTTTTTGTACTCTACACTGAGGTAGTGACAAAGTACAGAGGTCAGCACAAATATACAAATGCAGCATTTAATACAAAGCAACACGAAACAAGAGTGTACATGAGACACAGTACAGCACACAGCTACCAACAAATAAAGCAACAAATTTTGCTCTCTCTACAAAATAGCCATTAAGGTCACAATTACAAAAATAGAACTAGATGTTACTCCTCAACTACCAAAGTAGCACAGAATGGATTACCCGCCCCAGCTCTTTACTTCACCCCTCCCCCTCCCAGTTTCACCTATCACCTTTTGTTTCTTCCTCCCCACCCTCTAAGTCTGACTCCTCAGCTCCTTTTCTCTAGTTCTGCTGAAGGGTCTCAGATCGAAATGTCCACTGTACTCTTTTCCATAGATACTGCCTGGCCTGCTGAGATCCTTCAGCATTTTGTGTGTGTTGGTAACAAACAAACAAAAGGCCTGTACACTACCAGGAATTATTGGGGCAAACACAACGTAGGCCCATACTTTCAAAATATGAAAAAAATTGGATGAGCCCCCATCATATTACAACCTCGGCTCTCAGGAAGTAACACAAAGGAGATAAGCCACAACAGGAATTACAAACAAAAGATACTTATTAAATTAAAATGAAGGTAAAGGTAAAAAGAGTGATGTGTGTTGTGGTAGTGCTGGCTGCAGAATGGGAGAGCAAGTGTGATTGGGAGTGGCCTGTCCCCAGCAGGTGT